>NW_027480433.1:6250000-6875000 GCF_051401765.1 Calliopsis andreniformis
GACCCAGAATTGCGCATGTTCTGCGACGCTGGCGAAAGAGCATACGCAGCGGTAGCTTACTGGCGGTATGAACTCGAAAACGACAAGTTTGTCACGGCGTTCATCGCGAGTAAGTCTCGAGTTGCTCCCTTGAAGCCAGTCTCAATCCCAAGGATGGAGCTTCAAGCGGCGTTGCTTGGCGGCAGAATAGCGCGTACCATCCAGAAGGAACACGATTTTAAGGTGTTAAAACGCGTATTCTGGACGGATTCTCGCACGGTACTTCATTGGATTAGAACAGATCCTCGGGAATATAAAGCATTCGTGGCACACAGGCTAGGCGAAATAGATGACCTGACAGACGTTTCCGAATGGCGATGGGTACCTACGAGGCACAATCCAGCGGATGACGCGACAAGAGATAACCAAATACAGGTAACGTCCGAGAGCAGATGGATAGTAGGACCAGAATTTCTCACGAACCCGGAAGAGACTTGGCCGAAAATGAAAAGCATCCCTAATATGGAGGTGATACACGTTAAGGAGGAGAGGAAACCGCAATTTGTTGCCCTATGTTCAAACCAATTCCGATGGGCATTGCCAGAATTGGCCCGATTCTCATCCTGGACACGGTTGATACGTAGCACCGGGTGGGTGTTGGTGTTTGCCGACCGTTGTCGTAGAAGAAGGAACTCGGAAATGTCCGTAGATTACCTTGAACGAGCGGAGACTCTATGGATAAAATCTAGTCAGAGGGAGAGCTTCGGCCAAGAAATCGAAGTTCTACGTCAAAATAAAACTCTGCCAAGACACAGCCGATTAGTGCAGCTTACAGTACTACTGGATGAAGAAGGCATTATTCGTCTGCGTAGGCGCATAAGCGCCTTGGAAGGCGTTGAAAGACAATCGAGAGATCCGCCCGTACTCGATGGGAAGCACGCTTATACCAAGTTACTTGTGTTGCACTATCACCGAAGAGCTAACCATGGTAGTACCGAAGCTACTATTAATGAATTAAGACAAAAATATTGGATCTTAAATCTAAGACCGACTGCCCGAAACGTCGCCGCACGTTGTCAATTATGCCGAATAAAGCGTAGCAAACCAGAAACACCACTCATGGCGGATTTACCGGCAGCCCGATTAAAGCACCATCATAGACCATTCACTTATTGTGGTATCGACTATTTTGGGCCAATGTTGGTTACTATAGGTAGAAGAAGGGAAAAGAGATGGGGAGTTCTATTCACATGTCTCACGACTCGAGCGATACACCTGGAGCTCGCTGCATCTTTAACAACGGATTCCATGATTATGGCACTCAGGCGAATGATTGCTCGGCGGGGATGTTCAACCGAAATTTATTCGGATAACGGGACAAACTTTCGAGGCGCCGATGCTGAATTACGAATTGCCCGCCAGGAAATGGACGCGAACCTCTTGAACGGAGAAGCCATCAATCTAGGAATACGTTGGCGGTTCATACCACCGGCGGCACCACACATGGGTGGTAGTTGGGAGCGACTTATAAGATCTGTTAAGGTATCGCTTAAAGCAGTACTGAAAGAACGTGCTCCCACAGAGGAGACCTTAGCGACCCTGATGGCGGAAGTGGAACATACTGTTAATAGTCGACCATTGACTCATGTGTCGGTAGACCACAGAGATCAAGGAAGTCTGACACCTAATCATTTTCTTATTGGAGCATCATCAGGAGCGCCGATACCAGGGAAGTTTCGTGACCAAGATCTGCACTTACGAAAACAATGGCGCGTAGCACAGAAATTGGCCGACATGTACTGGTCTAGATGGATAAAGGAATACCTACCCACGTTGCTTACGCGAACAAAGTGGAACCGGGAAACAAGGCCATTGCAAGAGGGCGACCTGGTACAAATCGTCGACCACACATTACCACGTAATACATGGCCCCGTGGCATAATATCAAAGGTCTATCCCGGCCCTGATGGACGCATCCGAGTCGTAGACGTACGAACGAAGACAGGAATACTCCGGCGACCAGCAGTCAAAGTCGTCGTGTTACCTATTACGGAAATTGGTGCGTCCATTCTTGAGTCCGCACCAGAGGGGGAGAATGTTGACGACACAGAGGTCTGAGGACTGGTTTTATTTTGTGGGATTATTACAAGTTTCGTTTGTGTTAATTAGCTGTATCGTTAGGATTAGTTTATATTTTGTGTGATTATTACAAGTTTCGTTTGTGTTAATTAGCTGTATCGTTATGATTAGTTTATATTTCGTGTTAAGTTCTGCGATTGTTACGATATATATGTAATCATCGTTGTCGTTATTATTAGCACTGCGTTGCGTTGTGCCAATGGTTGCGTTATGTTCAGCCCTATAATTGAATAGTATTATTGAAGTCTGACCCGGGGTAGGGGAAGTAGAATAAGGCGCACCGCGGGGTCAGAATAGGGGCTTTCACTTTGAGAGAGGCACGGCTGACGGACGGAACAATCGGGAAACGGGGGCTCGTGTCTTCTTGACGTTTTTCGGGCGTGGACAGTGGTTGAACATGGCAGAGTCGTGTTAATGCTCCGATCAGAGCAACCTTGTGCTAAGTAACACGACTCGGTGTAATCGCTCGATGGCAAGAGCTCATATCTTGAGAGGACATTCAGGGTCTTCTCCTGAGGCCCGTTTATGCTCAGTTTGGAGCAAATGGTGCCAACAAACGCGTCTCAGCAACCAGCTACCCGATGGCAAGGGTCCCTAGGAAAGACAAGCAACTGGGAAAGGTTCCAGTGGACAAAATGGGAGCAGCCACTGTTCGCTGATCTTACCGTTTCGGGAAAGAGCGGGAAAGAGTTAAGACGACCGTTTATAAGTAAGCGCGGGTATGACCTATGAAAATTAGAGTTCCGTCGGGTCACTCCTGTCTCGGTTCAGCGTATAATAAATTGGCCATAACCAGTGAAAGTGTACTATAAGAATCCTAATAAATGGTGTCTGAAAGTAGAACCGCTCCATTCGAAATTCGGTCGTACCATGCCGTAGTGGGAATGCCTGGCATTGTAACCCTACGGTGATGCGGTCCGGTACAATTCACACTGGTGGCAATCATTCGTTTTCTACAATGGAAAAACTGTTGTATTTCTATTATATTTTATGCTGCTGGCGTTGACTTCTTAGGCCCTAACTATTCGACCTGGTGGACTAACGCCCTGGAGTGAAGCCTAGGTTGGCCGGAACGTAGAAATGACCATTACCTTCACAGTGGTTGCCATGATTCCTGTTGTACGATGGAAAAGCTGTTGTATTTGTTTTGTACTTTATATTTCTGGCGTTGACTTCTAAGGCCCTATCAATTCGATCTGGTGGAACAACGCCATAGAGTGAAGCCTAGGTTGCCCGGAACGTAGAAATGACCATCCCTTTCACACAGGTTGCAATTACTCCTGTTGTGCGATGGAAAAACGGTTGTATCTTTATTGTATTTTATGCTTCGGGCGATGACTTCTAAGGCCCTAACTACTCGATCTGGTGGAACTACGACCTAGATTGAAGCCTAGGTTGCCCGGAACGTGGAAACGACTATCACATTCACACTGGTTGGAATTATTCCAGCTATACGATGGAAAAACTGTTGTATCTTTATTGTATTTTATGCTTCGTGCATTGACTTCTTAGGCCCTAACTATTCGACCTAGTGGACTAACGCCCTGGAGTGAAGCCTAGTTTACCCGGAACGTAGAAGTGATCATTACCATCACACTGGCTGCAATTATTCATTTTGTACGATGGAAAAACTCTTATATGTATTATGTATTTTATGCTTCTGGCGTTGACTTCTTAGGCCCTAACTATTGGATCTGGTGGAGCACCGCCCTAGAGTGTAGCCTAGGTTGCCCCTAACGTAGAAAAGACCATTACCTTCACACTGGTTGCAATTATTCGTTTTATACTATGTTAAAACTGTTGTATTTATTTTGTATTTTATGTCTCTGGCGTAGACTTCTAAGGCCTTAACAATTCGATCTGGTGGAACAACGCCATAGAGTGAAGCCTAGGTTGCCCGGAAAGTAGAAATGACCATCACTTTCACACTGGTTGCATTATTCCTGTTATACGATGGAAAAACTGTTGTATATTCGTTGTAATTTATGCCTCGGGCATTGACTTCAAAGGCCCTAACTATTCGATCTGGTGGAACAACGTCCTAGAGTGAAGCCCAAGCTGCCCGGAACGTAGAAATGAACGTTACTCTCACACTGGATGCAATTATTCGAATAATGCGATGGAAAAACTGTTGTATTTATTTTGTATTTTATGCATCTGGCGTTGACTTCTAAGGCCCTAACAATTCTATCTGGTGGAAGAACGACCTAGATTGAAGGCTAGGCTGCCCGGAACGTGGAAACGACTATCACATTCACACTGGTTGGAATTATTCCAGTTATACGATGGAAAAACTGTTGTATCTTTATTGTATTTTATGCTTTGTGCGTTGACTTCTAAGGCCCTAACTATTCGATCTGGTGGAACAACGCCCTAGAGTGGAGCCTAGGTTGCACGGAAGGTAGAAGTAACCATTACTTTCACGCTCCTTGCAATTATTCCCGTTATACGATGAAAAACTGTTGTATTTTTATTGTATTTTATGCTTCTGGCGTTGACTTCTTAGGCCCTAACAATTCGACATGGTGGAGCCACGTAATTGGCTGAAGCATAGGATGCCCGGAACGTAGAAATGACCACAACTTTCACACTGGTTGCAATAATTCGTTTTATACAATGGAAAAACGGTTCTATTTACTTTGTATTTTATGCCTCGTGCGTTGACTTCTGATGCGCTAAATATTCGATCTGGTGGAGCAACGCCAAAGAGTCAAGCCTAGGTTGCCCAGAACGTAGAAATGATCATAACTTTCACACTGGTGGCAATCATTCGTTTTATACAATGGAAAAACTGTTGTATTTTTATTATATTTTATGCTGCTGGCGTTGACTTCTTAGGCCCTAACTATTCGACCTGGTGGACTAACGCCCTGGAGTGAAGCCTAGGTTGCCCGGAACGTAGAAATGACCATTACCTTCACAGTGGTTGCCATGATTCCTGTTGTAGGATGCAAAAGCTGTTGTATTTTTATTGTATTTTATGCCTCTGGCGTTGACTTCTAAGGCCCTAACAATTCGATCTGGTGGAGCAACGCCCTAGTGTTAAGCCTAGGTTGCCCGGAGCGTAGAAAAGACTATTACCTTCACACTGGTTGCAATTATTCGTTTGATACGATGGAAAAACTGTTGTATATACATTGTATTTTATGCTTCTGGCGTTGACTTCTTAGGCCCTAACTATTCGATCTGGTGGAACAACGACCTAGATTGAAGCCTAGGTTGCCCGGAACGTGGAAACGACTATCACATTCACATTGGTTGGAATTATTCCAGTTATACGATGGAAAAACTGTTGTATCTTATTTGTATTTTATGCTTCGTGCGTAGACATCTAAGGCCCTAACTATTCGATCTTGTTGAGCAACGCCCTAGAGTGGAGCCTAGGTTGCACGGAACGTAGAAGTGACCATTACTTTCACACTGGTTGCAGTTGTTCCTGTTATACGATGGAAAAACTGTTGTATCTTTATTGTATTTTATGCTTCTGGCGTTGACAACATAATCCATAACTATTCGATCTGGTGGAGCATCGCCCTAGAGTGATGCCTAGTTTGCCCGGAACGTAGAAATGACCATCACTTTCACACTGGTGGCAATCATTCGTTTTATACAATGGAAAAACTGTTGTATTTTTATTATATTTTATGCTGCTGGCGTTGACTTCTTAGGCCCTAACTATTCGACCTAGTGGACTAACGCCCTGGAGTGAAGCCTAGGTTGCCCGGAACGTAGAAATGACCATTACCTTCACAGTGGTTGCCATGATTCCTGTTGTAGGATGGAAAAGCTGTTGTATTTTTATTGTATTTTATGCCTCTGGCGTTGACTTCTAAGGCCCTAACAATTCGATCTGGTGGAGCAACGCCCTAGTGTTAAGCCTAGGTTGCCCGGAGCGTAGAAAAGACCATTACCTTCACACTGGTTGCAATTATTCGTTTGATACGATGGAAAAACTGTTTTATATACATTGTATTTTATGCTGCTGGCGTTGACTTCTTAGGCCCTAACTATTCGATCTGGTGGAACAACGACCTAGATTGAAGCCTAGGTTGCCCGGAACGTGGAAACGACTATCACATTCACATTGGTTGGAATGATTCCAGTTATACGATGGAAAAACTGTTGTATCTTAATTGTATTTTATGCTTCGTGCGTAGACATCTAAGGCCCTAACTATTCGATCTTGTTGAGCAACGCCCTAGAGTGGAGCCTAGGTTGCACGGAACGTAGAAGTGACCATTACTTTCACACTGGTTGCAGTTGTTCCTGTTATACGATGGAAAAACTGTTGTATCTTTATTGTATTTTATGCTTCTGGCGTTGACAACATAATCCATAACTATTCGATCTGGTGGAGCATCGCCCTAGAGTGATGCCTAGTTTGCCCGGAACGTAGAAATGACCATCACTTTCACACTGGTTGCAATTATTCGTTTTATACAATGGAAAAACTGTTGTATTTATATTGTATTTCATGCTTCTGGCGCTGACTTCTTAGGCCCTAACTATTCGATCTGGTGGACCAACGCCCTAGAGTGAAGCCTAGGTTGCACGGAACATAGAAATGACCATTACCTTCGCACTGTTTGCAATTATTCCCGTTATACGGTGGAAAAACTGTTTAATTTTTATTGTATTTTATGCTTCGGGTGTTGAATTCTAAACCATTAACTATTCGATATGGTGGAGCCACATCCTAGGGTGAAGCCTAGGTTGCCCGGAGCGTAGAAATGACCATAACGTTCATACCTGTTGCAATTATTCGTTTTATACAATGGAAAAACTGTTGTATTTATATTGTATTTTATGCTTCTGGCGTTGACTTCTAAGGCCCTACCCATTCGATCTGGTCGAGCAACGCCCTAGAGTGAAGCCTAGGTTGCACGGAACGTAGAAATGACCATTACCTTCGCACTTGTTGCAATTATTCCTGTTAGACGATGGAAAAGCTGTCGCATTTTTATTGTATTTTATGCTTCAGGCGTTGACTTCTTAGGAGATAACTATTCGATCTGGTGGGACAACGCCCTAGAGTGAAGGCTAGGTTGCCCGGAACGTAGAAATGACCATCGCTTTCACACTGGACGCAATTATTCCTGTTATACGATGGAAAGACTGTTGCATTTTTATTGCATTTTATGCTTCTGGCTTTGACTTCTAAGGCCCTAACTATTCGATTTGGTGGAGCAACGCCCTAGAGCGAAGTCTAGGTTGCCCGGAACGTAGAAATGACCATCACTTTCACACTGGTTGTAATTATTCGTATTATACGATGGAAAAACTTTTGTACCTATATCGTATTTTATGCTTCTGGCGTGACTTCTTAGGCCCTAACCATTCGATCTGGTGAAACAACGCCCTAGAGTGAAGCCTGGTTTGCCCGCAACGCAGAAATGACCATCACTTTCACACTGGTTGCAATTACTCCGGTTATACGATGGACAAACTGTTGGATTTTTATTGTACTTTAAGCTTCTGGCGTTGACTTATAAGGTCCTAGGTACTCTATCTCGTTGGGCAACGTCCAAGAGTGAAGCGTATGTTGCCCGAACCGTAGAAATGACCAATACTTTCACACTGGTTGCAATTATTCTTTTTATACGATGGAAAAACTGTTGTATTTTTATTGTATTTTATGCGTCTGGAGTTGTTTTCTAAGGCCGCAACTATTCGACCTGGTGGTGCAACATCCTAGAGTGAAGCCTAGGTTGCCCGCAGCGTAGAAATGACCATCACTTTCACATTGGCTGCAATTATTCCTGTTATACGATGTAGAAACTGTTGCATCTATATTGTATTTTATGCTTCTGGCGATGACTTCTAAGGCCGTAACAACTCGATGTGGTTGAGCAACGCCCTAGAGTGAAGCCTAGGTTGCCCGGAACGTAGAAATGACCATAACTTTCATACTGGTTGCAATTATTCGTTTTATACAATGGAAAAACTGTTCTATTTATTTAATATTTTATGCTGCTGGCGTTGACTTCTTACGCCCTAACTATTGGATCTGGTGGACTAACGCCTTAGAGCGAAGCCTAGGTTGGCAGGAACGTAGAAATGAACATCGCTTTCACACTGGTTGCAATTATTCCTGTTATACGATGGAAAAACTGTTGTATTCATATTGTATTTTATGCTTCTGGCGTTGTCTTTTAAGGCCCTAACTATTCGATCTAGTGGAGGAACGCCCTAGGGTGAAGCCCAGGTTGCCCGGCCTTAGAAGTCAACGCGCGAAACATAAAACACAAAATAAATAGAACAGTTTTTCCGTTATATAAATCGAATAATTGCTACCAGTGTGAAAGTTATGGTAATTTCTACGTTCCGGGCAACCTTGGCTTCACTCTAGGGCGTTGCTCCGCCAGATCGAACAGTTAGTGCCTTAGAAGTCAACGCCAGAAGCATACAATACAATATAAATACAACAGTTTTTCCATCGTATAACAGGAATAATTGCAACCAGTTTGAAAGTCATGGTCATTTCTACGTTCCGGGAAACCAAGGCTTCACTCAAGGACGTTGCTCCAACAGATCGACTAGTTAGGGTCTCAGAAGTCAACGCCAGAAGCATAAAATACAATATAAATACAACAGTTTTTCCATCGTATAAAACGAATAATTGCAACCACTATGAAAGTTATGGTCATTTCTACTATCCGGGCAACCTAGGGTTCACTCTAGGGCGTTGCTCCACCAGATCGAATAGTTAGCGCCTTAGAAGTCAACGCCAGAAGCATAAGGTACAATATAAATACAACAGCTTTTCCATCGTATAACAGGAACAATAGCAACCAGTGTGAAAGATATGGTCATTTCTATGTTCCAGGCAACCTAGGCGTCACTCTAGGGCGTTGCTCCGCCAGATCGAACAGTTAGTGCCTTAGAAGTCAACGCCAGAAGCATACAATACAATATAAATACAACAGTTTTTCCATCGTATAAAACGAATAATAGCCACCAGTGTGAAGGTTATGGTCATTTCTATGTTCCGGGCAACCTGAGCCTCACTCTAGGGCATTGCTCCACCAGATCGAACAGTTAGTGCCTTAGAAGTCAACACCAGAAGCATAAAATACAATATAAATACAACAGTTTTTCCATCGCATAAAACGAATAATTGCAATCAGTGTGAAAGTTATGGCCATTTCTACGTTCCGGGCAATGTCGGCTTCACTCTAGGGCGTGGCTCCAACAGATCGAATAGTTGGTGAATTAGAAGTCTACGTCAGAAGCATAAAATACAATATAAATACAACAGCTTTTCCATCGTATAAAACGAATAATTGCAACCAGTATGAAAGTTATGGACATTTCTACTTTCCGGGCAACCTAGGCTTCACCCTAGGGCGATGTTCCACCAGATCGAATAGTTAGGTCCTTAGAAGTCAACGCGCGAAACATAAAACACAAAATAAATAGAACAGTTTTTCCATTGTATAAATTGAATAATTGCTACAACTGTGAAAGTTATGGCCATTTCTACGTCCCGGGAAACCTAGGCTTCACCCTAGTGCGATCTTCCACCAGATCGAATAGTTAAGGCCTAAGAAGTGAACGCCAGAAGCATAAAATACAATATAAATACAACAGTTTTTCCATCGTATAACAGGAATAATTGCAACCAGTTTGAAAGTTATGGTCATTTCTACTTGCGGGGCAACCTAGGCTTCACCCTAGGGCGTTGTTCTAGCCGATCGAATAGTTAGTGGCTTAGAAGTCAACGTCAGAAGCATAAAATACAGGATAAATACAACAGTTCTTCCATCGTATAAAACGAATAATTGCAACCAGTATGAAAGTTATGGACACTTCTACTTTCCAGGCAACCTAGGCTTCACCCTAGGGCGTTGCTCCACTAGATCGAATAGTTAGGGCCTTAGAAGTCAACGCGCGAAACATAAAACACAAAATAAATAGAACAGTTTTTCCATTGTATAAATCGAATAATTGCTACCAGTGTGAAAGTTATGGCCATTTCTACTTTCCGGGCACCCTAGGCTTCACCGTAGTGCGTTGTTCCACCAGATCGAATAGTTAAGGCCTAAGAAGTGAACGCCAGAAGCATAAAATACAATATAAATACAACAGTTTTTCCATCGTATAAACCGGATAATTGCAACCAGTATGAAAGTTATGGTCATTTCTACTTTCCGGGCAACCTAGGATTCACCCTAGGGCGTTGCTCCAACAGACTGAATAGTTAGTGCCTTAGAAGTCAACCGCGGAAGCATAAAATGCAATAAAAATACAACAGTTTTTCCATCATATTACAGGAGTAATTGCAACCAGTTTGAAAGTGATGGTCATTTCTACGATCCGGGCACCCTCGGCTTCACTCTAGGGCGTTGCTCCACCATATCGAATACTTAGTGCCTTAGAAGTCAACGCCAGAAGCGTAAAATACAATATAAATACAACAGTTTTTCCATCGTATAACAGGAATAATTGCAACCAGTTTGAAAGTTATGGTCATTTCTACTTTCCGGGCAACCTAGGCTTCACCCTAGTGCGTAGCTCTACCAGATCGAATAGTTAGTGCCTTAGAAGTCAATGTCAGAAGCATAAAATACAGTATAAATACAACAGTTCTTGCATCGTATAAAACGAATAATTGCAACCAGTATGAAAGTCATGGTCATTTCTACGTTCCGGGTAACCAAGGCTTCACTCTAGGGCGTTGCTCCAACAGATCGAATAGTTAGGGCCTCAGAAGTCAACGCCAGAAGCATAAAATACAATATAAATACAACAGTTTTTCTATCGTATAAAACGAATAATTGCAACCACTATGAAAGCTATGGTCATTTCTACTATCCGGGGAACCTAGGCTTCACCCTAGGGCGATGCTGCACCAGATCGAATAGTTAGGGCCTTAGAAGTCAACGCGCGGAACATAAAACACAAAATAAATGGAACAGTTTTTCCATTGTATAAGTCGAATAATTGCTACCAGTGTGAAAGTTATGGTCATTTCTACGTTCCGGGCAACCTAGGCTTCACCCTAGGATGTGGCTCCACCATATCGAATAGTTAGGGGCTTAGAAGTCGACACCCGAAGCATAAAATACAATAAAAATACAACAGTTTTTCCATCGTATAACAGGAATAATTGCAAACAGTGCGAAGGTAATGGTCATTTCTACGTTCCGTGCAACCTAGGCTTCACTCTAGGGCGTTGGTCCACCGGATCGAATAGTTGGTGCCTTAGAAGTCAACGTCAGAAGCATAAAATGCAATATAAATACAACAGTTTTTCCATCGTATAAAACGAATAATTGCAAACAGGATGAATGTTATGGACATGTCTACTTTCCGGGCAACATAGGCTTCACCCTAGGTCGTTGCTCCAACAGATTGAATAGTTAGGGCCTTAGAAGTCAACGCCCGAAGCATAAAATGCAATAAAAATACAACAGTTTTTCCATCGTATAACTAGAATAATTGTAACCAGTTTGAAAGTGATGGTCATTTCGACGTTACGAGCAACCTAGGCTTCACTCTAGGGCGTTGCTCCACCAGATCGAATAGTTAGGGCCTAAGAAGTCAACACCAGGAGCATAAAATACAATATAAATACAACAGGTTTTCCATCCTATAATATGAATAATTGCAACCAGTGTGAAAGTGATGGTCATTTCTGCGTTCTGGGCAACCTAGACTTCACTCTAGGGCGTTGTTCCACCAGATCGAATAGTTAGGGCCTAAGAAGTCAGCGCCAGAAGCATAAAATACAATATAAATATAACGGTTTTTCCATCGAATAAAACGAATAATAGCCACCAGTGTGAAGGTTATGGTCATTTCTATGTTCCGGGCAACCTAAGCTTCACTCTTGGGCGTTGCACCACCAGATCGAACAGTTAGTGCCTTAGAAGTCAACGCCAGAAGCATAAAATACAATATAAATACAACAGTTTTTCCATCGTATAAAACGAATAATTGCAACCAGTATGAATGTCATGGTCCTTTCTACGTTCCGGGAAACCAAGGCTTCACTCTAGGGCGTTGCTCCAACAGATCGAATAGTTAGGGCCTCAGAGGTCAACGCCAGAAGCATAAAATACAATATAAATACAACAGCTTTTCCATCGTATAAAACGAATAATTGCAACCACTATGAAAGTTATGGCCATTTCTACTATCCGGGCAACCTAAGCTTCACTCTTGGGCGTTGCACCACCAGATCGAACAGTTAGTGCCTTAGAAGTCAACGCCAGAAGCATAAAATACAATATAAATACAACAGTTTTTCCATCGTATAAAACGAATAATTGCAACCAGTATGAATGTCATGGTCCTTTCTACGTTCCGGGAAACCAAGGCTTCACTCTAGGGCGTTGCTCCACCAGATCGAATAGTTAGGGCCTCAGAGGTCAACGCCAGAAGCATAAAATACAATATAAATACAACAGCTTTTCCATCGTATAAAACGAATAATTGCAACCACTATGAAAGTTATGGTCATTTCTACTATCCGGGCAACCTAGGCTTCACCCTAGGGCGTTGCTCCACCAGATCGAATAATTAGGGACTTAGAAGTCAACGCCAGAAGCATAAGGTACAATATAAATACAACAGCTTTTACATCGTATAACAGGAACAATAGCAACCAGTGTGAAAGATATGGTCATTTCTACGTTCCGGGCAACCTAGGCGTCACTCTAAGGCTTTGCTCCACCAGATCGAAGAGTTAGGGCCCATGAGGTCAACACCAGAAGCATAAAATACAATATAAATGCAACAGCTTTTCCATCGTATAAAATGAATAATTGCAAAGAGTGTGAAAGTAATGGTCATTTCTACGTTCCGGGCAACCTAGGTTTCACTCTAGGGCGCTGCTCCACCAGATCGAATAGTTAGTGCGTTAGAAGTCAACGTCAGAAGCATAAAATACAGTTTAAATACAACAGCTTTTCCATCGAATAAAACGAATAATTGCAACCAGTATGAAAGTTATGGACATTTCTACTTTCCGGGCAACCTCGGCTTCACCCTTGGGCGATGCTCCACCAGATCGAATAGTTAGGGCCTTAGAAGTCAACGAGCGAAACATAAACCACAAAATAAATAGAACAGTTTTTCCATTGTATAAATCGAATAATTGCTACCAGTGTGCAAGTTATGGTCATTTCTACGTTCCGGGCAACCTAGGCTTCACCCTAGTGCATTGCTCCACCAGATCGAATAGTTAAGGCCTAAGAAGTGAACGCCAGAAGCATAAAATACAATGTAAATACAACAGTTTTTCCATCGTATAAAACGAATAGTTGCAACCAGTGTGAAGGTTATTGTCATTTCTACGTTCCGGGCAACATAGGCTTCACTCTAGGGCGTTGCTCCAACAGATCGAATAGTTGGTGCCTAAGAAGTCAACACCAGGAGCATAAAATACAATATAAATGCAACAGCTTTTCGATCGTATAAAATGAATAATTGCAAAGAGTGTGAAAGTAATGGTCATTTCTACGTTCCGTGTACCCTAGGCTTCACTCGAGGGTGTTGCTCCACCATATCGAATACTTAGTGCCTTAGAAGTCAACGCCAGAAGCATACAATACAATATAAATACAACAGTTTTTCCATCGTATAACAGGAAAAATTGCAACCAGTTTGAAAGTTATGGTCATTTCTACTTGCCGGGCAACCTAGGCTTCACAATAGGGCGTTGTTCTACCCGATCGAATAGTTAGGGCCTAACAAGTGAACGCCAGAAGCATAAAATACAATATAAATACAACAGTTTTTCCATCGTATAAAACGAATAATTGCAACCAGAGTGAAAGTTATGGTCATTTCTACGTTCCGGGCAACCTAGGCTTCACCCTAGGATGTGGCTCCACCATATCGAATAGTTAGGGGCTTAGAAGTCGACACCCGAAGCATAAAATACAATAAAAATACAACAGGTTTCCCATCGTATACCTAGAATAATTGTAACCAGTTTGAAAGTGATGGTCATTTCGACGTTACGAGCAACCTAGGCTTCACTCTAGGGCGTTGCTCCACCAGATCGAATAGTTAGGGCCTAAGAAGTCAACACCAGGAGCATAAAATACAATATAAATCCAACAGGTTTTCCATCCTATAATATGAATAATTGCAACCAGTGTGAAAGTGATGGTCATTTCTGCGTTCTGGGCAACCTAGACTTCACTCTAGGGCGTTGTTCCACCAGATCGAATAGTTAGGGCCTAAGAAGTCAGCGCCAGAAGCATAAAATAGAATATAAATATAACGGTTTTTCCATCGAATAAAACGAATAACAGCCACCAGTGTGAAGGTTATGGTCATTTCTATGTTCCGGGCAACCTAGGCTTCACTCTTGGGCGTTGCACCACCAGATCGAACAGTTAGCGCCTTAGAAGTCAACGCCAGAAGCATAAAATACAATATAAATACAACAGTTTTTCCATCGTATAAAACGAATAATTGCAACCAGTATGAAAGTCATGGTCCTTTCTACGTTCCGGGAAACCAAGGCTTCACTCTAGGGCGTTGCTCCAACAGATCGAATAGTTAGGGCCTCAGAAGTCAACGCCAGAAGCATAAAATACGATATAAATACAACAGTTTTTCCATCGTATAAACCGGATTATTGGAACCAGTATGAAAGTTATGGTCATTTCTACTTTCCGGGCAACCTAGGCTTCACTCTAGGGCGTTGCTCCACCATATCGAATACTTATTGCCTTAGAAGTCAACGCCAGAAGCATAAAGTACAATATAAATACAACAGTTTTTCCATCGTATAACAGGAATAATTGCAACCAGTTTGAAAGTTAAGGTCATTTCTACCTTCCTGGCAACCTAGGCTTCACCCTAGTGCGTAGCTCCACCAGATCGACTAGTTAGTGCCTTAGAAGTCAACGTCAGAAGCATAAAATACAGTATAAATACAACAGTTCTTCCATCGTATAAAACGAATAATTGCAACCAGTATGAAAGTCATGCTCATTTCTACGTTCCGGGAAACCAAGGCTTCACTCTAGGGCGTTGCTCCAACAGATCGAATAGTTAGGGCCTCAGATGTCAACGCCAGAAGCATAAAATACAATATAAATACAACAGCTTTTCCATCGTATAAAACGAATAATTGCAACCACTATGAAAGTTATGGTCATTTCTACTATCCGGGCTACCTAGACTTCACCCTAGGGCGTTGCTCCACCAGATCGAATAGTTGGGGACTTAGAAGTCAACGCCAGAAGCATAAGGTACAATATAAATACAACAGCTTTTACATCGTATACCTGGAACAATAGCAACCAGTGTGAAAGATATGGTCATTTCTACGTTCCGGGCAACCTAGGCGTCACTCTAAGGCTTTGCTCCACCAGATCGAATA
This sequence comes from Calliopsis andreniformis, assembly GCF_051401765.1. Lineage (NCBI taxonomy): Eukaryota > Metazoa > Arthropoda > Insecta > Hymenoptera > Andrenidae > Calliopsis > Calliopsis andreniformis. Next base: position 6,265,464 of record NW_027480433.1, read on the forward strand.
GTTAGGGCCCAAGAGGTCAACGCCAGAAGCATAAAATACAATATAAATGCAACAGCTTTTCCATCGTATAAAATGAATAATTGCAAAGAGTGTGAAAGTAATGGTCATTTCTACGTTCCGGGCAACCTAGGTTTCACTCTAGGGCGCTGCTCCACCAGATCGAATAGTTAGTGCGTTAGATGTCAACGTCAGAAGCATAAAATACAGTATAAATACAACAGCTTTTCCATCGTATAAAACGAATAATTGCAACCAGTATGAAAGTTATGGACATTTCTACTTTCCGGGCAACCTCCGCTTCACCCTTGGGCGATGCTCCACCAGATCGAATAGTTAGGGCCTTAGAAGTCAACGCGCGAAACATAAACCACAAAATAAATAGAACAGTTTTTCCATTGTATAAATCGAATAATTGCTACCAGTGTGAAAATTATGGTCATTTCTACGTTCCGGGCAATCTAGGCTTCACCCTAGTGCGTTGTTCCACCAGATCGAATAGTTAAGGCCTAAGAAGTGAACGCCAGAAGCATAAAATACAATATAAATACAACAGTTTTTCTATCGTATAAAACGAATAATTTCAACCAGTGTGAAAGTTATGGTCATTTCTACGTTCCGGGCAACATAGGCTTCACTCTAGGGCGTTGCTCCAACAGATCGAATAGTTGGTGCCTAAGAAGTCAACACCAGGAGCATAAAATACTATATAAATGCAACAGCTTTTCCATCGTATAAAATGTATAATTGCAAAGAGTGTGAAAGTAATGGTCATTTCTACGTTCCGTGTAACCTAGGCTTCACTCTAGTGTGTTGCTCCACCATATCGAATACTTAGTGCCTTAGAAGTCAACATCAGAAGCATAAAATACAATATAAATACAACAGTATTTCCATCGTATAACAGGAATAATTGCAACCAGTTTGAAAGTGATGGTCATTTCTACGTTCCGGGCACCCTAGGCTTCACTCTAGGGTGTTGCTCCACCATATCGAATACTTAGTGCCTTAGAAGTCAACGCCAGAAGCATAAAATACAATATAAATACAACAGCTTTTCCATCGTATAACAGGAATAATTGCAACCAGTTTGAAAATTATGGTCATTTCTACTTTCCGGGCATCCTAGGCTTCACTCTAGGGTGTTGCTCCACCATATCGAATACTTAGTGCCTTAGAAGTCAACATCAGAAGCATAAAATACAATATAAATACAACAGTATTTCCATCGTATAACAGGAATAATTGCAACCAGTTTGAAAGTTATGGACATTTCTACTTGCCAGGCAACATAGGCTTCACCCTAGTGCGTTGTTCCACCAGATCGAATAGCTAAGGCCTAAGAAGTGAACGCCAGAAGCATAAAATACAATATAAGTACAACAGTTTTTCCATCGTATAAACCGGATAATTGCAACCAGTATGAAAGTTATGGTCATTTCTACTTTCCGGGCACCCTAGTCTTCACTCTAGGGCGTTGCTCCACCATATCGAATACTTATTGCCTTAGAAGTCAACGCCAGAAGCGTAAAATACAATATAAATACAACAGCTTTTCCATCGTATAAAACGAATAATTGTAACCACTATGAAAGTTATGGTCATTTCTACTATCCGGGCAACCTAGGCTTCACCCTAGGGCGTTGCTCCACCGGATCGAATAGTTAGGGCCTTAGAAGTCAACGCCAGAAGCATACGGTACAATATAAATACAACAGCTTTTACATCGTATAACAGGAACAATAGCAACCAGTGTGAAATATATGGTCATTTCTACGTACCGGGCAAGCTAGGCGTCACTCTAAGGCGTTGCTCCACCAGATCGAATAGTTAGGGCCCACGAAGTCAACGCCAGAAGCATAAAATACAATATAAATGCAACAGTTTTTCCATCGTATAACAGGAATAATTGTAACCAGTTTGAAAGTGATGGTCATTTCTACGTTCCGGGCAACCTAGGCTTCACTCTAGGGTGTTGCTCCACCAGATCGAATAGTTAGGGCCTAAGAAGTCAACACCAGGAGCATAAAATACTATATAAATGCAACAGCTTTTCCATCGTATAAAATGAATAATTGCAAAGAGTGTGAAAGTAATGGTCATTTCTACGTTCCGTGTAACCTAGGCTTCACTCTAGGTCGTTGCTCCACCATATCGAATACTTAGTGCCTTAGAAGTCAACGTCAGAAGCATAAAATACAGTATAAATACAACAGTTCTTCCATCGTATAAAACGAATAATTGCAACCAGTATGAAAGTTATGGACATTTCTACTTTCCGGGCAACCTAGGCTTCACCCTAGGGCGATTCTCCACCAGATCGAATAGATAGGGCCTCAGAAGTCAACGCGCGAAACATAAAACACAAAATAAATAGAACAGTTTTTCCATTGTATAAATCGAATAATTGCTACCAGTGTGAAGGTTATGTTCATTTCTACGTTCCGGGCAACCTAGGCTTCACCCTAGTGCGTTGTTCCACCATATCGAATAGTTAAGGCCTAAGAAGTGAACGCGAGAAGCATAAAATACAATATAAATACAACAGTTTTTCCATCGTATAAAACGAATAATTGCAACCAGTGTGAAAGTTATGGTCATTTCTACGTTCCGGGCAACATAGGCTTCACTCTAGGGCGTTGCTCCAACAGATCGAATAGTTGGTGCCTTACATGTCAACGTCAGAAGCATAAAATACAATATAAATACAACGGCTTTTCCATCGTATAAAACGAATAATTGCAACCAGTATGAAAGTTATGGACATTTCTACTTTCCGGGCAACCTAGGCTTCACCCTAGGGCGATGCTCCACCAGATCGAATAGTTAGGGCCTTAGAAGTCAACGCGCGAAACATAAAACACAAAATAAAAAGAACAGTTTTTCCATTGTATAAATCGAATAATTGCTACCAGTGTGAAAGTTATGGTCATTTCTTCGTTCCGGGCACCCTAGGCTTCACCCTAGTGCGTAGCTCCACCAGATGGAATAGTTAGTGCCTTAGAAGTCAACGCCAGAAGCATAAAATACAGTATAAATACAACAGTTCTTCCATCGTATAAAACGAATAATTGCAACCAGTATGAAAGTCATGGTCATTTCTACGTTCCGGCAAACCAAGGCTTCACTCTAGGGCGTTGCTCCAACAGATCGAATAGTTAGGGCCTCAGAAGTCAACGCCAGAAGCATAAAATACAATATAAATACAACAGTTTTTCCATCGTATAAAACGAATAATTGCAACCAGTGTGAAAGTTGTGGTCATTTCTACGCTCTGGGCATCATAGGCTTCACTCTAGGGCGTTGCTCCAACAGATCGAATAGTTGGTGCCTAACAAGTCAACGTCAGAAGCATAAAATACAATATAAATACAACAGTTTTTTCATCGTATAAAACGAATAATTGCAACCAGTATGAAAGTTATGGACATTTCTACTTTCCGGGCAACCTAGGCTTCTCCCTAGGGCGTTGCTCCAACAGATTGAATAGTTAGGGCCTTAGAAGTCAACGCCCGAAGCATAAAATGCAATAAAAATACAACAGTTTTTCCATCGTATAACAGGAATAATTGTAACCAGTTTGAAAGTGATGGTCATTTCTACGTTCCGGGCAACCTAGGCTTCACTCTAGGGCGTTGCTCCACCAGATCGAATAGTTAGGGCCTAAGAAGTCAACACCAGGTGCATAAAATACTATATAAATGCAACAGCTTTTCCATCGTATAAAATGAATAATTGCAAAGAGTGTGAAAGTAATGGTTATTTCTACGTTCCGTGTAACCTAGGCTTCACTCTAGGGTGTTGCTCCACCATATCGAATACTTAGTGCCTTAGAAGTCAACGCCAGAAGCATAAAACACAATATAAATACAACAGTTTTTCCATCGTATAACAGGAATAATTGCAACCAGTTTGAAAGTTATGGTCATTTCTACTTGCCGGGCAACCTAGGCTTCACCATAGGGCGTTGTTCTACCCGATCGAATAGTTAGGGCCTAAGAAGTGAACGCCAGAAGCATAAAATACAATATAAATCCAACAGTTTTTCCATCGCATAAAACGAATAATTGCAATCAGAGTGAAAGTTATGACCATTTCTACGTTCCGGGCAACCTAGGCTTCACCCTAGGATGTGGCTCCACCATATCGAATAGTTAGGGGCTTAGAAGTGAACACCCGAAGCATAAAATACAATAAAAATACAACAGATTTTCCACCGTATAACAGGAATAAATGCAAACAGTGCGAAGGTAATGGTCATTTCTACGTTCCGTGCAACCTAGGCTTCAATCTAGGGCGTTGGTCCACCAGATCGAATAGTTGGTGCCTTAGAAGTCAACGTCAGAAGCATAAAATGCAATATAAATACAACAGTTTTTCCATCGTATAAAACGAATAATTGCAACCAGTATGAAAGTCATGGTCATTTCTACGTTCCGGGAAACCAAGGCTTCACTCTAGGGCGTTGCTCCAACATATCGAATACTTATTGCCTTAGAAGTCAACGCCAGAAGCATAAAATACAATATAAATACAACAGTTTTTCCATCGTAAAAAACGAATAATTGCAACCAGTATGAAAGTCATGGTCATTTCTACGTTCCGGGAAACCAAGGCTTCACTCTAGGGCGTTGCTCCAACATATCGAATACTTATTGCCTTAGAAGTCAACGCCAGAAGCATAAAATACAGTATAAATACAACAGCTTTTCCATCGTATAAAACGAATAATTGCAACCAGTGTGAAAGTTATGGTCATTTCTACGTTCCGGGCAACATAGGCTTCACTCTAGGGCGTTGCTCCAACAGATCGAATAGTTGGTGCCTAAGAAGTCAACACCAGGAGCATAAAATACAATATAAATGCAACAGCTTTTCCATCGTATAAAATGAATAATTGCAAAGAGTGTGAAAGTAATGGTCATTTATACGTTCCGGGCAACCTAGGTTTCACTCTAGGGCGTTGCTCCACCAGATCGAATAGTTAGTGCGTTAGAAGTCAACGTCAGAAGCATAAAATACAGTATAAGTACAACAGCTTTTCCATCGTATAAAACGAATAATTCCAACCAGTGTGAAAGTTATGGTCATTTCTACGTTCCGGGCAACATAGGCTTCACTCTAGGGCGTTGCTCCAACAGATCGAATAGTTAGGGCCTAAGAAGTCAACACCAGGAGCATAAAATACTATATAAATGCAACAGCTTTTCCATCGTATAAAATGAATAATTGCAAAGAGTGTGAAAGTAATGGTTATTTCTACGTTCCGTGTAACCTAGGCTTCACTCTAGGGTGTTGCTCCACCATATCGAATACTTAGTGCCTTAGAAGTCAACGCCAGAAGCATAAAATACAATATAAATGCAACAGTTTTTCCATCGTATAACAGGAATAATTGCAACCAGTTTGAAAGTTATGGTCATTTCTACTTGCCGGGCAACCTAGGCTTCACCCTAGGGCGTTGTTCTACCCGATCGAATAGTTAGGGCCTAAGAAGTGAACGCCAGAAGCATAAAGTACAATATAAATCCAACAGTTTTTCCATCGTATAAAACGAATAATTGCAACCAGAGTGAAAGTTATGGCCATTTCTACGTTCCGGGCAACCTATGCTTCACCCTAGGATGTGGCTCCACCATATCGAATAGTTAGGGGCTAAGAAGTCAACACCCGAAGCATAAAATACAATAAAAATGCAACAGTTTTTCCACCGTATAACAGGAATAATTGCAAACAGTGCGAAGGTAATGGTCATTTCTACGTTCCGTGTACCCTAGGCTACACTCTAGGGCGTTGCTCCAACAGATTGAATAGTTAGTGCCTTAGAAGTCAACGCCCGAAGCATGAAATGCAATAAAAATACAACAGTTTTTCCATCATATAACAGGAGTAATTGCAACAAGTTTGAAAGTGATGGTCATTTCTACGTTCCGGGCACCCTAGGCTTCACTCTAGGGCGTTGCTCCACCATATCGAATACTTAGTGCCTTAGAAGTCAACGCCAGAAGCATAAAATACAATATAAATACAACAGTTTTTCCATCGTATAACAGGAGTAATTGCAACCAGTTTGAAAGTTATGGTCATTTCTACTTTCCGGGCACCCTAGGCTTCACTCTAGGGCGTTGCTCCACCATATCGAATACTTATTGCCTTAGAAGTCAACGCCAGAAGCATAAAATACAATATAAATACAACAGTTTTTCCATCGTCTAACAGGAATAATTGCAACCAGTTTGAAAGTTAAGGTCATTTCTACTTTCCGGGCAACCTAGGCTTCACCCTAGTGCGTAGCTCCGCCAGATCGAATAGCTAGTGCCTTAGAAGTCAACGTCAGAAACATAAAATACAGTATAAATACAACAGTTCTTCCATCGTATAAAACGAATAATTGCAACCACTATGAAAGTTATGGTCATTTCTACTATCCGGGCAACCTATGCTTCACCCTAGGGCGTTGCTCCAACAGATCGAATAGTTAGGGCCTTAGAAGTCAACGCCAGAAGCATAAGGTACAATATAAATACAACAGCTTTTACATCGTATAACAGGAACAATAGCAACCAGTGTGAAAGGTATGGTCATTTCTACGTTCCGGGCAACCTAGGCTTCACTCTAGGGCGTTGCACCACCAGATCGAACAGTTAGTGCCTTAGAAGTCAACGCCAGAAGCATAAAATACAATATAAATACAACAGTTTTTCCGTCGTATAAAACGAATAATTGCAACCAGTATGAAAGTCATGGTCATTTCTACGTTCCGGGAAACCGAGGCTTCACTCTAGGGCGTTGCTCCACCAGATCGAATAGTTAGTGCGTTAGAAGTCAAAGTCAGAAGCATAAAATACAGTATAAATACAACAGCTTTTCCATCGTATAAAACGAATAATTGCAACCAGTATGAAAGTTATGGACATTTCTACTTTCCGGGCAACCTCGGCTTCACCCTTGGGCGATGCTCCACCAGATCGAATAGTTAGGGCCTTAGAACTCAACGCGCGAAACATAAAACACAAAATAAATAGAACAGTTTTTCCATTGTATAAATCGAATAATTGCAACCAGTGTGAAAGTTATGGTCATTTCTACTTTCCGGGCAACCTAGGCTTCACCCTAGTGCGTTGTTCCACCAGATCGAATAGTTAAGGCCTAAGAAGTGAACGCCAGAAGCATAAAATACAATATAAATACAACAGTTTTTCCATCGTATAAAACGAATAATTGCAACCAGTGTGAGAGTTATGGTCATTTCTACGTTCCGGGCAACATAGGCTTCACTCGAGGGCGTTGCTCCAACAGATCGAATAGTTGGTGCCTAAGAAGTCAACACCAGGAGCATAAAATACAATATAAATGCAACAGCTTTTCCATCGTATAAAATGAATAATTGCAAAGAGTGTGAAAGTAATGGTCATTTCTACGTTCCGTGTACCCTAGGCTACACTCTAGGGTGTTGCTCCACCATATCGAATACTTAGTGCCTTAGAAGTCAACGCTAGAAGCATAAAATACAATATAAATACAACAGCTTTTCCATCTTATAACAGGAATAATTGCAACCAGTTTGAACGTCATGCTCATTTCTACGTTCCGGGAAACCAAGGCTTCACTCTAGGGCGTTGCTCCAACAGATCGAATAGTTAGGGCCTCAGAAGTCAACGCCAGAAGCATAAAATACAATATAAATACAACAGCTTTTCCATCGTATAAAACGAATAATTGCAACCACTATGTAAGTTATGGTCACTTCTACTATCCGGGCAACCTAGGCTTCACCCTAGGGCGTAGCTTCGCCAGATCGAATAGCTAGTGCCTTAGAAGTCAACGTCAGAAGCATAAAATACAGTATAAATACAACAGTTCTTCCATCGTATAAAACGAATAATTGCAACCAGTATGAAAGTCATGCTCATTTCTACGTCCCGGGAAACCAAGGCTTCACTCTAGGGCATTGCTCCAACATATCGAATAGTTAGGGCCTCAGAAGTCAACGCCAGAAGCATAAAATACAATATAAATACAACAGCTTTTCCATCGTATAAAACGAATAATTGCAACCACTATGAAAGTTATGGTCATTTCTACTATCCGGGCAACCTATGCTTCACCCTAGGGCGTTGCTCCAACAGATCGAATAGTTAGGGCCTTAGAAGTCAACGCCAGAAGCATAAGGTACAATATAAATACAACAGCTTTTACATCGTATAACAGGAACAATAGCAACCAGTGTGAAAGGTATGGTCATTTCTACGTTCCGGGCAACCTAGGCGTCACTCTAAGGCGTTGCTCCACCAGATCGAATAGTTAGGGCCCAAGAGGTCAACGCCAGAAGCATAAAATACAATATAAATGCAACAGCTTTTCCATCGTATAAAATGAATAATTGCAAAGAGTGTGAAAGTGATGGTCATTTCTACGTTCCGGGCAACCTAGGTTTCACTCTAGGGCGTTGCTCCACCAGATCGAATAGTTAGTGCGTTAGAAGTCAAAGTCAGAAGCATAAAATACAGTATAAATACAACAGCTTTTCCATCGTATAAAACGAATAATTGCAACCAGTATGAAAGTTATGGACATTTCTACTTTCCGGGCAACCTCGGCTTCACCCTTGGGCGATGCTCCACCAGATCGAATAGTTAGGGCCTAAGAAGTGAACGCCAGAAGCATAAAATACAATATGAATACAACAGTTTTTCCATCGTATAACAGGAATAATTGCAACCAGTTTGAAAGTTATGGTCATTTCTACTTGCCGGGCAACCTAGGCTTCACCCTAGGGCGTTGTTCTACCCGATCGAATAGTTAGTGCCTTAGAAGTCAACGTCAGAAGCATAAAATACAGTATAAATACAACAGTTCTTCTATCGTATAAAACGAATAATTGCAACCAGTAAGAAAGTCATGGTCATTTCTACATTCCGGGAACCCAAGGCTTCACTCTAGGCCGTTGCTCCAACAGATCGAATGGTTAGGGCCTCAGAAGTCAACGCCAGAAGCATAAAATACAATATAAATACAACAGCTTTTCCATCGTATAAAACGAATAATTGCAACCACTATGAAAGTTATGGTCATTTCTACTATCCGGGCAACCTAGGCTTCACCCTAGGGCGTTGCTCCACCGGATCGAATAGTTAGGGCCTTAGAAGTCAACGCCAGAAGCATAAGGTACAATATAAATACAACAGCTTTTACATCGTATAACAGGAACAATAGCAACCAGTGTGAAAGATATGGTCATTTCTACGTTCCGGGCAACCTAGGCTTCACCCTAGTGCGTTGTTCCACCATATCGAATAGTTAAGGCCTAAGAAGTGAACGGCAGAAGCATAAAATACAATATAAATACAACAGTTTTTCCATCATATAAAACGAATAATTGCAACCAGTGTGAAAGTTATGGTCATTTCTACGCTCCGGGCAACATAGGCTTCACTCTAGGGCGTTGCTCCAACAGATCGAATAGTTGGTGCCTAACAAGTCAACGTCAGAAGCATAAAATACAATATAAATACAACAGTTTTTTCATCGTATAAAACGAATAATTGCAACCAGTATGAAAGTTATGGACATTTCTACTTTCCGGGCAACCTAGGCTTCTCCCTAGGGCGTTGCTCCAACAGATTGAATAGTTAGGGCCTTAGAAGTCAACGCCCGAAGCATAAAATGCAATAAAAATACAACAGTTTTTCCATCGTATAACAGGAATAATTGTAACCAGTTTGAAAGTGATGGTCATTTCTACGTTCCGGGCAACCTGGGCTTCACTCTAGGGCGTTGCTCCACCAGATCGAATAGTTAGGGCCTAAGAAGTCAACACCAGGTGCAATAAAATACTATATAAATGCAACAGCTTTTCCATCGTATAAAATGAATAATTGCAAAGAGTGTGAAAGTAATGGTTATTTCTACGTTCCGTGTAACCTAGGCTTCACTCTAGGGTGTTGCTCCACCATATCGAATACTTAGTGCCTTAGAAGTCAACGCCAGAAGCATAAAATACAATATAAATACAACAGTTTTTCCATCGTATAACAGGAATAATTGCAACCAGTTTGAAAGTTATTGTCATTTCTACTTGCCTGGCAACCTAGGCTTCACCATAGGGCGTTGTTCTACCCGATCGAATAGTTAGGGCATAAGAAGTGAACGCCAGAAGCATAAAATACAATATAAATCCAACAGTTTTTCCATCGCATAAAACGAATAATTGCAACCAGAGTGAAAGTTATGGCCATTTCTACGTTCCGGGCAACCTAGGCTTCACCCTAGGATGTGGCTCCACCATATCGAATAGTTAGGGGCTTAGAAGTGAACACCCGAAGCATAAAATACAATAAAAATACAACAGATTTTCCACCGTATAACAGGAATAATTGCAAACAGTGCGAAGGTAATGGTCATTTCTACGTTCCGTGCAACCTAGGCTTCAATCTAGGGCGTTGGTCCACCAGATCGAATAGTTGGTGCCTTAGAAGTCAACGTCAGAAGCATAAAATGCAATATAAATACAACAGTTTTTCCATCGTATAAAACGAATAAATGCAACCAGTATGAAAGTTATGGACATTTCTACTTTCCGGGCAACATAGGCTTCACCCTAGGGCGTTGATCCAACAGATTGAATAGTTAGGGCCTAAGAATTCAGCGCCAGAAGCATAAAATACAATATAAATATAAGTGTTTTTCCATCGAATAAAACGAAAAATAGCCACCAGTGTGAAGGTTATGGTCATTTCTATGTTCCGGGCAACCTAAGCTTCACTCTAGGGCGTTGCACCACCAGATCGAACAGTTAGTGCCTTAGAAGTCAACGCCAGAAGCATAAAATACAATATAAATACAACAGTTTTTCCGTCGTATAAAACGAATAATTGCAACCAGTATGAAAGTCATGGTCATTTCTACGTTCCGGGAAACCAAGGCTTCACTCTAGGGCGTTGCTCCAACAGATCGAATAGTTAGGGCCTCAGAAGTCAACGCCAGAAGCATAAAATACGATATAAATACAACAGTTTTTCCATCGTATAAACCGGATAATTGCCACCAGTATGAAAGTTATGGTCATTTCTACTTTCCGGGCACCCTAGGCTTCACTCTAGGGCGTTGCTCCAACATATCGAATACTTATTGCCTTAGAAGTCAACGCCAGAAGCATAAAATACAGTATAAATACAACAGCTTTTCCATCGTATAAAACGAATAATTGCAACCAGTGTGAAAGTTATGGTCATTTCTACGTTCCGGGCAACATAGGCTTCACTCTAGGGCGATGCTCCAACAGATCGAATAGTTAGGGCCTAAGAAGTCAACACCAGGAGCATAAAATACTACACAAATGCAACAGCTTTTCCATCGTATAAAATGAATAATTGCAAAGAGTGTGAAAGTAATGGTTATTTCTACGTTCCGTGTAACCTAGGCTTCACTCTAGGGTGTTGCTCCACCATATCGAATACTTAGTGCCTTAGAAGTCAACGCCAGAAGCATAAAATACAATATAAATGCAACAGTTTTTCCATCGTATAGCAGGAATAATTGCAACCAGTTTGAAAGTTATGGTCATTTCTACTTGCCGGGCAACCTAGGCTTCACCCTAGGGCGTTGTTCTACCCGATCGAATAGTTAGTGGCTTAGAAGTCAACGTCAGAAGCATAAAATACAGGATAAATACAACTGTTCTTCCATCGTATAAAACGAATAATTGCAACCAGTATGAAAGTTATGGACATTTCTACTTGCCGGGCAACCTAGTCTTCACCCTAGTGTGTTGTTCCACCAGATCGAATAGTTAAGGCCTAAGAAGTGAACGCCAGAGGCATAAAATACAATATAAATACAACAGTTTTTCCATCGTATAAACCGGATAATTGCAACCAGTATGAAAGTTATGGTCATTTCTACTTTCCGGGCAACCTAGGATTCACCCTAGGGCGTTGCTCCAACAGACTGAATAGTTAGTGCCTTAGAAGTCAACGCCAGAAGCATAAAATACAATATAAATACAACAGTTTTTCCATCGTATAACAGGAATAATTGCAACCAGTTTGAAAGTTATGGTCATTTCTACTTTCCGGGCACCCTAGGCTTCACTCTAGGGCGTTGCTCCACCATATCGAATACTTATTGCCTTAGAAGTCAACGCCAGAAGCATAAAATACAATATAAATACAACAGTTTTTCCATCGTCTAACAGGAATAATTGCAACCAGTTTGAAAGTTAAGGTCATTTCTACTTTCCGGGCAACCTAGGCTTCACCCTAGTGCGTAGCTCCGCCAGATCGAATAGCTAGTGCCTTAGAAGTCAACGTCAGAAACATAAAATACAGTATAAATACAACAGTTCTTCCATCGTATAAAACGAATAATTGCAACCAGTATGAAAGTCATGCACATTTCTACGTCCCGGGAAACGAAGGCTTCACTCTAGGGCATTGCTCCAACATATCGAATAGTTAGGGCCTCAGAAGTCAACGTCAGAGGCATAAAATACAATATAAATACAACAGTTTTTCCATCGTATAACAGGAATAATTGCAACCAGTTTGAAAGTTATGGTCATTTCAACGTTCCGGGCAACATAGGCTTCACTCGAGGGCGTTGCTCCAACAGATCGAATAGTTGGTGCCTAAGAAGACAACACCAGGAGCATAAAATACAATATAAATGCAACAGCTTTTCCATCGTATAAAATGAATAATTGCAAAGAGTGTGAAAGTAATAGTCACTTCTACGTTCCGTGTACCCTAGGCTACACTCTAGGGTGTTGCTCCACCATATCGAATACTTAGTGCCTTAGAAGTAAACGCTAGAAGCATAAAATACAATATAAATAAAACAGCTTTTCCATCTTATAACAGGAATAATTGCAACCAGTTTGAACGTCATGCTCATTTCTACGTTCCGGGAAACCAAGGCTTCACTCTAGGGCGTTGCTCCAACAGATCGAATAGTTAGGGCCTCAGAAGTCAACGCCAGAAGCATAAAATACAATATAAATACAACAGCTTTTCCATCGTATAAAACGAATAATTGCAACCACTATGTAAGTTATGGTCACTTCTACTATCCGGGCAACCTAGGCTTCACCCTAGGGCGTTGCTCCACCAGATCGAATAGTTAGGGCCTTAGAAGTCAACGCCAGAAGCATAAGGTACAATATAAATACAACAGCTTTTAGATCGTATAACAGGAACAATAGCAACCAGTGTGAAAGATATGGTCATTTCTACGTTCCGGGCAACCTAGGTTTCACTCTAGGGCGTTGCTCCACCAGATCGAATAGTTAGTGCGTTAGAAGTCAACGTCAGAAGCATCAAATACAGTATAAATACAACAGCTTTTCCATCGTATAAAACGAATAATTGCAACCAGTGTGAAAGTTATGGTCATTTCTACGTTCCGGGCAACATAGGCTTCACTCTAGGGCGTTGCTCCACCATATCGAATACTTAGTGCCTTAGAAGTCAACGCCAGAAGCATAAAATACGATATAAATACAACAGTTTTTCCATCGTATAACAGGAATAATTGCAACCAGTGTGAAGGTTATGGTCATTTCTACGTTCCGGGCAACATAGGCTTCACTCTAGGGCGTTGCTCCAACAGATCGAATAGTTGGTGCCTAAGAAGTCAACACCAGGAGCATAAAATACAATATAAATGCTACAGCTTTTCCATCGTATAAAATGAATAATTGCAAAGAGTGTGAAAGTAATGGTCATTTCTACGTTCCGTGTTCCCTAGGCTACACTCTAGGGTGTTGCTCCACCATATCGAATACTTAGTGCCTTAGAAGTCAACGCCAGAAGCATAAAATCCAATATAAATACAACAGTTTTTCCATCTTATAACAGGAATAATTGCAACCCGTTTGAAAGTTATGGTCATTTCTACTTTCCGGGCAACCTAGGCTTCACCCTAGTGCGTAGCTCAACCAGATCGAATAGTTAGTGCCTTAGAAGTCAACGTCAGAAGCATAAAATACAGTATAAATACAACAGCTCTTGCATCGTATAAAACGAATAATTGCAACCAGTATGAAAGTCATGGTCATTTCTACGTTCCGGGAAACCAAGGCTTCACTCTAGGGCGTTGCTCCAACAGATCGAATAGTTAGGGCCTCAGAAGTAAACGCCAGAGGCATAAAATACAATATAAATACAACAGTTTTTCCATCGTATAAAACGAGTAATTGCAACCACTATGAAAGTTATGGTCATTTCTACTATCCGGGCAACCTAGGCTTCACCCTAGGGCGATGCTGCGCCAGATCGAATAGTTAGGGCCTTAGAAGTCAACACCAGGAGCATAAAATGCAATATAAATGCAACAGCTTTTCCATCGTATAAAATGAATAATTGCAAAGTGTGTGAAAGTAATGGTCATTTCTACGTTCCGTGCAACCTAGGCTTCACTCTAGGGCGTTGGTCCATCAGATCGAATAGTTGGTGCCTTAGAAGTCAACGTCAGAAGCATAAAATGCAATATAAATACAACAGTTTTTCCATCGTATAAAACGAATAATTGCAAACAGGATGCAAGTTATGGACATGTCTACTTTCCGGGCAACATAGGCTTCACCCTAGGTCGTTGCTCCAATAGATTGAATAGTTAGGGCCTTAGAAGTCAACGCCCGAAGCATAAAATGCAATAAAAATACGACAGTTTTTCCATCATATAACTGGAATAATTGTAACCAGTTTGAAAGTGATGGTCATATCGACGTTACGGGCAACCTAGGCTTCACTCTAGGGCGTTGCTCCAACAGATCGAATAGTTAGGGCCTCAGAAGTCGACGCCAGAAGCATAAAATACGATATAAATACAACAGTTTTTCCATCGTATAAACCGGATAATTGCAACCAGTTTGAAAGTTAAGGTCATTTCTACCTTCCGGGCAACCTAGGCTTCACCCTAGTGCGTAGCTCCACCAGATCGAATAGTTAGTGCCTTAGAAGTCAACGTCAGAAGCATAAAATACAGTATAAATACAACAGTTCTTCCATCGTATAAAACGAATAATTGCAACCAGTATGAAAGTTATGGACATTTCTACTTTCCGGGCAACCTAGGCTTCACCCTAGGGCAATGCTCCACCAGATCGAATAGTTAGGGCCTTAGAAGTCAACGCGCGAAACATAAAACACAAAATAAAAAGAACAGTTTTTCCATTGTATAAATCGAATAATTGCTACCAGTGTGAAAGTTATGGTCATTTCTACGTTCCGGGCAACCTAGGCTTCACTCTAGGGCGTTGCTCCAACAGATCGAATAGTTGGTGCCTTACATGTCAACGTCAGAAGCATAAAATACAAATAAATACAACAGTTTTTCCATCGTATAAAACGAATAATTGCAACCAGTATGAAAGTTATGGACATTTCTACTTTCCGGGCAACCTAGGCTTCACCCTAGGGCGTTGCTCCAACAGATTGAAAAGTTAGGGCCTTAGAAGTCAACGCCCGAAGCATAAAATGCAATAAAAATACAACAGTTTTTCCATCGTATAACAGGAATAATTGTAAACAGTTTGAAAGTGATGGTCATTTCTACGTTCCGGGCAACCTAGGCTTCACTCTAGGGCGTTGCTCCACCAGATCGAATAGTTAGGGCCTAAGAAGTCAACACCAGGAGCATAAAATACTATATAAATGCAACAGCTTTTCCATCGTATAAAATGAATAATTGCAAAGAGTGTGAAAGTAATGGTCATTTCTACGTTCCGTGTAACCTAGGCTTCACTCTAGGGTGTTGCTCCACCATATGGAATACTTAGTGCCTTGGAAGTCAACGCCAGAAGCACAAAATACAATATAAATACAACAGATTTCCATCGTATAACAGGAATAATTGCAACCAGTTTGAAAGTTATGGTCATTTCTACTTGCCGGGCAACCTAGGCTTCACCCTAGGGCGTTGTTCTACCCGATCGAATAGTTAGTGCCTTAGGAGTCAACGTCAGAAGCATAAAATACAGTATAAATACAACAGTTCTTCCATCGTATAAACCGGATAATTGCAACCAGTATGAAAGTTATGGTCATTTCTACTTTCCGGGCACCCTAGGCTTCACTCTAGGGCGTTGCTCCACCATATCGAATACTTATTGCCTTAGAAGTCAACGCCAGAAGCATAAAATACAATATAAATACAACAGCTTTTCCATCGTAGAAAACGAATAATTGTAACTACTATGAAAGTTATGGTCATTTCTACTATCCGGGCAACCTAGGCTTCACCCTAGGGGGTTGCTCCACCGGATCGAATAGTTAGGGCTTTAGAAGTCAACGCCAGAAGCATAAGGTACAATATAAATACAACAGCTTTTACATCGTATAACAGGAACAATAGCAACCAGTGTGAAAGATATGGTCATTTCTACGTTCCGGGCAAGCTAGGCGTCACTCTATGGCGTTGCTCCACCAGATCGAATAGTTAGGGCCCAAGAAGTCAACGCCAGAAGCATAAAATACAATATAAATGCAACAGCTTTTCCATCGTATAAAATGAATAATTGCAACCAGTTTGAAAGTAATGGTCATTTCTACGTTCCGGGCAACCTAGGTTTCACTCTAGGGCGTTGCTCCACCAGATCGAATAGTTAGTGCGTTAGAAGTCAACGTCAGAAGCATAAAATACACTATAAATACAACAGCTTTTCCATCGTATAGAACGAATAATTGCAACCAGTATGAAAGTTATGGACATTTCTACTTTCCGGGCAGCCTAGGCTTCACCCTAGGGCGATGCTCCACCAGATCGAATAGTTAGGGCCTTAGAAGTCAACGCGCGAAACATAAAACACAAAATAAAAAGAACAGTTTTTCCATTGTATAAATCGGATAATTGCTACCAGTGTGAAAGTTATGGTCATTTCTACGTTCCGGGCAACCTAGGCTTCTCCCTAGTGCGTAGCTCAACCAGATCGAATAGTTAGTGCCTTAGAAGTCAACGTCAGAAGCATAAAATACAGTATAAATACAACAGCTCTTGCATCGTATAAAACGAATAATTGCAACCACTATGAAAGTCATGGTCATTTCTACTATCCGGGCAACCAATGCTTCACCCTAGGGCGTTGCTCCAACAGATCGAATAGTTAGGGCCTTAGAAGTCAACGTCAGAAGCATAAAATGCAATATAAATACAACAGTTTTTCCATCGTATAAAACGAATAATTGCAACCAGTATGAAAGTTATGGACATTTCTACTTTCCGGGCAACCTAGGCTTCACCCTAGGGCGATGCTCCACCAGATCGAATAGTTAGGGCCATAGAAGTCAACGCGCGAAACATAAAACACAAAATAAAAAGAACAGTTTTTCCATTGTATAAATCGAATAATTGCTACCAGTGTGAAAGTTATGGTCATTTCTACGTTCCGGGCAACCTAGGCTTCTCCCTAGTGCGTTGTTCCACCATATCGAATAGTTAAGGCCTAAGAAGTGAACGCCAGAAGCATAAAATACAATATAAATACAACAGTTTTTCCATCGTATAAAACGAATAATTGCAACCAGTGTGAAAGTTATGGTCATTTCTACGTTCCGGGCAACATAGGCTTCACTCGAGGGCGTTGCTCCAACAGATCGAATAGTTGGTGCCTAAGAAGTCAACACCAGGAGCATAAAATACAATATAAATGCAACAGCTTTTCCATCGTATAAAATGAATAATTGCAAAGAGTGTGAAAGTAATAGTTATTTCTACGTTCCGTGTACCCTAGGCTACACTCTAGGGTGTTGCTCCACCATATCGGATACTTAGTGCCTTAGAAGTCAACGCTAGAAGCATAAAATACAATATAAATACAACAGCTTTTCCATCTTATAACAGGAATAATTGCAACCAGTTTGAACGTCATGCTCATTTCTACGTTCCGGGAAACCAAGGCTTCACTCTAGGGCGTTGCTCCAACAGATCGAATAGTTAGGGCCTCAGAAGTCAACGCCAGAAGCATAAAATACAATATAAATACAACAGCTTTTCCATCGTATAAAACGAATAATTGCAACCACTATGTAAGTTATGGTCACTTCTACTATCCGGGCAACCTAGGCTTCACCCTAGGGCGTTGCTCCACCAGATCGAATAGTTAGGGCCTTAGAAGTCAACGCCAGAAGCATAAGGTACAATATAAATACAACAGCTTTTAGATCGTATAACAGGAACAATAGCAACCAGTGTGAAAGATATGGACATTTCTACGTTCCGGGCAACCTAGGCGTCACTCTAAGGCGTTGCTCCAACAGATCGAATAGTTAGGGCCCAAGAGGTCAACGCCAGAAGCATAAAATACAATATAAATGCAACAGCTTTTCCATCGTATAAAACGAATAATTGCAACCACTATGAAAGTTATGGTCATTTCTACTATCCGGGCAACCTAGGCTTCACCCTAGGGCGATGCTGCGCCAGATCGAATAGTTAGGGCATTAGAAGTCAACGCCAGAAGCATAAAATACAATATAAATACAACAGTTTTTCCATCGTATAAAACGAATAATTGCAACCAGTGTGAAAGTTATGGTCATTTCTACGTTCCGGGCAACATAGGCTTCACTCTAGGGCGTTGCTCCAACAGATCGAATAGTTGGTGCCTAAGAAGTCAACACCAGGAGCATAAAATACAATATAAATGCAACAGCTTTTCCATCGTATAAAATGAATAATTGCAAAGAGTGTGAAAGTATAGTCATTTCTACGTTCCGTGCAACCTAGGCTTCACTCTAGGGCGTTGGTCCATCAGATCGAATAGTTGGTGCCTTAGAAGTCAACGTCAGAAGCATAAAATGCAATATAAATACAACAGTTTTTCCATCGTATAAAACGAATAATTGCAAACAGGATGAAAGTTATGGACATGTCTACTTTCCGGGCAACATAGGCTTCACCCTAGGTCGTTGCGCCAATAGATTGAATAGTTAGGGCCTTAGAAGTCAACGCCCGAAGCATAAAATGCAATAAAAATACAACAGTTTTTCCATCGTACAACTGGAATAATTGTAACCAGTTTGAAAGTGATGGTCATATCGACGTTACGGGCAACCTAGGCTTCACTCTAGGGCGTTGCTCCACCAGATCGAATAGTTAGGGCCTAAGAAGTCAACACCAGGAGCATAAAATACAATATAAATACAACAGGTTTTCCATCCTATAATATGAATAATTGCAACCAGTGTGATTGTGATGGTCATTTCTGCGTTCTGGGCAACCTAGACTTCACTCTAGGGCGTTGTTCCACCAGATCGAATAGTTAGGGCCTAAGAAGTCAGCGCCAGAAGCATAAAATACAATATAAATATAACGGTTTTTCCATCGAATAAAACGAATAATAGCCACCAGTGTGAAGGTTATGGTCATTTCTATGTTCCGGGCAACCTAAGCTTCACTCTTGGGCGTTGCACCACCAGATCGAACAGTTAGTGCCTTAGAAGTCAACGCCAGAAGCATAAAATACAATATAAATACAACAGTTTTTCCATCGTATAAAACGAATAATTGCAACCAGTATGAAAGTCATTGTCCTTTCAACGTTCCGGGAAACCAAGGCTTCACTCTAGGGCGTTGCTCCAACAGATCGAATAGTTAGGGCCTCAGAAGTCGACGCCAGAAGCATAAAATACGATATAAATACAACAGTTTTTCCATCGTATAAACCGGATAATTGCAACCAGTATGAAAGTTATGGTCATTTCTACTTTCCGGGCACCCTAGGCTTCACTCTAGGGCGTTGCTCCACCATATCGAATACTTATTGCCTTAGAAGTGAACGCCAGAAGCATAAAATACAATATGAATACAACAGTTTTTCCATCGTATAACAGGAATAATTGCAACCAGTTTGAAAGTTAAGGTCATTTCTACCTTCCGGGCAACCTAGGCTTCACCCTAGTGCGTAGCTCCACCAGATCGAATAGTTAGTGCCTTAGAAGTCAACGTCAGAAGCATAAAATACAGTATAAATACAACAGTTCTTCCATCGTATAAAACGAATAATTGCAACCAGTATGAAAGTTATGGACATTTCTACTTTCCGGGCAACCTAGGCTTCACCCTAGGGCGATGCTCCACCAGATCGAATAGTTAGGGCCTTAGAAGTCAACGCGCGACACATAAAACACAAAATAAAAAGAACCGTTTTTCCATTGTATAAATCGAATAATTGCTACCAGTGTGAAAGTTATGGTCATTTCTACGTTCCGGGCAACCTAGGCTTCTCCCTAGTGCGTTGTTCCACCGTATCGAATAGTTAAGGCCTAAGAAGTGAACGCCAGAAGCATAAAATACAATATAAATACAACAGTTTTTCCATCGTATAAAACGAATAATTGCAACCAGTGTGAAAGTTATGGTCATTTCTACGTTCCGGGCAACATAGGCTTCACTCTAGGGCGTTGCTCCAACAGATCGAATAGTTGGTGCCTTACATGTCAACGTCAGAAGCATAAAATACAATATAAATACAACAGTTTTTCCATCGTATAAAACGAATAATTGCAACCAGTATGAAAGTTATGGACATTTCTAATTTCCGGGCAACCTAGGCTTCACCCTAGGGCGTTGCTCCAACAGATTGAATAGTTAGGGCCTTAGAAGTCAACGCCCGAAGCATAAAATGCAATAAAAATACAACAGTTTTTCCATCGTGTAACAGGAATAATTGTAACCAGTTTGAAAGTGATGGTCATTTCTACGTTCCGGGCAACCTAGGCTTCACTCTAGGGCGTTGCTCCACCAGATCGAATAGTTAGGGCCTAAGAAGTCAACACCAGGAGCATAAAATACTATATAAATGCAACAGCTTTTCCATCGTATAAAATGAATAATTGCAAAGAGTGTGAAAGTAATGGTCATTTCTACGTTCCGTGTAACCTAGGCTTCACTCTAGGGTGTTGCTCCACCATATCGAATACTTAGTGCCTTAGAAGTCAACATCAGAAGCATAAAATACAATATAAATACAACAGTTTTTCCATCGTATAACAGGAATAATTGCAACCAGTTTGAAAGTTATGGTCATTTCTACTTTCCGGGCAACCTAGGCTTCGCCCTAGTGCGTAGCTCCACCAGATCGAATAGTTAGTGCCTTAGAAGTCAACGTCAGAAGCATAGAATACAGTATAAATACAACAGTTCTTCCATCGTATAAAACGAATAATTGCAACCAGTATGAAAGTTATGGACATTTCTACTTTCCGGGCAACCTCGGCTTCACCCTTGGGCGATGCTCCACCAGATCGAATAGTTAGGGCCTAAGAAGTGAACGCCAGAAGCATAAAATACAATATAAATACAACAGTTTTTCCATCGTATAACAGGAATAATTGCAACCAGTTTGAAAGTTATGGTCATTTCTACTTGCCGGGCAACCTAGGCTTCACCCTAGAGCGTTGTTCTACCCGATCGAATAGTTAGTGCCTTAGAAGTCAACGTCAGAAGCATAAAATACAGTATAAATACAACAGTTCTTCTATCGTATAAAACGAATAATTGCAACCAGTAAGAAAGTCATGGTCATTTCTACATTCCGGGAAACCAAGGCTTCACTCTAGGCCGTTGCTCCAACAGATCGAATGGTTAGGGCCTCAGAAGTCAACGCCAGAAGCATAAAATACAATATAAATACAACAGCTTTTCCATCGTATAAAACGAATAATTGCAACCACTATGAAAGTTATGGTCATTTCTACTATCCGGGCAACCTAGGCTTCACCCTAGGGCGTTGCTCCACCGGATCGAATAGTTAAGGCCTAAGAAGTGAACGGCAGAAGCATAAAATACAATATAAATACAACAGTTTTTTCATCGTATAAAACGCATAATTGCAACCAGTATGAAAGTTATGGACATTTCTACTTTCCGGGCAACCTAGGCTTCTCCCTAGGGCGTTGCTCCAACAGATTGAATAGTTAGGGCCTTAGAAGTCAACGCCCGAAGCATAAAATGCAATAAAAATACAACAGTTTTTCCATCGTATAACAGGAATAATTGTAACCAGTTTGAAAGTGATGGTCATTTCTACGTTCCGGGCAACCTAGGCTTCACTCTAGGGCGTTGCTCCACCAGATCGAATAGTTAGGGCCTCAGAAGTCAACGCCAGAAGCATAAAATACGATATAAATACAACAGTTTTTCCATCGTATAAACCGGATAATTGCAACCAGTATGAAAGTTATGGTCAATTCTACTTTCCGGGCACCCTAGGCTTCACTCTAGGGCGTTGCTCCAACATATCGAATACTTATTGCCTTAGAAGTCAACGCCAGAAGCATAAAATACAGTATAAATACAACAGCTTTTCCATCGTATAAAACGAATAATTGCAACCAGTGTGAAAGTTATGGTCATTTCTACCTTCCGGGCAACATAGGCTTCACTCTAGGGCGTTGCTCCAACAGATCGAATAGTTGGTGCCTAAGAAGTCAACACCAGGAGCATAAAATACAATATAAATGCAACAGCTTTTCCATCGTATAAAATGAATAATTGCAAAGAGTGTGAAAGTAATGGTCATTTATACGTTCCGGGCAACCTAGGTTTCACTCTAGGGCGTTGCTCCACCAGATCGAATAGTTAGTGCGTTAGAAGTCAACGTCAGAAGCATAAAATACAGTATAAATACAACAGCTTTTCCATCGTATAAAACGAATAATTGCAACCAGTGTGAAAGTTATGGTCATTTCTACGTTCCGGGCAACATAGGCTTCACTCTAGGGCGTTGCTCCAACAGATCGAATAGTTAGGGCCTAAGAAGTCAACACCAGGAGCATAAGATGCTATATAAATGCAACAGCTTTTCCATCGTATAAAATGAATAATTGCAAAGAGTGTGAAAGTAATGGTTATTTCTACGTTCCGTGTAACCTAGGCTTCACTCTAGGGTGTTGCTCCACCATATCGAATACTTAGTGCCTTAGAAGTCAACGCCAGAAGCATAAAATACAATATAAATGCAACAGTTTCTCCATCGTATAACAGGAATAATTGCAACCAGTTTGAAAGATATGGTCATTTCTACTTGCCGGGCAACCTAGGCTTCACCCTAGGGCGTTGTTCTACCCGATCGAATAGTTAGTGGCTTAGAAGTCAACGTCAGAAGCATAAAATACAGGATAAATACAACTGTTCTTCCATCGCATAAAACGAATAATTGCAACCAGTATGAAAGTTATGGACATTTCTACTTGCCGGGCAACCTAGTCTTCACCCTAGTGCGTTGTTCCACCAGATCGAATAGTTAAGGCCTAAGAAGTGAACGCCAGAGGCATAAAATACAATATAAATACAACAGTTTTTCCATCGTATAAAACGAATAATTGCAACCAGTGTGAAAGTTATGGTCATTTCTACGTTCCGGGCAACATAGGCTTCACTCTAGGGCGTTGCTCCAACAGATCGAATAGTTGGTGCCTTACATGTCAACGTCAGAAGCATAAAATACAATATAAATACAACAGTTTTTCCATCGTATAAAACGAATAATTGCAACCAGTATGAAAGTTATGGACATTTCTAATTTCCGGGCAACCTAGGCTTCACCCTAGGGCGTTGCTCCAACAGATTGAATAGTTAGGGCCTTAGGAGTCAACGCCCGAAGCATAAAATGCAATAAAAATACAACAGTTTTTCCATCGTGTAACAGGAATAATTGTAACCAGTTTGAAAGTGATGGTCATTTCTACGTTCCGGGCAACCTAGGCTTCACTCTAGGGCGTTGCTCCACCAGATCGAATAGTTAGGGCCTAAGAAGTCAACACCAGGAGCATAAAATACTATATAAATGCAACAGCTTTTCCATCGTATAAAATGAATAATTGCAAAGAGTGTGAAAGTAATGGTCATTTCTACGTTCCGTGTAACCTAGGCTTCACTCTAGGGTGTTGCTCCACCATATCGAATACTTAGTGCCTTAGAAGTCAACATCAGAAGCATAAAATACAATATAAATACAACAGTTTTTCCATCGTATAACAGGAATAATTGCAACCAGTTTGAAAGTTATGGTCATTTCTACTTTCCGGGCAACCTAGGCTTCGCCCTAGTGCGTAGCTCCACCAGATCGAATAGTTAGTGCCTTAGAAGTCAACGTCAGAAGCATAGAATACAGTATAAATACAACAGTTCTTCCATCGTATAAAACGAATAATTGCAACCAGTATGAAAGTTATGGACATTTCTACTTTCCGGGCAACCTCGGCTTCACCCTTGGGCGATGCTCCACCAGATCGAATAGTTAGGGCCTAAGAAGTGAACGCCAGAAGCATAAAATACAATATAAATACAACAGTTTTTCCATCGTATAACAGGAATAATTGCAACCAGTTTGAAAGTTATGGTCATTTCTACTTGCCGGGCAACCTAGGCTTCACCCTAGGGCGTTGTTCTACCCGATCGAATAGTTAGTGCCTTAGAAGTCAACGTCAGAAGCATAAAATACAGTATAAATACAACAGTTCTTCTATCGTATAAAACGAATAATTGCAACCAGTAAGAAAGTCATGGTCATTTCTACATTCCGGGAAACCAAGGCTTCACTCTAGGCCGTTGCTCCAACAGATCGAATGGTTAGGGCCTCAGAAGTCAACGCCAGAAGCATAAAATACAATATAAATACAACAGCTTTTCCATCGTATAAAACGAATAATTGCAACCACTATGAAAGTTATGGTCATTTCTACTATCCGGGCAACCTAGGCTTCACCCTAGGGCGTTGCTCCACCGGATCGAATAGTTAGGGCCTTAGAAGTCAACGCCAGAAGCATAAGGTACAATATAAATACAACAGCTTTTACATCGTATAACAGGAACAATAGCAACCAGTGTGAAAGATATGGTCATTTCTACGTTCCGGGCAACCTAGGCTTCACCCTAGTGCGTTGTTCCACCATATCGAATAGTTAAGGCCTAAGAAGTGAACGGCAGAAGCATAAAATACAATATAAATACAACAGTTTTTCCATCATATAAAACGAATAATTGCAACCAGTGTGAAAGTTATGGTCATTTCTACGCTCCGGGCAACATAGGCTTCACTCTAGGGCGTTGCTCCAACAGATCGAATAGTTGGTGCCTAACAAGTCAACGTCAGAAGCATAAAATACAATATAAATACAACAGTTTTTTCATCGTATAAAACGCATAATTGCAACCAGTATGAAAGTTATGGACATTTCTACTTTCCGGGCAACCTAGGCTTCTCCCTAGGGCGTTGCTCCAACAGATTGAATAGTTAGGGCCTTAGAAGTCAACGCCCGAAGCATAAAATGCAATAAAAATACAACAGTTTTTCCATCGTATAACAGGAATAATTGTAACCAGTTTGAAAGTGATGGTCATTTCTACGTTCCGGGCAACCTAGGCTTCACTCTAGGGCGTTGCTCCACCAGATCGAATAGTTAGGGCCTAAGAAGTCAACACCAGGTGCAATAAAATACTATATAAATGCAACAGCTTTTCCATCGTATAAAATGAATAATTGCAAAGAGTGTGAAAGTAATGGTTATTTCTACGTTCCGTGTAACCTAGGCTTCACTCTAGGGTGTTGCTCCACCATATCGAATACTTAGTGCCTTAGAAGTCAACGCCAGAAGCATAAAATACAATATAAATACAACAGTTTTTCCATCGTATAACAGGAATAATTGCAACCAGTTTGAAAGTTATTGTCATTTCTACTTGCCTGGCAACCTAGGCTTCACCATAGGGCGTTGTTCTACCCGATCGAATAGTTAGGGCATAAGAAGTGAACGCCAGAAGCATAAAATACAATATAAATCCAACAGTTTTTCCATCGCATAAAACGAATAATTGCAACCAGAGTGAAAGTTATGGCCATTTCTACGTTCCGGGCAACCTAGGCTTCACCCTAGGATGTGGCTCCACCATATCGAATAGTTAGGGGCTTAGAAGTGAACACCCGAAGCATAAAATACAATAAAAATACAACAGATTTTCCACCGTATAACAGGAATAATTGCAAACAGTGCGAAGGTAATGGTCATTTCTACGTTCCGTGCAACCTAGGCTTCAATCTAGGGCGTTGGTCCACCAGATCGAATAGTTGGTGCCTTAGAAGTCAACGTCAGAAGCATAAAATGCAATATAAATACAACAGTTTTTCCATCGTATAAAACGAATAATTGCAACCAGTATGAAAGTTATGGACATTTCTACTTTCCGGGCAACATAGGCTTCACCCTAGGGCGTTGATCCAACAGATTGAATAGTTAGGGCCTAAGAATTCAGCGCCAGAAGCATAAAATACAATATAAATATAAGTGTTTTTCCATCGAATAAAACGAAAAATAGCCACCAGTGTGAAGGTTATGGTCATTTCTATGTTCCGGGCAACCTAAGCTTCACTCTAGGGCGTTGCACCACCAGATCGAACAGTTAGTGCCTTAGAAGTCAACGCCAGAAGCATAAAATACAATTTAAATACAACAGTTTTTCCGTCGTATAAAACGAATAATTGCAACCAGTATGAAAGTCATGGTCATTTCTACGTTCCGGGAAACCAAGGCTTCACTCTAGGGCGTTGCTCCAACAGATCGAATAGTTAGGGCCTCAGAAGTCAACGCCAGAAGCATAAAATACGATATAAATACAACAGTTTTTCCATCGTATAAACCGGATAATTGCCACCAGTATGAAAGTTATGGTCATTTCTACTTTCCGGGCACCCTAGGCTTCACTCTAGGGCGTTGCTCCAACATATCGAATACTTATTGCCTTAGAAGTCAACGCCAGAAGCATAAAATACAGTATAAATACAACAGCTTTTCCATCGTATAAAACGAATAATTGCAACCAGTGTGAAAGTTATGGTCATTTCTACGTTCCGGGCAACATAGGCTTCACTCTAGGGCGTTGCTCCAACAGATCGAATAGTTGGTGCCTAAGAAGTCAACACCAGGAGCATAAAATACAATATAAATGCAACAGCTTTTCCATCGTATAAAATGAATAATTGCAAAGAGTGTGAAAGTAATGGTCATTTATACGTTCCGGGCAACCTAGGTTTCACTCTAGGGCGTTGCTCCACCAGATCGAATAGTTAGTGCGTTAGAAGTCAACGTCAGAAGCATAAAATACAGTATAAATACAACAGCTTTTCCATCGTATAAAACGAATAATTGCAACCAGTGTGAAAGTTATGGTCATTTCTACGTTCCGGGCAACATAGGCTTCACTCTAGGGCGTTGCTCCAACAGATCGAATAGTTAGGGCCTAAGAAGTCAACACCAGGAGCATAAAATACTATATAAATGCAACAGCTTTTCCATCGTATAAAATGAATAATTGCAAAGAGTGTGAAAGTAATGGTTATTTCTACGTTCCGTGTAACCTAGGCTTCACTCTAGGGTGTTGCTCCACCATATCGAATACTTAGTGCCTTAGAAGTCAACGCCAGAAGCATAAAATACAATATAAATGCAACAGTTTCTCCATCGTATAACAGGAATAATTGCAACCAGTTTGAAAGTTATGGTCATTTCTACTTGCCGGGCAACCTAGGCTTCACCCTAGGGCGTTGTTCTACCCGATCGAATAGTTAGTGGCTTAGAAGTCAACGTCAGAAGCATAAAATACAGGATAAATACAACTGTTCTTCCATCGTATAAAACGAATAATTGCAACCAGTATGAAAGTTATGGACATTTCTACTTGCCGGGCAACCTAGTCTTCACCCTAGTGCGTTGTTCCACCAGATCGAATAGTTAAGGCCTAAGAAGTGAACGCCAGAGGCATAAAATACAATATAAATACAACAGTTTTTCCATCGTATAAACCGGATAATTGCAACCAGTATGAAAGTTATGGTCATTTCTACTTTCCGGGCAACCTAGGATTCACCCTAGGGCGTTGCTCCAACAGACTGAATAGTTAGTGCCTTAGAAGTCAACGCCAGAAGCATAAAATACAATATAAATACAACAGTTTTTCCATCGTATAACAGGAATAATTGCAACCAGTTTGAAAGTTATGGTCATTTCTACTTTCCGGGCACCCTAGGCTTCACTCTAGGGCGTTGCTCCACCATATCGAATACTTATTGCCTTAGAAGTCAACGCCAGAAGCATAAAATACAATATAAATACAACAGTTTTTCCATCGTCTAACAGGAATAATTGCAACCAGTTTGAAAGTTAAGGTCATTTCTACTTTCCGGGCAACCTAGGCTTCACCCTAGTGCGTAGCTCCGCCAGATCGAATAGCTAGTGCCTTAGAAGTCAACGTCAGAAACATAAAATACAGTATAAATACAACAGTTCTTCCATCGTATAAAACGAATAATTGCAACCAGTATGAAAGTCATGCACATTTCTACGTCCCGGGAAACGAAGGCTTCACTCTAGGGCATTGCTCCA
The DNA here is from genome assembly GCF_051401765.1 of Calliopsis andreniformis. Lineage (NCBI taxonomy): Eukaryota > Metazoa > Arthropoda > Insecta > Hymenoptera > Andrenidae > Calliopsis > Calliopsis andreniformis. Next base: position 6,293,837 of record NW_027480433.1, read on the forward strand.
ACATATCGAATAGTTAGGGCCTCAGAAGTCAACGTCAGAGGCATAAAATACAATATAAATACAACAGTTTTTCCATCGTATAACAGGAATAATTGCAACCAGTTTGAAAGTTATGGTCATTTCAACGTTCCGGGCAACATAGGCTTCACTCGAGGGCGTTGCTCCAACAGATCGAATAGTTGGTGCCTAAGAAGACAACACCAGGAGCATAAAATACAATATAAATGCAACAGCTTTTCCATCGTATAAAATGAATAATTGCAAAGAGTGTGAAAGTAATGGTCACTTCTACGTTCCGTGTACCCTAGGCTACACTCTAGGGTGTTGCTCCACCATATCGAATACTTAGTGCCTTAGAAGTAAACGCTAGAAGCATAAAATACAATATAAATACAACAGCTTTTCCATCTTATAACAGGAATAATTGCAACCAGTTTGAACGTCATGCTCATTTCTACGTTCCGGGAAACCAAGGCTTCACTCTAGGGCGTTGCTCCAACAGATCGAATAGTTAGGGCCTTAGAAGTCAACGCGCGAAACATAAAACACAAAATAAAAAGAACAGTTTTTCCATTGTATAAATCGAATAATTGCTACCAGTGTGAAAGTTATGGTCATTTCTACGTTCCGGGCAACCTAGGCTTCACCCTAGTGCGTTGTTCCACCAGATCGAATAGTTAAGGCCTAAGAAGTGAACGCCAGAAGCATAAAATACAATATAAATACAACAGTTTTTCCATCGTATAAAACGAATAATTGCTACCAGTGTGAAAGCTTTGGTCATTTCTACGTTCCGGGCAACATAGTCTTCACTCTAGGGCGTTGCTCCAACAGATCGAATAGTTGGTGCCTTACATGTCAACGTCAGAAGCATAAAATACAAATAAATACAACAGTTTTTCCATCGTATAAAACGAATAATTGCAACCAGTATGAAAGTTATGGACATTTCTACTTTCCGGGCAACCTAGGCTTCACCCTAGGGCGTTGCTCCAACAGATTGAAAAGTTAGGGCCTTAGAAGTCAACGCCCGAAGCATAAAATGCAATAAAAATACAACAGTTTTTCCATCGTATAACAGGAATAATTGTAACCAGTTTGAAAGTGATGGTCATTTCTACGTTCCGGGCAACCTAGGCTTCACTCTAGGGCGTTGCTCCACCAGATCGAATAGTTAGGGCCTAAGAAGTCAACACCAGGAGCATAAAATACTATATAAATGCAACAGCTTTTCCATCGTATAAAATGAATAATTGCAAAGAGTGTGAAAGTAATGGTCATTTCTACGTTCCGTGTAACCTAGGCTTCACTCTAGGGTGTTGCTCCACCATATCGAATACTTAGTGCCTTGGAAGTCAACGCCAGAAGCATAAAATACAATATAAATACAACAGATTTCCATCGTATAACAGGAATAATTGCAACCAGTTTGAAAGTTATGGTCATTTCTACTTGCCGGGCAACCTAGGCTTCACCCTAGGGCGTTGTTCTACCCGATCGAATAGTTAGTGCCTTAGGAGTCAACGTCAGAAGCATAAAATACAGTATAAATACAACAGTTCTTCCATCGTATAAACCGGATAATTGCAACCAGTATGAAAGTTATGGTCATTTCTACTTTCCGGGCACCCTAGGCTTCACTCTAGGGCGTTGCTCCACCATATCGAATACTTATTGCCTTAGAAGTCAACGCCAGAAGCGTAAAATACAATATAAATACAACAGCTTTTCCATCGTAGAAAACGAATAATTGTAACTACTATGAAAGTTATGGTCATTTCTACTATCCGGGCAACCTAGGCTTCACCCTAGGGGGTTGCTCCACCGGATCGAATAGTTAGGGCTTTAGAAGTCAACGCCAGAAGCATAAGGTACAATATAAATACAACAGCTTTTACATCGTATAACAGGAACAATAGCAACCAGTGTGAAAGATATGGTCATTTCTACGTTCCGGGCAAGCTAGGCGTCACTCTATGGCGTTGCTCCACCAGATCGAATAGTTAGGGCCCAAGAAGTCAACGCCAGAAGCATAAAATACAATATAAATGCAACAGCTTTTCCATCGTATAAAATGAATAATTGCAACCAGTTTGAAAGTAATGGTCATTTCTACGTTCCGGGCAACCTAGGTTTCACTCTAGGGCGTTGCTCCACCAGATCGAATAGTTAGTGCGTTAGAAGTCAACGTCAGAAGCATAAAATACACTATAAATACAACAGCTTTTCCATCGTATAGAACGAATAATTGCAACCAGTATGAAAGTTATCGACATTTCTACTTTCCGGGCAGCCTAGGCTTCACCCTAGGGCGATGCTCCACCAGATCGAATAGTTAGGGCCTTAGAAGTTAACGCGCGAAACATAAAACACAAAATAAAAAGAACAGTTTTTCCATTGTATAAATCGGATAATTGCTACCAGTGTGAAAGTTATGGTCATTTCTACGTTCCGGGCAACCTAGGCTTCTCCCTAGTGCGTTGTTCCACCATATCGAATAGTTAAGGCCTAAGAAGTGAACGCCAGAAGCATAAAATACAATATAAATACAACAGTTTTTCCATCGTATAAAACGAATAATTGCAACCAGTGTGAAAGTTATGGTCATTTCTACGTTCCGGGCAACATAGGCTTCACTCTAGGGCGTTGCTCCAACAGATCGAATAGTTGGTGCCTTACATGTCAACGTCAGAAGCATAAAATACAATATAAATACAACAGTTTTTCCATCGTATAAAACGACTAATTGCAACCAGTATGAAAGTTATGGACATTTCTAATTTCCGTGCAACCTAGGCTTCACCCTAGGGCGTTGCTCCAACAGATTGAATAGTTAGGGCCTTAGAAGTCAACGCCCGAAGCATAACATGCAATAAAAATACAACAGTTTTTCCATCGTGTAACAGGAATAATTGTAACCAGTTTGAAAGTGATGGTCATTTCTACGTTCCGGGCAACCTAGGCTTCACTCTAGGGCGTTGCTCCACCAGATCGAATAGTTAGGGCCTAAGAAGTCAACACCAGGAGCATAAAATACTATATAAATGCAACAGCTTTTCCATCGTATAAAATGAATAATTGCAAAGAGTGTGAAAGTAATGGTCATTTCTACGTTCCGTGTAACCTAGGCTTCACTCTAGGGTGTTGCTCCACCATATCGAATACTTAGTGCCTTAGAAGTCAACACCAGAAGCATAAAATACAATATAAATACAACAGTATTTCCATCGTATAACAGGAATAATTGCAACCAGTTTGAAAGTTATCGTCATTTCTACTTTCCGGGCAACCTAGGCTTCACCCAAGTGCGTAGCTCCACCAGATGGAATAGTTAGTGCCTTAGAAGTCAACGTCAGAAGCATAAAATACAGTATAAATACAACAGTTCTTCCATCGTATAAAACGAATAATTGCAACCAGTATGAAAGTCATGGTCATTTCTACGTTCCGGGAAACCAAGGCTTCACTCTAGGGCGTTGCTCCAACAGATCGAATAGTTAGGGCCTCAGAAGTCAACGCCAGAAGCATAAAATACAATATAAATACAACAGTTTTTCCATCGTATAACAGGAATAATTGCAACCAGTTTGAAAGTTATGGTCATTTCTACTTTCCGGGCAACCTAGGCTTCGCCCTAGTGCGTAGCTCCACCAGATCGAATAGTTAGTGCCTTAGAAGTCAACGTCAGAAGCATAAAATACAGTATAAATACAACAGTTCTTCCATCGTATAAAACGAATAATTGCAACCAGTATGAAAGTTATGGACATTTCTACTTTCGGGCAACCTCGGCTTCACCCTTGGGTGATGCTCCACCAGACCGAATAGTTAGGGCCTTAGAAGTCAACGCGCGAAACATAAACCACAAAATAAATAGAACAGTTTTTCCATTGTATAAATCGAATAATTGCTCACAGTGTGAAAGTTATGGTCATTTCTACGTTCCGGGCAACCTAGGCTTCACCCTAGTGCGTTGTTCCACCAGATCGAATAGTTAAGGCCTAAGAAGTGAACGCCAGAAGCATAAAATACAATATAAATACAACAGTTTTTCCATCGCATAAAACGAATAATTGCAACCAGTGTGAAAGTTATGGTCATTTCTACGTTCCGGGCAACACAGGCTTCACTCTAGGGCGTTGCTCCAACAGATCGAATAGTTGGTGCCTAAGAAGTCAACACCAGGAGCATAAAATACAATATAAATGCAACAGCTTTTCCATCGTATAACTGGAATAATTGTAACCAGTTTGAAAGTGATGGTCATTTAGGACGTTACGGGCAACCTAGGCTTCACTCTAGGGCGTTGCTCCACCAGATCGAATAGTTAGGGCCTAAGAAGTCAACACCAGGAGCATAAAATACAATATAAATACAGCAGGTTTTCCATCCTATAATATGAATAATTGCAACCAGTGTGAAAGTGATGGTCATTTCTACTTTCCGGTCAACCTAGGCTTCACCCTAGTGCGTAGCTCCACCAGATCGAATAGTTAGGGCCTAAGAAGTCAACACCAGGAGCATAAAATACAATATAAATACAACAGGTTTTCCATCCTATAATATGAATAATTGCAACCAGTGTGAAAGTGATGGTCATTTCTACGTTCCGGGCAACCTAGACTTCACTCTGGGGCGTTGTTCCACCTGATCGAATAGTTAGGGCCTAAGAATTCAGCGCCAGAAGCATAAAATACAATATAAATATAACGGTTTTTCCATCGAATAAAACGAAAAATAGCCACCAGTGTGAAAGTTATGGTCATTTCTACTTTCCGGGTAACCTAGGCTTCACCCTAGTGCGTAGCTCCACCAGATCGAATAGTTAGTGCCTTAGAAGTCAGCGTCAGAAGCATAAAATACAGTATAAATACAACAGTTCTGGCATCGCATAAAACGAATAATTGCAAACAGTATGAAAGTCATGGTCATTTCTACGTTCCGGGAAACCAAGGCTTCACTCTAGGGCGTTGCTCCAACAGATCGAATAGTTAGGGCCTCAGAAGTCAACGCCAGAAGCATAAAATACAATATAAATACAACAGTTTCTCCATCGTATAAAACGAATAATTGCAACCACTATGAAAGTTATGGTCATTTCTACTATCCGGGCAACCTAGGCTTCACCCTAGTGCGTAGCTCCACCAGATCGAATAGTTAGTGCCTTAGAAGTCAGCGTCAGAAGCATAAAATACAGTATAAATACAACAGTTCTGGCATCGCATAAAACGAATAATTGCAAACAGTATGAAAGTCATGGTCATTTCTACGTTCCGGGAAACCAAGGCTTCACTCTAGGGCGTTGCTCCAACAGATCGAATAGTTAGGGCCTCAGAAGTCAACGCCAGAAGCATAAAATACAATATAAATACAACAGTTTCTCCATCGTATAAAACGAATAATTGCAACCACTATGAAAGTTATGGTCATTTCTACTATCCGGGCAACCTAGGCTTCACCCTAGGGCGTTGCTGCACCAGATCGAATAGTTAGGGCCTTAGAAGTCAACGCGCGGAACATAAAACACAAAATAAATAGAACAGTTTTTCCATTGTATAAAAAGAATAATTGCTACCAGTGTGAAAGTTATGGTCATTTCTACGTGCCGGGAAACCTAGGCTTCACCCTAGTGCGTTGTTCCACCAGATCGAATAGTTAAGGCCTAAGAAGTGAACGCCAGAAGCATAAACTACAATATAAATACAACAGTTTTACCATCGTATAAAACGGATAATTGCAACCAGTATGAAAGTTATGGTCATTTCTACTTTCCGGGCAACCTAGGATTCACCCTAGGGCGTTGCTCCAACAGATTGAATAGTTAGTGCCTTAGAAGTCAACGCCCGAAGCATGAAATGCAATAAAAATACAACAGTTTTTCCATCATATAACAGGAGTAATTGCAACCAGTTTGAAAGTGATGGTCATTTCTACGTTCCGGGCACCCTAGGCTTCACTCTAGGGCGTTGCTCCACCATATCGAATACTTAGTGCCTTAGAAGTCAACGCCAGAAGCATAAAATACAATATAAATACAACAGTTTTTCCATCGTATAACAGGAATAATTGCAACCAGTTTGAAAGTTAAGGACATTTCTACTTTCCGGGCAACCTAGGCTTCACCCTAGTGCGTAGCTCCGCCAGATGGAATAGCTAGTGCCTTAGAAGTCAACGTCAGAAGCATAAAATACAGTATAAATACAACAGTTCTTCCATCGTATAAAGCGAATAATTGCAACCAGTATGAAAGTCATGCTCATTTCTACGTCCCGGGAAACCAAGGCTTCACTCTAGGGCATTGCTCCAACATATCGAATAGTTAGGGCCTCAGAAGTCAACGCCAGAAGCATAAAATACAATATAAATACAACAGCTTTTCCATCGTATAAAACGAATAATTGCAAAGAGTGTGAAAGTAATGGTCATTTATACGTTCCGGGCAACCTAGGTTTCACTCTAGGGCGTTGCTCCACCAGATCGAATAGTTAGTGCGTTAGAAGTCAACGTCAGAAGCATAAAATACAGTATAAATACAACAGCTTTTCCATCGTATAAAACGAATAATTGCAATCAGTGTGAAAGTTATGGTCATTTCTACGTTCCGGGCAACATAGGCTTCACTCTAGGGCGTTGCTCCAACAGATCGAATAGTTGGTGCCTAAGAAGTCAACACCAGGAGCATAAAATACAATATAAATGCAACAGCTTTTCCATCGTATAAAATGAATAATTGCAAAGAGTGTGAAAGTAATGGTCATTTCTACGTTCCGTGTACCCTAGGCTACACTCTAGGCTGTTGCTCCACCATATCGAATACTTAGTGCCTTAGAAGTCAACGCCAGAAGCATAAAATACAATATAAATACAACAGTTTTTCCATCTTATAACAGGAATAATTGCAACCCGTTTGAAAGTTATGGTCATTTCTACTTTCCGGGCAACCTAGGCTTCACCCTAGTGCGTAGCTCCACCAGATCGAATAGTTAGTGCCTTAGAAGTCAACGTCAGAAGCATAAAATACAGTATAAATACAACAGATCTGGCATCGCATAAAACGAATAATTGCAACCAGTATGAAAGTTATGGGCATTTCTACTTTCAGGGCAACCTAGGCTTCACACTAGGGCGTTGCTCCACCAGGTCGAATACTTAGTGCCTTAGAAGTCAACGCCAGAAGCATAAAATACAATATAAATGCAACAGTTTTTCCATCGTATTACAGGAATAACTGCAACCAGTTTGAAAGTTATGGTCATTTCTACTTGCCGGGCAACCTAGGCTTCACCCTGGGGCGTTGTTCTACCCGATCGAATAGTTAGGGCCTAAGAAGTGAACGCCAGAAGCATACAATACAATACAAATCCAACAGTTTTTCCATCGTATAAAACGAATAATTGCAACCAGAGTGAAAGTTATGGCCATTTCTACGTTCCGGGCAGCCTATGCTTCACCCTAGGATGTGGCTCCACCATATCGTATAGTTAGGGGCTTAGAAGTCAACACCCGAAGCATAAAATACAATAAAAATACAACAGTTTTTCCACCGTATAACAGGAATAATTGCAAACAGTGCGAAGGTAATGGTCATTTCTACGTTCCGTGCAACCTAGGCTTCAATCTAGGGCGTTGGTCCAACAGATCGAATAGTTGGTGCCTTAGAAGTCAACGTCAGAAGCATAAAATACAATATAAATACAACAGTTTTTCCATCGTATAGAACGAATAATTGCAACCAGTATGAAAGTTATGGACATTTCTACTTTCCGGGCAACATAGGCTTCACCCTAGGGCGTTGATCCAACAGATTGAATAGTTAGGGCCTTAGCAGTCAACGCCCGAAGCATAAAATGCAATAAAAATACAACAGTTTTTCCATCGTATAACTGGAATAATTGTAACCAGTTTGAAAGTGATGGTCATTTCGACGTTACGGGCAACCTAGGCTTCACTCTAGGGCGTTGCTCCACCAGATCGAATAGTTAGGGCCTAAGAAGTCAACACCAGGAGCATAAAATACAATATAAATACAACAGGTTTTCCATCCTATAATATGAATAATTGCAACCAGTGTGAAAGTGATGGTCATTTCTACGTTCCGGGCAACCTAGACTTCACTCTAGGGCGTTGTTCCACCAGATCGAATAGTTAGGGCCTAAGAATTCAGCGCCAGAAGCATAAAATACAATATAAATATAACGGTTTTTCCATCGAATAAAACGAAAAATAGCCACCAGTGTGAAGGTTATGGTCATTTCTATGTTCCGGGCAACCTAAGCTTCACTCTAGGGCGTTGCACCACCAGATCGAACAGTTAGTGCCTTAGAAGTCAACGCCAGAAGCATAAAATACAATACAAATACAACAGTTTTTCCATCGTATAAAACGAATAATTGCAACCAGTATGAAAGTCATGGTCATTTCTACGTTCCGGGAAACCAAGGCTTCACTCTAGGGCGTTGCTCCAACAGATCGAATAGTTAGGGCCTCAGAAGTCAACGCCAGAAGCATAAAATACGATATAAATACAACAGTTTTTCCATCGTATAAACCGGATAATTGCAACCAGTATGAAAGTTATGGTCATTTCTACTTTCCGGGCACCCTAGGCTTCACTCTAGGGCGTTGCTCCACCATATCGAATACTTATTGCCTTAGAAGTCAACGCCAGAAGCATAAAATACAATATAAATACAACAGTTTTTCCATCGTATAACAGGAATAATTGCAACCAGTTTGAAAGTTAAGGTCATTTCTACTTTCCGGGCAACCTAGGCTTCACCCTAGTGCGTAGCTCCACCAGATCGAATAGTTAGTGCCTTAGAAGTCAACGTCAGAAGCATAAAATATAGTATAAATACAACAGTTCTTCCATCGTATAAAACGAATAATTGCAACCAGTATGAAAGTCATGCTCATTTCTACGTTCCGGGCAGCCTAGGCGTCACTCTAAGGCGTTGCTCCACCAGATCGAATAGTTAGGGCCCAAGAGGTCAACGCCAGAAGCATAAAATACAATATAAATGCAACAGCTTTTCCATCGTATAAAATGAATAATTGCAAAGAGTGTGAAAGTAATGGTCATTTCTACGTTCCGGGCAACCTAGGTTTCACTCTAGGTCGTTGCTCCACCAGATCGAATAGTTAGTGCGTTAGAAGTCAACGTCAGAAGCATAAAATACAGTATAAATACAACCGCTTTTCCATCGGATAAAACGAGTAATTGCAACCAGTGTGAAAGTTATGGTCATTTCTACGTTCCGGGCAACATAGGCTTCACTCTAGGGCGTTGCTCCAACAGATCGAATAGTTGGTGCCTATGAAGTCAACACCAGGAGCATAAAATACAATATAAATGCAACAGCTTTTCCATCGTATAAAATGAATAATTGCAAAGAGTGTGAAAGTAATGGCCATTTCTACGTTCCGTGTACCCTAGGCTACACTCTAGGGTGTTGCTCCACCATATCGAATACTTAGTGCCTTAGGAGTCAACGCCAGAAGCATAAAATACAATATAAATACAACAGTTTTTCCATCTTACAACAGGAATAATTGCAACCCGTTTGAAAGTTATGGTCATTTCTACTTTCCGGGTAACCTAGGCTTCACCCTAGTGCGTAGCTCCACCAGATCGAATAGTTAGTGCCTTAGAAGTCAGCGTCAGAAGCATAAAATACAGTATAAATACAACAGTTCTGGCATCGCATAAAACGAATAATTGCAAACAGTATGAAAGTCATGGTCATTTCTACGTTCCGGGAAACCAAGGCTTCACTCTAGGGCGTTGCTCCAACAGATCGAATAGTTAGGGCCTCAGAAGTCAACGCCAGAAGCATAAAATACAATATAAATACAACAGTTTCTCCATCGTATAAAACGAATAATTGCAACCACTATGAAAGTTATGGTCATTTCTACTATCCGGGCAACCTAGGCTTCACCCTAGGGCGTTGCTGCACCAGATCGAATAGTTAGGGCCTTAGAAGTCAACGCGCGGAACATAAAACACAAAATAAATAGAACAGTTTTTCCATTGTATAAAAAGAATAATTGCTACCAGTGTGAAAGTTATGGTCATTTCTACGTGCCGGGAAACCTAGGCTTCACCCTAGTGCGTTGTTCCACCAGATCGAATAGTTAAGGCCTAAGAAGTGAACGCCAGAAGCATAAAATACAATATAAATACAACAGTTTTACCATCGTATAAAACGGATAATTGCAACCAGTATGAAAGTTATGGTCATTTCTACTTTCCGGGCAACCTAGGATTCACCCTAGGGCGTTGCTCCAAAAGATTGAATAGTTAGTGCCTAAGAAGTCAACGCCCGAAGCATGAAATGCAATAAAAATACAACAGTTTTTCCATCACATAACAGGAGTAATTGCAACCAGTTTGAAAGTGATGGTCATTTCTACGTTCCGGGCACCCTAGGCTTCACTCTAGGGCGTTGCTCCACCATATCGAATACTTAGTGCCTTAGAAGTCAACGCCAGAAGCATAAAATACAATATAAATACAACAGTTTTTCCATCGTATAACAGGAATAATTGCAACCAGTTTGAAAGTTATGGTCATTTCCACTTTCCGGGCACCCTAGGCTTCACTCTAGGGCGTTGCTCCACCATATCGAATACTTATTGCCTTAGAAGTCAACGCCAGAAGCATAAAATACAATATAAATACAACAGTTTTTCCATCGTATAACAGGAATAATTGCAACCAGTTTGAAAGTTAAGGTCATTTCTACTTTCCGGGCAACCTAGGCTTCACCCTAGTGCGTAGCTCCGCCAGATGGAATAGCTAGTGCCTTAGAAGTCAACGTCAGAAGCATAAAATACAGTATAAATACAACAGTTCTTCCATCGTATAAAGCGAATAATTGCAACCAGTATGAAAGTCATGCTCATTTCTACGTCCCGGGAAACCAAGGCTTCACTCTAGGGCATTGCTCCAACATATCGAATAGTTAGGGCCTCAGAAGTCAACGCCAGAAGCATAAAATACAATATAAATACAACAGCTTTTCCATCGTATAAAACGAATAATTGCAACCACTATGAAAGTTATGGTCATTACTACTATCCGGGCAACCTATGCTTCACCCTAGGGCGTTGCTCCACCAGATCGAATAGTTAGGGCCTTAGAAGTCAACGCCAGAAGCATAAGGTACAATATAAATACAACAGCTTTTACATCGTATAACAGGAACAATAGCAACCAGTGTGAAAGGTATGGTCATTTCTACGTTCCGGGCAACCTAGGCGTCACTCTAAGGCGTTGCTCCACCAGATCGAATAGTTAGGGCCCAAGAGGTCAACGCCAGAAGCATAAAATACAGTATAAATACAACAGCTTTTCCATCGTATAAAACGAATAATTGCAACCAGTGTGAAAGTTATGCTCATTTCTACGTTCCGGGCAACCTAGGCGTCACTCTAAGGCGTTGCTCCACCAGATCGAATAGTTAGGGCCCAAGAGGTCAACGCCAGAAGCATAAAATACAATATAAATGCAACAGCTTTTCCATCGTATAAAATGAATTATTGCAAAGAGTGTGAAAGTAATGGTCATTTCTACGTTCCGGGCAACCTAGGTTTCACTCTAGGGCGTTGCTCCACCAGATCGAATAGTTAGTGCCTTAGAAGTCAACGTCAGAAGCATAAAAGACAGTATAAATACAACAGTTCTGGCATCGCATAAAACGAATAATTGCAAACAGTATGAAAGTCATGGTCATTTCTACGTTCCGGGAAACCAAGGCTTCACTCTAGGGCGTTGCTCCAACAGATCGAATAGTTAGGGCCTCAGAAGTCAACGCCAGAAGCATAAAATACAATATAAATACAACAGCTTCTCCATCGTATAAAACGAATAATTGCAACCACTATGAAAGTTATGGTCATTTCTACTATCCGGGCAACCTAGGCTTCACCCTAGGGCGTTGCTGCACCAGATCGAATAGTTAGGGCCTTAGAAGTCAACGCGCGGAACATAAAATACAATATAAATACAACAGTTTTACCATCGTATAAAACGGATAATTGCAACCAGTATGAAAGTTATGGTCATTTCTACTTTCCGGGCAACCTAGGATTCACCCTAGGGCGTTGCTCCAACAGATTGAATAGTTAGTGCCTTAGAAGTCAACGCCCGAAGCATGAAATGCAATAAAAATACAACAGTTTTTCCATCATATAACAGGAGTAATTGCAACCAGTTTGAAAGTGATGGTCATTTCTACGTTCCGGGGACCCTAGGCTTCACTCTAGGCCGTTGCTCCACCATATCGAATACTTAGTGCCTTAGAAGTCAACGCCAGAAGCATAAAATACAATATAAATACAACAGTCTTTCCATCGTATAACAGGAATAATTGCAACCAGTTTGAAAGTTATGGTCATTTCTACTTGCCGGGCAACCTAGGCTTCACCCTAGGGCGTAGCTCCACCAGATCGAATAGTTAGTGCCTTAGAAGTCAACGTCAGAAGCATAAAACACAGTATAAATACAACAGTTCTTCCATCGTATAAAACGAATAATTGCAACCAGTATGAAAGTTATGGTCATTTCTACTTTCCGGGCACCCTAGGCTTCACTCTAAGGCGTTGCTCCACCAGATCGAATAGTTAGGGCCCAAGAGGTCAACGCCAGAAGCATAAAATACAATATAAATGCAACAGCTTTTCCATCGTATAAAATGAATAATTGCAACCACTATGTAAGTTATGGTCATTTCTACTATCCGGGCAACCTAGGCTTCACCCTAGGGCGTTGCTCCACCAGATCGAATAGTTAGGGCCGTAGAAGTCAACGCCAGAAGCATAAGGTACAATATAAATACAACAGTTTTTCCATCGTATAACAGGAATAATTGCAACCAGTTTGAAAGTTATGGTCATTTCTACTTTCCGGGCACCCTAGGCTTCACTCTAGGGCGTTGCTCCACCATATCGAATACTTATTGCCTTAGAAGTCAACGCCAGAAGCATAAAATACAATATAAATACAACAGTTTTTCCATCGTATAACAGGAATAATTGCAACCAGTTTGAAAGTTAAGGTCATTTCTACTTTCCGGGCAACCTAGGCTTCACCCTAGTGCGTAGCTCCGCCAGATGGAATAGCTAGTGCCTTAGAAGTCAACGTCAGAAGCATAAAATACAGTATAAATACAACAGTTCTTCCATCGTATAAAGCGAATAATTGCAACCAGTATGAAAGTCATGCTCATTTCTACGTCCCGGGAAACCAAGGCTTCACTCTAGGGCATTGCTCCAACATATCGAATAGTTAGGGCCTCAGAAGTCAACGCCAGAAGCATAAAATACAATATAAATACAACAGCTTTTCCATCGTATAAAACGAATAATTGCAACCACTATGAAGGTTATGGTCATTACTACTATCCGGGCAACCTATGCTTCACCCTAGGGCGTTGCTCCACCAGATCGAATAGTTAGGGCCTTAGAAGTCAACGCCAGAAGCATAAGGTACAATATAAATACAACAGCTTTTACATCGTATAACAGGAACAATAGCAACCAGTGTGAAAGGTATGGTCATTTCTACGTTCCGGGCAACCTAGGCGTCACTCTAAGGCGTTGCTCCACCAGATCGAATAGTTAGGGCCCAAGAGGTCAACGCCAGAAGCATAAAATACAGTATAAATACAACAGCTTTTCCATCGTATAAAACGAATAATTGCAACCAGTGTGAAAGTTATGCTCATTTCTACGTTCCGGGCAACCTAGGCGTCACTCTAAGGCGTTGCTCCACCAGATCGAATAGTTAGGGCCCAAGAGGTCAACGCCAGAAGCATAAAATACAATATAAATGCAACAGCTTTTCCATCGTATAAAATGAATAATTGCAAAGAGTGTGAAAGTAATGGTCATTTCTACGTTCCGGGCAACCTAGGTTTCACTCTAGGGCGTTGCTCCACCAGATCGAATAGTTAGTGCGTTAGAAGTCAACGTCAGAAGCATAAAATACAGTAAAAATACAACAGCGTTTCCACCGTATAAAACGAGTAATTGCAACCAGTGTGAAAGATATGGTCATTTCTACGTTCCGGGCAACATAGTCTTCACTCTGGGGCGTTGCTCCAACAGATCGAATAGTTGGTGCCTAAGAAGTCAACACCAGGAGCATAAAATACAATATAAATACAACAGTTTTTCCATCTTATAACAGGAATAATTGCAACCCGTTTGAAAGTTATGGTCATTTCTACTTTCCGGGCAACCTAGGCTTCACCCTAGTGCGTAGCTCCACCAGATCGAATAGTTAGTGCCTTAGAAGTCAACGTCAGAAGCATAAAAGACAGTATAAATACAACAGTTCTGGCATCGCATAAAACGAATAATTGCAAACAGTATGAAAGTCATGGTCATTTCTACGTTCCGGGAAACCAAGGCTTCACTCTAGGGCGTTGCTCCAACAGATCGAATAGTTAGGGCCTCAGAAGTCAACGCCAGAAGCATAAAATACAATATAAATACAACAGCTTCTCCATCGTATAAAACGAATAATTGCAACCACTATGAAAGTTATGGTCATTTCTACTATCCGGGCAACCTAGGCTTCACCCTAGGGCGTTGCTGCACCAGATCGAATAGTTAGGGCCTTAGAAGTCAACGCGCGGAACATAAAATACAATATAAATACAACAGTTTTACCATCGTATAAAACGGATAATTGCAACCAGTATGAAAGTTATGGTCATTTCTACTTTCCGGGCAACCTAGGATTCACCCTAGGGCGTTGCTCCAACAGATTGAATAGTTAGTGCCTTAGAAGTCAACGCCCGAAGCATGAAATGCAATAAAAATACAACAGTTTTTCCATCATATAACAGGAGTAATTGCAACCAGTTTGAAAGTGATGGTCATTTCTACGTTCCGGGGACCCTAGGCTTCACTCTAGGCCGTTGCTCCACCATATCGAATACTTAGTGCCTTAGAAGTCAACGCCAGAAGCATAAAATACAATATAAATACAACAGTTTTTCCATCGTATAACAGGAATAATTGCAACCAGTTTGAAAGTTATGGTCATTTCTACTTGCCGGGCAACCTAGGCTTCACCCTAGGGCGTAGCTCCACCAGATCGAATAGTTAGTGCCTTAGAAGTCAACGTCAGAAGCATAAAACACAGTATAAATACAACAGTTCTTCCATCGTATAAAACGAATAATTGCAACCAGTATGAAAGTTATGGTCTTTCTACTTTCCGGGCACCCTAGGCTTCACTCTAAGTCGTTGCTCCACCAGATCGAATAGTTAGGGCCCAAGAGGTCAACGCCAGAAGCATAAAATACAATATAAATGCAACAGCTTTTCCATCGTATAAAATGAATAATTGCAACCACTATGTAAGTTATGGTCATTTCTACTATCCGGGCAACCTAGGCTTCACCCTAGGGCGTTGCTCCACCAGATCGAATAGTTAGGGCCGTAGAAGTCAACGCCAGAAGCATAAGGTACAATATAAATACAACAGCTTTTACATCGTATAACAGGAACACTAGCAACCAGTGTGAAAGATATGGTCATTTCTACGTTCCGGGCAACCTAGGCGTCACTCTAATTCGTTGCTCCACCAGATCGAATAGTTAGGGCCCAAGAGGTCAACGCCAGAAGCATAAAATACAATATAAATGCAACAGCTTTTCCATCGTATAAAATGAATAATTGCAAAGAGTGTGAAAGTAATGGTCATTTCTACGTTCCGGGCAACCTAGGTTTCACTCTAGGGCGTTACTCCACCAGATCGAATAGTTAGTGCGTTAGAAGTCAACGTCAGAAGCATAAAATACAGTATAAATACAACAGCTTTTCCATCGTACAAAACGAATAATTGCAACCAGTGTGAAAGTTATGGTCATTTCTACGTTCCGGGCAACATAGGCTTCACTCTAGGGCGTTGCTCCAACAGATCGAATAGTTGGTGCCTAAGAAGTCAACACCAGGAGCATAAAATACAATATAAATGCTACAGCTTTTCCATCGTATAAAACGAATAATTGCAACCAGTATGAAAGTTATGGACATTTCTACTTTCCGGGCAACCTCGGCTTCACCCTTGGGCGATGCTCCACCAGATCGAATAGTTAGGGCCTTAGAACTCAACGCGCGAAACATAAAACACAAAATAAATAGAACAGTTTTTCCATTGTATAAATCGAATAATTGCTACCAGTGTGAAAGTTATGGTCATTTCTACGTGCCGGGCAACCTAGGCTTCACCCTAGTGCGTTGTTCCACCAGATCGAATAGTTAATGCCTAAGAAGTGAACGCCAGAAGCATAAAATACAATATAAATACAACAGTTTTACCATCGTATAAAACGGATAATTGGAACCAGTATGAAAGTTATGGTCATTTCTACTTTCCGGGCAACCTAGGATTCACCCTAGGGCGTTGCTCCAACAGACTGAATAGTTAGTGCCTTAGAAGTCAACGCCCGATGCATGAAATGCAATAAAAATACAACAGTTTTTCCATCATATAACAGGAGTAATTGCAACCAGTTTGAAAGTGATGGTCATTTCTACGTTCCGGGCACCCTAGACTTCACTCTAGGCCGTTGCTCCACCATATCGAATACTTAGTGCCTTAGAAGTCAACGCCAGAAGCATAAAATACAATATAAATACAACAGTTTTTCCATCGTATAACAGGAATAATTGCAACCAGTTTGAAAGTTATGGTCATTTCTACATGCCGGGCAACCTAGGCTTCACCCTAGGGCGTAGCTCCACCAGATCGAATAGTTAGTGCCTTAGAAGTCCACGTCAGAAGCATAAAATACAGTATAAATACAACAGTTCTTCCACTGTATAAAACGAATAATTGCAACCAGTATGAAAGTTATGGACATTTCTACTTTCCAGGCAACCTAGGCTTCACCCTAGGGCGTTGCTCCACTAGATCGAATAGTTAGGGCCTTAGAAGTCAACGCGCGAAGCATAAAATACAATATAAATACAACAGTTTTTCCATCGTATAAAACGAATAATTGCAACCAGTATGAAAGTCATGGTCATTTCTACGTTCCGGGAAACCAAGGCTTCACTCTAGGGCGTTGCTCCATCAGATCGAATAGTTAGGGCCTCAGAAGTCAGCGCCAGAAGCATAAAATACGATATAAATACAACAGTTTTTCCATCGTATAAACCGGATAATTGCAACCAGTATGAAAGTTATGGTCATTTCTACTTTCCGGGCACCCTAGGCTTCACTCTAGGGCGTTGCTCCATCATATCGAATACTTATTGCCTTAGAAGTCAACGCCAGAAGCATAAAATACAATATAAATACAACAGTTTTTCCATCGTATAAAACGAATAATTGCAACCAGTGTGAAAGTTATGGTCATTTCTACGTTCCGGGCAACATAGGCTTCACTCTAGGGCGTTGCTCCAACAGATCGAATAGTTGGTGCCTAAGAAGTCAACACCAGGAGCATAAAATACAATATAAATGCAACAGCTTTTCCATCGTATAAAATGAATAATTGCAAAGAGTGTGAAAGTGATGGTCATTTCTGCGTTCTGGGCAACCTAGACTTCACTCTAGGGCGTTGTTCCACCAGATCTAATAGTTAGGGCCTAAGAAGTCAGCGCCAGAAGCATAAAATACAATATAAATATAACGGTTTTTCCATCGAATAAAACGAATAATAGCCACCAGTGTGAAGGTTATGGTCATTTCTATGTTCCGGGCAACCTAAGCTTCACTCTTGGGCGTTGCACCACCAGATCGAATAGTTAGGGCCTCAGAAGTCGACGCCAGAAGCATAAAATACGATATAAATACAACAGTTTTTCCATCGTATAAACCGGATAATTGCAACCAGTATGAAAGTTATGGTCATTTCTACTTTCCGGGCACCCTAGGCTTCACTCTAGGGCATTGCTCCAACATATCGAATAGTTAGGGCCTCAGAAGTCAACGCCAGAAGCATAAAATACAATATAAATACAACAGCTTTTCCATCGTATAAAACGAATAATTGCAACCACTATGAAAGTTATGGTCATTTCTACTATCCGGGCAACCTATGCTTCACCCTAGGGCGTTGCTCCACCAGATCGAATAGTTAGGGCCTTAGAAGTCAACGCCAGAAGCATAAGGTACAATATAAATACAACAGCTTTTACATCGTATAACAGGAACAATAGCAACCAGTGTGAAAGGTATGGTCATTTCTACGTTCCGGGCAACCTAGGCGTCACTCTAAGGCGTTGCTCCACCAGATCGAATAGTTAGGGCCTAAGAAGTCAACACCAGGAGCATAAAATACAATATAAATACAACAGGTTTTCCATCCTATAATATGAATAATTGCAACCAGTGTGAAAGTGATGGTCATTTCTGCGTTCTGGGCAACCTAGACTTCACCCTAGGGCGTTGTTCCACCAGATCGAATAGTTAGGGCCTAAGAAGTCAGCGCCAGAAGCATAAAATACAATATAAATATAACGGTTTTTCCATCGAATAAAACGAATAATAGCCACCAGTGTGAAGGTTATGGTCATTTCTATGTTCCGGGCAACCTAGGCTTCACCCTAGGGCGTTGCTCCAACAGATTGAAAAGTCAGGGCCTTAGAAGTCAACGCCCGAAGCATAAAATGCAATAAAAATACAACAGTTTTTCCATCGTATAACAGGAATAATTGTAACCAGTTTGAAAGTGATGGTCATTTCTACGTTCCGCGCAACATAGGCTTCACTCTAGGGCGTTGCCCCACCAGATGGAATAGTTAGGGCCTAAGAAGTCAACACCAGGAGCATAAAATACTATATAAATGCAACAGCTTTTCCATCGTATAAAATGAATAATTGCAAAGAGTGTGAAAGTAATGGTCATTTCTACGTTCCGTGTAACCTAGGCTTCACTCTAGGGTGTTGCTCCACCATATCGAATACTTAGTGCCTTGGAAGTCAACGCCAGAAGCATAAAATACAATATAAATACAACAGTTTTTCCATCGTATAAAACGAATAATTGCAACCACTATGAAAGTTATGGTCATTTCGACTATCCGGGCAACCTAGGCTTCACCCTAGGGCGATGCTGCACCAGATCGAATAGTTAGGGCCTTAGAAGTCAACGCGCGGAACATAAAACACAAAATAAATAGAACAGTTTTTCCATCGTATAAATCGAATAATTGCTACCAGTGTGAAAGTTATGGTCATTTCTACGTGCCGGGCAACCTAGGCTTCACCCTAGTGCGTTGTTCCACCAGATCGAATAGTTAAGGCCTAAGAAGTGAACGCCAGAAGCATAAAATACAATATAAATACAACAGTTTTACCATCGTATAAAACGGATAATTGCAACCAGTATGTAAGTTATGGTCATTTCTACTTTCCGGGCAACCTAGGATTCACCCTAGGGCGTTGCTCCAACAGATTGAATAGTTAGTGCCTTAGAAGTCAACGCCCGAAGCATGAAATGCAATAAAAATACAACAGTTTTTCCATCATATAACAGGAGTAATTGCAACCTGTTTGAAAGTGATGCTCATTTCTACGTTCCGGGCACCCTAGGCTTCACTCTAGGCCGTTGCTCCACCATATCGAATACTTAGTGCCTTATAAGTCAACGCCAGAAGCATAAAATACAATATAAATACAACAGTTTTTCCATCCTATAACAGGAATAATTGCAACCAGTTTGAAAGTTATGGTCATTTCTACTTGCCGGGCAACCTAGGCTTCACCCTAGGGCGTAGCTCCACCAGATCGAATAGTTAGTGCCTTAGAAGTCAACGTCAGAAGCATAAAATACAGTATAAATACAACAGCTCTTCCATCGAATAAAACGAGTAATTGCAACCAGTATGAAAGTCATGCTCATTTCTACGTTCCGGGAAACCAAGGCTTCACTCTAGGGCATTGCTCCAACAGATCGAATAGTTAGGGCCTTACAAGTCAACGCCAGAAGCATAAGGTACAATATAAATACAACAGCTTTTAAATCGTATAACAGGAACAATAGCAACCAGTGTGAAAGATATGGTCATTTCTACGTTCCGGGCAACCTAGGCGTCACTCTAAGGCGTTGCTCCACCAGATCGAATAGTTAGGGCCTAAGAGCTCAACGCCAGAAGCATAAAATACAATATAAATGCAACAGCTTTTCCATCGTATAAAATGAATAATTGCAAAGAGTGTGAAAGTAATGGTCATTTCTAAGTTCCGGGCAACCTAGGTTTCACTCTAGGGCGTTGCTCCACCATATCGAATACTTAGTGCCTTAGAAGTCAACGCCAGAAGCATAAAATACAATATAAATACAACAGTTTTTCCATCGTATAACAGGAATAATTGCAACCAGTTTGAAAGTTAAGGTCATTTCTACTTTCCGGGCAACCTAGCCTTCACCCTAGTGCGTAGCTCCACCAGATCGAATAGCTAGTGCCTTAGAAGTCAACGTCAGAAGCATAAAATACAGTATAAATACAACAGTTCTTCCATCGTATAAAACGAATAATTGCAACCAGTATGAAAGTCATGCTCATTTCTACGTTCCGGGAAACCAAGGCTTCACTCTAGGGCATTGCTCCAACAGATCGAATAGTTAGGGCCTCAGAAGTCAACGCCAGAAGCATAAAATACAATATAAATACAACAGCTTTTCCATCGTATAAAACGAATAATTGCAACCACTATGAAAGTTATGGACATTTCTACTATCCGGGCAACCTAGGCTTCACCCTAGGGCGTTGCTCCAACAGATTGAATAGTTAGGCCCCTAGAAGTCAACGCCCGAAGCATAAAATGCAATAAAAATACAACAGTTTTTCCATCGTATAACAGGAATAATTGTAACCAGTTTGAAAGTGATGGTCATTTCTACGTTCCGGGCAACCTAGGATTCACTCTAGGGCGTTGCTCCACCAGATCGAATAGTTAGGGCCCAAGAAGTCAACACCAGAAGCATAAAATACAATATAAATACAACAGTTTTTCCATCGTATAAAACGAATAATTGCAACCAGTATGAAAGTCATGGTCATTTCTACGTTCCGGGAAACCAAGGCTTCACTCTAGGGCGTTGCACCAACAGATCGAATAGTTAAGGCCTAAGAAGTGAACGCCAGAAGCATAAAATACAATATAAATACAACAGCTTTTCAATCGTATAAACCGGATAATTGCAACCAGTATGAAAGTTATGGCCATTTCTACGTTCCGGGAAACCTAGGCGTCACCCTAGTGCGTTGTACCACCAGATCGAATAGTTAGGGCCTAAGAAGTCAGCGCCAGAAGCATAAAATACAATATCAGTATAACAGTTTTTCCATCGAATAAAACGAATAATAGCCACCAGTGTGAAGGTTATGGTCATTTCTATGTTCCGGGCAACCTAAGCTTCACTCTAGGGCGTTGCACCACCAGATCGAACAGTTAGTGCCTTAGAAGTCAACGCCAGAAGCATAAAATACAATATAAATACAACAGTTTTTCCATCGTATAAAACGAATAATTGCAACCAGTATGAAAGTTATGGACATTTCTACTTTCCGTGCAACATAGGCTTCACCCTAGGGCGTTGCTCCAACAGATTGAATAGTTAGGGCCTTAGAAGTCAACGCCCGAAGGATAAAATGCAATAAAAATACAACAGTTTTTCCATCGTATAACAGGAATAATTGTAACCAGTTTGAAAGTGATGGTCATTTCTACGTTCCGGGCAACCTAGGCTTCACTCTAGATCGTTGCTCCACCAGATCGAATAGTTAGGGCCTAAGAAGTCAACACCAGGAGCATAAAATACAATATAAATGCAACAGCTTTTCCATCGTATAAAATGACAAATTGCAAAGAGTGTGAAAGTAATGGTCATTTCTACGTTCCGGGCAACCTAGGTTTCACTCTAGGGCGTTGCTCCACCAGATCGAATAGTTAGTGCGTCAGAAGTCAACGTCAGAAGCATAAAATACAGTATAAATACAACAGTTTTTCCATCGTATAAAACGAATAATTGCAACCAGTATGAACGTTATGGACATTTCTACTTTCCGGCAACCTAGGCTTCACCCTAGGACGATGCTGCGCTAGATCGAATAGTTAGGGCCTTAGAAGTCAACGCGCGGCACATAAAACACAAAATAAATAGAACAGTTTTTCCATTGTATAAATCCAATAATTGCTACCAGTGTGAAAGTTATGGTCATTTCTACGTTCCGGGCAACCTAGGCTTCACCCTAGTGCGTTGTTCCACCAGATCGAATAGTTAAGGCCTAAGAAGTGAACGCCAGAAGCATAAAATACAATATAAATACAACAGTTTTTCCATCGTATAAAACGAATAATTGCAACCAGTATGAAAGTTATGGACATTTCTACTTTCCGGGCAACCTAGGCTTCACCCTAGGGCGTTGCTCCAACAGATTGGACAGTTAGGGCCTTGGAAGTCAACGCCCGAAGCATAAAATGCAACAAAAATGAAACAGTTTTTCCATCATATAACAGGGATAGTTGCAACCAGTTTGAAAGTGATGGTCATTTCTACGTTCCGGGCACCCTAGGCTTCTCTCTAGGGCGTTGCTCCACCAGATCGAATAGTTAGTGCCTGAGAATTCAACGCCACAAGCATAAAATACAATATAAGTACAACAGTTTTTCCATCGTATAAAACGAATAATTGCAACCAGTATGAAAGTGATGGTCATTTCTAAGTTCCGGGAACCCAAGGCTTCACTCTAAGGCGTTGCTCCACCAGACCGTATAGTTAGGGCCTAAGAAGTCAACGCCAGAAGCATAAAATACAATATAAATGCAACAGCTTTTCCATCGTATAAAATGAATAATTGCAAAGAGTGTGAAAGTAATGGTCATTTCTACGTTCCGGGCAACCTAGGTTTCACTCTAGGGCGTAGCTCCACCAGATCGAATAGTTAGTGCCTTAGAAGTCAACGCCAGAAGCATAAAATGCAATAAAAATACAACAGTTTTTCCATCATATTACAGGAGTAATTGCAACCAGTATGAAAGTCATGGTCATTTCTACGTTCCGGGAAACCAAGGCTTCACTCTAGGGCGTTGCACCAACAGATCGAATAGTTAAGGCCTAAGAAGTGAACGCCAGAAGCATAAAATACAATATAAATACAACAGCTTTTCAATCGTATAAACCGGATAATTGCAACCAGTATGAAAGTTATGGCCATTTCTACGTTCCGGGAAACCTAGGCGTCACCCTAGTGCGTTGTACCACCAGATCGAATAGTTAGGGCCTAAGAAGTCAGCGCCAGAAGCATAAAATACAATATAAGTATAACAGTTTTTCCATCGAATAAAACGAATAATAGCCACCAGTGTGAAGGTTATGGTCATTTCTATGTTCCGGACAACCTAAGCTTCACTCTAGGGCGTTGCACCACAAGATCGAACAGTTAGTGCCTTAGAAGTCAACGCCAGAAGCATAAAATACAATATAAATACAACAGTTTTTCCATCGTATAAAACGAATAATTGCAACCAGTATGAAAGTTATGGACATTTCTACTTTCCGTGCAACCTAGGCTTCACCCTAGGGCGTTGCTCCAACAGATTGAATAGTTAGGGCCTTAGAAGTCAACGCCCGAAGCATAAAATGCAATATAAATGCAACAGCTTTTCCATCGTATAAAATGAATAATTGCAAAGAGTGTGAAAGTAATGGTCATTTCTACGTTCCGGGCAACCTAGGTTTCACTCTAGGGCGTTGCTCCACCAGATCGAATAGTTAGTGCGTTAGAAGTCAACGTCAGAAGCATAAAATACGGTATAAATACAACAGCTTTTCCATCGTATAAAACGAATAATTGCAACCAGTGTGAAAGTTATGGTCATTTCTACGTTCCGGGCAACATAGGCTTCACTCTAGGGCGTTGCTCCAACAGATCGAATAGTTGGTGCCTAAGAAGTCAACACCAGGAGCATAAAATACAATATAAATGCAACAGATTTTCCATCGTATAAAATGAGTAATTGCAAAGAGTGTGAAAGTAATGGTCATTTCTACGTTCCGTGTACCCTAGGCTTCACTCTAGGGTGTTGCTCCACCATATCGAATACTTAGTGCCTTAGAAGTCAACGCCAGAAGCATAAAATACAATATAAATACAACTGTTTTTCCATCTTATAACAGGAATAATTGCAACCAGTTTGAAAGTTATGGTCATTTCTACTTGCCGGGCAACCTACGCTTCACCCTAGTGCGTTGTTCCACCAGATCGAATAGTTAAGGCCTAAGAAGTGAACGCCAGAAGCATAAAATACAATATAAATACAACAGTTTTTCCATCGTATAAACCGGATAATTGCAACCAGTATGAAAGTTATGGTCATTTCTACTTTCCGGGCAACCTAGGATTCACCCTAGGTCGTTGCTCCAACAGACTGAATAGTTAGTGCCTTAGAAGTCAACCCCCGAAGCATAAAATGCAATAAAAATACAACAGTTTTTCCATCATATTACAGGAGTAATTGCAACCAGTTTGAAAGTGATGGTCATTTCTACGTTCCGGGCACCCTAGGCTTCACTCTAGGGCGTTGCTCCACCAGATCGAATAGTTAGTGCCTTAGAATTCAACGCCACAAGCATAAAATACAATATAAGTACAACAGTTTTTCCATCGTATAAAACGAATAATTGCAACTAGTATGAAAGTTATGGATATTTCTACTCTCCGTTCAACCTAGGCTTCACCCTAGGGCGATGCTCCACCAGATCGAATAGTTAGGGCCTTAGAAGTCAACGCGCGAAACATAAAACACAAAATAAATAGAACAGTTTTTCCATCGTATAAATTGAATAATTGCTACAACTGTGAAAGTTATGGTCATCTCTACGTTCCGGGAAACCTAGGCTTCACCCTAGTGCGATGTTCCACCAGATCGAATAGTTAGGGCCTAAGGAGTGAGCGCAAGAAGCATAAAATACAATATAAAAACAACAGCTTTTCCATCGTATAAAACGTATAATTGCAACGAGTATGAAAGTTATGGTCATTTCTACTTTCCGGGTAACCTAGGCTTCACCCTAGGGCGTTGCTCCAACAGATTGGACAGTTAGGGCCTTGGAAGTCAACGCCCGAAGCATAAAATGCAACAAAAATGCAACAGTTTTTCCATCATATAACAGGGATAGTTGCAACCAGTTTGAAAGTGATGGTCATTTCTACGTTCCGGGCAACCTAGGCTTCACCCTAGTGCGTTGTTCCACCAGATCGAATAGCTAAGGTCTAAGAAGTGAACGCCAGAAGCATAAAATACAATATAAATACAACAGTTTTTCCATCCTATAAAACGAATAATTGCAACCAGTGTGAAAGCTATGGTCATTTCTACGTTCCGGGCAACATAGGCTTCACTCTAGGGCGTTGCTCCAACAGATCGAATAGTTGGTGCCTTACATGTCAACGTCAGAAGCATAAAATACAATATAAATACAACAGTTTTCCCATCGTATAAAACGAATAATTGCAACCAGTATGAAAGTTATGGACATTTCTACTTTCCGGGCAACCTAGGCTTCACTCTAGGGCGTTGGTCCACCAGATCGAATAGTTGGTGCCTTAGAAGTCAACGTCAGAAGCATAAAATGCAATATAAATACAACAGTTTTTCCATCGTGAAAAACGAATAATTGCAACCAGTATGAAAGTTATGGACATTTCTATTTTCCGGGCAACATAGGCTTCACCCTAGGGCGTTGCTCCAACAGATTGAATAGTTAGGGCCTTAGAAGTCACCGCCCGAAGCATAAAATACAATATAAATGCAACAGCTTTTCCATCGTATAAAATGAATAATTGCAGAGAGTGTGAAAGTAATGGTCATTTCTACGTTCCGGGCAACCTGGGTTTCACTGTAGGGCGTAGCTCCACCAGATCGAATAGTTAGGACCTAAGAAGTCAACGCCAGAAGCATAAAATACAATATAAATGCAACAGCTTTTCCATCGTATAAAATGAATAATTGCAAAGAGTGTGAAAGTAATGGTCATTTCTAAGTTCCGGGCAACCTAGGTTTCACTCTAGGGCGTTGCTCCACCATATCGAATACTTAGTGCCTTAGAAGTCAACGCCAGAAGCATAAAATACAATATAAATACAACAGTTTTTCCATCGTATAACAGGAATAATTGCAACCAGTTTGAAAGTTAAGGTCATTTCTACTTTCCGGGCAACCTAGGCTTCACCCTAGTGCGTAGCTCCACCAGATCGAATAGCTAGTGCCTTAGAAGTCAACGTCAGAAGCATAAAATACAGTATAAATACAACAGTTCTTCCATCGTATAGAACGAATAATTGCAACCAGTATGAAAGTCATGCTCATTTCTACGTTCCGGGAAACCAAGGCTTCACTCTAGGGCATTGCTCCAACAGATCGAATAGTTAGGGCCTCAGAAGTCAACGCCAGAAGCATAAAATACAATATAAATACAACAGCTTTTCCATCGTATAAAACGAATAATTGCAACCACTATGAAAGTTATGGACATTTCTACTATCCGGGCAACCTAGACTTCACCCTAGGGCGTTGCTCCAACAGATTGAATAGTTAGGCCCCTAGAAGTCAACGCCCGAAACATAAAATGCAATAAAAATACAACAGTTTTTCCATCGTATAACAGGAATAATTGTAACCAGTTTGAAAGTGATGGTCATTTCTACGTTCCGGGCAACCTAGGCTTCACTCTAGGGCGTTGCTCCACCAGATCGAATAGTTAGGGCCCAAGAAGTCAACACCAGAAGCATAAAATACAATATAAATACAACAGTTTTTCCATCGTATAAAACGAATAATTGCAACCAGTATGAAAGTCATGGTCATTTCTACGTTCCGGGAAACCAAGGCTTCACTCTAGGGCGTTGCACCAACAGATCGAATAGTTAAAGCCTAAGAAGTGAACGCCAGAAGCATAAAATACAATATAAATACAACAGCTTTTCAATCGTATAAACCGGATAATTGCAACCAGTATGAAAGTTATGGCCATTTCTACGTTCCGGGAAACCTAGGCGTCACCCTAGTGCGTTGTACCACCAGATCGAATAGTTAGGGCCTAAGAAGTCAGCGCCAGAAGCATAAAATACAATATCAGTATAACAGTTTTTCCATCGAATAAAACGAATAATAGCCACCAGTGTGAAGGTTATGGTCATTTCTATGTTCCGGGCAACCTAAGCTTCACTCTAGGGCGTTGCACCACCAGATCGAACAGTTAGTGCCTTAGAAGTCAACGCCAGAAGCATAAAATACAATATAAATACAACAGTTTTTCCATCGTATAAAACGAATAATTGCAACCAGTATGAAAGTTATGGACATTTCTACTTTCCGTGCAACCTAGGCTTCACCCTAGGGCGTTGCTCCAACAGATTGAATAGTTAGGGCCTTAGAAGTCAACGCCCGAAGGATAAAATGCAATAAAAATACAACAGTTTTTCCATCGTATAACAGGAATAATTGTAACCAGTTTGAAAGTGATGGTCATTTCTACGTTCCGGGCAACCTAGGCTTCACTCTAGGGCGTTGCTCCACCAGATCGAATAGTTAGGGCCTAAGAAGTCAACACCAGGAGCATAAAATACAATATAAATGCAACAGCTTTTCCATCGTATAAAACGAATAATTGCAACTAGTATGAAAGTTGTGGATATTTCTACTCTCCGTTCAACCTAGGCTTCACCCTAGGGCGATGCTCCACCAGATCGAATAGTTAGGGCCTTAGAAGTCAACGCGCGAAACATAAAACTCAAAATAAATAGAACAGTTTTTCCATCGTATAAATTGAATAATTGCTACAACTGTGAAAGTTATGGTCATCTCTACGTTCCGGGAAACCTAGGCTTCACCCTAGTGCGATGTTCCACCAGATCGAATAGTTAGGGCCTAAGGAGTGAGCGCAAGAAGCATAAAATACAATATAAAAACAACAGCTTTTCCATCGTATAAAACGTATAATTGCAAAGAGTATGAAAGTTATGGTCATTTCTACTTTCCGGGTAACCTAGGCTTCACCCTAGGGCGTTGCTCCAACAGATTGGACAGTTAGGGCTTTGGAAGTCAACGCCCGAAGCATAAAATGCAACAAAAATGCAACAGTTTTTCCATCATATAACAGGGATAGTTGCAACCAGTTTGAAAGTGATGGTCATTTCTACGTTCCGGGCAACCTAGGCTTCACCCTAGTGCGTTGTTCCACCAGATCGAATAGCTAAGGTCTAAGAAGTGAACGCCAGAAGCATAAAATACAATATAAATACAACAGTTTTTCCATCCTATAAAACGAATAATTGCAACCAGTGTGAAAGCTATGGTCATTTCTACGTTCCGGGCAACATAGGCTTCACTCTAGGGCGTTGCTCCAACAGATCGAATAGTTGGTGCCTTACATGTCAACGTCAGAAGCATAAAATACAATATAAATACAACAGTTTTCCCATCGTATAAAACGAATAATTGCAACCAGTATGAAAGTTATGGACATTTCTACTTTCCGGGCAACCTAGGCTTCACCCTAGGGCGTTGCTCCAACAGATTGAATAGTTAGGGCCTTAGAAGGCAACGCCCGAAGCATAAAATGCCATAAAAATACAACAGTTTTTCCATCGTATAACAGGAATAATTGTAACCAGTTTGAAAGTTATGGTCATTTCTACTTGCCGGGCAACCTAGGCTTCACCCTAGGGCGTTGTTCTACCCGATCGAATAGTTAGGGCCTAAGAAGTGAACGCCAGAAGCATAAAATACAATATAAATACAACAGTTTTTCCATCGTATAAAACGAATAATTGCAACCAGAGTGAAAGTTATGGTCATTTCTACGTTGCGGGCAACCTAGGCTACACCCTAGGATGTGGCTCCACCATATCGAATAGTTAGGGGTTTAGAAGTCAACTCTCGAAGTATAAAATACAATAAAAATACAACAGTTTTTCCACCGTATAACAGGAATAATTGCAAACAGTGCGAAGGTAATGGTCATTTCTACGTTCCGTGCAACCTAGGCTTCACTCTAGGGCGTCGGTCCACCAGATCGAATAGTTGGTGCCTTAGAAGTCAACGTCAGAAGCATAAAATGCAATATAAATACAACAGTTTTTCCATCGTGAAAAACGAATAATTGCAACCAGTATGAAAGTTATGGACATTTCTATTTTCCGGGCAACATAGGCTTCACCCTAGGGCGTTGCTCCAACAGATTGAATAGTTAGGGCCTTAGAAGTCACCGCCCGAAGCATAAAATACAATATAAATGCAACAGCTTTTCCATCGTATAAAATGAATAATTGCAGAGAGTGTGAAAGTAATGGTCATTTCTACGTTCCGGGCAACCTGGGTTTCACTGTAGGGCGTAGCTCCACCAGATCGAATAGTTAGGGCCTAAGAAGTCAACGCCAGAAGCATAAAATACAATATAAATGCAACAGCTTTTCCATCGTATAAAATGAATAATTCCAAAGAGTGTGAAAGTAATGGTCATTTCTAAGTTCCGGGCAACCTAGGTTTCACTCTAGGGCGTTGCTCCACCATATCGAATACTTAGTGCCTTAGAAGTCAACGCCAGAAGCATAAAATACAATATAAATACAACAGTTTTTCCATCGTATAACAGGAATAATTGCAACCAGTTTGAAAGTTAAGGTCATTTCTACTTTCCGGGCAACCTAGGCTTCACCCTAGTGCGTAGCTCCACCAGATCGAATAGCTAGTGCCTTAGAAGTCAACGTCAGAAGCATAAAATACAGTATAAATACAACAGTTCTTCCATCGTATAAAACGAATAATTGCAACCAGTATGAAAGTCATGCTCATTTCTACGTTCCGGGAAACCAAGGCTTCACTCTAGGGCATTGCTCCAACAGATCGAATAGTTAGGGCCTCAGAAGTCAACGCCAGAAGCATAAAATACAATATAAATACAACAGCTTTTCCATCGTATAAAACGAATAATTGCAGCCACTATGAAAGTTATGGACATTTCTACTATCCGGGCAACCTAGACTTCACCCTAGGGCGTTGCTCCAACAGATTGAATAGTTAGGCCCCTAGAAGTCAACGCCCGAAGCATAAAATGCAATAAAAATACAACAGTTTTTCCATCGTATAACAGGAATAATTGTAACCAGTTTGAAAGTGATGGTCATTTCTACGTTCCGGGCAACCTAGGCTTCACTCTAGGGCGTTACTCCACCAGATCGAATAGTTAGGGCCCAAGAAGTCAACACCAGAAGCATAAAATACAATATAAATACAACAGTTTTTCCATCGTATAAAACGAATAATTGCAACCAGTATGAAAGTCATGGTCATTTCTACGTTCCGGGAAACCAAGGCTTCACTCTAGGGCGTTGCACCAACAGATCGAATAGTTAAGGCCTAAGAAGTGAACGCCAGAAGCATAAAAAACAATATAAATACAACAGCTTTTCAATCGTATAAACCGGATAATTGCAACCAGTATGAAAGTTATGGCCATTTCTACGTTCCGGGAAACCTAGGCGTCACCCTAGTGCGTTGTACCACCAGATCGAATAGTTAGGGCCTAAGAAGTCAGCGCCAGAAGCATAAAATACAATATCAGTATAACAGTTTTTCCATCGAATAAAACGAATAATAGCCACCAGTGTGAAGGTTATGGTCATTTCTATGTTCCGGGCAACCTAAGCTTCACTCTAGGGCGTTGCACCACCAGATCGAACAGTTAGTGCCTTAGAAGTCAACGCCAGAAGCATAAAATACAATATAAATACAACAGTTTTTCCATCGTATAAAACGAATAATTGCAACCAGTATGAAAGTTATGGACATTTCTACTTTCCGTGCAACCTAGGCTTCACCCTAGGGCGTTGCTCCAACAGATTGAATAGTTAGGGCCTTAGAAGTCAACGCCCGAAGCATAAAATGCAATATAAATGCAACAGCTTTTCCATCGTATAAAATGAATAATTGCAAAGAGTGTGAAAGTAATGGTCATTTCTACGTTCCGGGCAACCTAGGTTTCACTCTAGGGCGTTGCTCCACCAGATCGAATAGTTAGTGCGTTAGAAGTCAACGTCAGAAGCATAAAATACGGTATAAATACAACAGCTTTTCCATCGTATAAAACGAATAATTGCAACCAGTGTGAAAGTTATGGTCATTTCTACGTTCCGGGCAACATAGGCTTCACTCTAGGGCGTTGCTCCACCATATCGAATACTTAGTGCCTTAGAAGTCAACGCCAGAAGCATAAAATACAATATAAATACAACAGTTTTTCCATCGTATAACAGGAATAATTGTAACCAGTATGAAAGTTATGGACATTTCTACTTTCCGGCAACCTAGGCTTCACCCTAGGACGATGCTGCGCCAGATCGAATAGTTAGGGCCTTAGAAGTCAACGCGCGGCACATAAAACACAAAATAAATAGAACAGTTTTTCCATTGTATAAATCCAATAATTGCTACCAGTGTGAAAGTTATGGACATTTCTACGTTCCGGGCAACCTAGGCTTCACCCTAGGGCGTTGCTCCAACAGATTGAATAGTTAGGGCCTTAGAAGTCAACGCCCGAAGCATAAAATGCAATATAAATGCAACAGCTTTTCCATCGTATAAAATGAATAATTGCAAAGAGTGTGAAAGTAATGGTCATTTCTACGTTCCGGGCAACCTAGGTTTCACTCTAGGGCGTTGCTCCACCAGATCGAATAGTTAGTGCGTTAGAAGTCAACGTCAGAAGCATAAAATACGGTATAAATACAACAGCTTTTCCATCGTATAAAACGAATAATTGCAACCAGTGTGAAAGTTATGGTCATTTCTACGTTCCGGGCAACATAGGCTTCACTCTAGGGCGTTGCTCCAACAGATCGAATAGTTGGTGCCTAAGAAGTCAACACCAGGAGCATAAAATACAATATAAATGCAACAGATTTTCCATCGTATAAAATGAATAATTGCAAAGAGTGTGAAGGTAATGGTCATTTCTACGTTCCGTGTAACCTAGGCTTCACTCTAGGGTGTTGCTCCACCATATCGAATACTTAGTGCCTTAGAAGTCAACGCCAGAAGCATAAAATACAATATAAATACAACAGTTTTTCCATCGTATAACAGGAATAATTGCAACCAGTTTGAAAGTTATGGTCATTTCTACTTGCCGGGCAACCTAGGCTTCACCCTAGGGCGTTGTTCTACCCGATTGAATAGTTAGGGCCTAAGAAGTGAACGCCAGAAGCATAAAATACAATATAAATACAACAGTTTTTCCATCGTATAAAACGAATAATTGCAACCAGAGTGAAAGTTATGGCCATTTCTACGTTCCGGGCAACCTAGGCTTCACCCTAGGATGTGGCTCCACCATATCGAATAGTTAGGGGCTTAGAAGTCAACACCCGAAGCATAAAATACAATAAAAATACAACAGTTTTTCCACCGTATAACAGGAATAATTGCAAACAGTGCGAAGGTAATGGTCATTTCTACGTTCCGTGCAACCTAGGCTTCACTCTAGGGCGTTGGTCCACCAGATCGAATAGTTGGTGCCTTAGAAGTCAACGCGCGAAGCATAAAACACAAAATAAATAGAACAGTTTTTCCATTGTATAAATCGAATAATTGCTACCAGTGTGAAAGTTATGGTCATTTCTACGTTCCGGGCAACCTAGGCTTCACCCTAGTGCGTTGTTCCACCAGATCGAATAGTTAAGGCCTAAGAAGTGAACGCCAGAAGCATAAAATACAATATAAATACAACAGTTTTTCCATCGCATAAAACGAATAATTGCAACCAGTATGAAAGTTATGGACATTTCTACTTTCCGGTCAACCTAGGATTCACCCTAGGGCGATGCTGCACCAGATCGAATAGTTAGGGCCTTAGAAGTCAACGCGCGGAACATAAAACATAAAATAAATAGAACCGTTTTTCCATTGTATAAATCGAATAATTGCTACCAGTGTGAAAGTTATGGTCATCTCTACGTTCCGGGCAACCTAGGCTTCACCCTAGTGCGTTGTTCCACCAGATCGAATAGTTAACGCCTAAGATGTCAACGCCAAAAGCATAAAACACAATATAAATACAACAGTTTTTCCATCGTATAAACCGGATAATTGCAACCAGTATGAAAGTTATGGTCATTTCTACTTTCCGGGCACCCTAGGCTTCACTCTAGGGCGTTGCTCCACCATATCGAATACTTATTGCCTTAGAAGTCAACGCCAGAAGCATAAAATACAATATAAATACAACAGTTTTTCCATCGTATAATAGGAATAATTGCAACCAGTTTGAAAGCTTTGGTCATTTCTACTTTCCGGGCAACCTAGGCTTCACCCTAGTGCGTAGCTCCACCAGATCGAATAGTTAGTGCCTTAGAAGTCAACGTCAGAAGCATAAAATACAGTATAAATACAACAGCTCTTCCATCGTATAAAACGAGTAATTGCAACCAGTATGAAAGTCATGCTCATTTCTACGTTCCGGGAAACCAAGGCTTCACTCTAGGGCGTTGCTCCACCAGATCGAATAGTTAGGGCCCAAGAGGTCAACCCCAGAAGCATAAAATACAATATAAATGCAACAGCTTTTCCATCGTATAAAACGAATAATTGCAACCACGATGAAAGTTATGGTCATTTCTACTATCCGGGCAACCTAGGCTTCACCCTAGGGCGTTGCTCCATCAGATCGAATAGTTAGGGCCTGAGAAGTGAACGCCAGAAGCATAAAATACAATATATATACAACAGTTTTCCCATCGTATAACAGGAATAATTGTAACCAGTAAGAAAGTTATGGACATTTCTACTTTCCAGGCAACCTAGGCTTCACCTTAGGGCGTTGCTCCACTAGATCGAATCGTTGGGGCCTTAGAAGTCAATGCGCGAAACATAAAACACAAAATAAATAGAACAGTTTTTCCATTGTATAAATCGAATAATTGCTACCAGTGTGAAAGTTATGGCCATTTCTACGTCCCGGGAAACCTAGGCTTCACCCTAGTGCGTTGTTCCACCAGATCGAATAGTTAAGGCCTAAGAAGTGAACGCCAGAAGCATAAAATACAATATAAATACAACAGTTTTTCCATCGTATAAACCGGATAATTGCAACCAGTATGAAAGTTATGGTCATTTCTACTTTCCGGGCACCCTAGGCTTCACTCTAGGGCGTTGCTCCACCATATCGAATACTTATTGCCTTAGAAGTCAACGCCAGAAGCATAAAATACAATATAAATACAACAGTTTTTCCATCGTATAATAGGAATAATTGCAACCAGTTTGAAAGCTTTGGTCATTTCTACTTTCCGGGCAACCTAGGCTTCACCCTAGTGCGTAGCTCCACCAGATCGAATAGTTAGTGCCTTAGAAGTCAACGTCAGAAGCATAAAATACAGTATAAATACAACAGTTCTTCCATCGTATAAAACGAATAATTGCAACCAGTATGAAAGTCATGGTCATGTCTACGTTCCGGGAAACCAAGGCTTCACTCTAGGGCGTTGCTCCAACATATCGAATGGTTAGGGCCTCAGAAGTCAACGCCAGAAGCATAAAGTACAATATAAATACAACAGCTTTTCCATCGTATAAAACGAATAATTGCAACCACTATGAAAGTTATGGTCATTTCTACTATCCGGGCAACCTAGGCTTCACCCTATGGCGTTGCTCCACCGGATCAAATAGTTAGGGCCTTAGAAGTCAACGCCAGAAGCATAAGGTACAATATAAATACATCAGCTTTTACATCGTATAACAGGAACAATAGCAACCAGTGTGAAAGATATGGTCATTTCTACGTTGCGGGCAAGCTAGGCGTCACTCTATGGCGTTGCTCCACCAGATTGAATAGTTAGGGCCTTAGAAGGCAACGCCCGAAGCATAAAATGCAATAAAAATACAACAGCTTTTCCATCGTATAACAGGATTAATTGTAATCAGTTTGAAAGTGATGGTCATTTCTACGTTCCGGGCAAGCTAGGCTTCACTCTAGGGCGTTGCTCCACCAGATCGAATAGTTAGTGCCTTAGAAGTCAACGTTAGAAACATAAAATACAGTATAAATACAACAGCTCTTGCATCGTATAAAACGAATAATTGCAACCAGTATGAAAGTCATGGTCATTTCTACGTTCCGGGAAACC
The DNA here is from genome assembly GCF_051401765.1 of Calliopsis andreniformis. NCBI lineage: Eukaryota > Metazoa > Arthropoda > Insecta > Hymenoptera > Andrenidae > Calliopsis > Calliopsis andreniformis. The sequence continues at coordinate 6,328,997 of NW_027480433.1, forward strand.
AAGGCTTCACCCTAGGGCGTTGCTCCAACAGATCGAATAGTTAGGGCCTCAGAAGTAAACGCCAGAAGCATAAAATACAATATAAATACAACAGTTTTTCCATCGTATAAAACGAATAATTGCAACCACTATGAAAGTTATGGTCATTTCGACTATCCGGGCAACCTAGGCTTCACCCTAGGGCGATGCTGCACCAGATCGAATAGTTAGGGCCTTAGAAGTCAACGCGCGGAACATAAAACACAAAATAAATAGAACAGTTTTTCCATCGTATAAATCGAATAATTGCTACCAGTGTGAAAGTTATGGTCATTTCTACGTGCCGGGCAACCTAGGCTTCACCCTAGTGCGTTGTTCCACCAGATCGAATAGTTAAGGCCTAAGAAGTGAACGCCAGAAGCATAAAATACAATATAAATACAACAGTTTTACCATCGTATAAAACGGATAATTGCAACCAGTATGTAAGTTATGGTCATTTCTACTTTCCGGGCAACCTAGGATTCACCCTAGGGCGTTGCTCCAACAGATTGAATAGTTAGTGCCTTAGAAGTCAACGCCCGAAGCATGAAATGCAATAAAAATACAACAGTTTTTCCATCATATAACAGGAGTAATTGCAACCTGTTTGAAAGTGATGCTCATTTCTACGTTCCGGGCACCCTAGGCTTCACTCTAGGCCGTTGCTCCACCATATCGAATACTTAGTGCCTTATAAGTCAACGCCAGAAGCATAAAATACAATATAAATACAACAGTTTTTCCATCCTATAACAGGAATAATTGCAACCAGTTTGAAAGTTATGGTCATTTCTACTTGCCGGGCAACCTAGGCTTCACCCTAGGGCGTAGCTCCACCAGATCGAATAGTTAGTGCCTTAGAAGTCAACGTCAGAAGCATAAAATACAGTATAAATACAACAGCTCTTCCATCGTATAAAACGAGTAATTGCAACCAGTATGAAAGTCATGCTCATTTCTACGTTCCGGGAAACCAAGGCTTCACTCTAGGGCGTTGCTCCACCAGATCGAATAGTTAGGGCCCAAGAGGTCAACCCCAGAAGCATAAAATACAATATAAATGCAACAGCTTTTCCATCGTATAAAACGAATAATTGCAACCACGATGAAAGTTATGGTCATTTCTACTATCCGGGCAACCTAGGCTTCACCCTAGGGCGTTGCTCCATCAGATCGAATAGTTAGGGCCTTACAAGTCAACGCCAGAAGCATAAGGTACAATATAAATACAACAGCTTTTAAATCGTATAACAGGAACAATAGCAACCAGTGTGAAAGATATGGTCATTTCTACGTTCCGGGCAACCTAGGCGTCACTCTAAGGCGTTGCTCCACCAGATCGAATAGTTAGGGCCTAAGAGGTCAACGCCAGAAGCATAAAATACAATATAAATGCAACAGCTTTTCCATCGTATAAAATGAATAATTGCAAAGAGTGTGAAAGTAATGGTCATTTCTAAGTTCCGGGCAACCTAGGTTTCACTCTAGGGCGTTGCTCCACCATATCGAATACTTAGTGCCTTAGAAGTCAACGCCAGAAGCATAAAATACAATATAAATACAACAGTTTTTCCATCGTATAACAGGAATAATTGCAACCAGTTTGAAAGTTAAGGTCATTTCTACTTTCCGGGCAACCTAGGCTTCACCCTAGTGCGTAGCTCCACCAGATCGAATAGCTAGTGCCTTAGAAGTCAACGTCAGAAGCATAAAATACAGTATAAATACAACAGTTCTTCCATCGTATAAAATGAATAATTGCAACCAGTATGAAAGTCATGCTCATTTCTACGTTCCGGGAAACCAAGGCTTCACTCTAGGGCATTGCTCCAACAGATCGAATAGTTAGGGCCTTACAAGTCAACGCCAGAAGCATAAGGTACAATATAAATACAACAGCTTTTAAATCGTATAACAGGAACAATAGCAACCAGTGTGAAAGATATGGTCATTTCTACGTTCCGGGCAACCTAGGCGTCACTCTAAGGCGTTGCTCCACCAGATCGAATAGTTAGGGCCTAAGAGGTCAACGCCAGAAGCATAAAATACAATATAAATGCAACAGCTTTTCCATCGTATAAAATGAATAATTGCAAAGAGTGTGAAAGTAATGGTCATTTCTAAGTTCAGGGCAACCTAGGTTTCACTCTAGGGCGTTGCTCCACCATATCGAATAGTTAGGGCCCAAGAAGTCAACACCAGAAGCATAAAATACAATATAAATACAACAGTTTTTCCATCGTATAAACCGGATAATTGCAACCAGTATGAAAGTTATGGCCATTTCTACGTTCCGGGAAACCTAGGCGTCACCCTAGTGCGTTGTACCACCAGATCGAATAGTTAGGGCCTAAGAAGTCAGCGCCAGAAGCATAAAATACAATATCAGTATAACAGTTTTTCCATCGAATAAAACGAATAATAGCCACCAGTGTGAAGGTTATGGTCATTTCTATGTTCCGGGCAACCTAAGCTTCACCCTAGGGCGTTGCACCACCAGATCGAACAGTTAGTGCCTTAGAAGTCAACGCCAGAAGCATAAAATACAATATAAATACCACAGTTTTTCCATCGTATAAAACGAATAATTGCAACCAGTATGAAAGTTATGGACATTTCTACTTTCCGTGCAACATAGGCTTCACCCTAGGGCGTTGCTCCAACAGATCGAATAGTTAGGGCCTTAGAAGTCAACGCGCGGCACATAAAACACAAAATAAATAGAACAGTTTTTCCATTGTATAAATCCAATAATTGCTACCAGTGTGAAAGTTATGGACATTTCTACGTTCCGGGCAACCTAGGCTTCACCCTAGTGCGTTGTTCCACCAGATCGAATAGTTAAGGCCTAAGAAGTGAACGCCAGAAGCATAAAATACAATATAAATACAACAGTTTTTCCATCGTATAAAACGAATAATTGCAACCAGTATGAAAGTTATGGACATTTCTACTTTCCGGGCAACCTAGGCTTCACCCTAGGGCGTTGCTCCAACAGATTGGACAGTTAGGGCCTTGGAAGTCAACGCCCGAAGCATAAAATGCAACAAAAATGAAACAGTTTTTCCATCATATAACAGGGATAGTTGCAACCAGTTTGAAAGTGATGGTCATTTCTACGTTCCGGGCAACCTAGGCTTCACCCTAGTGCGTTGTTCCACCAGATCGAATAGCTAAGGTCTAAGAAGTGAACGCCAGAAGCATAAAATACAATATAAATACAACAGTTTTTCCATCGTATAAAACGAATAATTGCAACCAGTGTGAAAGTTATGGTCATTTCTACGTTCCGGGCAACATAGGCTTCACTCTAGGGCGTTGCTCCAACAGATCGAATAGTTGGTGCCTTACATGTCAACGTCAGAAGCATAAAATACAATATAAATACAACAGTTTTCCCATCGTATAAAACGAATAATTGCAACCAGTATGAAAGTTATGGACATTTCTACTTTCCGGGCAACCTAGGCTTCACCCTAGGGCGTTGCTCCAACAGATTGAATAGTTAGGGCCTTAGAAGGCAACGCCCGAAGCATAAAATGCCATAAAAATACAACAGTATTTCCATCGTATAACAGGAATAATTGTAACCAGTTTGAAAGTTATGGTCATTTCTACTTGCCGGGCAACCTAGGCTTCACCCTAGGGCGTTGTTCTACCCGATCGAATAGTTAGGGCCTAAGAAGTGAACGCCAGAAGCATAAAATACAATATAAATACAACAGTTTTTCCATCGTATAAAACGAATAATTGCAACCAGTTTGAAAGTTATGGACATTTCTACTTTCCGGGCAACCTAGGCTTCACCCTAGGGCGTTGCTCCATCAGATTGAATAGTTAGGGCCTTAGGAGGCAACGCCCGAAGCATAAAATGCAATAAAAATACAACAGCTTTTCCATCGTATAACAGGAATAATTGTAACCAGTTTGAAAGTTATGGTCATTTCTACTTGCCGGGCAACCTAGGCTTCACCCTAGGGCGTTGTTCTACCCGATCGTATAGTTAGGGCCTAAGAAGTGAACGCCAGAAGCATAAAATACAATATAAATACAACAGTTTTTCCATCGTATAAAACGAATAATTGCAACCAGAGTGAAAGTTATGGTCATTTCTACGTTCCGGGCAACCTAGGCTACACCCTAGGATGTGGCTCCACCATATCGAATAGTTAGGGGCTTAGAAGTCAACACCCGAAGCATAAAATACAATAAAAATACAACAGTTTTTCCACCGTATAACAGGGATAGTAGCAACCAGTTTGAAAGTGATGGTCATTTCTACGTTCCGGGCACCCTAGGCTTCACTCTAGGGCGTTTCTCCACCAGATCGAATAGTTAGTGCCTTAGAATTCAACGCCACAAGCATAAAATACAATATAAGTACAACAGTTTTTCCATCGTATAAAACGAATAATTGCAACCAGTATGAAAGTGATGGTCATTTCTACGTTCCGGGAAACCAAGGCTTCACTCTAAGGCGTTGCTCCACCAGACCGAATAGTTAGGGCCTAAGAAGTCAACGCCAGAAGCTTAAAATACAATATAAATGCAACAGCTTTTCCATCGTATAAAATGAATAATTGCAAAGAGTGTGAAAGTAATAGTCATTTCTACGTTCCGGGCAACCTAGGTTTCACTCTAGGGCGTAGCTCCACCAGATCGAATAGTTAGTGCCTTAGAAGTCAACGCCAGCAGCATAAGGTACAATATAAATACAACAGCTTTTCCATCGTATAACAGGAACAATAGCAACCAGTCTGAAAGATATGGTCATTTCTACGTTCCGGGCAATCTAGGCGTCACTCTAAGGCGTTGCTCCACCAGATCGAATAGTTAGGGCCCAAGAAGTCAACGCCAGAAGCATAAAATACAATATAAATGCAACAGCTTTTCCATCGTATAAAATGAATAATTGCAAAGAGTGTGTAAGTAATGGTCATTTCTACGTTCCGGGCAACCTAGGTTTCACTCTAGGGCGTTGCTCCACCAGATCGAATAGTTAGTGCGTTAGAAGTCAACGTCAGAAGCATAAAATACTGTATAAATACAACAGTTTTTCCATCGTATAAAACGAATAATTGCAACCAGTATGAAAGTTATGGACATTTCTACTCTCCGTTCAACCTAGGCTTCACCCTAGGGCGATGCTCCATCAGATCGAATAGTTAGGGCCTTAGAAGTCAACGCGCGAAACATAAAACACAAAATAAATAGAACAGTTTTTCCATTGTATAAATTGAATAATTGCTACAACTGCGAAAGTTATGGTCATCTCTACGTTCCGGGAAACCTAGGCTTCACCCTAGTGCGATGTTCCACCAGATCGAATAGTTAAGGCCTAGGAAGTGAACGCCAGAAGCATAAAATACAATATAAATACAACAGTTTTTCCATCGTATAAAACGAATAATTGCAACCAGTGTGAAAGTTATGGTCATTTCTACGTTCCGGGCAACATAGGCTTCACTCTAGGGCGTTGCTCCAACAGATCGAATAGTTGGTGCCTAAGAAGTCAACACCAGGAGCATAAAATACAATATAAATGCAACAGCTTTTCCATCGTATAAAATGAATAATTGCAAAGAGTGTGAAAGTAATGGTCATTTCTACGTTCCGTGTACCCTAGGCTTCAGTCTAGGGTGTTGCTCCATCATATCGAATACTTAGTGCCTTAGAAGTCAACGCCAGAAGCATAAAATACAATATAAATACAACAGTTTTTCCATCTTATAACAGGAATAATTGCAACCAGTTTGAAAGTTATGGTCATTTCTGCTTGCCGGGCAACCTACGCTTCACCCTAGTGCGTTGTTCCACCAGATCGAATAGTTAAGGCCTAAGAAGTGAACGCCAGAAGCATAAAATACAATATAAATACAACAGTTTTTCCATCGTATAAACCGGATAATTGCAACCAGTATGAAAGTTATGGTCATTTCTACTTTCCGGGCAACCTAGGATTCACCCTAGGTCGTTGCTCCAACAGACTGAATAGTTAGTGCCTTAGAAGTCAACCCCCGAAGCATAAAATGCAATAAAAATACAACAGTTTTTCCATCATATTACAGGAGTAATTGCAACCAGTTTGAAAGTGATGGTCATTTCTACGTTCCGGGAAACCAAGGCCTCACTCTAGGGCGTTGCTCCAACAGATCGAATAGTTAGGGCCTCAGAAGTCAACGCCAGAAGCATAAAATACAATATAAATACAACAGCTTTTCCATCGTATAAAACGAATAATTGCAACCACTATGAAAGTTATGGTCATTTCTACTATCCGGGCAACCTAGGCTTCACCCTAGGGCGTTGCTCCGCCGGATCGAATAGTTAGGGCCTTAGAAGTCAACGCCAGAAGCATAAGGTACAATATAAATACAACAGCTTTTACATCGTATAACAGGAACAATAGCAAACAGTGTGAAAGATATGGTCATTTCTACGTTCCGGGCAAGCTAGGCTTCACTCTAAGGCGTTGCTCCAAAAGATCGAATAGTTGGTGCCTTACATGTCAACGTCAGAAGCATAAAATACAATATAAATACAACAGTTTTCCCATCGTATAAAACGAATAATTGCAACCAGTATGAAAGTTATGGACATTTCTACTTTCCGGGCAACCTAGGCTTCACCCTAGGGCGTTGCTCCATCAGATTGAATAGTTAGGGCCTTAGGAGGCAACGCCCGAAGCATAAAATGCAATAAAAATACAACAGTTTTTCCATCGTATAACAGGAATAATTGTAACCAGTTTGAAAGTTATGGTCATTTCTACTTGCCGGGCAACCTAGGCTTCACCCTAGGGCGTTGTTCTACCCGATCGTATAGTTAGGGCCTAAGAAGTGAACGCCAGAAGCATAAAATACAATATAAATACAACAGTTTTTCCATCGTATAAAACGAATAATTGCAACCAGAGTGAAAGTTATGGTCATTTCTACGTTCCGGGCAACCTAGGCTACACCCTAGGATATGGCTCCACCATATCGAATAGTTAGGGGCTTAGAAGTCAACACCCGAAGCATAAAATACAATAAAAATACAACAGTTTTTCCACCGTATAACAGGAATAATTGCAAACAGTGCGAAGGTAATGGTCATTTCTACGTTCCGTGCAACCTAGGCTTCACTCTAGGGCGTTGGTCCACCAGATCGAATAGTTGGTGCCTTAGAAGTCAACGTCAGAAGCATAAAATGCAATATAAATACAACAGTTTTTCCATCGTTTAAAACGAATAATTGCAACGAGTATGAAAGTTATGGTCATTTCTACTTTCCGGGCAACCTAGGCTTCACCCTAGGGCGTTGCTCCGACAGATTGGACAGTTAGGGCCTTGGAAGTCAACGCCCGAAGCATAAAATGCAACAAAAATGCAACAGTTTTTCCATCATATAACAGGGATAGTAGCAACCAGTTTGAAAGTGATGGTCATTTCTACGTTCCGGGCACCCTAGGCTTCACTCTAGGGCGTTTCTCCACGAGATCGAATAGTTAGTGCCTTAGAATTCAACGCCACAAGCATAAAATACAATATAAGTACAACAGTTTTTCCATCGTATAAAACGAATAATTGCAACCAGTATGAAAGTGATGGTCATTTCTACGTTCCGGGAAACCAAGCCTTCACTCTAAGGCGTTGCTCCACCAGACCGAATAGTTAGGGCCTAAGAAGTCAACGCCAGAAGCTTAAAATACAATATAAATGCAACAGCTTTTCCATCGTATAAAATGAATAATTGCAAAGAGTGTGAAAGTAATAGTCATTTCTACGTTCCTGGCAACCTAGGTTTCACTCTAGGGCGTAGCTCCACCAGATCGAATAGTTAGTGCCTTAGAAGTCAACGCCAGCAGCATAAGGTACAATATAAATACAACAGCTTTTCCATCGTATAACAGGAACAATAGCAACCAGTCTGAAAGATATGGTCATTTCTACGTTCCGGGCAATCTAGGCGTCACTCTAAGGCGTTGCTCCACCAGATCGGATAGTTAGGGCCCAAGAAGTCAACGCCAGAAGCATAAAATACAATATAAATGCAACAGCTTTTCCATCGTATAAAATGAATAATTGCAAAGAGTGTGTAAGTAATGGTCATTTCTACGTTCCGGGCAACCTAGGTTTCACTCTAGGGCGTTGCTCCACCAGATCGAATAGTTAGTGCGTTAGAAGTCAACGTCAGAAGCATAAAATACTGTATAAATACAACAGTTTTTCCATCGTATAAAACGAATAATTGCAACCAGTATGAAAGTTATGGACATTTCTACTCTCCGTTCAACCTAGGCTTCACCCTAGGGCGATGCTCCATCAGATCGAATAGTTAGGGCCTTAGAAGTCAACGCGCGAAACATAAAACACAAAATAAATAGAACAGTTTTTCCATTGTATAAATTGAATAATTGCTACAACTGCGAAAGTTATGGTCATCTCTACGTTCCGGGAAACCTAGGCTTCACCCTAGTGCGATGTTCCACCAGATCGAATAGTTAAGGCCTAGGAAGTGAACGCCAGAAGCATAAAATACAATATAAATACAACAGTTTTTCCATCGTATAAAACGAATAATTGCAACCAGTGTGAAAGTTATGGTCATTTCTACGTTCCGGGCAACATGGGCTTCACTCTAGGGCGTTGCTCCAACAGATCGAATAGTTGGTGCCTAAGAAGTCAACACCAGGAGCATAAAATACAATATAAATGCAACAGCTTTTCCATCGTATAAAATGAATAATTGCAAAGAGTGTGAAAGTAATGGTCATTTCTACGTTCCGTGTACCCTAGGCTTCAGTCTAGGGTGTTGCTCCATCATATCGAATACTTAGTGCCTTAGAAGTCAACGCCAGAAGCATAAAATACAATATAAATACAACAGTTTTTCCATCTTATAACAGGAATAATTGCAACCAGTTTGAAAGTTATGGTCATTTCTACTTGCCGGGCAACCTACGCTTCACCCTAGTGCGTTGTTCCACCAGATCGAATAGTTAAGGCCTAAGAAGTGAACGCCAGAAGCATAAAATACAATATAAATACAACAGTTTTTCCATCGTATAAACCGGGTAATTGCAACCAGTATGAAGGTTATGGTCATTTCTACTTTCCGGGCAACCTAGGATTCACCCTAGGTCGTTGCTCCAACAGACTGAATAGTTAGTGCCTTAGAAGTCAACCCCCGAAGCATAAAATGCAATAAAAATACAACAGTTTTTCCATCGTATAAACCGGATAATTGCAACCAGTTTGAAAGTGATGGTCATTTCTACGTTCCGGGCACCCTAGGCTTCACTCTAGGGCGTTGCTCCACCATATCGAATACTTAGTGCCTTAGGAGTCAACGCCAGAAGCATAAAATACAATATAAATACAACAGTTTTTCCATCGTATAACAGGAATAATTGCAACCAGTTTGAAAGTTATGGTCATTTCTACTTTCCGGGCAACCTAGGCTTCACCCTAGTGCGTAGCTCCACCAGATCGAATAGTTAGTGCCTTAGAAGTCAACGTCAGAAGCATAAAATACAGTATAAATACAACAGTTCTTGCATCGTATAAAACGAATAATTGCAACCAGTATGAAAGTTGTTACGTCCGAACTAGACGGTGGTGATCTCGAGTGGCAGAGATCAACCTTATGGGTTCCTGCTCTTTTTAAGTGCTAAAGCACACCTTGAGTAAACTTTCTCTTATAAATAAGGGAAGGGGAGGATGGAAAATGAACTGTATCGCTTGTTTGGTTTTAACAATGGTAAATGTATTTGGTGGTTCGTTGTTTACATACCAACCCCTTCTTCTTAGGTTTGTGAGTATAAAGTTGCGGACGCCACCTCGCCTGTGTAGCCGGTCGCGGGTCGCTCGGGGTTGCTTCGCGTTGCTAGTTCCTTCGTCTCGCGCACTTCTCTACTATGTACTTCGCGGAGTCACTCTACGCGGTCAAGAGATGGCGGATTCGAACTGCGCGGAATTCTTAACTATTCCCCTCGACTTTTTACGAGATATTCCGTTGCTACGCGTTACGCCCTCACTGTTACGATGTTACAGTTCTCGCGCCGCGGCGGTGGTCAGAGATTCGCTCTGATCTCCGGGTGGCTGAGCCTGATTTACAGGACTCTAACGACTCTAAATGACTCCAACAAAAGACCGTCGATCGATTGGCTCGCCTGCTCTTTATAATATTCCTTTTGTGTCATTCTTCGTAATACCCAAAAGGAAAACGCTTATCTGTTATTTTCTTACAACAGCTCGGCGGTGTCGGTTATACTCGCTCTCATAACAATGTTGTGAAATGCATCAGCATTTCTCGCTTATTGACAACGGAAAAGGGGACCAGGTGAAGGCCGGATGTAACAAAGTCATGGTCATTTCTACGTTCCGGGAAACCAAGGCCTCACTCTAGGGCGTTGCTCCAACAGATCGAATAGTTAGGGCCTCAGAAGTCAACGCCAGAAGCATAAAATACAATATAAATACAACAGCTTTTCCATCGTATAAAACGAATAATTGCAACCACTATGAAAGTTATGGTCATTTCTACTATCCGGGCAACCTAGGCTTCACCCTAGGGCGTTGCTCCGCCGGATCGAATAGTTAGGGCCTTAGAAGTCAACGCCAGAAGCATAAGGTACAATATAAATACAACAGCTTTTACATCGTATAACAGGAACAGTAGCAAACAGTGTGAAAGATATGGTCATTTCTACGTTCCGGGCAAGCTAGGCTTCACTCTAAGGCGTTGCTCCAAAAGATCGAATAGTTGGTGCCTTACATGTCAACGTCAGAAGCATAAAATACAATATAAATACAACAGTTTTCCCATCGTATAAAACGAATAATTGCAACCAGTATGAAAGTTATGGACATTTCTACTTTCCGGGCAACCTAGGCTTCACCCTAGGGCGTTGCTCCATCAGATTGAATAGTTAGGGCCTTAGGAGGCAACGCCCGAAGCATAAAATGCAATAAAAATACAACAGTTTTTCCATCGTATAACAGGAATAATTGTAACCAGTTTGAAAGTTATGGTCATTTCTACTTGCCGGGCAACCTAGGCTTCACCCTAGGGCGTTGTTCTACCCGATCGTATAGTTAGGGCCTAAGAAGTGAACGCCAGAAGTATAAAATACAATATAAATACAACAGTTTTTCCATCGTATAAAACGAATAATTGCAACCAGAGTGAAAGTTATGGTCATTTCTACGTTCCGGGCAACCTAGGCTACACCCTAGGATGTGGCTCCACCATATCGAATAGTTAGGGGCTTAGAAGTCAACACCCGAAGCATAAAATACAATAAAAATACAACAGTTTTTCCACCGTATAACAGGAATAATTGCAAACAGTGCGAAGGTAATGGTCATTTCTACGTTCCGTGCAACCTAGGCTTCACTCTAGGGCGTTGGTCCACCAGATCGAATAGTTGGTGCCTTAGAAGTCAACGTCAGAAGCATAAAATGCAATATAAATACAACAGTTTTTCCATCGTTTAAAACGAATAATTGCAACGAGTATGAAAGTAATGGTCATTTATACTTTCCGGGCAACCTAGGCTTCACCCTAGGGCGTTGCTCCGACAGATTGGACAGTTAGGGCCTTGGAAGTCAACGCCCGAAGCATAAAATGCAACAAAAATGCAACAGATTTTCCATCATATAACAGGGATAGTAGCAACCAGTTTGAAAGTGATGGTCATTTCTACGTTCCGGGCACCCTGGGCTTCACTCTAGGGCGTTTCTCCACCAGATCGAATAGTTAGTGCCTTAGAATTCAACGCCACAAGCATAAAATACAATATAAGTACAACAGTTTTTCCATCGTATAAAACGAATAATTGCAACCAGTATGAAAGTGATGGTCATTTCTACGTTCCGGGAAACCAAGGCTTCACTCTAAGGCGTTGCTCCACCAGACCGAATAGTTAGGGCCTAAGAAGTCAACGCCAGAAGCTTAAAATACAATATAAATGCAACAGCTTTTCCATCGTATAAAATGAATAATTGCAAAGAGTGTGCAAGTAATAGTCATTTCTACGTTCCGGGCAACCTAGGTTTCACTCTAGGGCGTAGCTCCACCAGATCGAATAGTTAGTGCCTTAGAAGTCAACGCCAGCAGCATAAGGTACAATATAAATACAACAGCTTTTCCATCGTATAACAGGAACAATAGCAACCAGTCTGAAAGATATGGTCATTTCTACGTTCCGGGCAATCTAGGCGTCACTCTAAGGCGTTGCTCCACCAGATCGAATAGTTAGGGCCCAAGAAGTCAACGCCAGAAGCATAAAATACAATATAAATGCAACAGCTTTTCCATCGTATAAAATGAATAATTGCAAAGAGTGTGTAAGTAATGGTCATTTCTACGTTCCGGGCAACCTAGGTTTCACTCTAGGGCGTTGCTCCACCAGATCGAATAGTTAGTGCGTTAGAAGTCAACGTCAGAAGCATAAAATACTGTATAAATACAACAGTTTTTCCATCGTATAAAACGAATAATTGCAACCTGTATGAAAGTTATGGACATTTCTACTCTCCGTTCAACCTAGGCTTCACCCTAGGGCGATGCTCCATCAGATCGAATAGTTAGGGCCTTAGAAGTCAACGCGCGAAACATAAAACACAAAATAAATAGAACAGTTTTTCCATTGTATAAATTGAATAATTGCTACAACTGCGAAAGTTATGGTCATCTCTACGTTCCGGGAAACCTAGGCTTCACCCTAGTGCGATGTTCCACCATATCGAATACTTAGTGCCTTAGGAGTCAACGCCAGAAGCATAAAATACAATATAAATACAACATTTTTTCCATCGTATAAAACGAATAATTGCAACCAGTGTGAAAGTTATGGTCATTTCTACGTTCCGGGCAACCTAGGCTTCACCCTAGTGCGTAGCTCCACCAGATCGAATAGTTAGTGCCTTAGAAGTCAACGTCAGAAGCATAAAATACAGTATAAATACAACAGTTCTTGCATCGTATAAAACGAATAATTGCAACCAGTATGAAAGTTGTTACGTCCTAACTAGACGGTGGTGATCTCGAGTGGCAGAGATCAACCTTATGGGTTCCTGCTCTTTTTAAGTGCTAAAGCACACCTTGAGTAAACTTTCTCTTATAAATAAGGGAAGGGGAGGATGGAAAATGAACTGTATCGCTTGTTTGGTTTTAACAATGGTAAATGTATTTGGTGGTTCGTTGTTTACATACCAACCCCTTCTTCTTAGGTTTGTGAGTATAAAGTTGCGGACGCCACCTCGCCTGTGTAGCCGGTCGCGGGTCGCTCGGGGTTGCTTCGCGTTGCTAGTTCCTTCGTCTCGCGCACTTCTCTACTATGTACTTCGCGGAGTCACTCTACGCGGTCAAGAGATGGCGGATTCGAACTGCGCGGAATTCTTAACTATTCCCCTCGACTTTTTACGAGATATTCCGTTGCTACGCGTTACGCCCTCACTGTTACGATGTTACAGTTCTCGCGCCGCGGCGGTGGTCAGAGATTCGCTCTGATCTCCGGGTGGCTGAGCCTGATTTACAGGACTCTAACGACTCTAAATGACTCCAACAAAAGACCGTCGATCGATTGGCTCGCCTGCTCTTTATAATATTCCTTTTGTGTCATTCTTCGTAATACCCAAAGGGAAAACGCTTATCTGTTATTTTCTTACATCAGCTCGGCGGTGTCGGTTATACTCGCTCTCATAACAATGTTGTGAAATGCATCAGCATTTCTCGCTTATTGACAACGGAAAAGGGGACCAGGTGAAGGCCGGATGTAACAAAGTCATGGTCATTTCTACGTTCCGGGAAACCAAGGCCTCACTCTAGGGCGTTGCTCCAACAGATCGAATAGTTAGGGCCTCAGAAGTCAACGCCAGAAGCATAAAATACAATATAAATACAACAGCTTTTCCATCGTATAAAACGAATAATTGCAACCACTATGAAAGTTATGGTCATTTCTACTATCCGGGCAACCTAGGCTTCACCCTAGGGCGTTGCTCCACCGGATCGAATAGTTAGGGCCTTAGAAGTCAACGCCAGAAGCATAAGGTACAATATAAATACAACAGCTTTTACATCGTATAACAGGAACAATAGCAAACAGTGTGAAAGATATGGTCATTTCTACGTTCCGGGCAAGCTAGGCTTCACTCTAAGGCGTTGCTAAACCAGATCGAATAGTTAGGTCCCAAGAAGTCAACGCCAGAAGCATAAAATGCAATATAAATGCAACAGCTTTTCCATCGTATAAAATGAATAATTGCAAAGAGTGTGAAAGTAATGGTCATTTCTACGTTCCGGGCAACCTAGGCTTCACCCTAGTGCGTTGTTCCACCAGATCGAATAGTTAAGGCCTAAGAAGTGAACGCCAGAAGCATAAAATACAATATAAATACAACAGTTTTACCATCGTATAAAACGGATAATTGCAACCAGTATGAATGTTATGGTCATTTCTACTTTCCGGGCAACCTAGGATTAACCCTAGGGCGTTGCTCCAACAGATTGAATAGTTAGTGCCTTAGAAGTCAACGCCCGAAGCATAAAATGCAATAAAAATACAACAGTTTTTCCATCATATAACAGGAGTAATTGCAACCAGTTTTGAAAGTGATGGTCATTTCTACGTTCCGGGCACCCTAGGCTTCACTCTAGAGCGTTGCTCCACCATATGGAATACTTAGTGCCTTAGAAGTCAACGCCAGAAGCATAAAATACAATATAAATACAACAGTTTTTCCATCGTATAACAGGAATAATTGCAACCAGTTTGGAAGTTATGGTCATTTCTACTTGCCGGGCAACCTAGGCTTCACCCTAGGGCGTAGCTCCACCAGATCAAATAGGTAGTGCCTTAGAAGTCAACGTCAGAAGCATAAAATACAGTATAATTACAACAGTTCTTCCATCGTATAAAACGAATAATTGCAACCAGTATGAATGTCATGGTCATTTCTACGTTCCGGGAAACCAAGGCTTCACTCTAGGGCGTTGCTCCAACAGATCGAATAGTTAGGGCCTCAGAAGTCAACGCCAGAAGCATAAAATACAATATAAATAAACAGATTTTCCATCGTATAAAACGAATAATTGCAACCACTATGAAAGTTATGGTCATTTCTACTATCCGGGCAACCTAGGCTTCACCCTAGGGCGTTGCTCCACCGGATCGAATAGTTAGGGCCCAAGAAGTCAACGCCAGAAGCATAAAATACAATATAAATGCAACAGCTTTTCCATCGTATAAAATGAATAATTGCAAAGAGTGTGAAAGTAATGGTCATTTCTACGTTCCGTGCAACCTAGGCTTCACTCTAGGGCGTTGGTCCACCAGATCGAATAGCTGGTGCCTTAGAAGTCAACGTCAGAAGCATAAAATGCAATATAAATACAACAGCTTTTCCATCGTATAAAACGAATAATTGCAACCAGTATGAAAGTTATGGACATTTCTACTTTCCGGGCAACATAGGCTTCACCCTAGGGCGTTGCTCCAACAGATTGAATAGTTAGGGCCTTAGAAGTCAACGCCCGAAGCATAAAATGCAATAAAAATACAACAGTTTTTCCATCGTATAACTGAAATAATTGTAACCAGTTTGAAAGTGATGGTCATTTCGACGTTACGGGCAACCTAGGCTTCACTCTAGGGCGTTGCTCCACCAGATCGAATAGTTAGGGCCTAAGAAGTCAACACCAGGAGCATAAAATACAATATAAATATAACGGTCTTTCCATCGAATAAAACGAATAATAGCCACCAGTGTGAAGGTTATAGTCATTTCTATGTTCCGGCCAACCTAAGCTTCACTCTAGGGCGTTGCACCACCAGATCGAACAGTTAGTGCCTTAGAAGTCAACGCCAGAAGCATAAAATACAATATAAATACAACAGTTTTTCCATCGTATAACAGGAATAATTGCAACCAGTTTGAAAGTTAAGGTCATTTCTACTTTCCGGGCAACCTAGGCTTCACTCTAGGGCGTTGTTCCACCAGATCGAAGAGTTAGGGCCTAAGAAGTCAGCGCCAGAAGCATAAAATACAATATAAATATAACGGTTTTTCCATCGAATAAAACGAATAATAGCCACCAGTGTGAAGGTTATAGTCATTTCTATGTTCCGGGCAACCTAAGCTTCACTCTAGGGCGTTGCACCACCAGATCGAACAGTTAGTGCCTTAGAAGTCAACGCCAGAAGCATAAAATACAATATAAATACAACAGTTTTTCCATCGTATAACAGGAATAATTGCAACCAGTTTGAAAGTTAAGGTCATTTCTACTTTCCGGGCAACCTAGGCTTCACCCTAGTGCGTAGCTCCACCAGATCGAATAGTTAGTGCCTTAGAAGTCAACGTCAGAAGCATAAAATACAGTATAAATACAACAGTTCTTCCATCGTATAAAACGAATAATTGCAACCAGTATGAAAGTCATGCTCATTTCTACGTTCCGGGAAACCAAGGCTTCACTCTAGGGCGTTGCTCCAACAGATCGGATAGTTAGGGACTTAGAAGTCAACGCGCGAAACATAAAACGCAAAATAAATAGAACAGTTTTTCCAGTGTATAAATCGAATAATTGCTACCAGAGTGAAAGTTATGGTCATTTCTACGTTCCGGGCAACCTAGGCTTCACCCTAGTGCGTTGTTCCACCAGTTCGAATAGTTAAGGCGTAAGGAGTGAACGCCAGAAGCATAAAATACAATATAAATACAACAGTTTTTCCATCGTATAAAACGAATAATTGCAACCAGTGTGAAAGTTATGGTCATTTCTACGTTCCGGGCAACATAGGCTTCACTCTAGGGCGTTGCTCCACCAGGTCGAATGGTTAGGGCCTAAGAAGTCAACACCAGGAGCATAAAATACAATATAAATATAACGGTTTTTCCATCGAATAAAACGAATAATAGCCACCAGTGTGAAGGTTATAGTCATTTCTATGTTCCGGGCAACCTAAGCTTCACTCTAGGGCGTTGCACCACCAGATCGAACAGTTAGTGCCTTAGAAGTCAACGCCAGAAGCATCAAATACAATATAAAGACAACAGTTTTTCCATCGTATAACAGGAATAATTGCAACCAGTTTCAAAGTTAAGGTCATTTCTACTTTCCGGGCAACCTAGGCTTCACTCTAGGACGTTTTTCCACCAGATCGAATAGTTAGGGCCTAAGAAGTCAGCACCAGAAGCATAAAATACGATATAAATATAACGGTTTTTCCATCGAATAAAACGAATAATAGCCACCAGTGTGAAGGTTATAGTCATTTCTATGTTCCGGGCAACCTAAGCTTCACCCTAGGGCGTTGCACCACCAGATCGAACAGTTAGTGCCTTAGAAGTCAACGTCAGAAGCATAAAATACAATATAAATACAACAGTTTTTCCATCGTATAACAGGAATAATTGCAACCAGTTTGAAAGTTAAGGTCATTTCTACTTTCCGGGCAACCTAGGCTTCACCCTAGTGCGTAGCTCCACCAGATCGAATAGTTAGGGCCAAAGAGGTCAACGCCAGAAGCATAAAATACAATATAAATGCAACAGCTTTTCCATCGTATAGAATGAATAATTGCAAAGAGTGTCAAAGTAATGGTCATTTCTACGTTCCGGGCAACCTAGGTTGCACTCTAGGGCGTTGCTCCACCAGATCGAACAGTTAGTGCGTTAGAAGTCAACATCAGAAGCATAAAATACAGTATAAATACAACAGCTTTTCCATCGTATAAAACGAATAATTGCAACCAGTGTGAAAGTTATGGTCATTTCTACGTTCCGGGCAACATAGGCTTCACTCTAGGGCGTTGCTCCAACAGATCGAATAGTTGGTGCCTAAGAAGTCAACACCAGGAGCATAAAATACAATATAAATGCAACAGCTTTTCCATCGTATAAAATGAATAATTGCAAAGAGTGTGAAAGTAATGGTCATTTCTACGTTCCGTGTACACTAGGCTTCACTCTAGGGTGTTGCTCCACCATATCGAATACTTAGTGCCTTAGAAGTCAACGCCAGAAGCATAAAACACAATATAAATACAACAGTTTTTCCATCGTATAAAACGAATAATTGCAACCACTATGAAAGTTATGGTCATTTCTAGTATCCGGGCAACCTAGGCTTCACCCTAGGGCGATGCTGCACCAGATAGAATGGTTAGGGCCTTAGAAGTCAACCCGCGGAACATAAAACACAAAATAAATAGAACAGTGTTTCCATCGTATAAAACGAATAATTGCAACCAGTATGAAAGTTATGGACATTTCTACTTTCCGGGCAACATAGGCTTCACCCTAGGGCGTTGCTCCAACAGATTGAATAGTTAGGGCCTTAGAAGTCAACGCCCGAAGCATAAAATGCAATAAAAATACAACAGTTTTTCCATCGTATAACTGAAATAATTGTAACCAGTTTGAAAGTGATGGTCATTTCGACGTTACGGGCAACCTAGGCTTCACTCTAGGGCGTTGCTCCACCAGATCGAATAGTTAGGGCCTAAGAAGTCAACACCAGGAGCATAAAATACAATATAAATATAACGGTTTTTCCATCGAATAAAACGAATAATAGCCACCAGTGTGAAGGTTATAGTCATTTCTATGTTCCGGGCAACCTAAGCTTCACTCTAGGGCGTTGCACCACCAGATCGAACAGTTAGTAACTTAGAAGTCAACGCCAGAAGCATAAAATACAATATAAATACAACAGTTTTTCCATCGTATAACAGGAATAATTGCAACCAGTTTGAAAGTTAAGGTCATTTCTACTTTCCGGGCAACCTAGGCTTCACTCTAGGGCGTTGTTCCACCAGATCGAATAGTTAGGGCTTAAGAAGTCAGCGCCAGAAGCATAAAATACAATATAAATATAACGGTTTTTCCATCGAATAAAACGAATAATAGCCACCAGTGTGAAGGTTATAGTCATTTCTATGTTCCGGGCAACCTAAGCTTCACTCTAGGGCGTTGCACCACCAGATCGAACAGTTAGTGCCTAAGAAGTCAACGCCAGAAGCATAAAATACAATATAAATACAACAGTTTTTCCATCGTATAACAGGAATAATTGCAACCAGTTTGAAAGTTAAGGTCATTTCTACTTTCCGGGCAACCTAGGCTTCACCCTAGTGCGTAGCTCCACCAGATCGAATAGTTAGTGCCTTAGAAGTCAACGTCAGAAGCATAAAATACAGTATAAATACAACAGTTCTTCCATCGTATAAAACGAATAATTGCAACCAGTATGAAAGTCATGCTCATTTCTACGTTCCGGGAAACCAAGGCTTCACTCTAGGGCGTTGCTCCAACAGATCGAATAGTTAGGGCCTCAGAAGTCAACGCCAGAAGCATAAAATACAGTATAAATACAACAGCTTTTACATCGTATAAAACGAATAATTGCAACCACTATGAAAGTTATGGTCATTTCTACTATCCGGGCAACCTAGGCTTCACCCTAGGGCGTTGCTCCACCAGATCGAATAGTTAGGGACTTAGAAGTCAACGCCAGAAGCATAAGGTACAATATAAATACAACAGCTTTTACATCGTATAACAGGAACAATAGCAACCAGTGTGAAAGATATGGTCATTTCTACGTTCCGGGCAACCTAGGCGTCACTCTAAGGCGTTGTTCCACAAGATCGAATAGTTAGGGCCCAAGAGGTCAACGTCAGAAGCATAAAATACAAAATAAATGCAACAGCTTTTCCATCGTATAAAATGAATAATTGCAAAGAGCGTCAAAGTAATGGTCATTTCTACGTTCCGGGCACCCTAGGTTGCACTCTAGGGCGTTGCTCCACCAGATCGAACAGTTAGTGCGTTAGAAGTCAACATCAGAAGCATAAAATACAGTATAAATACAACAGCTTTTCCATCGTATAAAACGAATAATTGCAACCAGTATGAAAGTTATGGTCATTTCTACTTTCCGGGCTACCTCGGCTTCACCCTTGGGCGATGCACCACCAGATCGAATAGTTAGGGCCTTAGAAGTCAACGCGCGAAACGTAAAACACAAAATAAATAGAACTGTTTTTCCAGTGTATAAATCGAATAATTGCTACCAGTGTGAAAGTTATGGTCATTTCTACGTTCCGGGCAACCTAGGCTTCACCCTAGTGCGTTGTTCCACCAGTTCGAATAGTTAAGGCCTAAGAAGTGAACGCCAGAAGCATAAAACACAATATAAATACAACAGTTTTTCCATCGTATAAAACGAATAATTGCAACCACTATGAAAGTTATGGTCATTTCTAGTATCCGGGCAACATAGGCTTCACCCTAGGGCGATGCTGCACCAGATCGAATGGCTCGGGCCTTAGAAGTCAACCCGCGGAACATAAAACACAAAATAAATAGAACAGTGTTTCCATTGTATAAATCGAATAATTGCTACCAGTGTGAAAGTTATGGTCAACTCTACGTTCCGGGCAACCTAGGCTTCACCCTAGTGCGTTGTTCCACCAGATCGAATAGGTAAGGCCTAAGAAGTGAACGCCAGAAGCATAAAATACAATATAAGTACAACATTTTTACCATCGTATAAAACGGATAATTGCAACCAGTATGAAAGTTATGGTCATTTCTACTCTCCGGGCAACCTAGGATTCACCCTAGGGCGTTGCTCCAACAGATTGAATAGTTAGGGGCCTAGAAGTCAACACCCGAAGCATAAAATACAATAAAAATACAACAGTTTTTCCACCGTATAACAGGAATAATTGCAAACAGTGCGAAGGTAATGGTCATTTCTACGTTCCGTGCAACCTAGGCTTCACTCTAGGGCGTTGGTCCACCAGATCGAATAGTTGGTGCCTTAGAAGTCAACGTCAGAAGCATAAAATGCAATATAAACACAACAGTTTTTCCATCGTATAAAACGAATAATTGCAACCAGTATGAAAGTTATGGACATTTCTACTTTCCGGGCAACATAGGCTGCACCCTAGAGGCGTTGCTCCAACAGATTGAATAGTTAGGGCCTCAGAAGTCAACGCCCGAAGCATAAAATGCAATAAAAATACAACAGTTTTTCCATCGTATAACTGGAATAATTGTAACCAGATTGAAAGTGATGGTCATTTCGACGTTACGGGCAACCTAGGCTTCACTCTAGGGCGTTGCTCCACCAGATCGAATAGTTAGGGCCTAAGAAGTCAACACCAGGAGCATAAAATACAATATAAATACAACAGGTTTTCCATCCTATAATATGAATAATTGCAACCAGTGTGAAAGTGATGGTCATTTCTACGTTCCGGACAACCTAGACTTCACTCTAGGGCGTTTTTCCACCAGGTCGAATAGTTAGGGCCTAAGAAGTCAACACCAGGAGCATAAAATACAATATAAATACAACAGGTTTTCCATCCTATAATATGAATAATTGCAACCAGTGTGAAAGTAATGGTCATTTCTACGTTCAGTCTAACCTAGGCTTCACTCTGGGGTGTTGCTCCACCATATCGGATACTTAGTGCCTTAGAAGTCAACGCCAGAAGCATAAAATACAATATAAATGCAACAGCTTTTCCATCGTATAACAGGAATAATTGCAACCTGTTTGAAAGTTATGGTCATTTCTACTTGCCGGGCAACCTAGGCTTCACCCTAGGGCGTTGTTCTACCCGATCGAATAGTTAGGGCCTAAGAAGTGAACGCCAGAAGCATAAAATACAATATAAATACAACAGTTTTTCCATCGTATAAAACGAATAATTGCAACCAGAGTGAAAGTTATGGTCATTTCTACGTTTCGGGCAACCTAGGCTACACCCTAGGATGTGGCTCCACCATATCGAATAGTTAGGGGCTTAGAAGTCAACACCCGAAGCATAAAATACAATAAAAATACAACAGTTTTTCCACCGTATAACAGGAATAATTGCAAACAGAGGCGAAGGTAATGGTCATTTCTACGTTCCGTGTACACTAGGCTTCACTGTAGGGTGTTGCTCCACCATATCGAATACTTAGTGCCTTAGAAGTCAACGCCAGAAGCATAAAATACAATATAAATACAACAGTTTTTCCATCTTATAACAGGAATAATTGCAACCAGTTTGAAAGTTATGGTCATTTCTACTTGCGGGGCAACCTAGGCTTCACCCTAGTGCGTAGCTCCACCAGATCGAATAGTTAAGGCCTAAGAAGTGAACGACAGAAGCATAAAACACAATATAAATACATCAGTTTTTCCATCGTATAAAACGAATAATTGCAACCACTATGAAAGTTATGGTCATTTCTAGTATCCGGGCAACATAGGCTTCACCCTAGGGCGATGCTGCACCAGATCGAATGGCTCGGGCCTTAGAAGTCAACCCGCGGAACATAAAACACAAAATAAATAGAACAGTGTTTCCATTGTATAAATCGAATAATTGCTACCAGTGTGAAAGTTATGGTCATTTCAACGTTCCGGGCAACCTAGGCTTCACCCTAGTGCGCTGTTCCACCAGATCGAATAGGTAAGGCCTAAGAAGTGAACGCCAGAAGCATAAAATACAATATAAGTACAACATTTTTACCATCGTATAAAACGGATAATTGCAACCAGTATGAAAGTTATGGTCATTTCTACTCTCCGGGCAACCTAGGATTCACCCTAGGGCGTTGCTCCAACAGATCGAATAGTTGGTGCCTAAGAAGTCAACACCAGGAGCATAAAATACAATATAAATGCAACAGCTTTTCCATCGTATAAAATGAATAATTGCAAAGAGTGTGAAAGTAATGGTCATTTCTACGTTCCGTGTACACTAGGCTTCACTCTAGGGTGTTGCTCCACCATATCGAATACTTAGTGCCTTAGAAGTCAACGCCAGAAGCATAAAACACAATATAAATACAACAGTTTTTCCATCGTATAAAACGAATAATGGCAACCAGTATGAAAGTCATGGTCATTTCTACGTTCCGGGAAACCATGGCTTCACTCTAGGGCGTTGCTCCAACAGATCTAATAGTTAGGGCCTCCGAAGTCAACGCCAGAAGCATAAAATACAATATAAATACAACAGTTTTTCCATCGTATAAAACGAATAATTGCAACCACTATGAAAGTTATGGTCATTTCTAGTATCCGGGCAACCTAGGCTTCACCCTAGGGCGATGCTGCACCAGATAGAATGGTTAGGGCCTTAGAAGTCAACCCGCGGAACATAAAACACAAAATAAATAGAACAGTGTTTCCATTGTATAAATCGAATAATTGCTACCAGTGTGAAAGTTATGGTCATTTCTACGTTCCGGGCAACCTAGGCTTCACCCTAGTGCGTTGTTCCACCAGATCGAATAGTTAAGGCCTAAGAAGTGAACGCCAGAAGCATAAAATACAATATAAATACAACAGTTTTACCATCGTATAAAACGGATAATTGCAACCAGTATGAAAGTTATGGTCATTTCTACTTTCCGGGCAACCTAGGATTCACCCTAGGGCGTTGCTCCAACAGATTGAATAGTTAGGGGCTTAGAAGTCAACACCCGAAGCATAAAATACAATAAAAATACAACAGTTTTTCCACCGTATAACAGGAATAATTGCAAACAGTGCGAAGGAAATGGTCATTTCTACGTTCCGTGCAACCTAGGCTTCACTCTAGGGCGTTGGTCCACCAGATCGAATAGTTGGTGCCTTAGAAGTCAACGTCAGTAGCATAAAATGCAATATAAACACAACAGTTTTTCCATCGTATAAAACGAATAATTGCAACCAGTATGAAAGTTATGGACATTTCTACTTTCCGGGCAACATAGGCTTCACCCTAGAGGCGTTGCTCCAACAGATCGAATAGTTAGGGCCTAAGAAGTCAACACCAGGAGCATAAAATACAATATAAATACAACAGGTTTTCCATCCTATAATATGAATAATTGCAACCAGTGTGAAAGTAATGGTCATTTCTACGTTCCGTCTAACCTAGGCTTCACTCTGGGGTGTTGCTCCACCATATCGGATACTTAGTGACTTAGAAGTCAACGCCAGAAGCATAAAATACAATATAAATGCAACAGTTTTTCCATCGTATAACAGGAATAATTGCAACCAGTTTGAAAGTTATGGTCATTTCTAGTATCCGGGCAACCTAGGCTTCACCCTAGGGCGATGCTGCACCAGATAGAATGGTTAGGGCCTTAGAAGTCAACCCGCGGAACATAAAACACAAAATAAATAGAACAGTGTTTCCATCGTATAAAACGAATAATTGCAACCAGTATGAAAGTTATGGACATTTCTACTTTCCGGGCAACATAGGCTTCACCCTAGGGCGTTGCTCCAACAGATTGAATAGTTAGGGCCTTAGAAGTCAACGCCCGAAGCATAAAATGCAATAAAAATACAACAGTTTTTCCATCGTATAACTGAAATAATTGTAACCAGTTTGAAAGTGATGGTCATTTCGACGTTACGGGCAACCTAGGCTTCACTCTAGGGCGTTGCTCCACCAGATCGAATAGTTAGGGCCTAAGAAGTCAACACCAGGAGCATAAAATACAATATAAATATAACGGTTTTTCCATCGAATAAAACGAATAATAGCCACCAGTGTGAAGGTTATAGTCATTTCTATGTTCCGGGCAACCTAAGCTTCACTCTAGGGCGTTGCACCACCAGATCGAACAGTTAGTAACTTAGAAGTCAACGCCAGAAGCATAAAATACAATATAAATACAACAGTTTTTCCATCGTATAACAGGAATAATTGCAACCAGTTTGAAAGTTAAGGTCATTTCTACTTTCCGGGCAACCTAGGCTTCACTCTAGGGCGTTGTTCCACCAGATCGAATAGTTAGGGCTTAAGAAGTCAGCGCCAGAAGCATAAAATACAATATAAATATAACGGTTTTTCCATCGAATAAAACGAATAATAGCCACCAGTGTGAAGGTTATAGTCATTTCTATGTTCCGGGCAACCTAAGCTTCACTCTAGGGCGTTGCACCACCAGATCGAACAGTTAGTGCCTAAGAAGTCAACGCCAGAAGCATAAAATACAATATAAATACAACAGTTTTTCCATCGTATAACAGGAATAATTGCAACCAGTTTGAAAGTTAAGGTCATTTCTACTTTCCGGGCAACCTAGGCTTCACCCTAGTGCGTAGCTCCACCAGATCGAATAGTTAGTGCCTTAGAAGTCAACGTCAGAAGCATAAAATACAGTATAAATACAACAGTTCTTCCATCGTATAAAACGAATAATTGCAACCAGTATGAAAGTCATGCTCATTTCTACGTTCCGGGAAACCAAGGCTTCACTCTAGGGCGTTGCTCCAACAGATCGAATAGTTAGGGCCTCAGAAGTCAACGCCAGAAGCATAAAATACAGTATAAATACAACAGCTTTTACATCGTATAAAACGAATAATTGCAACCACTATGAAAGTTATGGTCATTTCTACTATCCGGGCAACCTAGGCTTCACCCTAGGGCGTTGCTCCACCAGATCGAATAGTTAGGGACTTAGAAGTCAACGCCAGAAGCATAAGGTACAATATAAATACAACAGCTTTTACATCGTATAACAGGAACAATAGCAACCAGTGTGAAAGATATGGTCATTTCTACGTTCCGGGCAACCTAGGCGTCACTCTAAGGCGTTGTTCCACAAGATCGAATAGTTAGGGCCCAAGAGGTCAACGTCAGAAGCATAAAATACAAAATAAATGCAACAGCTTTTCCATCGTATAAAATGAATAATTGCAAAGAGCGTCAAAGTAATGGTCATTTCTACGTTCCGGGCACCCTAGGTTGCACTCTAGGGCGTTGCTCCACCAGATCGAACAGTTAGTGCGTTAGAAGTCAACATCAGAAGCATAAAATACAGTATAAATACAACAGCTTTTCCATCGTATAAAACGAATAATTGCAACCAGTATGAAAGTTATGGTCATTTCTACTTTCCGGGCTACCTCGGCTTCACCCTTGGGCGATGCACCACCAGATCGAATAGTTAGGGCCTTAGAAGTCAACGCGCGAAACGTAAAACACAAAATAAATAGAACTGTTTTTCCAGTGTATAAATCGAATAATTGCTACCAGTGTGAAAGTTATGGTCATTTCTACGTTCCGGGCAACCTAGGCTTCACCCTAGTGCGTTGTTCCACCAGTTCGAATAGTTAAGGCCTAAGAAGTGAACGCCAGAAGCATAAAACACAATATAAATACAACAGTTTTTCCATCGTATAAAACGAATAATTGCAACCACTATGAAAGTTATGGTCATTTCTAGTATCCGGGCAACATAGGCTTCACCCTAGGGCGATGCTGCACCAGATCGAATGGCTCGGGCCTTAGAAGTCAACCCGCGGAACATAAAACACAAAATAAATAGAACAGTGTTTCCATTGTATAAATCGAATAATTGCTACCAGTGTGAAAGTTATGGTCAACTCTACGTTCCGGGCAACCTAGGCTTCACCCTAGTGCGTTGTTCCACCAGATCGAATAGGTAAGGCCTAAGAAGTGAACGCCAGAAGCATAAAATACAATATAAGTACAACATTTTTACCATCGTATAAAACGGATAATTGCAACCAGTATGAAAGTTATGGTCATTTCTACTCTCCGGGCAACCTAGGATTCACCCTAGGGCGTTGCTCCAACAGATTGAATAGTTAGGGGCCTAGAAGTCAACACCCGAAGCATAAAATACAATAAAAATACAACAGTTTTTCCACCGTATAACAGGAATAATTGCAAACAGTGCGAAGGTAATGGTCATTTCTACGTTCCGTGCAACCTAGGCTTCACTCTAGGGCGTTGGTCCACCAGATCGAATAGTTGGTGCCTTAGAAGTCAACGTCAGAAGCATAAAATGCAATATAAACACAACAGTTTTTCCATCGTATAAAACGAATAATTGCAACCAGTATGAAAGTTATGGACATTTCTACTTTCCGGGCAACATAGGCTGCACCCTAGAGGCGTTGCTCCAACAGATTGAATAGTTAGGGCCTCAGAAGTCAACGCCCGAAGCATAAAATGCAATAAAAATACAACAGTTTTTCCATCGTATAACTGGAATAATTGTAACCAGATTGAAAGTGATGGTCATTTCGACGTTACGGGCAACCTAGGCTTCACTCTAGGGCGTTGCTCCACCAGATCGAATAGTTAGGGCCTAAGAAGTCAACACCAGGAGCATAAAATACAATATAAATACAACAGGTTTTCCATCCTATAATATGAATAATTGCAACCAGTGTGAAAGTGATGGTCATTTCTACGTTCCGGACAACCTAGACTTCACTCTAGGGCGTTTTTCCACCAGGTCGAATAGTTAGGGCCTAAGAAGTCAACACCAGGAGCATAAAATACAATATAAATACAACAGGTTTTCCATCCTATAATATGAATAATTGCAACCAGTGTGAAAGTAATGGTCATTTCTACGTTCAGTCTAACCTAGGCTTCACTCTGGGGTGTTGCTCCACCATATCGGATACTTAGTGCCTTAGAAGTCAACGCCAGAAGCATAAAATACAATATAAATGCAACAGCTTTTCCATCGTATAACAGGAATAATTGCAACCTGTTTGAAAGTTATGGTCATTTCTACTTGCCGGGCAACCTAGGCTTCACCCTAGGGCGTTGTTCTACCCGATCGAATAGTTAGGGCCTAAGAAGTGAACGCCAGAAGCATAAAATACAATATAAATACAACAGTTTTTCCATCGTATAAAACGAATAATTGCAACCAGAGTGAAAGTTATGGTCATTTCTACGTTTCGGGCAACCTAGGCTACACCCTAGGATGTGGCTCCACCATATCGAATAGTTAGGGGCTTAGAAGTCAACACCCGAAGCATAAAATACAATAAAAATACAACAGTTTTTCCACCGTATAACAGGAATAATTGCAAACAGAGGCGAAGGTAATGGTCATTTCTACGTTCCGTGTACACTAGGCTTCACTGTAGGGTGTTGCTCCACCATATCGAATACTTAGTGCCTTAGAAGTCAACGCCAGAAGCATAAAATACAATATAAATACAACAGTTTTTCCATCTTATAACAGGAATAATTGCAACCAGTTTGAAAGTTATGGTCATTTCTACTTGCGGGGCAACCTAGGCTTCACCCTAGTGCGTAGCTCCACCAGATCGAATAGTTAAGGCCTAAGAAGTGAACGACAGAAGCATAAAACACAATATAAATACATCAGTTTTTCCATCGTATAAAACGAATAATTGCAACCACTATGAAAGTTATGGTCATTTCTAGTATCCGGGCAACATAGGCTTCACCCTAGGGCGATGCTGCACCAGATCGAATGGCTCGGGCCTTAGAAGTCAACCCGCGGAACATAAAACACAAAATAAATAGAACAGTGTTTCCATTGTATAAATCGAATAATTGCTACCAGTGTGAAAGTTATGGTCATTTCAACGTTCCGGGCAACCTAGGCTTCACCCTAGTGCGCTGTTCCACCAGATCGAATAGGTAAGGCCTAAGAAGTGAACGCCAGAAGCATAAAATACAATATAAGTACAACATTTTTACCATCGTATAAAACGGATAATTGCAACCAGTATGAAAGTTATGGTCATTTCTACTCTCCGGGCAACCTAGGATTCACCCTAGGGCGTTGCTCCAACAGATCGAATAGTTGGTGCCTAAGAAGTCAACACCAGGAGCATAAAATACAATATAAATGCAACAGCTTTTCCATCGTATAAAATGAATAATTGCAAAGAGTGTGAAAGTAATGGTCATTTCTACGTTCCGTGTACACTAGGCTTCACTCTAGGGTGTTGCTCCACCATATCGAATACTTAGTGCCTTAGAAGTCAACGCCAGAAGCATAAAACACAATATAAATACAACAGTTTTTCCATCGTATAAAACGAATAATGGCAACCAGTATGAAAGTCATGGTCATTTCTACGTTCCGGGAAACCATGGCTTCACTCTAGGGCGTTGCTCCAACAGATCTAATAGTTAGGGCCTCCGAAGTCAACGCCAGAAGCATAAAATACAATATAAATACAACAGTTTTTCCATCGTATAAAACGAATAATTGCAACCACTATGAAAGTTATGGTCATTTCTAGTATCCGGGCAACCTAGGCTTCACCCTAGGGCGATGCTGCACCAGATAGAATGGTTAGGGCCTTAGAAGTCAACCCGCGGAACATAAAACACAAAATAAATAGAACAGTGTTTCCATTGTATAAATCGAATAATTGCTACCAGTGTGAAAGTTATGGTCATTTCTACGTTCCGGGCAACCTAGGCTTCACCCTAGTGCGTTGTTCCACCAGATCGAATAGTTAAGGCCTAAGAAGTGAACGCCAGAAGCATAAAATACAATATAAATACAACAGTTTTACCATCGTATAAAACGGATAATTGCAACCAGTATGAAAGTTATGGTCATTTCTACTTTCCGGGCAACCTAGGATTCACCCTAGGGCGTTGCTCCAACAGATTGAATAGTTAGGGGCTTAGAAGTCAACACCCGAAGCATAAAATACAATAAAAATACAACAGTTTTTCCACCGTATAACAGGAATAATTGCAAACAGTGCGAAGGAAATGGTCATTTCTACGTTCCGTGCAACCTAGGCTTCACTCTAGGGCGTTGGTCCACCAGATCGAATAGTTGGTGCCTTAGAAGTCAACGTCAGTAGCATAAAATGCAATATAAACACAACAGTTTTTCCATCGTATAAAACGAATAATTGCAACCAGTATGAAAGTTATGGACATTTCTACTTTCCGGGCAACATAGGCTTCACCCTAGAGGCGTTGCTCCAACAGATCGAATAGTTAGGGCCTAAGAAGTCAACACCAGGAGCATAAAATACAATATAAATACAACAGGTTTTCCATCCTATAATATGAATAATTGCAACCAGTGTGAAAGTAATGGTCATTTCTACGTTCCGTCTAACCTAGGCTTCACTCTGGGGTGTTGCTCCACCATATCGGATACTTAGTGACTTAGAAGTCAACGCCAGAAGCATAAAATACAATATAAATGCAACAGTTTTTCCATCGTATAACAGGAATAATTGCAACCAGTTTGAAAGTTATGGTCATTTCTACTTGCCGGGCAACCTAGGCTTCACCCTAGGGCGTTGTTCTACCCGATCGAATAGTTAGGGCCTAAGAAGTGAACGCCAGAAGCATAAAATACAATATAAATACAACAGTTTTTCCATCGTATAAAACGAATAATTGCAACCAGAGTGAAAGTTATGGTCATTTCTACGTTTCGGGCAACCTAGGCTACACCCTAGGATGTGGCTCCACCATATCGAATAGTTAGGGGCTTAGAAGTCAACACCCGAAGCATAAAATACCATAAAAATACAACAGTTTTTCCACCGTATAACAGGAATAATTGCAAACAGAGGCGAAGGTAATGGTCATTTCTACTTTCCGTGCAACCTAGGCTTCACTCTAGGGCGTTGGTCCACCAGATCGAATAGTTGGTGCCTTAGAAGTCAACGTCAGAAGCATAAAATGCAATATAAATACAACAGTTTTTCCATCGTATAAAACGAATAATTGCAACCAGTATGAAAGTTATGGACATTTCTACTTTCCGGGCAACATAGGCTTCACCCTAGGGCGTTGCTCCAACAGATTGAATAGTTAGGGCCTTAGAAGTCAACGCCCGAAGCATAAAATGCAATAAAAATACAACAGTTTTTCCATCGTATAACTGAAATAATTGTAACCAGTTTGAAAGTGATGGTCATTTCGACGTTACGGGCAACCTAGGCTTCAGTCTAGGGCGTTGCTCCACCAGATCGAATAGTTAGGGCCTAAGAAGTCAACACCAGGAGCATAAAATACAATATAAATACAACAGGTTTTCCATCCTATAATATGAATAATAGCAACCAGTGTGAAAGTGATGGTCATTTCTACGTTCCGGGCAACCTAGACTTCACTCCAGGGCGTTTTTCCACCAGATCGAATAGTTAGGGCCTAAGAAGTCAGCCCCAGAAGCATAAAATACAATATAAATATAACGGTTTTTCCATCGAATAAAACGAATAATAGCCACCAGTATGAAGGTTATGGTCACTTCTATGTTCCGGGCAACCTAAGCTTCACTCTAGGGCGATGCACCACCAGATGGAACAGTTAGTGCCTTAGAAGTCAACGCCAGAAGCATAAAATACAATATAAATACAACAGTTTTTCCATCGTATAAAACGAATAATTGCAACCAGTATGAAAGTCATGGTCATTTCTACTTTCCGGGCAACCTCGGCTTCACCCTTGGGCGATGCACTACCAGATCGAATAGTTAGGGCCTTAGAAGTCAACGCGCGAAACATAAAACACAAAATAAATAGAACAGTTTTTCCAGTGTATAAATCGAATAATTGCTACCAGTGTGAAAGTTATGGTCATTTCTACGTTCCGGGCAACCTAGGCTTCACCCTAGTGCGTTGTTCCACCAGTTCGAATAGTTAAGGCCTAAGAAGTGAACGCCAGAAGCATAAAATACAATATAAATACAACAGTTTTTCCATCGTATAAAACGAATAATTGCAACCAGTGTGAAAGTTATGGTCATTTCTGCGTTCCGGGCAACATAGGCTTCACTCTAGGGCGTTGCTCCAACAGATCGAATAGTTGGTGCCTAAGAAGTCAACACCAGGAGCATAAAATACAATATAAATGCAACAGCTTTTCCATCGTATAAAATGAATAATTGCAACCAGTGTGAAAGTGATGGTCATTTCTACGTTCCGGGCAACCTAGACTTCACTCTAGGGCGTTTTTCCACCAGATCGAATAGTTAGGGCCTAAGAAGTCAACACCAGGAGCATAAAATACAATATAAATACAACAGGTTTTCCATCCTATAATATGAATAATTGCAACTAGTGTGAAAGTAATGGTCATTTCTACGTTCCGTCTTACCTAGGCTTCACTCTGGGGTGTTGCTCCACCATATCGGATACTTAGTGCCTTAGAAGTCAACGCCAGAAGCATAAAATACAATATAAATGCAACAGTTTTTCCATCGTATAACAGGAATAATTGCAACCAGTTTGAAAGTTATGGTCATTTCTACTTGCCGGGCAACCTTGGCTTCACCCTAGGGCGTTGTTCTACCCGATCGAATAGTTAGGGCCTAAGAAGTGAACGCCAGAAGCATAAAATACAATATAAATACAACAGTTTTTCCATCGTATAAAACGAATAATTGCAACCAGAGTGAAAGTTATGGTCATTTCTACGTTTCGGGCAACCTAGGCTTCACCCTAGTGCGTAGCTCCACCAGATCGAATAGTTAGTGCCTTAGAAGTCAACGTCAGAAGCATAAAATACAATATAAATACAACAGTTTTTCCATCGTATAACAGGAATAATTGCAACCAGTCTGAAAGTTAAGGTCATTTCTACTTTCCGGGCAACCTAGGCTTCACCCTTGGGCGATGCACCACCAGATCGAATAGTTAGGGCCTTAGAAGTCAACGCGCGAAACATAAAACACAAAATAAATAGAACAGTTTTTCCAGTGTATAAATCGAATAATTGCAACCAGTTTGAAAGTTATGGTCATTTCTACTTGCCGGGCAACCTAGGCTTCACCCTAGTGCGTAGCTCCACCAGTTCGAATAGTTAAGGCCTAAGAAGTGAACGCCAGAAGCATAAAATACAATATAAATACAACAGTTTTTCCATCGTATAAAACGAATAATGGCAACCAGTATGACAGTCATGGTCATTTCTACGTTCCGGGAAACCATGACTTCACTCTAGGGCGTTGCTCCAACAGATCTAATAGTTAGGGCCTCAGAAGTCAACGCCAGAAGCATGAAATACAATATAAATGCAACAGTTTTTCCATCGTATAAAACGAATAATTGCAACCACTATGAAAGTTATGGTCATTTCTAGTATCCGGGCAACCTAGGCTTCACCCTAGGGCGATGCTGCACCAGATCGAATAGTTAGGGCCTTAGAAGTCAACGCGCGGAACATAAAACACAAAATAAATAGAACAGTGTTTCCATTGTATAAATCGAGTAATTGCTACCAGTGTGAAAGTTATGGTCATTTTTACGTTCCGGGCAACCTAGGCTTCACCCTAGTGCGTTGTTCCACCAGATCGAATAGTTAAGGCCTAAGAAGTGAACGCCAGAAGCGTAAAATACAATATAAATACAACAGTTTTACCATCGTATAAAACGGATAATTGCAACCAGTATGAAAGTTATGGTCATTTCTACTTTCCGGGCAACCTTGGATTCACCCTAGGGCGTTGCTCCAACAGATTGAATAGTTAGTGCCTTAGAAGTCAACGCCCGAAGCATAAAATGCAATAAAAATACAACAGTTTTTCCATCATATAACAGGTGTAATTGCAACCAGTTTGAAAGTGATGGTCATTTCTACGTTCCGGGCACCCTAGGCTTCACTCTAGGGCGTTGCTCCACCATATCGAATACTTAGTGCCTTAGAAGTCAACGCCAGAAGCATAAAATACAATATAAATACAACAGTTTTTCCATTTTATAACAGGAATAATTGCAACCAGTTTGAAAGTTATGGTCATTCCTACTTGCCGGGCAACCTAGGCTTCACCCTAGTGCGTTGTTCCACCAGATCGAATAGTTAAGGCCTAAGAAGTGAACGCCAGAAGCATAAAACAAAATATAAATACAACAGTTTTTCCATCGTATAAACCGGATAATTGCAACCATTATGAAAGTTATGGTCATTTCTACTTTCCGGGCAACCTAGGATTCACCCTAGGGCGTTGCTCCAATAGATTGAATAGTTAGTGCCTTAGAAGTCAACGCCCGAAGCATAAAATGCAATAAAAATACAACAGTTTTTCCATCATATAACAGGAGTAATTGCAACCAGTTTGAAAGTGATGGTCATTTCTACGTTCCGGGCACCCTAGGCTTCACTCTAGGGCGTTGCTCCACCATATCGAATACTTAGTGCCTTAGAAGTCAACGCCAGAAGCATAAAGTACATTATAAATACAACAGTTTTTCCATCTTATAACAGGAATAATTGCAACCAGTTTGAAAGTTATGGTCATTTCTACTTGCCGGGCAACCTAGGCTTCACCCTAGTGCGTTGTTCCACCAGTTCGAATAGTTAAGGCCTAAGAAGTGAACGCCAGAAGCATAAAATACAATATAAATACAACAGTTTTTCCATCGTATAAAACGAATAATTGCAACCAGTGTGAAAGTTATGGTCATTTCTACGTTCCGGGCAACATAGGCTTCACTCTAGGGCGTTGCTCCAACAGATCGAATAGTTGGTGCCTAAGAAGTCAACACCAGGAGCATAAAATACAATATAAATGCAACAGCTTTTCCATCGTATAAAATGAATACTTGCAAAGAGTGTGAAAGTAATGGTCATTTCTACGTTCCGTGTACACTAGGCTTCACTCTAGGGTGTTGCTCCACCATATCGAATACTTAGTGCCTTAGAAGTCAACGCCAGAAGCATAAAACACAATATAAATACAACAGTTTTTCCATCGTATAAAACGAATAATGGCAACCAGTATGAAAGTCATGGTCATTTCTACGTTCCGGGAAACCATGGCTTCACTCTAGGGCGTTGCTCCAACAGATCTAATAGTTAGGGCCTCCGAAGTCAACGCCAGAAGCATAAAATACAATATAAATACAACAGTTTTTCCATCGTAAAAAACGAATAATTGCAACCACTATGAAAGTTATGGTCATTTCTAGTATCCGGGCAACCTAGGCTTCACCCTAGGGCGATGCTGCACCAGATCGAATGGTTAGAACCTTAGAAGTCAACCCGCGGAACATAAAACACAAAATAAATAGAACAGTGTTTCCATTGTATAAATCGAATAATTGCTACCAGTGTGAATGTTATGGTCATTTCTACGTTCCGGGCAACCTAGGCTTCACCCTAGTGCGTTGTTCCACCAGATCGAATAGGTAAGGCCTAAGAAGTGAACGCCAGAAGCATAAAATACAATATAAGTACAACATTTTTACCATCGTATAAAACGGATAATTGCAACCAGTATGAAAGTTATGGTCATTTCTACTTTCCGGGCAACCTAGGATTCACCCTAGGGCGTTGCTCCAACAGACTGAATAGTTAGGGGCCTAGAAGTCAACACCCGAGGCATAAAATACAATAAAAATACAACAGTTTTTCCACCGTATAACAGGAATAATTGCAAACAGTGCGAAGGTAATGGTCATTTCTACGTTCCGTGCAACCTAGGCTTCACTCTAGGGCGTTGGTCCACCAGATCGAATAGTTGGTGCCTTAGAAGTCAACGTCAGTAGCATAAAATGCAATATAAACACAACAGTTTTTCCATCGTATAAAACGAATAATTGCAACCAGTATGAAAGTTATGGACATTTCTACTTTCCGGGCAACATAGGCTTCACCCTAGAGGCGTTGCTCCAACAGATTGAATAGTTAGGGCCTTAGAAGTCAACGCCCGAAGCATAAAATGCAATAAAAATACAACAGTTTTTCCATCGTATAACTGGAATAATTGTAACCAGATTGAAAGTGATGGTCATTTCGACGTTACGGGCAACCTAGGCTTCACTCTAGGGCGTTGCTCCACCAGATCGAATAGTTAGGGCCTAAGAAGTCAACACCAGGAGCATAAAATACAATATAAATACAACAGGTTTTCCATCCTATAGTAGGAATAATTGCAACCAGTGTGAAAGTGATGGTCATTTCTACGTTCCGGGCAACCTAGACTTCACTCTAGGGCGTTTTTCCACCAGATCGAATAGTTAGGGCCTAAGAAGTCAACACCAGGAGCATAAAATACAATATAAATACAACAGGTTTTCCATCCTATAATATGAATAATTGCAACCAGTGTGAAAGTAATGGTCATTTCTACGTTCCGTCTAACCTAGGCTTCACTCTGGGGTGTTGCTCCACCATATCGGATACTTAGTGCCTTAGAAGTCAACGCCAGAAGCATAAAATACAATATAAATGCAACAGTTTTTCCATCGTATAACAGGAATAATTGCAACCAGTTTGAAAGTTATGGTCATTTCTACTTGCCGGGCAACCTAGGCTTCACCCTAGGGCGTTGTTCTACCCGATCGAATAGTTAGGGCCTAAGAAGTGAACGCCAGAAGCATAAAATACAATATAAATACAACAGTTTTTCCATCGTATAAAACGAATAATTGCAACCAGAGTGAAAGTTATGGTCATTTCTACGTTTCGGGCAACCTAGGCTTCACTCTAGGGCGTTGCTCAAACAGATCGAATAGTTAGGGCCTCAGAAGTCAACGCCAGAAGCATAAAATACAGTATAAATACAACAGCTTTTACATCGTATAAAACGAATAATTGCAACCACTATGAAAGTTATGGTCATTTCTACTATCCGGGCAACCTAGGCTTCACCCTAGGGCGTTGCTCCACCAGACCGAATAGTTAGGGACTTAGAAGTCAACGCCAGAAGCATAAGGTACAATATAAATGCAACAGCTTTTACATCGTATAACAGGAACAATAGCAACCAGTGTGAAAGATATGGTCATTTCTACGTTCCGGGCAACCTAGGCGTCACTCTAAGGCGTTGTTCCACAAGATCGAATAGTTAGGGCCCAAGAGGTCAACGTCAGAAGCATAAAATACAAAATAAATGCAACAGCTTTTCCATCGTATAAAATGTATAATTGCAAAGAGTGTCAAAGTA
Organism: Calliopsis andreniformis; assembly: GCF_051401765.1. Lineage (NCBI taxonomy): Eukaryota > Metazoa > Arthropoda > Insecta > Hymenoptera > Andrenidae > Calliopsis > Calliopsis andreniformis. Next base: position 6,365,710 of record NW_027480433.1, read on the forward strand.
ATGGTCATTTCTACGTTCCGGGCAACCTAGGTTGCACTCTAGGGCGTTGCTCCACGAGATCGAACAGTTGGTGCGTTAGAAGTCAACATCAGAAGCATAAAATACAGTATAAATACAACAGCTTTTCCATCGTATAAAACGAATAATTGCAACCAGTATGAAAGTTATGGTCATTTCTACTTTCCGGGCAACCTCGGCTTCACCCTTGGGCGATGCACCACCAGATCGAATAGTTAGGGCCTTAGAAGTCAACGCGCGAAACATAAAACACAAAATAAATAGAACAGTTTTTCCAGTGTATAAATCGAATAATTGCAACCAGTTTGAAAGTTATGGTCATTTCTACTTGCCGGGCAACCTAGGCTTCACCCTAGTGCGTAGCTCCACCAGTTCGAATAGTTAAGGCCTAAGAAGTGAACGCCAGAAGCATAAAATACAATATAAATACAACAGTTTTTCCATCGTATAAAACGAATAATGGCAACCAGTATGAAAGTCATGGTCATTTCTACGTTCCGGGAAACCATGACTTCACTCTAGGGCGTTGCTCCAACAGATCTAATAGTTAGGGCCTCAGAAGTGAACGCCAGAAGCATAAAATACAATATAAATACAACAGTTTTACCATCGTATAAAACGGATAATTGCAACCAGTATGAAAGTTATGGTCATTTCTACTTTCCGGGCAACCTAGGATTCACCCTAGGGCGTTGCTCCAACAGATTGAATAGTTAGGGGCTTAGAAGTCAACACCCGAAGCATAAAATACAATAAAAATACAACAGTTTTTCCACCGTATAACAGGAATAATTGCAAACAGTGCGAAGGTAATGGTCATTTCTACGTTCCGTGCAACCTAGGCTTCACTCTAGGGCGTTGGTCCACCAGATCGAATAGTTGGTGCCTTAGAAGTCAACGTCAGTAGCATAAAATGCAATATAAACACAACAGTTTTTCCATCGTATAAAACGAATAATTGCAACCAGTATGAAAGTTATGGACATTTCTACTTTCCGGGCAACATAGGCTTCACCCTAGAGGCGTTGCTCCAACAGATTGAATAGTTAGGGCCTTAGAAGTCAACGCCCGAAGCATAAAATGCAATAAAAATACAACAGTTTTTCCATCGTATAACTGGAATAATTGTAACCAGATTGAAAGTGATGGTCATTTCGACGTTACGGGCAACCTAGGCTTCACTCTAGGGCGTTGCTCCACCAGATCGAATAGTTAGGGCCTAAGAAGTCAACACCAGGAGCATAAAATACAATATAAATACAACAGGTTTTCCATCCTATAATATGAATAATTGCAACCAGTGTGAAAGTGATGGTCATTTCTACGTTCCGGGCAACCTAGACTTCACTCCAGGGCGTTTTTCCACCAGATCGAATAGTTAGGGCCTAAGAAGTCAGCGCCAGAAGCATAAAATACAATATAAATATAACGGTTTTTCCATCGAATAAAACGAATAATAGCCACCAGTGTGAAGGTTATGGTCACTTCTATGTTCCGGGCAACCTAAGCTTCACTCTAGGGCGATGCACCACCAGATGGAACAGTTAGTGCCTTAGAAGTCAACGCCAGAAGCATAAAATACAATATAAATACAACAGTTTTTCCATTTTATAACAGGAATAATTGCAACCAGTTTGAAAGTTATGGTCATTCCTACTTGCCGGGCAACCTAGGCTTCACCCTAGTGCGTAGCTCCACCAGATCGAATAGTTAGTGCCTTAGAAGTCAACGTCAGAAGCATAAAATACAGTATAAATACAACAGTTCTTGCAACGTATAAACCGGATAATTGAAACCAGTATGAAAGTTATGGTCATTTCTACTTTCCGGGCAACCATGGCTTCACTCTAGGGCGTTGCTCCAACAGATCTAATAGTTAGGGCCTCAGAAGTCAACGCCAGAAGCATGAAATACAATATAAATGCAACAGTTTTTCCATCGTATAAAACGAATAATTGCAACCACTATGAAAGTTATGGTCATTTCTAGTATCCGGGCAACCTAGGCTTCACCCTAGGGCGATGCTGCACCAGATCGAATAGTTAGGGCCTTAGAAGTCAACGCGCGGAACATAAAACACAAAATAAATAGAACAGTGTTTCCATTGTATAAATCGAGTAATTGCTACCAGTGTGAAAGTTATGGTCATTTTTACGTTCCGGGCAACCTAGGCTTCACCCTAGTGCGTTGTTCCACCAGATCGAATAGTTAAGGCCTAAGAAGTGAACGCCAGAAGCGTAAAATACAATATAAATACAACAGTTTTTCCATCGTATAAAACGAATAATTGCAACCAGTGTGAAAGTTATGGTCATTTCTACGTTCCGGGCAACATAGGCTTCACTCTAGGGCGTTGCTCCAACAGATCGAATAGTTGGTGCCTAAGAAGTCAACACCAGGAGCATAAAATACAATATAAATGCAACAGCTTTTCCATCGTATAAAATGAATAATTGCAAAGAGTGTGAAAGTAATGGTCATTTCTACGTTCCGTGTACACTAGGCTTCACTCTAGGGTGTTGCTCCACCATATCGAATACTTAGTGCCTTAGAAGTCAACGCCAGAAGCATAAAACACAATATAAATACAACAGTTTTTCCATCGTATAAAACGAATAATGGCAACCAGTATGAAAGTCATGGTCATTTCTACGTTCCGGGAAACCATGGCTTCACTCTAGGGCGTTGCTCCAACAGATCTAATAGTTAGGGCCTCCGAAGTCAACGCCAGAAGCATAAAATACAATATAAATACAACAGTTTTTCCATCGTAAAAAACGAATAATTGCAACCACTATGAAAGTTATGGTCATTTCTAGTATCCGGACAACCTAGGCTTCACCCTAGGGCGATGCTGCACCAGATCGAATGGTTAGAACCTTAGAAGTCAACCCGCGGAACATAAAACACAAAATAAATAGAACAGTGTTTCCATTGTATAAATCGAATAATTGCTACCAGTGTGAAAGTCATGGTCATTTCTACGTTCCGGGCAACCTAGGCTTCACCCTAGTGCGTTGTTCCACCAGATCGAATAGGTAAGGCCTAAGACGTGAACGCCAGAAGCATAAAATACAATATAAGTACAACATTTTTACCATCGTATAAAACGGATAATTGCAACCAGTATGAAAGTTATGGTCATTTCTACTTTCCGGGCAACCTAGGATTCACCCTAGGGCGTTGCTCCAACAGATTGAATAGTTAGGGGCCTAGAAGTCAACACCCGAAGCATAAAATACAATAAAAATACAACAGTTTTTCCACCGTATAACAGGAATAATTGCAAACAGTGCGAAGGTAATGGTCATTTCTACGTTCCGTGCAACCTAGGCTTCACTCTAGGGCGTTGGTCCACCAGATCGAATAGTTGGTGCCTTAGAAGTCAACGTCAGTAGCATAAAATGCAATATAAACACAACAGTTTTTCCATCCTATAAAACGAATAATTGCAACCAGTATGAAAGTTATGGACATTTCTACTTTCCGGGCAACATAGGCTTCACCCTAGAGGCGTTGATCCAACAGATTGAATAGTTAGGGCCTTAGAAGTCAACGCCCGAAGCATAAAATGCAATAAAAATACAACAGTTTTTCCATCGTATAACTGGAATAATTGTAACCAGATTGAAAGTGATGGTCATTTCGACGTTACGGGCAACCTAGGCTTCACTCTAGGGCGTTGCTCCACCAGATCGAATAGTTAGGGCCTAAGAAGTCAACACCAGGAGCATAAAATACAATATAAATACAACAGGTTTTCCATCCTATAATATGAATAATTGCAACCAGTGTGAAAGTGATGGTCATTTCTACGTTCCGGGCAACCTAGACTTCACTCTAGGGCGTTTTTCCACCAGATCGAATAGTTAGGGCCTAAGAAGTCAACACCAGGAGCATAAAATACAATATAAATACAACAGGTTTTCCATCCTATAATATGAATAATTGCAACCAGTGTGAAAGTAATGGTCATTTCTACGTTCCGTCTAACCTAGGCTTCACTCTGGGGTGTTGCTCCACCATATCGGATACTTAGTGCCTTAGAAGTCAACGCCAGAAGCATAAAATACAATATAAATGCAACAGTTTTTCCATCGTATAACAGGAATAATTGCAACCAGTTTGAAAGTTATGGTCATTTCTACTTGCCGGGCAACCTAGGCTTCACCCTAGGGCGTTGTTCTACCCGATCGAATAGTTAGGGCCTAAGAAGTGAACGCCAGAAGCATAAAATACAATATAAATACAACAGTTTTTCCATCGTATAAAACGAATAATTGCAACCAGAGTGAAAGTTATGGTCATTTCCACGTTTCGGGCAACCTAGGCTTCACTCTAGGGCGTTGCTCAAACAGATCGAATAGTTAGGGCCTCAGAAGTCAACGCCAGAAGCATAAAATACAGTATAAATACAACAGCTTTTACATCGTATAAAACGAATAATTGCAACCACTATGAAAGTTATGGTCATTTCTACTATCCGGGCAACCTAGGCTTCACCCTAGGGCGTTGCTCCACCAGATCGAATAGTTAGGGACTTAGAAGTCAACGCCAGAAGCATAAGGTACAATATAAATACAACAGCTTTTACATCGTATAACAGGAACAATAGCAACCAGTGTGAAAGATATGGTCATTTCTACGTTCCGGGCAACCTAGGCGTCACTCTAAGGCGTTGTTCCACAAGATCGAATAGTTAGGGCCCAAGAGGTCAACGTCAGAAGCATAAAATACAAAATAAATGCAACAGCTTTTCCATCGTATAAAATGTATAATTGCAAAGAGTGTCAAAGTAATGGTCATTTCTACGTTCCCGGCAACCTAGGTTGCACTCTAGGGCGTTGCTCCACGAGATCGAACAGTTAGTGCGTTAGAAGTCAACATCAGAAGCATAAAATACAGTATAAATACAACAGCTTTTCCATCGTATAAAACGAATAATTGCAACCAGTATGAAAGTTATGGTCATTTCTACTTTCCGGGCAACCTCGGCTTCACTCTAGGGCGTTGGTCCACCAGATCGAATAGTTGGTGCCTTAGAAGTCAACGTCAGTAGCATAAAATGCAATATAAACACAACAGTTTTTCCATCGTATAAAACGAATAATTGCAACCAGTATGAAAGTTATGGACATTTCTACTTTCCGGGCAACATAGGCTTCACCCTAGAGGCGTTGCTCCAACAGATTGAATAGTTAGGGCCTTAGAAGTCAACGCCCGAAGCATAAAATGCAATAAAAATACAACAGTTTTTCCATCGTATAACTGGAATAATTGTAACCAGATTGAAAGTGATGGTCATTTCGACGTTACGGGCAACCTAGGCTTCACTCTAGGGCGTTGCTCCACCAGATCGAATAGTTAGGGCCTAAGAAGTCAACACCAGGAGCAAAAAATACAATATAAATACAACAGGTTTTCCATCCTATAATATGAATAATTGCAACCAGTGTGAAAGTGATGGTCATTTCTACGTTCCGGGCAACCTAGACTTCACTCCAGGGCGTTTTTCCACCAGATCGAATAGTTAGGGCCTAAGAAGTCAGCGCCAGAAGCATAAAATACAATATAAATATAACGGTTTTTCCATCGAATAAAACGAATAATAGCCACCAGTGTGAAGGTTATGGTCACTTCTATGTTCCGGGCAACCTAGACTTCACTCCAGGGCGTTTTTCCACCAGATCGAATAGTTAGGGCCTAAGAAGTCAGCGCCAGAAGCATAAAATACAATATAAATATAACGGTTTTTCCATCGAATAAAACGAATAATAGCCACCAGTGTGAAGGTTATGGTCACTTCTATGTTCCGGGCAACCTAAGCTTCACTCTAGGGCGATGCACCACCAGATGGAACAGTTAGTGCCTTAGAAGTCAACGCCAGAAGCATAAAATACAATATAAATACAACAGTTTTTCCATCGTATAACAGGAATAATTGCAACCAGTTTGAAAGTTAAGGTCATTTCTACTTTCCGGGCAACCTAGGCTTTACTCTAGGGCGTTGTTCCACCAGATCGAATAGTTAGGGCCTAAGAAGTCAGCGCCAGAAGCATAAAATACAATATAAATATAACGGTTTTTCCATCGAATAAAACGAATAATAGCCACCAGTGTGAAGGTTATAGTCATTTCTATGTTCCGGGCAACCTAAGCTTCACTCTAGGGCGTTGCACCACCAGATCGAACAGTTAGTGCCTTAGAAGTCAACGCCAGAAGCATAAAATACAATATAAATACAACAGTTTTTCCATCGTATAACAGGAATAATTGCAACCAGTTTGAAAGTTAAGGTCATTTCTACTTTCCGGGCAACCTAGGCTTCACCCTAGTGCGTAGCTCCACCAGATCGAATAGTTAGTGCCTTAGAAGTCAACGTCAGAAGCATAAAATACAGTATAAATACAACAGTTCTTCCATCGTATAAAACGAATAATTGCAACCAGTATGAAAGTCATGCTCATTTCTACGTTCCGGGAAAGCAAGGCTTCACTCTAGGGCGTTGCTCCAACAGATCGAATAGTTAGGGCCTCAGAAGTCAACGCCAGAAGCATAAAATACAGTATAAATACAACAGCTTTTACATCGTATAAAACGAATAATTGCAACCACTATGAAAGTTATGGTCATTTCTACTATCCGGGCAACCTAGGCTTCACCCTAGGGCGTTGCTCCACCAGATCGAATAGTTAGGGACTTAGAAGTCAACGCCAGAAGCATAAGGTACAATATAAATACAACAGCTTTTAAATCGTATAACAGGAACAATAGCAACCAGTGTGAAAGATATGGTCATTTCTACGTTCCGGGCAACCTAGGCGTCACTCTAAGGCGTTGTTCCACAAGATCGAATAGTTAGGGCCCAAGAGGTCAACGTCAGAAGCATAAAATACAAAATAAATGCAACAGCTTTTCCATCGTATAAAATGAATAATTGCAAAGAGTGTCAAAGTAATGGTCATTTCTACGTTCCGGGCAACCTACGTTGCACTCTAGGGCGTTGCTCCACCAGATCGAACAGTTAGTGCGTTAGAAGTCAACATCAGAAGCATAAAATACACTATAAATACAACAGCTTTTCCATCGTATAAAACGAATAATTGCAACCAGTATGAAAGTTATGGTCATTTCTACTTTCCGGGCAACCTCGGCTTCACCCTTGGGCGATGCACCACCAGATCGAATAGTTAGGGCCTTAGAAGTCAACGCGCGAAACATAAAATGCAATAAAAATACAACAGTTTTTCCATCATATAACAGGAGTAATTGCAACCAGTTTGAAAGTGATGGTCATTTCTACGTTCCGGGCACCCTAGGCTTCACTCTAGGGCGTTGCTCCACCATATCGAATACTTAGTGCCTTAGAAGTCAACGCCAGAAGCATAAAATACAATATAAATACAACAGTTTTTCCATCTTATAACAGGAATAATTGCAACCAGTTTGAAAGTTATGGTCATTTCTACTTGCCGGGCAACCTAGGCTTCACCCTAGTGCGTAGCTCCACCAGATCGAATAGTTAGTGCCTTAGAAGTCAACGTCAGAAGCATAAAATACAGTATAAATACAACAGTTCTTCCATCGTATAAAACGAATAATTGCAACCAGTATGAAAGTCATGCTCATTTCTACGTTCCGGGAAACCAAGGCTTCACTCTAGGGCGTTGCTCCAACAGATCGAATAGTTAGGGCCTCAGAAGTCAACGCCAGAAGCATAAAATACAGTATAAATACAACAGCTTTTACATCGTATAAAACGAATAATTGCAACCACTATGAAAGTTATGGTCATTTCTACTATCCGGGCAACCTAGGCTTCACCCTAGGGCGTTGCTCCACCAGATCGAATAGTTAGGGACTTAGAAGTCAACGCCAGAAGCATAAGGTACAATATAAATACAACAGCTTTTACATCGTATAACAGGAACAATAGCAACCAGTGTGAAAGATATGGTCATTTCTACGTTCCGGGCAACCTAGGCGTCACTCTAAGGCGTTGCTCCACCATATCGAATACTTAGTGCCTTAGAAGTCAACGCCAGAAGCATAAAATACAATATAAATACAACAGTTTTTCCATTTTATAACAAGAATAATTGCAACCAGTTTGAAAGTTATGGTCATTCCTACTTGCCGGGCAACCTAGGCTTCACCCTAGTGCGTTGTTCCACCAGATCGAATAGTTAAGGCCTAAGAAGTGAACGCCAGAAGCATAAAACAAAATATAAATACAACAGTTTTTCCATCGTATAAACCGGATAATTGCAACCAGTATGAAAGTTATGGTCATTTCTACTTTCCGGGCAACCTAGGATTCACCCTAGGGCGTTGCTCCAATAGATTGAATAGTTAGTGCCTTAGAAGTCAACGCCCGAAGCATAAAATGCAATAAAAATACAACAGTTTTTCCATCATATAACAGGAGTAATTGCAACCAGTTTGAAAGTGATGGTCATTTCTACGTTCCGGGCACCCTAGGCTTCACTCTAGGGCGTTGCTCCACCATATCGAATACTTAGTGCCTTAGAAGTCAACGCCAGAAGCATAAAATACAATATAAATACAACAGTTTTTCCATCTTATAACAGGAATAATTGCAACCAGTTTGAAAGTTATGGTCATTTCTACTTGCCGGGCAACCTAGGCTTCACCCTAGTGCGTAGCTCCACCAGATCGAATAGTTAGTGCCTTAGAAGTCAACGTCAGAAGCATAAAATACAGTATAAATACAACAGTTCTTCCATCGTATAAAACGAATAATTGCAACCAGTATGAAAGTCATGCTCATTTCTACGTTCTGGGAAACCAACGCTTCACTCTAGGGCGTTGCTCCAACAGATCGAATAGTTAGGGCCTCAGAAGTCAACGCCAGGAGCATAAAATACAGTATAAATACAACAGCTTTTACATCGTATAAAACGAATAATTGCAACCACTATGAAAGTTATGGTCATTTCTACTATCCGGGCAACCTAGGCTTCACCCTAGGGCGTTGCTCCACCAGATCGAATAGTTAGGGACTTAGAAGTCAACGCCAGAAGCATAAGGTACAATATAACTACAACAGCTTTTACATCGTATAACAGGAACAATAGCAACCAGTGTGAAAGATATGGTCATTTCTACGTTCCGGGCAACCTAGGCGTCACTCTAAGGCGTTGTTCCACAAGATCGAATAGTTAGGGCCCAAGAGGTCAACGTCAGAAGCATAAAATACAAAATAAATGCAACAGCTTTTCCATCGTATAAAATGAATAATTGCAAAGAGTGTCAAAGTAATGGTCATTTCTACGTTCCGGGCAACCTAGGTTGCACTCTAGGGCGTTGCTCCACCAGATCGAACAGTTAGTGCGTTAGAAGTCAACATCAGAAGCATAAAATACAGTATAAATACAACAGCTTTTCCATCGTATAAAACGAATAATTGCAACCAGTATGAAAGTCATGGTCATTTCTACGTTCCGGGAAACCATGGCTTCACTCTAGGGCGTTGCTCCAACAGATCTAATAGTTAGGGCCTCCAAAGTCAACGCCAGAAGCATAAAATACAATATAAATACAACAGTTTTTCCATCGTAAAAAACGAATAATTGCAACCACTATGAAAGTTATGGTCATTTCTAGTATCCGGGCAACCTAGGCTTCACCCTAGGGCGATGCTGCACCAGATCGAATGGTTAGGGCCTTAGAAGTCAACCCGCGGAACATAAAACACAAAATAAATAGAACAGTGTTTCCATTGTATAAATCGAATAATTGCAACCAGTGTGAAAGTTATGGACATTTCTACGTTCCGGGCAACCTAGGCTTCACCCTAATGCGTTGTTCCACCAGATCGAATAGGTAAGGCCTAAGAAGTGAACGCCAGAAGCATAAAATACAATATAAGTACAACATTTTTACCATCGTATAAAACGGATAATTGCAACCAGTATGAAAGTTATGGTCATTTCTACTTTCCGGGCAACCTAGGATTCACCCTAGGGCGTTGCTCCAACAGATTGAATAGTTAGGGGCCTAGAAGTCAACACCCGAAGCATAAAATACAATAAAAATACAACAGTTTTTCCACCGTATAACAGGAATAATTGCAAACAGTGCGAAGGTAATGGTCATTTCTACGTTCCGTGCAACCTAGGCTTCACTCTAGGGCGTTGGTCCACCAGATCGAATAGTTGGTGCCTTAGAAGTCAACGTCAGTAGCATAAAATGCAATATAAACACAACACTTTTTCCATCGTATAAAACGAATAATTGCAACCAGTATGAAAGTTATGGACATTTCTACTTTCCCGGCAACATAGGCTTCACCCTAGAGGCGTTGCTCCAACAGATTGAATAGTTAGGGCCTTAGAAGTCAACACCAGGAGCATAAAATACAATATAAATACAACAGGTTTTCCATCCTATAATATGAATAATTGCAACCAGTGTGAAAGTGATGGTCATTTCTACGTTCCGGGCAACCTAGACTTCACTGTAGGGCGTTTTTCCACCAGATCGAATAGTTAGGGCCTAAGAAGTCAACACCAGGAGCATAAAATACAATATAAATACAACAGGTTTTCCATCCTATAATATGAATAATTGCAACCAGTGTGAAAGTAATGGTCATTTCTACGTTCCGTCTAACCTAGGCTTCACTCTGGGGTGTTGCTCCACCATATCGGATACTTAGTGCCTTAGAAGTCAACGCCAGAAGCATAAAATACAATATAAATACAACAGTTTTTCCATCGTATAAAACGAATAATTGCAACCAGAGTGAAAGTTATGGTCATTTCTACGTTTCGGGCAACCTAGGCTACACCCTAGGATGTGGCTCCACCATATCGAATAGTTAGGGGCTTAGAAGTCAACACCCGAAGCATAAAATACCATAAAAATACAACAGTTTTTCCACCGTATAACAGGAATAATTGCAAACAGAGGCGAAGGTAATGGTCATTTCTACGTTCCGTGCAACCTAGGCTTCACTCTAGGGCGTTGGTCCACCAGATCGAATAGTTGGTGCCTTAGAAGTCAACGTCAGAAGTATAAAATGCAATATAAATACAACAGTTTTTCCATCGTATAAAACGAATAATTGCAACCAGTATGAAAGTTATGGACATTTCTACTTTCCGGGCAACATAGGCTTCACCCTAGGGCGTTGCTCCAACAGATTGAATAGTTAGGGCCTTAGAAGTCAACGCCCGAAGCATAAAATGCAATAAAAATACAACAGTTTTTCCATCGTATAACTGAAATAATTGTAACCAGTTTGAAAGTGATGGTCATTTCGACGTTACGGGCAACCTAAGCTTCACCCTAGGGCGTTGCTCCACCAGATCGAATAGTTAGGGCCTAAGAAGTCAACACCAGGAGCATAAAATACAATATAAATATAACGGTTTTTCCATCGAATAAAACGAATAATAGCCACCAGTGTGAAGGTTATAGTCATTTCTATGTTCCGGGCAACCTAAGCTTCACTCTAGGGCGTTGCACCACCAGATCGAACAGTTAGTGCCTTAGAAGTCAACGCCAGAAGCATAAAATACAATATAAATACAACAGTTTTTCCATCGTATAACAGGAATAATTGCAACCAGTTTGAAAGTTAAGGTCATTTCTACTTTCCGGGCAACCTAGGCTTCACTCTAGGGCGTTGTTCCACCAGATCGAATAGTTAGGGCCTAAGAAGTCAGCGCCAGAAGCATAAAATACAATATAAATATAACGGTTTTTCCATCGAATAAAACGAATAATAGCCACCAGTGTGAAGGTTATAGTCATTTCTATGTTCCGGGCAACCTAAGCTTCACTCTAGGGCGTTGCACCACCAGATCGAACAGTTAGTGCCTTAGAAGTCAACGCCAGAAGCATAAAATACAATATAAATACAACAGTTTTTCCATCGTATAACAGGAATAATTGCAACCAGTTTGAAAGTTAAGGTCATTTCTACTTTCCGGGCAACCTAGGCTTCACCCTAGTGCGTAGCTCCACCAGATCGAATAGTTAGTGCCTTAGTAGTCAACGTCAGAAGCATAAAATACAGTATAATTACAACAGTTCTTCGATCGTATAAAACGAATAATTGCAACCAGTATGAAAGTCATGCTCATTTCTACGTTCCGGGAAACCAAGGCTTCACTCTAGGGCGTTGCTCCAACAGATCGAATAGTTAGGGCCTCAGAAGTCAACGCCAGAAGCATAAAATACAATATAAATACAACAGCTTTTCCATCGTATAAAACGAATAATTGCAACCACTATGAAAGTTATGGACATTTCTACTTTCCGGGCACCCTAGGCTTCACTCTAGAGCGTTGCTCCACAATATCGAATACTTATTGCCTTAGAAGTCAACGCCAGAAGCATAAAATACAATATAAATACAACAGTTTTTCCATCTTATAACAGGAATAATTGCAACCAGTTGGAAAGTTATGGTCATTTCTACTTGCCGGGCAACCTAGGCTTCACCCTAGTGCGTTGTTCCACCAGATCGAATAGTTAAGGCCTAAGAAGTGAACGCCAGAAGCATAAAGCACAATATAAATACAACAGTTTTTCCATCGTATAAACCGGATAATTGCAACCAGTATGAAAGTTATGGTCATTTCTACGTTCCGGGCAACCATGGCTTCACTCTAGGGCGTTGCTCCAACAGATCTAATAGTTAGGGCCTCAGAAGTCAACGCCAGAAGCATAAAATACAATATAAATGCAACAGTTTTTCCATCGTATAAAACGAATAATTGCAACCACTATGAAAGTTATGGTCATTTCTAGTATCCGGGCAACCCAGGCTTCACCCTAGGGCGATGCTGCACCAGATCGAATAGTTAGGGCCTTAGAAGTCAACGCGCGGAACATAAAACACAAAATAAATAGAACAGTGTTTCCATTGTATAAATCGAATAATTGCTACCAGTGTGAAAGTTATGGCCATTTCTACGTCCCGGGAAACCTAGGCTTCACCCTAGTGAGTTGTTCCACCAGATCGAATAGTTAAGGCCTAAGAAGTGAACGCCAGAAGCATAAAATACAATATAAATACAACAGTTTTTCCATCGTATAAACCGGATAATTGCAACAAGTATGAAAGTTATGGTCATTTCTACTTTCCGGGCACCCTAGGCTTCACTCTAGGGCGTTGCTCCACCATATCGAATACTTATTGCCTTAGAAGTCAACGCCAGAAGCATAAAATACAATATAAATACAAAAGTTTTTCCATCGTATAACAGGAATAATTGCAACCAGTTTGAAAGTTATGGTCATTTCTACTTTCCGGGCAACCTAGGCTTCACCCTAGTGCGTAGCTCTAACAGATCGAATAGTTAGTGCCTTAGAAGTCAACGTCAGACGCATAAAATACAGTATAATTACAACAGTTCTTCCATCGTATAAAACGAATAATTGCAACCAGTATGAAAGTCATGGTCATTTCTACGTTCCGGGAAACCAAGGCTTCACTCTAGGGCGTTGCTCCAACAGATCGAATAGTTAGGGCCTCAGAAGTCAACGCCAGAAGCATAAAATACAATATAAATACAACAGCTTTTCCATCGTATAAAACGAATAATTGCAACCACAATGAAAGTTATGGACATTTCTACTTTCCGGGCACCCTAGGCTTCACTCTAGAGCGTTGCTCCACCATATCGAATACTTATTGCCTTAGAAGTCAACGCCAGAAGCATAAAATACAATATAAATACAACAGTTTTTCCATCTTATAACAGGAATAATTGCAACCAGTTTGAAAGTTATGGTCATTTCTACTTGCCGGGCAACCTAGGCTTCACCCTAGTGCGTTGTTCCACCAGATCGAATAGTTAAGGCCTAAGAAGTGAACGCCAGAAGCATAAAGCACAATATAAATACAACAGTTTTTCCATCGTATAAACCGGATAATTGCAACCAGTATGAAAGTTATGGTCATTTCTACTTTCCGGGCAACCATGGCTTCACTCTAGGGCGTTGCTCCAACAGATCGAATAGTTAGGGCCTCAGAAGTCAACGCCAGAAGCATAAAATACAATATAAATACAACAGCTTTTCCATCGTATAAAACGAATAATTGCAACCACTATGAAAGTTATGGACATTTCTACTTTCCGGGCACCCTAGGCTTCACTCTAGAGCGTTGCTCCACCATATCGAATACTTATTGCCTTAGAAGTCAACGCCAGAAGCATAAAATACAATATAAATACTACAGTTTTTCCATCTTATAACAGGAATAATTGCAACCAGTATGAAGGTTATGGTCATTTCTACTTGCCGGGCAACCTAGGCTTCACCCTAGTGCGTTGTTCCACCAGATCGAATAGTTAAGGCCTAAGAAGTGAACGCCAGAAGCATAAAGCACAATATAAATACAACAGTTTTTCCATCGTATAAACCGGATAATTGCAACCAGTATGAAAGTTATGGTCATTTCTACTTTCCGGGCAACCATGGCTTCACTCTAGGGCGTTGCTCCAACAGATCTAATAGTTAGGGCCTCAGAAGTCAACGCCAGAAGCATAAAATACAATATAAATACAACAGTTTTACCATCGTATAAAACGGATAATTGCAACCAGTATGAAAGTTATGGTCATTTCTACTTTCCGGGCAACCTAGGATTCACCCTAGGGCGTTGCTCCAACAGATTGAATAGTTAGTGCCTTAGAAGTCAACGCCCGAAGCATAAAATGCAATAAAAATACAACAGTTTTTCCATTATATAACAGGAGTAATTGCAACCAGATTGAAAGTGAGGGTCATTTCTACGTTCCGGGCACCCTAGGCTTCACTCTAGGGCGTTGCTCCACCATATCGAATACTTAGTGCCTTAGAAGTCAACGCCAGAAGCATACAATACAATATAAATACAACAGTTTTTCCATCTTATAACAGGAATAATTGCAACCAGTTTGAAAGTTATGGTCATTTCTACTTGCCGGGCAACATAGGCTTCACCCTAGTGCGTTGTTCCACCAGATCGAATAGTTAAGGCCTAAGAAGTGAACGCCAGAATAATAAAACACAATATAAACACAACAGTTTTTCCATCGTATAAACCGGATAATTGCAACCAGTATGAAAGTTATGGTCATTTCTAGTATCCGGGCAACCTAGGCTTCACCCTAGGGCGATGCTGCACCAGATCGAATAGTTAGGGCCTTAGAAGTCAACGCGCGGAACATCAAACACAAAATAAATAGAACAGTGTTTCCATTGTATAAATCGAATAATTGCTACCTGTGTGAAAGTTATGGCCATTTCTACGTCCCGGGAAACCTAGGCTTCACCCTAGTGCGTTGTTCCACCAGATCGAATAGTTAAGACCTAAGAAGTGAACGCCAGAAGCATAAGGTACAATATAAATACAACAGCTTTTACATCGTATAACAGGAACAATAGCAACCAGTGTGAAAGATATGGTCATTTCTACGTTCCGGGCAATCTAGGCGTCACTCTAAGGCGTTGCTCCACCAGATCGAATAGTTAGGGCCCAAGAAGTCAACGCCAGAAGCATAAAATACAATATAAAAGCAACAGCTTTTCCATCGTATAAAATGAATAATTGCAAAGAGTGTGAAAGTAATGTTCACTTCTACGTTCCGGGCAACCTAGGTTTCACTCTAGGGCGTTGCTCCACCAGATCGAATAGTTAGTGCGTTAGAAGTCAACGTCAGAAGCATAAAATACAGTATAAATACAACAGTTCTTCCATCGTATAAAAGGAATAATTGCAACCAGTATGAAAGTTATGGACATTTCTACTTTCCGGGCAACCTAGGCTTCACCCTAGGGCGATGCTCCACCAGATCGAATAGTCAGGGCCTTAGAAGTCAACGCGCGAAACATAAAACACAAAATAAATAGAACAGTTTTTCCATTGTATAAATCGAATAATTGCTACCAGTGTGAAAGTTATGGTCATTTCTACGTTCCGGGCAACCTAGGCTTCACCCTAGTGCGTTGTTCCACCAGATCGAATAGTTAAGGCCTAAGAAGTGAACGCCAGAAGCATAAAATACAATATAAATACAACAGTTTTTCCATCGCATAAAACGAATAATTGTAACCAGTATGAAAGTTATGGACATTTCTACTTTCCGGTCAACCTAGGCTTCACCCTAGGGCGATGCTGCACCAGATCGAATAGTTAGGGCCTTAGAAGTCAACGCGCGGAACATAAAACATAAAATAAATAGAACCGTTTTTCCATTGTATAAATCGAATAATTGCTACCAGTGTGAAAGTTATGGTCATCTCTACGTTCCGGGCAACCTAGGCTTCACCCTATGGCGTTGCTCCAACAGATTGAATAGTTAGGGCCCAAGAAGTCAACGCCCGAAACATAAAATGCAATAAAAATACAACAGTTTTTCCATCGTATAACAGGAATAATTGTAACCAGTTTGAAAGTGATGGTCATTTCTACGTTCCGGGCAACCTAGGCTTCACTCTAGGGCGTTCCTCCACCAGATCGAATAGTTAGGGCCTAAGAAGTCAACACCAGAAGCATAAAATACAATATAAATACAACAGTTTTTCCATCGTATAAAACGATTAATTGCAACCAGTATGAAAGTCATGGTCATTTCTACGTTCCGGGAAACCAAGGCTTCACTCTAGGGCGTTGCTCCAACAGATCGAATAATTAAGGCCTAAGAAGTGAACGCCAGAAGCATAAAATACAATATGAATACGACAGTTTTTCCATCGTATAAACCGGATAATTGCAACCAGTATGAAAGTTATGGTCATTTCTACTTGCCGGGCAACCTAGGCTTCACCCTAGGGCGTTGTTCTACCAGATCTAATAGTTAGGGCCTAAGAAGTCAGCGCCAGAAGCATAAAATACAATATAAATATAACGGTTTTTCCATCGAATAAAACGAATAATAGCCACCAGTGTGAAGGTTATGGTCATTTCTATGTTCCGGGCAACCTAAGCTTCACTCTTGGGCGTTGCACCACCAGATCGAATAGTTAGGGCCTCAGAAGTCGACGCCAGAAGCATAAAATACGATATAAATACAACAGTTTTTCCATCGTATAAACCGGATAATTGCAACCAGTATGAAAGTTATGGTCATTTCTACTTTCCGGGCACCCTAGGATTCACTCTAGGGCGTTGCTCCACCATATCGAATACTTATTGCCTTAGAAGTCAACGCCCGAAGCATGAAATGCAATAAAAATACAACAGTTTTTCCATCATATAACAGGAGTAATTGCAACCAGTTTGAAAGTGATGGTCATTTTTACGTTCCGGGCACCCTAGGCTTCACTCTAGGGCGTTGCTCCACCATATCGAATACTTATTGCCTTAGAAGTCAACGCCAGAAGGATAAAATGCAATATAAATACAACAGTTTTTCCATCGTATAACAAGAATAATTGCAACCAGTTTGAAAGTTAAGGTCATTTCTACTTTCCGGGCAACCTAGGCTTCACCCTAGTGCGTAGCTCCGCCAGATCGAATAGCTAGTGCCTTAGAAGTCAACGTCAGAAGCATAAAATACAGTATAAATACAACAGTTCTTCCATCGTATAAAACGAATAATTGCAACCACTATGAAAGTTATGGTCATTTCTACTATCCGGGCAACCTATGCTTCACCCTAGGGCGTTGCTCCACCAGATCGAATAGTTAGGGCCTTAGAAGTCAACGCCAGAAGCATAAGGTACAATATAAATACAACAGCTTTTACATCGTATAACAGGAACAATAGCAACCAGTGTGAAAGGTATGGTCACTTCTACGTTCCGGGCAACCTAGGCGTCACTCTAAGGCGTTGCTCCACCAGATCGAATATTTAGGGCCTAAGAAGTCAACACCAGGAGCATAAAATACAATATAAATACAACAGGTTTTCCATCCTATAATATGAATAATTGCAACCAGTGTGAAAATGATGGTCATTTCTGCGTCCTGGGCAACCTAGACTTCACCCTAGGGCGTTGTTCCACCAGATCGAATAGTTAGGGCCTAAGAAGTCAGCGCCAGAAGCATAAAATACAATATAAATATAACGGTTTTTCCATCGAATAAAACGAATAATAGCCACCAGTGTGAAGGTTATGGTCATTTCTATGTTCCGGGCAACCTAGGCTTCACCCTAGGGCGTTGCTCCAACAGATTGAAAAGTCAGGGCCTTAGAAGTCAACGCCCGAAGCATAAAATGCAATAAAAATACAACAGTTTTTCCATCGTATAACAGGAATAATTGTAACCAGTTTGAAAGTGATGGTCATTTCTACGTTCCGGGCAACCTAGGCTTCACTCTAGGGCGTTGCTCCACCAGATGGAATAGTTAGGGCCTAAGAAGTCAACACCAGGAGCATAAAATACTATATAAATGCAACAGCTTTTCCATCGTATAAAATGAATAATTGCAAAGAGTGTGAAAGTAATGGTCATTTCTACGTTCCGTGTAACCTAGGCTTCACTCTAGGGTGTTGCTCCACCATATCGAATACTTAGTGCCTTGGAAGACAACGCCAGAAGCATAAAATACAATATAAATACAACAGATTTCCATCGTATAACAGGAATAATTGCAACCAGTTTGAAAGTTATGGTCATTTCTACTTGCCGGGCAACCTAGGCTTCACCCTAGGGCGTTGTTCTACCCGATCGCATAGTTAGTGCCTTAGAAGTCAACGTCAGAAGCATAAAATACAGTATAAATACAACAGTTCTTCCATCGTATAAACCGGATAATTGCAACCAGTATGAAAGTTATGGTCATTTCTACTTTCCGGGCACCCTAGGCTTCACTCTAGGGCGTTGCTCCACCATATCGAATACTTATTGCCTTAGAAGTCAACGCCAGAAGCATAAAATACAATATAAATACAACAGCTTTTCCATCGTATAAAACGAATAATTGCAACCAGTTTGAAAGTTATGGTCATTTCTACTTTCCGGGCAACCTAGGCTTCACCCTAGTGCGTAGCTCCACCAGATCGAATAGTTAGTGCCTTAGAAGTCAACGTCAGAAGCATAAAATACAGTATAATTACAACAGTTCTTCCATCGTATAACAGGAATAATTGTAACCAGTTTCAAAGTGATGGTCATTTCTACGTTCCGGGCAACCTAGGCTTCGCCCTAGGGCGTTGCTCCACCAGATCCAATAGTTAGGGCCTAAGAAGTCAACACCAGAAGCATAAAATAGAATATAAATACAACAGTTTTTCCATCGTATAAAACGAATAATTGCAACCAGTATGAAAGTCATGGTCATTTCTACGTTCCGGGAAACCAAGGCTTCACTCTAGGGCGTTGCTCCAACAGATCGAATAATTAAGGCCTAAGAAGTGAACGCCAGAAGCATAAAATACAATATAAGTATAACAGTTTTTCCATCGAATGAAACGAATAATAGACACCAGTGTGAAGGTTATGGTCATTTCTATGTTCCGGGCAACCTAGGCTTCACCCTAGGGCGTTGCTCCACCAGATCGAACAGTTAGTGCCTTAGAAGTCAACGCCAGAAGCATAAAATACAATATAAATACAACAGTTTTTCCATCGTATAAAACGAATAATTGCAACCAGTAAGAAAGTCATGGTCATTTCTACGTTCCGGGAAACCAAGGCTTCACTCTAGGGCGTTGCTCCAACAGATCGAATAGTTAGGGCCTAAGAAGTCAACACCAGGAGCATAAAATACTATATAAATGCAACAGCTTTTCCATCGTATAAAATGAATAATTGCAAAGAGTGTGAAGGTAATGGTCATTTCTACGTTCCGTGTAACCTAGGCTTCACTCTAGGGTGTTGCTCCACCATATCGAATACTTAGTGCCTTAGAAGTCAACGCCAGAAGCATAAAATACAATATAAATACAACAGTTTTTCCATCGTATAACAGGAATAATTGCAACCAGTTTGAAAGTTATGGCCATTTCTACTTGCCGGGCAACCTAGGCTTCACACTAGTGCGTAGCTCCACCAGATCGAATAGTTAGTGCCTTAGAAGTCAACGTCAGAAGCATAAAATACAGTATAAATACAACAGTTCTTCCATCGTATAAAACGAATAATTGCAACCAGTATGAAAGTTATGGACATTTCTACTTTCCGGGCAACCTAGGCTTCACCCTAGGGCGATGCTCCACCAGATCGAATAGTCAGGGCCTTAGAAGTCAACGCGCGAAGCATAAAACACAAAATAAATAGAACAGTTTTTCCATTGTATAAATCGAATAATTGCTACCAGTGTGAAAGTTATGGTCATTTCTACGTTCCGGGCAACCTAGGCTTCACCCTAGTGCGTTGTTCCACCAGATCGAATAGTTAAGGCCTAAGAAGTGAACGCCAGAAGCATAAAATACAATATAAATACAACAGTTTTTCCATCGCATAAAACGAATAATTGCAACCAGTATGAAAGTTATGGACATTTCTACTTTCCGGTCAACCTAGGCTTCACCCTAGGGCGATGCTGCACCAGATCGAATAGTTAGGGCCTTAGAAGTCAACGCGCGGAACATAAAACATAAAATAAATAGAACCGTTTTTCCATTGTATAAATCGAATAATTGCTACCAGTGTGAAAGTTATGGTCATCTCTACGTTCCGGGCAACCTAGGCTTCACCCTATGGCGTTGCTCCAACAGATTGAATAGTTAGGGCCCAAGAAGTCAACGCCCGAAACATAAAATGCAATAAAAATACAACAGTTTTTCCATCGTATAACAGGAATAATTGTAACCAGTTTGAAAGTGATGGTCATTTCTACGTTCCGGGCAACCTAGGCTTCACTCTAGGGCGTTCCTCCACCAGATCGAATAGTTAGGGCCTAAGAAGTCAACACCAGAAGCATAAAATACAATATAAATACAACAGTTTTTCCATCGTATAAAACGATTAATTGCAACCAGTATGAAAGTCATGGTCATTTCTACGTTCCGGGAAACCAAGGCTTCACTCTAGGGCGTTGCTCCAACAGATCGAATAATTAAGGCCTAAGAAGTGAACGCCAGAAGCATAAAATACAATATGAATACGACAGTTTTTCCATCGTATAAACCGGATAATTGCAACCAGTATGAAAGTTATGGTCATTTCTACTTTCCGGGCAACCTAGGATTCACACTAGGGCGTTGCTCCAACAGATTGAATAGTTAGTGCCTTAGATGTCAACGCCCGAAGCATAAAATGCAATAAAAATACAACAGTTTTTCCATCATATTACAGGAGTAATTGCAACCAGTTTGAAAGTGATGGTCATTTCTACGTTCCGGGCACCCTAGGCTTCACTCTAGGGCGTTGCTCCACCATATCGAATACTTATTGCCTTAGAAGTCAACGCCAGAAGGATAAAATACAATATAAATACAACAGTTTTTCCATCGTATAACAGGAATAATTGCAACCAGTTTGAAAGTTATGGTCATTTCTACTTGCCGGGCAACCTAGGCTTCACCCTAGGGCGTTGTTCTACCCGATCGAATAGTTAGGGCCTAAGAAGTGAACGCCAGAAGCATAAAATACAATATAAATACAACAGTTTTTCCATCGTATAAAACGAATAATTGCAACCAGAGTGAAAGTTATGGCCATTTCTACGTTCCGGGCAACCTAGGCTTCACCCTAGGATGTGGCTCCACCATATCGAATAGTTAGGGGCTTAGAAGTTAACACCCGAAGCATAAAATACAATAAAAATACAACAGTTTTTCCACCGTATAACAGGAATAATTGCAAACAGTGCGAAGGTAATGGTCATTTCTACGTTCCGTGCAACCTAGGCTTCACTCTAGTGCGTTGGTCCACCAGATCGAATAGTTGGTGCCTTAGAAGTCAACGTCAGAAGCATACAATGCAATATAAATACAACAGCTTTCCATCGTATAAAACGAATAATTGCAACCAGTATGAAAGTTATGGACATTTCTACTTTCCGGGCAACATAGGCTTCACCCGAGGGCGTTGCTCCAACAGATTCAATAGCTAGGGCCTTAGAAGTCAACGCCCGAAGCATAAAATGCAATAAAAATATAACAGTTTTTCCATCGTATAACTGGAATAATTGTAACCAGTTTGAAAGTGATGGTCATTTCGACTTTACGGGCAACCTAGGCTTCACTCTAGGGCGTTGCTCCACCATATCGAATAGTTAGGTCCTAAGAAGTCAACACCAGGAGCATAAAATACAATATAAATACAACAGTTTTTCCATCGTATAACTGGAATAATTGCAACCAGTGTGAAAGTGATGGTCATTTCTACGTTCCGGGCAACCTAGACTTCACTCTAGGGCGTTGTTCCACCAGATCGAATAGTTAGGGCCTTAGAAGTCAACGCGCGGAGCATAAAACATAAAATAAATAGAACCGTTTTTCCATTGTATAAATCGAATAATTGCTACCAGTGTGAAAGTTATGGTCATCTCTACGTACCGGGCAACCTAGGCTTCACCCTAGTGCGTTGTTCCACCAGATCGAATAGTTAACGCCTAAGAAG
Source organism: Calliopsis andreniformis (assembly GCF_051401765.1). NCBI lineage: Eukaryota > Metazoa > Arthropoda > Insecta > Hymenoptera > Andrenidae > Calliopsis > Calliopsis andreniformis. Next base: position 6,388,205 of record NW_027480433.1, read on the forward strand.
TGAACGCCAAAAGCATAAAACACAATATAAATACAACAGCTTTTCCATCGTATAAAACGAATAATTGCAACCAGTATGAAAGTTATGGACATTTCTACTTGCCGGGCAACCTAGGCTTCACCCTAGGGCGTTGTTCTACCCGATCGAATAGTTAGGGCCTGAGAAGTGAACGCCAGAAGCATAAAATACAATATATATACAACAGTTTTCCCATCGTATAACAGGAATAATTGTAACCAGTAAGAAAGTTATGGACATTTCTACTTTCCAGGCAACCTAGGCTTCACCCTAGGGCGTCGCTCCACTAGATCGAATAGTTGGGGCCTTAGAAGTCAATGCGCGAAACATAAAACACAAAATAAATAGAACACTTTTTCCATTGTATAAATCGAATAATTGCTACCAGTGTGAAATTTATGGCCATTTCTACGTCCCGGGAAACCTAGGCTTCACACTAGTGCGTAGCTCCACCAGATCGAATAGTTAGTGCCTCAGAAGTCAACGTCAGAAGCATAAAATACAGTATAAATACAACAGTTCTTCCATCGTATAAAACGAATAATTGCAACCAGTATGAAAGTCATGGTCATTTCTCTGTTCCGGGAAACCAAGGCTTCACTCTAGGGCGTTCTCCAACAGATCGAATAGTTAAGGCCTAAGAAGTGAACGCCAGAAGCATAAAATACAATATGAATACGACAGTTTTACCATCGTATAAACCGGATAATTGCAACCAGTATGAAAGTTATGGTCATTTCTACTTTCCGGGCAACCTAGGATTCACACTAGGGCGTTGCTCCAACAGATTGAATAGTTAGTGCCTTAGAAGTCAACGCCCGAAGCATAAAATGCAATAAAAATACAACAGTTTTTCCATCATATTACAGGAGTAATTGCAACCAGTTTGAAAGTGATGGTCATTTCTACGTTCCGGGCACCCTAGGCTTCACTCTAGGGCGTTGCTCCACCATATCGAATACTTATTGCCTTAGAAGTCAACGCCAGAAGCATAAAATACAATATAAATACAACAGTTTTTCCATCGTATAACAGGAATAATTGCAATCAGTTTGAAAGTTATGGTCATTTCTACTTGTCGGGCAACCTAGGCTTCACCCTAGGGCGTTGTTCTACCCGATCGAATAGTTAGGGCCTAAGAAGTTAACGCCAGAAGCATAAAATACAATATATATACAACAGTTTTTCCATCGTGTAACAGGAATAATTGTAACCAGTTTGAAAGTGATGGTCATTTCTACGTTACGGGCAACCTAGGCTTCACTCTAGGGCGTTGCTCCACCAGATCGAATAGTTAGGGCCTAAGAAGTCAACACCAGGAGCATAAAATACAATATAAATACAACAGGTTTTCCATCCTATAATATGAATAATTGCAACCAGTGTGAAAGTGATGGTCATTTCTACGTTCCGGGCAACCTAGACTTCACTCTAGGGCGTTGTTCCACCAGATCGAATAGATAGGGCCTAAGAAGTCAGCGCCAGAAGCATAAAATACAATATAAGTATAACAGTTTTTCCATCGAATGAAACGAATAATAGACACCAGAGTGAAGGTTATGGTCATTTCTATGTTCCGGGCAACCCAAGCTTCACTCTAGGGCGTTGCACCACCAGATCGAACAGTTAGTGCCTTAGAAGTCAACGCCAGAAGCATAAAATACAATATAAATACAACAGTTTTTCCATCGTATAAAACGAATAATTGCAACCAGTATGAAAGTCATGGTCATTTCTACGTTCCGGGAAACCAAGGCTTCACTCTAGGGCGTTGCTCCAACAGATCCAATAGTTAGGGCCTAAGAAGTCAACACCAGGAGCATAAAATACTATATAAATGCAACAGCTTTTCCATCGTATAAAATGAATAATTGCAAAGAGTGTGAAGGTAATGGTCATTTCTACGTTCCGTGTAACCTAGGCTTCACTCTAAGGTGTTCCTCCACCATATCGAATACTTAGTGCCTTAGAAGTCAACGCCAGAAGCATAAAATACAATACAAATACAACAGTTTTTCCATCGTATAACAGGAATAATTACAACCAGTTTGAAAGTTATGGTCATATCTACTTGCCGGGCAACCTAGGCTTCACCCTAGGGCGTTGTTCTACCCGATCGAATAGTTAGTGCCTTAGAAGTCAACGTCAGAAGCATAAAATACAGTATAAATACAACAGTTCTTCCATCGTATAAAACGAATAATTGCAACCAGTAAGAAAGTTATGCACATTTCTACTTTCCAGGCAACCTAGGCTTCACCCTAGGGCGTTGCTCCACTAGATCGAATAGTTGGGGCCTTAGAAGTCAATGCGCGAAACATAAAACACAAAATAAATAGAACAGTTTTTCCATTGTATAAATCGAATAATTGCTACCAGTGTGAAAGTTATGGCCATTTCTACGTCCCGGGAAACCTAGGCTTCACCCTAGTGCGTTGTTCCACCAGATCGAATAGTTAAGGCCTAAGAAGTGAACGCCAGAAGCATAAAATACAATATAAATACAACAGTTTTTCCATCGTATAAACCGGATAATTGCAACCAGTATGAAAGTTATGGTCATTTCTACTTTCCGGGCACCCTAGGCTTCACTCTAGGGCGTTGCTCCACCCTATCGAATACTTATTGCCTTAGAAGTCAACGCCAGAAGCATAAAATACAATATAAATACAACAGTTCTTCCATCGTATAATAGGAATAATTGCAACCAGTTTGAAAGCTTTGGTCATTTCTACTTTCCGGGCAACCTAGGCTTCACCCTAGTGCGTAGCTCCACCAGATCGAATAGTTAGTGCCTTAGAAGTCAACGTCAGAAGCATAAAATACAGTATAAATACAACAGTTCTTCCATCGTATAAAACGAATAATTGCAACCAGTATGAAAGTCATGGTCATTTCTACGTTCCGGGAAACCAAGGCTTCACTCTAGGGCGTTGCTCCAACATATCGAATGGTTAGGGCCTCAGAAGTCAACGCCAGAAGCATAAAGTACAATATAAATACAACAGCTTTTCCATCGTATAAAACGAATAATTGCAACCACTATGAAAGTTATGGTCATTTCTACTATCCGGGCAACCTAGGCTTCACCCTATGGCGTTGCTCCACCGGATCGAATAGTTAGGGCCTTAGAAGTCAACGCCAGAAGCATAAGGTACAATATAAATACAACAGCTTTTACATCGTATAACAGGAACAATAGCAACCAGTGTGAAAGATATGGTCATTTCTACGTTGCGGGCAAGCTAGGCGTCACTCTATGGCGTTGCCCCACCAGATTGAATAGTTAGGGCCTTAGAAGGCAACGCCCGAAGCATAAAATGCAATAAAAATACAACAGTTTTTCCATCGTATAACAGGAATAATTGTAATCAGTTTGAAAGTGATGGTCATTTCTACGTTCCGGGCAAGCTAGGCTTCACTCTAGGGCGTTGCTCCACCAGATCGAATAGTTAGTGCCTTAGAAGTCAACGTTAGAAGCATAAAATACAGTATAAATACAACAGCTCTTGCATCGTATAAAACGAATAATTGCAACCAGTATGAAAGTCATGGTCATTTCTACGTTCCGGGAAACCAAGGCTTCACCCTAGGGCGTTGCTCCAACAGATCGAATAGTTAGGGCCTCAGAAGTAAACGCCAGAAGCATAAAATACAATATAAATACAACAGTTTTACCATCGTATAAAACGGATAATTGCAACCAGTATGTAAGTTATGGTCATTTCTACTTTCCGGGCAACCTAGGATTCACCCTAGGGCGTTGCTCCAACAGATTGAATAGTTAGTGCCTTAGAAGTCAACGCCCGAAGCATGAAATGCAATAAAAATACAACAGTTTTTCCATCATATAACAGGAGTAATTGCAACCAGTTTGAAAGTGATGGTCATTTCTACGTTCCGGGCACCCTAGGCTTCACTCTAGGCCGTTGCTCCACCATATCGAATACTTAGTGCCTTATAAGTCAACGCCAGAAGCATAAAATACAATATAAATACAACAGTTTTTCCATCCTATAACAGGAATAATTGCAACCAGTTTGAAAGTTATGGTCATTTCTACTTGCCGGGCAACCTAGGCTTCACCCTAGGGCGTAGCTCCACCAGATCGAATAGTTAGTGCCTTAGAAGTCAACGTCAGAAGCATAAAATACAGTATAAATACAACAGCTCTTCCATCGTATAAAACGAGTAATTGCAACCAGTATGAAAGTCATGCTCATTTCTACGTTCCGGGAAACCAAGGCTTCACTCTAGGGCGTTGCTCCACCAGATCGAATAGTTAGGGCCCAAGAGGTCAACGCCAGAAGCATAAAATACAATATAAATGCAACAGCTTTTCCATCGTATAAAACGAATAATTGCAACCACGATGAAAGTTATGGTCATTTCTACTATCCGGGCAACCTAGGCTTCACCCTAGGGCGTTGCTCCACCAGATCGAATAGTTAGGGCCTTACAAGTCAACGCCAGAAGCATAAGGTACAATATAAATACAACAGCTTTTAAATCGTATAACAGGAACAATAGCAACCAGTGTGAAAGATATGGTCATTTCTACGTTCCGGGCAACCTAGGCGTCACTCTAAGGCGTTGCTCCACCAGATCGAATAGTTAGGTCCTCAGAAGTCAACGCCAGAAGCATAAAATACAATATAAATACAACAGCTTTTCCATCGTATAAAACGAATAATTGCAACCACTATGAAAGTTATGGACATTTCTACTATCCGGGCAACCTAGGCTTCACCCTAGGGCGTTGCTCCAACAGATTGAATAGTTAGGCCCCTAGAAGTCAACGCCCGAAGCATAAAATGCAATAAAAATACAACAGTTTTTCCATCGTATAACAGGAATAATTGTAACCAGTTTGAAAGTGATGGTCATTTCTACGTTCCGGGCAACCTAGGCTTCACTCTAGGGCGTTGCTCCACCAGATCGAATAGTTAGGGCCCAAGAAGTCAACACCAGAAGCATAAAATACAATATAAATACAACAGTTTTTCCATCGTATAAAACGAATAATTGCAACCAGTATGAAAGTCATGGTCATTTCTACGTTCCGGGAAACCAAGGCTTCACTCTAGGGCGTTGCACCAACAGATCGAATAGTTAAGGCCTAAGAAGTGAACGCCAGAAGCATAAAATACAATATAAATACAACAGCTTTTCAATCGTATAAACCGGATAATTGCAACCAGTATGAAAGTTATGGCCATTTCTACGTTCCGGGAAACCTAGGCGTCACCCTAGTGCGTTGTACCACCAGATCGAATAGTTAGGGCCTAAGAAGTCAGCGCCAGAAGCATAAAATACAATATCAGTATAACAGTTTTTCCATCGAATAAAACGAATAATAGCCACCAGTGTGAAGGTTACGGTCATTTCTATGTTCCGGGCAACCTAAGCTTCACTCTAGGGCGTTGCACCACCAGATCGAACAGTTAGTGCCTTAGAAGTCAACGCCAGAAGCATAAAATACAATATAAATGCAACAGTTTTTCCATCGTATAAGACGAATAATTGCAACCAGTATGAAAGTTATGGACATTTCTACTTTCCGTGCAACCTAGGCTTCACCCTAGGGCGTTGCTCCAACAGATTGAATAGTTAGGGCCTTAGAAGTCAACGCCCGAAGCATAAAATGCAATATAAATGCAACAGCTTTTCCATCGTATAAAATGAATAATTGCAAAGAGTGTGAAAGTAATGGTCATTTCTACGTTCCGGGCAACCTAGGTTTCACTCTAGGGCGTTGCTCCACCAGATCGAATAGTTAGTGCGTTAGAAGTCAACGTCAGAAGCATAAAATACGGTATAAATACAACAGCTTTTCCATCGTATAAAACGAATAATTGCAACCAGTGTGAAAGTTATGGTCATTTCTACGTTCCGGGCAACATAGGCTTCACTCTAGGGCGTTGCTCCAACAGATCGAATAGTTGGTGCCTAAGAAGTCAACACCAGGAGCATAAAATACAATATAAATGCAACAGATTTTCCATCGTATAAAATGAGTAATTGCAAAGAGTGTGAAAGTAATGGTCATTTCTACGTTCCGTGTACCCTAGGCTTCACTCTAGGGTGTTGCTCCACCATATCGAATACTTAGTGCCTTAGAAGTCAACGCCAGAAGCAAAAAATACAATATAAATACAACTGTTTTTCCATCTTGTAACAGGAATAATTGCAACCAGTTTGAAAGTTATGGTCATTTCTACTTGCCGGGCAACCTACGCTTCACCCCAGTGCGTTGTTCCACCAGATCGAATAGTTAAGGCCTAAGAAGTGAACGCCAGAAGCATAAAATACAATATAAATACAACAGTTTTTCCATCGTATAAACCGGATAATTGCAACCAGTATGAAAGTTATGGTCATTTCTACTTTCCGGGCAACCTAGGATTCACCCTAGGTCGTTGCTCCAACAGACTGAATAGTTAGTGCCTTAGAAGTCAACCCCCGAAGCATAAAATGCAATAAAAATACAACAGTTTTTCCATCATATTACAGGAGTAATTGCAACCAGTTTGAAAGTGATGGTCATTTCTACGTTCCGGGCACCCTAGGCTTCACTCTAGGGCGTTGCTCCACCAGATCGAATAGTTAGTGCCTTAGAATTCAACGCCACAAGCATCAAATACAATATAAGTACAACAGTTTTTCCATCGTATAAAACGAATAATTGCAACTAGTATGAAAGTTATGGACATTTCTACTCTCCGTTCAACCTAGGCTTCACCCTAGGGCGATGCTCCACCAGATCGAATAGTTAGGGCCTTAGAAGTCAACGCGCGAAACATAAAACACAAAATAAATAGAACAGTTTTTCCATTGTATAAATTGAATAATTGCTACAACTGTGAAAGTTATGGTCATCTCTACGTTCCGGGAAACCTAGGCTTCACCCTAGTGCGTTGCTCCAACAGATCGAATAGTTGGTGCCTTACATGTCAACGTCAGAAGCATAAAATACAATATAAATACAACAGCTTTCCCATCGTATAAAACGAATAATTGCAACCAGTATGAAAGTTATGGACATTTCTACTTTCCGGGCAACCTAGGCTTCACCCTAGGGCGTTGCTCCAACAGGTTGAATAGTTAGGACCTTAGAAGGCAATGCCCGGAGCATAAAATGCCATAAAAATACAACAGTTTTTCCATCGTATAACAGGAATAATTGTAACCAGTTTGAAAGTTATGGTCATTTCTACTTGCCGGGCAACCTAGGCTTCACCCTAGGGCGTTGTTCTACCCGATCGAATAGTTAGGGCCTAAGAAGTGAACGCCAGAAGCATAAAATACAATATAAATACAACAGTTTTTCCATCGTATAAAACGAATAATTGCAACCAGAGTGTAAGTTATGGTCATTTCTACGTTGCGGGCAACCTAGGCTACACCCTAGGATGTGGCTCCACCATATCGAATAGTTAGGGGTTTAGAAGTCAACTCCCGAAGTATAAAATACAATAAAAATACAACAGTTTTTCCACCGTATAACAGGAATAATTGCAAACAGTGCGAAGGTAATGGTCATTTCTACGTTCCGTGCAACCTAGGCTTCACTCTAGGGCGTTGGTCCACCAGATCGAATAGTTGGTGCCTTAGAAGTCAACGTCAGAACCATAAAATGCAATATAAATACAACAGTTTTTCCATCGTGAAAAACGAATAATTGCAACCAGTATGAAAGTTATGGACATTTCTATTTTCCGGGCAACATAGGCTTCACTCTAGGGCGTTGCTCCAACAGATGGAATAGTTAGGGCCTTAGAAGTCACTGCCCGAAGCATAAAATACAATATAAATGCAACAGCTTTTCCATCGTATAAAATGAATAATTGCAGAGAGTGTGAAAGTAATGGTCATTTCTACGTTCCGGGCAACCTGGGTTTCGCTGTAGGGCGTAGCTCCACCAGATCGAATAGTTCGGGCCTAAGAAGTCAACGCCAGAAGCATAAAATACAATATAAATGCAACAGCTTTTCCATCGTATAAAACGAATAATTGCAAAGAGTGTGAAAGTAATGGTCATTTCTACGTTCCGAGCAACCTAGGTTTCACTCTAGGGCGTAGCTCTACAAGATCGAATAGTTAGTGCCTTAGAAGTCAACGTCAGAAGCATAAAATACAGTATAAATACAACAGTTCTTCCATCGTATAAAACGAATAATTGCAACCAGAATGAAAGTTATGGACATTTCTACTTTCCAGGCAACCTAGGCTTCACCCTAGGGCGTTGCTCTACTAGATCGAATAGTTAGGGCCTTAGAAGTCATCGCCAGAAGCATAAGGTACAATATAAATACAACAGCTTTTACATCGTATAACAGGAACAATAGCAACCAGTGTGAAAGATATGGTCATTTCTATGTTCCGGGCAGCCTAGACGTCACTCTAAGGCGTTGCTCCACCAGATCGAATAGTTAGGGCCAAAGAAGTCAACGCCAGAAGCATAAAATGCAATATAAATGCAACAGCTTTTCCATCGTATAAAATGAATAATTGCAAAGAGTGTGAAAGTAATGGTCATTTCTACGTTCCGGGCAACTTAGGGTTTCACTCTAGGGCGTTGCTCCACCAGATCGAAGAGTTAGTGCGTTAGAAGTCAACGTCAGAAGCATAAAATACAGTATAAATACGACAGCTTTTCCATCGTATAAAACGAATAATTGCAACCAGTATGAAAGTTATGGACATTTCTACTTTCCGGGCAACCTAGGCTTCACCCTAGGGCGATGGTCCACCAGATCGAATAGTTAGGGCCTTAGAAGGCAACGCCCGGATCATAAAATGCAATAAAAATACAACAGTTTTTCCATCGTATAACAGGAATAATTGTAACCAGTTTGAAAGTTATGGTCATTTCTACTCGCCGGGCAACCTAGGCTTCACCCTAGGGCGTTGTTCTACCCGATCGTATAGTTAGGGCCTAAGAAGTGAACGCCAGAAGCATAAAATACAATATAAATACAACAGTTTTTCCATCGTATAAAACGAATAATTGCAACCAGAGTGAAAGTTATGGTCATTTCTACGTTCCGGGCAACCTAGGCTACACCCTAGGATGTGGCTCCACCATATCGAATAGTTAGGGGCTTAGAAGTCAACACCCGAAGCATAAAATACAATAAAAATACAACAGTTTTTCCACCGTATAACAGGAATAATTGCAAACAGTGCGAAGGTAATGGTCATTTCTACGTTCCGTGCAACCTAGGCTTCACTCTAGGGCGTTGGTCCACCAGATCGAATAGTTGGTGCCTTAGAAGTCAACGTCAGAAGCATAAAATGCAATATAAATACAACAGTTTTTCCATCGTTTAAAACGAATAATTGCAACCAGTATGAAAGTTATGGTCATTTCTACTTTCCGGGCAACCTAGGCTTCACCCTAGGGCGTTGCTCCGACAGATTGGACAGTTAGGGCCTTGGAAGTCAACGCCCGAAGCATAAAATGCAACAAAAATGCAACAGTTTTTCCATCATATAACAGGGATAGTAGCAACCAGTTTGAAAGTGATGGTCATTTCTACGTTCCGGGCACCCTAGGCTTCACTCTAGGGCGTTTCTCCACCAGATCGAATAGTTAGTGCCTTAGAATTCAACGCCACAAGCATAAAATACAATATAAGTACAACAGTTTTTCCATCGTATAAAACGAATAATTTCAACCAGTATGAAAGTGATGGTCATTTCTACGTTCCGGGAAACCAAGGCTTCACTCTAAGGCGTTGCTCCACCAGACCGAATAGTTAGGGCCTAAGAAGTCAACGCCAGAAGCTTAAAATACAATATAAATGCAACAGCTTTTCCATCGTATAAAATGAATAATTGCAAAGAGTGTGAAAGTAATAGTCATTTCTACGTTCCGGGCAACCTAGGTTTCACTCTAGGGCGTAGCTCCACCAGATCGAATAGTTAGTGCCTTAGAAGTCAACGCCAGCAGCATAAGGTACAATATAAATACAACAGCTTTTCCATCGTATAACAGGAACAATAGCAACCAGTGTGAAAGATATGGTCATTTCTACGTTCCGGGCAATCTAGGCGTCACTCTAAGGCGTTGCTCCACCAGATCGAATAGTTAGGGCCCAAGAAGTCAACGCGAGAAGCATAAAATACAATATAAATGCAACAGCTTTTCCATCGTATAAAATGAATAATTGCAAAGAGTGTGTAAGTAATGGTCATTTCTACGTTCCGGGCAACCTAGGTTTCACTCTAGGGCGTTGCTCCACCAGATCGAATAGTTAGTGCGTTAGAAGTCAACGTCAGAAGCATAAAATACTGTATAAATACAACAGTTTTTCCATCGTATAAAACGAATAATTGCAACCAGTATGACAGTTATGGACATTTCTACTCTCCGTTCAACCTAGGCTTCACCCTAGGGCGATGCTCCATCAGATCGAATAGTTAGGGCCTTAGAAGTCAACGCGCGAAACATAAAACACAAAATAAATAGAACAGTTTTTCCATTGTATAAATTGAATAATTGCTACAACTGCGAAAGTTATGGTCATCTCTACGTTCCGGGAAACCTAGGCTTCACCCTAGTGCGATGTTCCACCAGATCGAATAGTTAAGGCCTAGGAAGTGAACGCCAGAAGCATAAACTACAATATAAATACAACAGTTTTTCCATCGTATAAAACGAATAATTGCAACCAGTGTGAAAGTTATGGTCATTTCTACGTTCCGGGCAACATAGGCTTCACTCTAGGGCGTTGCTCCAACAGATCGAATAGTTGGTGCCTAAGAAGTCAACACCAGGAGCATAAAATACAATATAAATGCAACAGCTTTTCCATCGTATAAAATGAATAATTGCAAAGAGTGTGAAAGTAATGGTCATTTCTACGTTCCGTGTACCCTAGGCTTCAGTCTAGGGTGTTGCTCCACCATAACGAATACTTAGTGCCTTAGAAGTCAACGCCAGAAGCATAAAATACAATATAAATACAACAGTTTTTCCATCTTATAACAGGAATAATTGCAACCAGTTTGAAAGTTATGGTCATTTCTACTTGCCGGGCAACCTACGCTTCACCCTAGTGCGTTGTTCCACCAGATCGAATAGTTAAGGCCTAAGAAGTGAACGCCAGAAGCATAAAATACAATATAAATACAACAGTTTTTCCATCGTATAAACCGGATAATTGCAACCAGTATGAAAGTTATGGTCATTTCTACTTTCCGGGCAACCTAGGATTCACCCTAGGTCGTTGCTCCAACAGACTGAATAGTTAGTGCCTTAGAAGTCAACCCCCGAAGCATAAAATGCAATAAGAATACAACATTTTTTCCATCATATTACAGGAGTAATTGCAACCAGTTTGAAAGTGATGGTCATTTCTACGTTCCGGGCACCCTAGGCTTCACTCTAGGGCGTTGCTCCACCATATCGAATACTTAGTGCCTTAGGAGTCAACGTCAGAAGCATAAAATACAGGATAAATACAACAGTTTTTCCATCGTATAAACCGGATAATTGCAACCAGTATGAAAGTCATGCTCATTTCTACGTTCCGGGAAACCAAGGCTTCACTCTAGGGCGTTGCTCCAACAGATCTAATAGTTAGGGCCTCAGAAGTCAACGCCAGAATCATGAAATACAATATAAATGCAACAGTTTTTCCATCGTATAAAACGAATAATTGCAACCACTATGAAAGTTATGGCCATTTCTAGTATCCGGGCAACCTAGGCTTCACCCTAGGGCGATGCTGCACCAGATCGAATAGTTAGGGCCTTAGAAGTCAGCGCGCGGAACATAAAACACAAAATAAATAGAACAGTGTTTCCATTGTATAAATCGAGTAATTGCTACCAGTGTGAAAGTTATGGTCATTTTTACGTTCCGGGCAACCTAGGCTTCACCCTAGTGCGTTGTTCCACCAGATCGAATAGTTAAGGCCTAAGAAGTGAACGCCAGAAGCGTAAAATACAGGATAAATACAACAGTTTTTCCATCGTATAAACCGGATAATTGCAACCAGTATGAAAGTTATGGTCATTTCTACGTTCCGGGCACCCTAGGCTTCACTCTAGGGCGTTGCTCCACCATATCGAATACTTAGTGCCTTAGAAGTCAACGCCAGAAGCATAAAATACAATATAAATACAACAGTTTTTCCATTTTATAACAGGAATAAATGCAACCAGTTTGAAAGTTATGGTCATTTCTACTTGCCGGGCAACCTAGGCTTCACCCTAGTGCGCTGTTCCACCAGATCGAATAGTTAAGGCCTAAGAAGTGAACGCCAGAAGCATAAAACACAATATAAATACAACAGTTTTTCCATCGTATAAACCGGATAATTGCAACCAGTATGAAAGTTATGGTCATTTCTACTTTCCGGGCAACCTAGGATTCACCCTAGGGCGTTGCTCCAATAGATTGAATAGTTAGTGCCTTAGGAGTCAACGCCCGAAGCATAAAATGCAATAAAAATACAACAGTTTTTCCATCATATAACAGGAGTAATTGCAACCAGTTTGAAAGTGATGGTCATTTCTACGTTCCGGGCACCCTAGGCTTCACTCTAGGGCGTTGCTCCACCATATCGAATACTTAGTGCCTTAGAAGTCAACGCCAGAAGCATAAAATACAATATAAATACAACAGTTTTTCCATCTTATAACAGGAATGATTGCAACCAGTTTGAAAGTTATGGTCATTTCTACTTGCCGGGCAACCTAGGCTTCACCCTAGTGCGTTGTTCCACCAGATCGAATAGTTAAGGCCTAAGAAGTGAACGCCAGAAGCATAAAACACAATATAAATACAACAGTTTTTCCATCGTATAAACCGGATAATTGCAACCAGTATGAAAGTTATGGTCATTTCTACTTTCCGGGCAACCTAGGATTCACCCTAGGGAGTTGCTCCAACAGACTGAATAGTTAGTGCCTTAGAAGTCAACCCCCGAAGCATAAAATGCAATAAAAATACAACAGTTTTTCCATCATATTACAGGAGTAATTGCAACCAGTTTGAAAGTGATGGTCATTTCTACGTTCCGGGCACCCTAGGCTTCACTCTAGGGCGTTGCTCCACCATATCGAACACTTAGTGCCTTAGAAGTCAACGCCAGAAGCATAAAATACAATATAAATACAACAGTTTTTCCATCGTATAACAGGAATAATTGCAACCAGTTTGAAAGTTAGGGTCATTTCTACTTTCCGGGCAACCTAGGCTTCACCCTAGTGCGTAGCTCCACCAGATCGAATAGTTAGTGCCTTAGAAGTCAACGCCAGAAGCATAGAATACAATATAAATACAACAGTTTTTCCATCTTATAACAGGAATAATTGCAACCAGTTTGAAAGTAATGGTCATTTCTACTTTCCGGGCATCCTAGGCTTCACCCTAGTGCGTAGCTCCACCAGATCGAATAGTTAGTGCCTTAGAAGTCAACGTCAGAAGCATAAAATACAGTATAAATACAACAGTTCTTGCATCGTATAAAACGAATAATTGCAACCAGTATGAAAGTCATGGTCATTTCTACGTTCCGGGAAACCATGGCTTCACTCCAGGGCGTTGCTCCAACAGATCTAATAGTTAGGGCCTCAGAAGTCAACGCCAGAAGCATAAAATACAATATAAATACAACAGTTTTTCCATCGTATAAAACGAATAATTGCAACCACTATGAAAGTTATGGTCATTTCTAGTATCCGGGCAACCTAGGCTTCACCCTAGGGCGATGCTGCACCAGATCGAATAGTTAGGGCCTTAGAAGTCAACGTCAGAAGCATAAAATACAGTATAATTACAACAGCTCTTCCATCGTATAAAACGAATAATTGCAACCAGTATGAAAGTCATGGTCATTTCTACGTTCCGGGAAACCAAGGCTTCACTCTAGGGCGTTGCTCCAACAGGTCGAATAGTTAGGGCCTCAGAAGTCAACGCCAGAAGCATAAAATACAATATAAATACAACAGCTTTTCCATCGTATAAAACGAATAATTGCAACCACTATGAAAATTATGGACATTTCTACTTTCCGGGCACCCTAGGCTTCACTCTAGAGCGCTGCTCCACCATATCGAATACTTATTGCCTTAGAAGTCAACGCCAGAAGCATAAAATACAATATAAATACAACAGTTTTTCCATCTAATAACAGGAATAATTGCAACCAGTTTGAAAGTTATGGTTATTTCTACTTGCCGGGCAACCTAGGCTTCACCCTAGTGCGTTGTTCCACCAGATCGAATAGTTAAGGCCTAAGAAGTGAACGCCAGAAGCATAAAGCACAATATAAATACAACAGTTTTTCCATCGTATAAACCGGATAATTGCAACCAGTATGAAAGTTATGGTCATTTCTACTTTCCGGGCAACCATGGCTTCACTCTAGGGCGTTGCTCCAACAGATCTAATAGTTAGGGCCTCAGAAGTCAACGCCAGAAGCATAAAATACAATATAAATGCAACAGTTTTTCCATCGTATAAAACGAATAATTGCAACCACTATGAAAGTTATGGTCATTTCTAGTATCCGGGCAACCTAGGCTTCACCCTAGGGCGATGCTGCACCAGATCGAATAGTTAGGGCCTTAGAAGTCAACGCGCGGAACATAAAACACAAAATAAATAGAACAGTGTTTCCATTGTATAAATCGAATAATTGCTACCAGTGTGAAAGTTATGGTCATTTCTACGTTCCGGGCAACCTAGGCTTCACCCTAGTGCGTTGTTCCACCAGATCGAATAGTTAAGGCCTAAGAAGTGAACGCCAGAAGCATAAAATACAATATAAATACAACAGTTTTACCATCGTATAAAACGGATAATTGCAACCAGTATGAAAGTTATGGTCATTTCTACTTTCCGGGCAACCTAGGATTCACCCTAGGGCGTTGCTCCAACAGATTGAATAGTTAGTGCCTTAGAAGTCAACGCCCGAAGCATAAAATGCAATAATAATACAACAGTTTTTCCATCATATAACAGGAGTAATTGCAACCAGTTTGAAAGTGAGGGTCATTTCTACGTTCCGGGCACCCTAGGCTTCACTCTAGGGCGTTGCTCCACCATATCGAATACTTAGTGCCTTAGAAGTCAACGCCAGAAGCATAAAATACAATATAAATACAACAGTTTTTCCATCTTATAACAGGAATAATTGCAACCAGTTTGAAAGTTATGGTCATTTCTACTTGCCGGGCAACATAGGCTTCACCCTAGTGCGTTGTTCCACCAGATCGAATAGTTAAGGCCTAAGAAGTGAACGCCAGAATAATAAAACACAATATAAATACAACAGTTTTTCCATCGTATAAACAGGATAATTGCAACCAGTATGAAAGTTATGGTCATTTCTACTTTCCGGGCAACCTAGGATTCACCCTAGGGCGTTGCTCCAACAGATCTAATAGTTAGGGCCTCAGAAGTCAACGCCAGAAGCATAAAATACAATATAAATACAACAGTTTTTCCATCGTATAAAACGAATAATTGCAACCACTATGAAAGTTATGGTCATTTCTAGTATCCGGGCAACCTAGGCTTCACCCTAGGGCGATGCTGCACCAGATCGAATAGTTAGGGCCTTAGAAGTCAACGCGCGGAACATAAAACACAAAATAAATAGAACAGTGTTTCCATTGTAAAATCGAATAATTGCTACCTGTGTGAAAGTTATGGTCATTTCTACGTTCCGGGCAACCTAGGCTTCACCCTAGTGCGTTGTTCCACCAGAGCGAATAGTTAAGGCCTAAGAAGTGAACGCCAGAAGCATAAAATACAATATAAATACAACAGTTTTTCCATCGTATAAAACGAATAATTGCAACCAGAGTGAAAGTTATGGTCATTTCTACGTTTCGGGCAACCTAGGCTACACCATAGGATGTGGCTCCACCATATCGAATAGTTAGGGGCTCAGAAGTCAACACCCGAAGCATAAAATACAATAAAAATACAACAGTTTTTCCACCGTATAACAGGAATAATTGCAAACAGAGGCGAAGGTAATGGTCATTTCTACGTTCCGTGCAACCTAGGCTTCACTCTAGGGCGTTGGTCCACCAGATCGAATAGTTGGTGCCTTAGAAGTCAACGTCAGAAGCATAATATGCAATATAAATACAACAGTTTTTCCATCGTATAAAACGAATAATTGCAACCAGTATGAAAGTTATGGACATTTCTACTTTCCGGGCGACATAGGCTTCACCCTAGGGCGTTGCTCCAACAGATTGAATAGTTAGGGCCTTAGAAGTCAACGCCCGAAGCATAAAATGCAATAAAAATACAACAGTTTTTCCATCGTATAACTGAAATAATTGTAACCAGTTTGAAAGTGATGGTCATTTCGACGTTACGGGCAGCCTAGGCTTCACTCTAGGGCGTTGCTCCACCAGATTGAATAGTTAGGGCCTAAGAAGTCAACACCAGGAGCATAAAATACAATATAAATATAACGGTTTTTCCATCGAATAAAACGAATAATAGCCACCAGTGTGAAGGTTATAGTCATTTCTATGTTCCGGGCAACCTAAGCTTCACTCTAGGGCGTTGCACCACCAGATCGAACAGTTAGTGCCTTAGAAGTCAACGCCAGAAGCATAAAATACAATATAAATACAACAGTTTTTCCATCGTATAACAGGAATAATTGCAACCAGTTTGAAGCTTAAGGTCATTTCTACTTTCCGGGCAACCTAGGCTTCACTCTAGGGCGTTGTTCCACCAGATCGAATAGTTAGGGCCTAAGAAGTCAGCGCCAGAAGCATAAAATACAATATAAATATAACGGTTTTTCCATCGAATAAAACGAATAATAGCCACCAGTGTGAAGGTTATAGTCATTTCTATGTTCCGGGCAACCTAAGCTTCACTCTAGGGCGTTGCACCACCAGATCGAACAGTTAGTGCCTTAGAAGTCAACGCCAGAAGCATAAAATACAATATAAATACAACAGTTTTTCCATCGTATAACAGGAATAATTGCAACCAGTTTGAAAGTTAAGGTCATTTCTACTTTCCGGGCAACCTAGGCTTCACCCTAGTGCGTAGCTCCACCAGATCGAATAGTTAGTGCCTTAGAAGTCAACGTCAGAAGCATAAAATACAGTATAAATACAACAGTTCTTCCATCGTATAAAACGAATAATTGCAACCAGTATGAAAGTCATGCTTATTTCTACGTTCCGGGAAACCAAGGCTTCACTCTAGGGCGTTGCTCCAACAGATCGAATAGTTAGGGCCTCAGAAGTCAACGCCAGAAGCATAAAATACAGTATAAATACAACAGCTTTTACATCGTATAAAACGAATAATTGCAACCACTATGAAAGTTATGGTCATTTCTACTATCCGGGCAACCTAGGCTTCACCCTAGGGCGTTGCTCTACCAGATCGAATAGTTAGGGACTTAGAAGTCAACGCCAGAAGCATAAGGTACAATATAAATACAACAGCTTTTACATCGTATAACAGGAACAATAGCAACCAGTGTGAAAGATATGGTCATTTCTACGTTCCGGGCAACCTAGGCGTCACTCTAAGGCGTTGCTCCACAAGATCGAATAGTTAGGGCCCAAGAGGTCAACGTCAGAAGCATAAAATACAATATAAATGCAACAGCTTTTCCATCGTATAAAATGAATAATTGCAAAGAGTGTCAAAGTAATGGTCATTTCTACGTTCCGGGCAACCTAGGTTTCACTCTAGGGCGTTGCTCCACCAGATCGAATAGTTAGTGCGTTAGAAGTCAACATCAGAAGCATAAAATACATTATAAATACAACAGCTTTTCCATCGTATAAAACGATTAATTGCAACCAGTATGAAAGTTATGGGCATTTCTACTTTCCGGGCAACCTCGGCTTCACCCTTGGGCGATGCACCACCAGATCGAATAGTTAGGGCCTTAGAAGTCAACGCGCGAAACATAAAACACAAAATAAATAGAACAGTTTTTCCAGTGTATAAATCGAATAATTGCTACCAGTGTGAAAGTTATGGTCATTTCTACGTTCCGGGCAACCTAGGCTTCACCCTAGTGCGTTGTTCCACCAGTTCGAATAGTTAAGGCCTAAGAAGTGAACGCCAGAAGCATAAAATACAATATAAATACAACAGTTTTTCCATCGTATAAAACGAATAATTGCAACCAGTGTGAAAGTTATGGTCATTTCTACGTTCCGGGCAACATAGGCTTCACTCTAGGGCGTTGCTCCAACAGATCGAATAGTTGGTGCCTAAGAAGTCAACACCAGGAGCATAAAATACAATATAAATGCAACAGCTTTTCCATCGTATAAAATGAATAATTGCAAAGAGTGTGAAAGTAATGGTCATTTCTACGTTCCGTGTACACTAGGCTTCACTCTAGGGTGTTGCTCCACCATATCGAATACTTAGTGCCTTAGAAGTCAACGCCAGAAGCATAAAATACAATATAAATACAACAGTTTTTCCATCTTATAACAGGAATAATTGCAACCAGTTTGAAAGTTATGGTCATTTCTACTTGCCGGGCAACCTAGGCTTCACCGTAGTGCGTAGCTCCACCAGATCGAATAGTTAAGGCCTAAGAAGTGAACGCCAGAAGCATAAAACACAATATAAATACAACAGTTTTTCCATCGTATAAAACGAATAATGGCAACCAGTATGAAAGTCATGGTCATTTCTACGTTCCGGGAAACCATGACTTCACTCTAGGGCGTTGCTCCAACAGATCTGATAGTTAGGGCCTCAGAAGTCAACGCCAGAAGCATAAAATACAATATAAATACAACAGTTTTTCCATCGTATAAAACGAATAATTGCAACCACTATGAAAGTTATGGTCATTTCTAGTATCCGGGCAACCTAGGCTTCACCCTAGGGCGATGCTGCACCAGATCGAATGGCTAGGGCCTTAGAAGTCAACCCGCGGAACATAAAACACAAAATAAATAGAACAGTGTTTCCATTGTATAAATCGAATAATTGCTACTAGTGTGAAAGTTATGGTCATTTCTACGTTCCGGGCAACCTAGGCTTCACCCTAGTGCGTTGTTCCACCAGATCGAATAGTTAAGGCCTAAGAAGTGAACGCCAGAAGCATAAAATACAATATAAATACAACAGTTTTACCATCGTATAAAACGGATAATTGCAACCAGTATGAAAGTTATGGTCATTTCTACTTTCCGGGCAACCTAGGATTCACCCTAGGGCGTTGCTCCAACAGATTGAATAGTTAGTGCCTTAGAAGTCAACGCCCGAAGCATAAAATGCAATTAAAATACAACAGTTTTTCCATCATATTACAGGAGTAATTGCAACCAGTTTGAAAGTGATGGTCATTTCTACGTTCCGGGCACCCTAGGCTTCACTCTAGGGCGTTGCTCCACCATATCGAATACTTAGTGCCTTAGAAGTCAACGCCAGAGGCATAAAATACAATATAAATACAACAGCTTTTCCATCGTTTAACAGGAACAATAGCAACCAGTGTGAAAGATATGATCATTTCCACGTTCCGGGCAACCTAGGCATCACGCTAAGGCGTCGCTCCACCAGATCGAATAGTTAGGGCCTAAGAAGTCAACGCCAGAAGCATAAAATACAATATAAATGCAACAGTTTTTCCATCTTATAACAGGAATAATTGCAACCAGTTTGAAAGTTATGGTCATTTCTACTTGCCGGGCAACCTAGGCTTCACCCTAGTGCGTTGTTCCACCAGATCGAATAGTTAAGGCCTAAGAAGTGAACGCCAGAAGCATAAAGCACAATATAAATACAACAGTTTTTCCATCGTATAAACCGGATAATTGCAACCAGTATGAAAGTTATGGTCATTTCTACTTTCCGGGCAACCATGGCTTCACTCTAGGGCGTTGCTCCAACAGATCTAATAGTTAGGGCCTCAGAAGTCAACGCGAGAAGCATAAAATACAATATAAATGCAACAGATTTTCCATCGTATAAAACGAATAATTGCAACCACTATGAAAGTTATGGTCATTTCTAGTATCCGGGCAACCTAGGCTTCACCCTAGGGCGATGCTGCACCAGATCGAATAGTTAGGGCCTTAGAAGTCAACGCGCGGAACATAAAACACAAAATAAATAGAACAGTGTTTCCATTGTATTAATCGAATAATTGCTACCAGTGTGAAAGTTATGGACATTTCTACGTCCCGGGAAACCTAGGCTTCACCCTAGTGAGTTGTTCCACCAGATCGAATAGTTAAGGCCTAAGAAGTGAACGCCAGAAGCATAAAATACAATATAAATACAACAGTTTTTCCATCGTATAAACCGGATAATTGCAACCAGTATGAAAGTTATGGTCATTTCTACTTTCCGGGCACCCTAGGCTTCACTCTAGGGCGTTGCTCCACCATATCGAATACTTATTGCCTTAGAAGTCAACGCCAGAAGCATAAAATACAATATAAATACAACAGTTTTTCCATCGTATAACAGGAATAATTGCAACCAGTTTGAAAGTTATGGTCATTTCTACTTTCCGGGCAACCTAGGCTTCACCCTAGTGCGTAGCTCTACCAGATCGAATAGTTAGTGCCTTAGAAGTCAATGCCAGAAGCATAAAATACAATATAAATACAACAGTTTTTCCATCGTATAACAGGAATAATTGCAACCAGTTTGAAAGTTATGGTCATTTCTACTTTCCGGGCTACCTAGGATTCACCCTAGGGCGTTGCTCCAACAGATCTAATAGTTAGGGCCTCAGAAGTCAACGCCAGAAGCATAAAATACAATATAAATACAACAGTTTTTCCATCGTATAAAACGAATAATTGCAACCACTATGAAAGTTATGGTCATTTCTGGTATCCGGGCAACCTAGGCTTCACCCTAGGGCGATGCTGCACCAGATCGAATAGTTAGGGCCTTAGAAGTCAACGCGCGGAACATAAAACACAAAATAAATAGAACAGTGTTTCCATTGTAAAATCGAATAATTGCTACCTGTGTGAAAGTTATGGTCATTTCTACGTTCCGGGCAACCTAGGCTTCACCCTAGTGCGTTGTTCCACCAGAACGAATAGTTAAGGCCTAAGAAGTGAACGCCAGAAGCATAAAATACAATATAAATACAACAGTTTTACCATCGTATAAAACGGATAATTGCAACCAGTATGAAAGTTATGGTCATTTCTACTTTCCGGGCAACCTAGGATTCACCCTAGGGCGTTGCTCCAACAGATTGAATAGTTAGTGCCTTAGAAGTCAACGCCCGAAGCATAAAATGCAATAAAAATGCAACAGTTTTTCCATCGTATAACTGGAATAATTGTAACTAGTTTGAAAGTGATGGTCATTTCGACGTTACGGGCAACCTAGGCTTCACTCTAGGGCGTTGCTCCACCAGATCGAATAGTTAGGGCCTAAGAAGTCAACACCAGGAGCATAAAATACAATATAAATACAACAGGTTTTCCATCCTATAATATGAATAATTGCAACCAGTGTGAAAGTGATGGTCATTTCTACGTTCCGGGCAACCAAGGCTTCACTCTAGGGCGTTGCTCCAACAGGTCGAATAGTTAGGGCCTCAGAAGTCAACGCCAGAAGCATAAAATACAATATAAATACAACAGCTTTTCCATCGTATAAAACGAATAATTGCAACCACTATGAAAATTATGGACATTTCTACTTTCCGGGCACCCTAGGCTTCACTCTAGAGCGCTGCTCCACCATATCGAATACTTATTGCCTTAGAAGTCAACGCCAGAAGCATAAAATACAATATAAATACAACAGTTTTTCCATCTAATAACAGGAATAATTGCAACCAGTTTGAAAGTTATGGTTATTTCTACTTGCCGGGCAACCTAGGCTTCACCCTAGTGCGTTGTTCCACCAGATCGAATAGTTAAGGCCTAAGAAGTGAACGCCAGAAGCATAAAGCACAATATAAATACAACAGTTTTTCCATCGTATAAACCGGATAATTGCAACCAGTATGAAAGTTATGGTCATTTCTACTTTCCGGGCAACCATGGCTTCACTCTAGGGCGTTGCTCCAACAGATCTAATAGTTAGGGCCTCAGAAGTCAACGCCAGAAGCATAAAATACAATATAAATGCAACAGTTTTTCCATCGTATAAAACGAATAATTGCAACCACTATGAAAGTTATGGTCATTTCTAGTATCCGGGCAACCTAGGCTTCACCCTAGGGCGATGCTGCACCAGATCGAATAGTTAGGGCCTTAGAAGTCAACGCGCGGAACATAAAACACAAAATAAATAGAACAGTGTTTCCATTGTATAAATCGAATAATTGCTACCAGTGTGAAAGTTATGGTCATTTCTACGTTCCGGGCAACCTAGGCTTCACCCTAGTGCGTTGTTCCACCAGATCGAATAGTTAAGGCCTAAGAAGTGAACGCCAGAAGCATAAAATACAATATAAATACAACAGTTTTACCATCGTATAAAACGGATAATTGCAACCAGTATGAAAGTTATGGTCATTTCTACTTTCCGGGCAACCTAGGATTCACCCTAGGGCGTTGCTCCAACAGATTGAATAGTTAGTGCCTTAGAAGTCAACGCCCGAAGCATAAAATGCAATAATAATACAACAGTTTTTCCATCATATAACAGGAGTAATTGCAACCAGTTTGAAAGTGAGGGTCATTTCTACGTTCCGGGCACCCTAGGCTTCACTCTAGGGCGTTGCTCCACCATATCGAATACTTAGTGCCTTAGAAGTCAACGCCAGAAGCATAAAATACAATATAAATACAACAGTTTTTCCATCTTATAACAGGAATAATTGCAACCAGTTTGAAAGTTATGGTCATTTCTACTTGCCGGGCAACATAGGCTTCACCCTAGTGCGTTGTTCCACCAGATCGAATAGTTAAGGCCTAAGAAGTGAACGCCAGAATAATAAAACACAATATAAATACAACAGTTTTTCCATCGTATAAACAGGATAATTGCAACCAGTATGAAAGTTATGGTCATTTCTACTTTCCGGGCAACCTAGGATTCACCCTAGGGCGTTGCTCCAACAGATCTAATAGTTAGGGCCTCAGAAGTCAACGCCAGAAGCATAAAATACAATATAAATACAACAGTTTTTCCATCGTATAAAACGAATAATTGCAACCACTATGAAAGTTATGGTCATTTCTAGTATCCGGGCAACCTAGGCTTCACCCTAGGGCGATGCTGCACCAGATCGAATAGTTAGGGCCTTAGAAGTCAACGCGCGGAACATAAAACACAAAATAAATAGAACAGTGTTTCCATTGTAAAATCGAATAATTGCTACCTGTGTGAAAGTTATGGTCATTTCTACGTTCCGGGCAACCTAGGCTTCACCCTAGTGCGTTGTTCCACCAGAGCGAATAGTTAAGGCCTAAGAAGTGAACGCCAGAAGCATAAAATACAATATAAATACAACAGTTTTTCCATCGTATAAAACGAATAATTGCAACCAGAGTGAAAGTTATAGTCATTTCTCCGTTTCGGGCAACCTAGGCTACACCCTAGGATGTGGCTCCACCATATCGAATAGTTAGGGGCTCAGAAGTCAACACCCGAAGCATAAAATACAATAAAAATACAACAGTTTTTCCACCGTATAACAGGAATAATTGCAAACAGAGGCGAAGGTAATGGTCATTTCTACGTTCCGTGCAACCTAGGCTTCACTCTAGGGCGTTGGTCCACCAGATCGAATAGTTGGTGCCTTAGAAGTCAACGTCAGAAGCATAATATGCAATATAAATACAACAGTTTTTCCATCGTATAAAACGAATAATTGCAACCAGTATGAAAGTTATGGACATTTCTACTTTCCGGGCGACATAGGCTTCACCCTAGGGCGTTGCTCCAACAGATTGAATAGTTAGGGCCTTAGAAGTCAACGCCCGAAGCATAAAATGCAATAAAAATACAACAGTTTTTCCATCGTATAACTGAAATAATTGTAACCAGTTTGAAAGTGATGGTCATTTCGACGTTACGGGCAGCCTAGGCTTCACTCTAGGGCGTTGCTCCACCAGATTGAATAGTTAGGGCCTAAGAAGTCAACACCAGGAGCATAAAATACAATATAAATATAACGGTTTTTCCATCGAATAAAACGAATAATAGCCACCAGTGTGAAGGTTATAGTCATTTCTATGTTCCGGGCAACCTAAGCTTCACTCTAGGGCGTTGCACCACCAGATCGAACAGTTAGTGCCTTAGAAGTCAACGCCAGAAGCATAAAATACAATATAAATACAACAGTTTTTCCATCGTATAACAGGAATAATTGCAACCAGTTTGAAGCTTAAGGTCATTTCTACTTTCCGGGCAACCTAGGCTTCACTCTAGGGCGTTGTTCCACCAGATCGAATAGTTAGGGCCTAAGAAGTCAGCGCCAGAAGCATAAAATACAATATAAATATAACGGTTTTTCCATCGAATAAAACGAATAATAGCCACCAGTGTGAAGGTTATAGTCATTTCTATGTTCCGGGCAACCTAAGCTTCACTCTAGGGCGTTGCACCACCAGATCGAACAGTTAGTGCCTTAGAAGTCAACGCCAGAAGCATAAAATACAATATAAATACAACAGTTTTTCCATCTTATAACAGGAATAATTGCAACCAGTTTGAAAGTTATGGTCATTTCTACTTGCCGGGCAACCTAGGCTTCACCGTAGTGCGTAGCTCCACCAGATCGAATAGTTAAGGCCTAAGAAGTGAACGCCAGAAGCATAAAACACAATATAAATACAACAGTTTTTCCATCGTATAAAACGAATAATGGCAACCAGTATGAAAGTCATGGTCATTTCTACGTTCCGGGAAACCATGACTTCACTCTAGGGCGTTGCTCCAACAGATCTGATAGTTAGGGCCTCAGAAGTCAACGCCAGAAGCATAAAATACAATATAAATACAACAGTTTTTCCATCGTATAAAACGAATAATTGCAACCACTATGAAAGTTATGGTCATTTCTAGTATCCGGGCAACCTAGGCTTCACCCTAGGGCGATGCTGCACCAGATCGAATGGCTAGGGCCTTAGAAGTCAACCCGCGGAACATAAAACACAAAATAAATAGAACAGTGTTTCCATTGTATAAATCGAATAATTGCTACTAGTGTGAAAGTTATGGTCATTTCTACGTTCCGGGCAACCTAGGCTTCACCCTAGTGCGTTGTTCCACCAGATCGAATAGTTAAGGCCTAAGAAGTGAACGCCAGAAGCATAAAATACAATATAAATACAACAGTTTTACCATCGTATAAAACGGATAATTGCAACCAGTATGAAAGTTATGGTCATTTCTACTTTCCGGGCAACCTAGGATTCACCCTAGGGCGTTGCTCCAACAGATTGAATAGTTAGTGCCTTAGAAGTCAACGCCCGAAGCATAAAATGCAATTAAAATACAACAGTTTTTCCATCATATTACAGGAGTAATTGCAACCAGTTTGAAAGTGATGGTCATTTCTACGTTCCGGGCACCCTAGGCTTCACTCTAGGGCGTTGCTCCACCATATCGAATACTTAGTGCCTTAGAAGTCAACGCCAGAGGCATAAAATACAATATAAATACAACAGCTTTTCCATCGTTTAACAGGAACAATAGCAACCAGTGTGAAAGATATGATCATTTCCACGTTCCGGGCAACCTAGGCATCACGCTAAGGCGTCGCTCCACCAGATCGAATAGTTAGGGCCTAAGAAGTCAACGCCAGAAGCATAAAATACAATATAAATGCAACAGTTTTTCCATCTTATAACAGGAATAATTGCAACCAGTTTGAAAGTTATGGTCATTTCTACTTGCCGGGCAACCTAGGCTTCACCCTAGTGCGTTGTTCCACCAGATCGAATAGTTAAGGCCTAAGAAGTGAACGCCAGAAGCATAAAGCACAATATAAATACAACAGTTTTTCCATCGTATAAACCGGATAATTGCAACCAGTATGAAAGTTATGGTCATTTCTACTTTCCGGGCAACCATGGCTTCACTCTAGGGCGTTGCTCCAACAGATCTAATAGTTAGGGCCTCAGAAGTCAACGCGAGAAGCATAAAATACAATATAAATGCAACAGATTTTCCATCGTATAAAACGAATAATTGCAACCACTATGAAAGTTATGGTCATTTCTAGTATCCGGGCAACCTAGGCTTCACCCTAGGGCGATGCTGCACCAGATCGAATAGTTAGGGCCTTAGAAGTCAACGCGCGGAACATAAAACACAAAATAAATAGAACAGTGTTTCCATTGTATTAATCGAATAATTGCTACCAGTGTGAAAGTTATGGACATTTCTACGTCCCGGGAAACCTAGGCTTCACCCTAGTGAGTTGTTCCACCAGATCGAATAGTTAAGGCCTAAGAAGTGAACGCCAGAAGCATAAAATACAATATAAATACAACAGTTTTTCCATCGTATAAACCGGATAATTGCAACCAGTATGAAAGTTATGGTCATTTCTACTTTCCGGGCACCCTAGGCTTCACTCTAGGGCGTTGCTCCACCATATCGAATACTTATTGCCTTAGAAGTCAACGCCAGAAGCATAAAATACAATATAAATACAACAGTTTTTCCATCGTATAACAGGAATAATTGCAACCAGTTTGAAAGTTATGGTCATTTCTACTTTCCGGGCAACCTAGGCTTCACCCTAGTGCGTAGCTCTACCAGATCGAATAGTTAGTGCCTTAGAAGTCAATGCCAGAAGCATAAAATACAATATAAATACAACAGTTTTTCCATCGTATAACAGGAATAATTGCAACCAGTTTGAAAGTTATGGTCATTTCTACTTTCCGGGCTACCTAGGATTCACCCTAGGGCGTTGCTCCAACAGATCTAATAGTTAGGGCCTCAGAAGTCAACGCCAGAAGCATAAAATACAATATAAATACAACAGTTTTTCCATCGTATAAAACGAATAATTGCAACCACTATGAAAGTTATGGTCATTTCTAGTATCCGGGCAACCTAGGCTTCACCCTAGGGCGATGCTGCACCAGATCGAATAGTTAGGGCCTTAGAAGTCAACGCGCGGAACATAAAACACAAAATAAATAGAACAGTGTTTCCATTGTAAAATCGAATAATTGCTACCTGTGTGAAAGTTATGGTCATTTCTACGTTCCGGGCAACCTAGGCTTCACCCTAGTGCGTTGTTCCACCAGAACGAATAGTTAAGGCCTAAGAAGTGAACGCCAGAAGCATAAAATACAATATAAATACAACAGTTTTACCATCGTATAAAACGGATAATTGCAACCAGTATGAAAGTTATGGTCATTTCTACTTTCCGGGCAACCTAGGATTCACCCTAGGGCGTTGCTCCAACAGATTGAATAGTTAGTGCCTTAGAAGTCAACGCCCGAAGCATAAAATGCAATAAAAATGCAACAGTTTTTCCATCGTATAACTGGAATAATTGTAACTAGTTTGAAAGTGATGGTCATTTCGACGTTACGGGCAACCTAGGCTTCACTCTAGGGCGTTGCTCCACCAGATCGAATAGTTAGGGCCTAAGAAGTCAACACCAGGAGCATAAAATACAATATAAATACAACAGGTTTTCCATCCTATAATATGAATAATTGCAACCAGTGTGAAAGTGATGGTCATTTCTACGTTCCGGGCAACCTAGACTTCACTCTAGGGCGTTTTTCCACCAGATCGAATACTTAGTGCCTTAGAAGTCAACGCCAGAAGCATAAAATACAATATAAATGCAACAGTTTTTCCATCGTATAACAGGAATAATTGCAACCAGTTTGAAAGTTATGGTCATTTCTACTTGCCGGGCAACCTAGGCTCACCCTAGGGCGTTGCTCTACCCGATCGAATAGTTAGGGCCTAAGAAGTGAACGCCAGAAGCATAAAATACAATATAAATACAACAGTTTTTCCATCGTATAAAACGAATAATTGCAACCAGGGTGAAAGTTATGGTCATTTCTACGTTTCGGGCAACCTAGGCTACACCCTAGGATGTGGCTCCACCATATCGAATAGTTAGGGGCTTAGAAGTCAACACCCGAAGCATAAAATACAATAAAAATACAACAGTTTTTCCACCGTATAACAGGAATAATTGCAAACAGAGGCGAAGGTAATGGTCATTTCTACGTTCCGTGCAACCTAGGCTTCACTCTAGGGCGTTGGTCCACCAGATCGAATAGTTGGTGCCTTAGAAGTCAACGTCAGAAGCATAAAATGCAATATAAATACAACAGTTTTTCCATCGTATAAAACGAATAATTGCAACCAGTATGAAAGTTATGGACATTTCTACTTTCCGGGCAACATAGCCTTCACCCTAGGGCGTTGCTCCAACAGATTGAATAGTTAGGGCCTTAGAAGTCAACGCCCGAAGCATAAAATGCAATAAAAATACAACAGTTTTTCCATCGTATAACTGAAATAATTGTAACCAGTTTGAAAGTGATGGTCATTTCGACGTTACGGGCAGCCTAGGCTTCACTCTAGGGCGTTGCTCCACCAGATCGAATAGTTAGGGCCTAAGAAGTCAACACCAGGAGCATAAAATACAATATAAATATAACGGTTTTTCCATCGAATAAAACGAATAATAGCCACCAGTGTGAAGGTTATAGTCATTTCTATGTTCCGGGCAACCTAAGCTTCACTCTAGGGCGTTGCACCACCAGACCGAACAGTTAGTGCCTTAGAAGTCATCGCCAGAAGCATAAAATACAATATAAATACAACAGTTTTTCCATCGTATAACAGGAATAATTGCAACCAGTTTGAAGGTTAAGGTCATTTCTACTTTCCGGGCAACCTAGGCTTCACTCTAGGGCGTTGTTCCACCAGATCGAATAGTTAGGGCCTAAGAAGTCAGCGCCAGAAGCATAAAATACAATATAAATATAACGGTTTTTCCATCGAATAAAACGAATAATAGCCACCAGTGTGAAGGTTATAGTCATTTCTATGTTCCGGGCAACCTAAGCTTCACTCTAGGGCGTTGCACCACCAGATCGAACAGTTAGTGCCTTAGAAGTCAACGCCAGAAGCATAAAATACAATATAAATACAACAGTTTTTCCATCGTATAACAGGAATAATTGCAACCAGTTTGAAAGTTAAGGTCATTTCTACTTTCCGGGCAACCTAGGCTTCACCCTAGTGCGTAGCTCCACCAGATCGAATAGTTAGTGCCTTAGAAGTCAACGTCAGAAGCATAAAATACAGTATAAATACAACAGTTCTTCCTTCGTATAAAACGAATAATTGCAACCAGTATGAAAGTCATGCTCATTTCTACGTTCCGGGAAACCAAGGCTTCACTCTAGGGCGTTGCTCCAACAGATCGAATAGTTAGGGCCTCAGAAGTCAACGCCAGAAGCATAAAATACAGTATAAATACAACAGCTTTTACATCGTATAAAACGAATAATTGCAACCACTATGAAAGTTATGGTCATTTCTACTATCCGGGCAACCTAGGCTTCACCCTAGGGCGTTGCTCTACCAGATCGAATAGTTAGGGACTTAGAAGTCAACGCCAGAAGCATAAGGTACAATATAAATACAACAGCTTTTACATCGTATAACAGGAACAATAGCAACCAGTGTGAAAGATATGGTCATTTCTACGTTCCGGGCAACCTAGGCGTCACTCTAAGGCGTTGCTCCACAAGATCGAATAGTTAGGGCCCAAGAGGTCAACGTCAGAAGCATAAAATACAATATAAATGCAACAGCTTTTCCATCGTATAAAATGAATAATTGCAAAGAGTGTCAAAGTAATGGTCATTTCTACGTTCCGGGCAACCTAGGTTTCACTCTAGGGCGTTGCTCCACCAGATCGAATAGTTAGTGCGTTAGAAGTCAACATCAGAAGCATAAAATACATTATAAATACAACAGCTTTTCCATCGTATAAAACGAATAATTGCAACCAGTATGAAAGTTATGGTCATTTCTACTTTCCGGGCAACCTCGGCTTCACCCTTGGGCGATGCACCACCAGATCGAATAGTTAGGGCCTTAGAAGTCAACGCGCGAAACATAAAACACAAAATAAATAGAACAGTTTTTCCAGTGTATAAATCGAATAATTGCTACCAGTGTGAAAGTTATGGTCATTTCTACGTTCCGGGCAACCTAGGCTTCACCCTAGTGCGTTGTTCCACCAGTTCGAATAGTTAAGGCCTAAGAAGTGAACGCCAGAAGCATAAAATACAATATAAATACAACAGTTTTTCCATCGTATAAAACGAATAATTGCAACCAGTGTGAAAGTTATGGTCATTTCTACGTTCCGGGCAACATAGGCTTCACTCTAGGGCGTTGCTCCAACAGATCGAATAGTTGGTGCCTAAGAAGTCAACACCAGGAGCATAAAATACAATATAAATGCAACAGCTTTTCCATCGTATAAAATGAATAATTGCAAAGAGTGTGAAAGTAATGGTCATTTCTACGTTCCGTGTACACTAGGCTTCACTCTAGGGTGTTGCTCCACCATATCGAATACTTAGTGCCTTAGAAGTCAACGCCAGAAGCATAAAATACAATATAAATACAACAGTTTTTCCATCTTATAACAGGAATAATTGCAACCAGTTTGAAAGTTATGGTCATTTCTACTTGCCGGGCAACCTAGGCTTCACCCTAGTGCGTAGCTCCACCAGATCGAATAGTTAAGGCCTAAGAAGTGAACGCCAGAAGCATAAAACACAATATAAATACAACAGTTTTTCCATCGTATAAAACGAATAATGGCAACCAGTATGAAAGTCATGGTGATTTCTACGTTCCGGGAAACCATGACTTCACTCTAGGGCGTTGCTCCAACAGATCTAATAGTTAGGGCCTCAGAAGTCAACGCCAGAAGCATAAAATACAATATAAATACAACAGTTTTTCCATCGTATAAAACGAATAATTGCAACCACTATGAAAGTTATGGTCATTTCTAGTATCCGGGCAACCTAGGCTTCACCCTAGGGCGATGCTGCACCAGATCGAATGGCTAGGGCCTTAGAAGTCAACCCGCGGAACATAAAACACAAAATAAATAGAACAGTGTTTCCATTGTATAAATCGAATAATTGCTACTAGTGTGAAAGTTATGGTCATTTCTACGTTCCGGGCAACCTAGGCTTCACCCTAGTGCGTTGTTCCACCAGATCGAATAGTTAAGGCCTAAGAAGTGAACGCCAGAAGCATAAAATACAATATAAATACAACAGTTTTACCATCGTATAAAACGGATAATTGCAACCAGTATGAAAGTTATGGTCATTTCTACTTTCCGGGCAACCTAGGATTCACCCTAGGGCGTTGCTCCAACAGATTGAATAGTTAGTGCCTTAGAAGTCAACGCCCGAAGCATAAAATGCAATTAAAATACAACAGTTTTTCCATCATATAACAGGAGTAATTGCAACCAGTTTGAAAGTGATGGTCATTTCTACGTTCCGGGCACCCTAGGCTTCACTCTAGGGCGTTGCTCCACCATATCGAATACTTAGTGCCTTAGAAGTCAACGCCAGAAGCATAAAATACAACATAAATACAACAGTTTTTCCATCGTATAACAGGAATAATTGCAACCAGTTTGAAAGTTATGGTCATTTCTACTTTCCGGTCAACCTAGGCTTCACCCTAGTGCGTAGCTCCACCAGATCGAATAGTTAGTGCCTTAGAAGTCAACGTGAGAAGCATAAAATACAGTATAAATACAACAGTTCTTGCATCGTATAAACCGGATAATTGCAACCAGTATGAAAGTTATGGTCATTTCTACTTTCCGGGCAACCATGGCTTCACTCTAGGGCGTTGCTCCAACAGATCTAATAGTTAGGGCCTCAGAAGTCAACGCCAGAAGCATGAAATACAATATAAATGCAACAGTTTTTCCATCGTATAAAACGAATAATTGCAACCACTATGAAAGTTATGGTCATTTCTACTTTCCGGGCAACCTTGGATTCACCCTAGGGCGTTGCTCCAACAGATTGTAGTTAGTGCCTTAGAAGTCAACGCCCGAAGCATAAAATGCAATAAAAATACAACAGTTTTTCCATCATATAACAGGTGTAATTGCAACCAGTTTGAAAGTGATGGTCATTTCTACGTTCCGGGCACCCTAGGCTTCACTCTAGGGCGTTGCTCCACCATATCGAATACTTAGTGCCTTAGAAGTCAACGCCAGAAGCATAAAATACAATTAAATACAACAGTTTTTCCATTTTATAACAGGAATAATTGCAACCAGTTTGAAAGTTATGGTCATTTCTACTTGCCGGGCAACCTAGGCTTCACCCTAGTGCGTTGTTCCACCAGATCGAATAGTTAAGGCCTAAGAAGTGAACGCCAGAAGCATAAAACACAATATAAATACAACAGTTTTTCCATCGTATAAACCGGATAATTGCAACCAGTATGAAAGTTATGGTCATTTCTACTTTCCGGGCAACCTAGGATTCACCCTAGGGCGTTGCTCCAATAGATTGAATAGTTAGTGCCTTAGAAGTCAACGCCCGTAGCATAAAATGCAATAAAAATACAACAGTTTTTCCATCATATAACAGGAGTAATTGCAACCAGTTTGAAAGTGATGGTCATTTCTACGTTCCGGGCACCCTAGGC
This sequence comes from Calliopsis andreniformis, assembly GCF_051401765.1. Classification (NCBI taxonomy): domain Eukaryota; kingdom Metazoa; phylum Arthropoda; class Insecta; order Hymenoptera; family Andrenidae; genus Calliopsis; species Calliopsis andreniformis. The sequence continues at coordinate 6,420,852 of NW_027480433.1, forward strand.
TTCACTCTAGGGCGTTGCTCCACCATATCGAATACTTAGTGCCTTAGAAGTCAACGCCAGAAGCATAAAATACAATATAAATACAACAGTTTTTCCATCTTATAACAGGAATAATTGCAACCAGTTTGAAAGTTATGGTCATTTCTACTTGCCGGGCAACATAGGCTTCACCCTAGTGCGTTGTTCCACCAGATCGAATAGTTAAGGCCTAAGAAGTGAACGCCAGAATAATAAAACACAATATAAATACAACAGTTTTTCCATCGTATAAACCGGATAATTGCAACCAGTATGAAAGTTATGGTCATTTCTACTTTCCGGGCAACCTAGGATTCACCCTAGGGCGTTGCTCCAACAGACTGAATAGTTAGTGCCTTAGAAGTCAACCCCCGAAGCATAAAATGCAATAAAAATACAACAGTTTTTCCATCATATTACAGGAGTAATTGCAACCAGTTTGAAAGTGATGGTCATTTCTACGTTCCGGGCACCCTAGGCTTCACTCTAGGGCGTTGCTCCACCATATCGAATACTTAGTGCCTTAGAAGTCAACGCCAGAGGCATAAAATACAATATAAATACAACAGCTTTTCCATCGTTTAACAGGAACAATAGCAACCAGTGTGAAAGATATGATCATTTCCACGTTCCGGGCAACCTAGGCATCACGCTAAGGCGTCGCTCCACCAGATCGAATAGTTAGGGCCTAAGAAGTCAACGCCAGAAGCATAAAATACAATATAAATGCAACAGTTTTTCCATCTTATAACAGGAATAATTGCAACCAGTTTGAAAGTTATGGTCATTTCTACTTGCCGGGCAACCTAGGCTTCACCCTAGTGCGTTGTTCCACCAGATCGAATAGTTAAGGCCTAAGAAGTGAACGCCAGAAGCATAAAGCACAATATAAATACAACAGTTTTTCCATCGTATAAACCGGATAATTGCAACCAGTATGAAAGTTATGGTCATTTCTACTTTCCGGGCAACCATGGCTTCACCCTAGTGCGTTGTTCCACCAGGTCGAATAGTTAAGGCCTAAGAAGTGAACGCCAGAAGCATAAAGCACAATATAAATACAACAGTTTTTCCATCGTATAAACCGGATAATTGCAACCAGTATGAAAGTTATGGTCATTTCTACTTTCCGGGCAACCTAGGATTCACCCTAGGGCGTTGCTCCAATAGATTGAATAGTTAGTGCCTTAGAAGTCAACGCCCGTAGCATAAAATGCAATAAAAATACAACAGTTTTTCCATCATATAACAGGAGTAATTGCAACCAGTTTGAAAGTGATGGTCATTTCTACGTTCCGGGCACCCTAGGCTTCACTCTAGGGCGTTGCTCCACCATATCGAATACTTAGTGCCTTAGAAGTCAACGCCAGAAGCATAAAATACAATATAAATACAACAGTTTTTCCATCTTATAACAGGAATAATTGTAACCAGTTTGAAAGTTATGGTCATTTCTACTTGCCGGGCAACATAGGCTTCACCCTAGTGCGTTGTTCCACCAGATCGAATAATTAAGGCCTAAGAAGTGAACGCCAGAATAATAAAACACAATATAAATACAACAGTTTTTCCATCGTATAAACCGGATAATTGCAACCAGTATGAAAGTTATGGTCATTTCTACTTTCCGGGCAACCTAGGATTCACCCTAGGGCGTTGCTCCAACAGACTGAATAGTTAGTGCCTTAGAAGTCAACCCCCGAAGCATAAAATGCAATAAAAATACAACAGTTTTTCCATCATATTACAGGAGTAATTGCAACCAGTTTGAAAGTGATGGTCATTTCTACGTTCCGGGCACCCTAGGCTTCACTCTAGGGCGTTGCTCCACCATATCGAATACTTAGTGCCTTAGAAGTCAACGCCAGAGGCATAAAATACAATATAAATACAACAGCTTTTCCATCGTTTAACAGGAACAATAGCAACCAGTGTGAAAGATATGATCATTTCCACGTTCCGGGCAACCTAGGCATCACGCTAAGGCGTCGCTCCACCAGATCGAATAGTTAGGGCCTAAGAAGTCAACGCCAGAAGCATAAAATACAATATAAATGCAACAGTTTTTCCATCTTATAACAGGAATAATTGCAACCAGTTTGAAAGTTATGGTCATTTCTACTTGCCGGGCAACCTAGGCTTCACCCTAGTGCGTTGTTCCACCAGATCGAATAGTTAAGGCCTAAGAAGTGAACGCCAGAAGCATAAAGCACAATATAAATACAACAGTTTTTCCATCGTATAAACCGGATAATTGCAACCAGTATGAAAGTTATGGTCATTTCTACTTGCCGGGCAACCTAGGCTTCACCCTAGTGCGTTGTTCCACCAGATCGAATAGTTAAGGCCTAAGAAGTGAACGCCAGAAGCATAAAGCACAATATAAATACAACAGTTTTTCCATCGTATAAACCGGATAATTGCAACCAGTATGAAAGTTATGGTCATTTCTACTTTCCGGGCAACCATGGCTTCACTCTAGGGCGTTGCTCCAACAGATCTAATAGTGAGGGCCTCAGAAGTCAACGCCAGAAGCATAAAATACAATATAAATGCAACAGTTTGTCCATCGTATAAAACGAATAATTGCAACCACTATGAAAGTTATGGTCATTTCTAGTATCCGGGCAACCCAGGCTTCACCCTAGGGCGATGCTGCACCAGATCGAATAGTTAGGGCCTTAGAAGTCAACGCGCGGAACATAAAACACAAAATAAATAGAACAGTGTTTCCATTGTATAAATCGAATAATTGCTACCAGTGTGAAAGTTATGGCCATTTCTACGTCCCGGGAAACCTAGGCTTCACCCTAGTGAGTTGTTCCACCAGATCGAATAGTTAAGGCCTAAGAAGTGAAAGCCAGAAGCATAAAATACAATATAAATACAACAGTTATTCCATCGTATAAACCGGATAATTGCAACAAGTATGAAAGTTATGGTCATTTCTACTTTCCGGGCACCCTAGGCTTCACTCTAGGGCGTTGCTCCACCATATCGAATACTTATTGCCTTAGAAGTCAACGCCAGAAGCATAAAATACAATATAAATACAACAGTTTTTCCATCGTATAACAGGAATAATTGCAACCAGTTTGAAAGTTATGGTCATTTCTACTTTCCGGGCAACCTAGGCTTCACGCTAGTGCGTAGTTCTACCAGATCGAATAGTTAGTGCCTTAGAAGTCAACGTCAGAAGCATAAAATACAGTATAATTACAACAGTTCTTCCATCGTATAAAACGAATAATTGCAACCAGTATGAAAGTCATGGTCATTTCTACGTTCCGGGAAACCAAGGCTTCACTCTAGGGCGTTGCTCCAACAGATCGAATAGTTAGGGCCTCAGAAGTCAACGCCAGAAGCATAAAATACAATATAAATACAACAGCTTTTCCATCGTATAAAACGAATAATTGCAACCACAATGAAAGTTATGGACATTTCTACTTTCCGGGCACCCTAGGCTTCACTCTAGAGCGTTGCTCCACCATATCGAATACTTATTGCCTTAGAAGTCAACGCCAGAAGCATAAAATACAATATAAATACAACAGTTTTTCCATCTTATAACAGGAATAATTGCAACCAGTTTGAAAGTTATGGTCATTTCTACTTGCCGGGGAACCTAGGCTTCACCCTAGTGCGTTGTTCCACCAGATCGAATAGTTAAGGCCTAAGAAGTGAACGCCAGAAGCATAAAGCACAATATAAATACAACAGTTTTTCCATCGTATAAACCGGATAATTGCAACCAGTATGAAAGTTATGGTCATTTCTACTTTCCGGGCAACCATGGCTTCACCCTAGGGCGTTGCTCCAACAGACTGAATAGTTAGTGCCTTAGAAGTCAACCCCCGAAGCATAAAATGCAATAAAAATACAACAGTTTTTCCATCATATTACAGGAGTAATTGCAACCAGTTTGAAAGTGATGGTCATTTCTACGTTCCGGGCACCCTAGGCTTCACTCTAGGGCGTTGCTCCACCATATCGAATACTTAGTGCCTTAGAAGTCAACGCCAGAGGCATAAAATACAATATAAATACAACAGCTTTTCCATCGTTTAACAGGAACAATAGCAACCAGTGTGAAAGGTATGATCATTTCCACGTTCCGGGCAACCTAGGCATCACGCTAAGGCGTCGCTCCACCAGATCGAATAGTTAGGGCCTAAGAAGTCAACGCCAGAAGCATAAAATACAATATAAATGCAACAGTTTTTCCATCTTATAACAGGAATAATTGCAACCAGTTTGAAAGTTATGGTCATTTCTACTTGCCGGGCAACCTAGGCTTCACCCTAGTGCGTTGTTCCACCAGATCGAATAGTTAAGGCCTAAGAAGTGAACGCCAGAAGCATAAAGCACAATATAAATACAACAGTTTTTCCATCGTATAAACCGGATAATTGCAACCAGTATGAAAGCTATGGTCATTTCTACTTTCCGGGCAACCATGGCTTCACCCTAGTGCGTTGTTCCACCAGGTCGAATAGTTAAGGCCTAAGAAGTGAACGCCAGAAGCATAAAGCACAATATAAATACAACAGTTTTTCCATCGTATAAACCGGATAATTGCAACCAGTATGAAAGTTATGGTCATTTCTACTTTCCGGGCAACCTAGGATTCACCCTAGGGCGTTGCTCCAATAGATTGAATAGTTAGTGCCTTAGAAGTCAACGCCCGTAGCATAAAATGCAATAAAAATACAACAGTTTTTCCATCATATAACAGGAGTAATTGCAACCAGTTTGAAAGTGATGGTCATTTCTACGTTCCGGGCACCCTAGGCTTCACTCTAGGGCGTTGCTCCACCATATCGAATACTTAGTGCCTTAGAAGTCAACGCCAGAAGCATAAAATACAATATAAATACAACAGTTTTTCCATCTTATAACAGGAATAATTGCAACCAGTTTGAAAGTTATGGTCATTTCTACTTGCCGGGCAACCTAGGCTTCACCCTAGTGCGTTGTTCCACCAGATCGAATAGTTAAGGCCTAAGAAGTGAACGCCAGAAGCATAAAGCACAATATAAATACAACAGTTTTTCCATCGTATAAACCGGATAATTGCAACCAGTATGAAAGTTATGGTCATTTCTACTTTCCGGGCAACCATGGCTTCACCCTAGTGCGTTGTTCCACCAGGTCGAATAGTTAAGGCCTAAGAAGTGAACGCCAGAAGCATAAAGCACAATATAAATACAACAGTTTTTCCATCGTATAAACCGGATAATTGCAACCAGTATGAAAGTTATGGTCATTTCTACTTTCCGGGCAACCATGGCTTCACTCTAGGGCGTTGCTCCAACAGATCTAATAGTGAGGGCCTCAGAAGTCAACGCCAGAAGCATAAAATACAATATAAATGCAACAGTTTGTCCATCGTATAAAACGAATAATTGCAACCACTATGAAAGTTATGGTCATTTCTAGTATCCGGGCAACCCAGGCTTCACCCTAGGGCGATGCTGCACCAGATCGAATAGTTAGGGCCTTAGAAGTCAACGCGCGGAACATAAAACACAAAATAAATAGAACAGTGTTTCCATTGTATAAATCGAATAATTGCTACCAGTGTGAAAGTTATGGCCATTTCTACGTCCCGGGAAACCTAGGCTTCACCCTAGTGAGTTGTTCCACCAGATCGAATAGTTAAGGCCTAAGAAGTGAACGCCAGAAGCATAAAATACAATATAAATACAACAGTTTTTCCATCGTATAAACCGGATAATTGCAACAAGTATGAAAGTTATGGTCATTTCTACTTTCCGGGCACCCTAGGCTTCACTCTAGGGCGGTGCTCCACCATATCGAATACTTATTGCCTTAGAAGTCAACGCCAGAAGCATAAAATACAATATAAATACAACAGTTTTTCCATCGTATAACAGGAATAATTGCAACCAGTTTGAAAGTTATGGTCATTTCTACTTTCCGGGCAACCTAGGCTTCACGCTAGTGCGTAGTTCTACCAGATCGAATAGTTAGTGCCTTAGAAGTCAACGTCAGAAGCATAAAATACAGTATAATTACAACAGTTCTTCCATCGTATAAAACGAATAATTGCAACCAGTATGAAAGTCATGGTCATTTCTACGTTCCGGGAAACCAAGGCTTCACTCTAGGGCGTTGCTCCAACAGATCGAATAGTTAGGGCTTCAGAAGTCAACGCCAGAAGCATAAAATACAATATAAATACAACAGCTTTTCCATCGTATAAAACGAATAATTGCAACCACAATGAAAGTTATGGACATTTCTACTTTCCGGGCACCCTAGGCTTCACTCTAGAGCGTTGCTCCACCATATCGAATACTTATTGCCTTAGAAGTCAACGCCAGAAGCATAAAATACAATATAAATACAACAGTTTTTCCATCTTATAACAGGAATAATTGCAACCAGTTTGAAAGTTATGGTCATTTCTACTTGGCGGGGAACCTAGGCTTCACCCTAGTGCGTTGTTCCACCAGATCGAATAGTTAAGGCCTAAGAAGTGAACGCCAGAAGCATAAAGCACAATATAAATACAACAGTTTTTCCATCGTATAAACCGGATAATTGCAACCAGTATGAAAGTTATGGTCATTTCTACTTTCCGGGCAACCATGGCTTCACTCTAGGGCGTTGCTCCAACAGATCGAATAGTTAGGGCCTCAGAAGTCAACGCCAGAAGCATAAAATACAATATAAATACAACAGCTTTTCCATCGTATAAAACGAATAATTGCAACCACTATGAAAGTTATGGACATTTCTACTTTCCGGGCACCCTAGGCTTCACTCTAGAGCGTTGCTCCACCATATCGAATACTTATTGCCTTAGAAGTCAACGCCAGAAGCATAAAATACAATATAAATACAACAGTTTTTCCATCTTATAACAGGAATAATTGCAACCAGTTTGAAAGTTATGGTCATTTCTACTTGCCGGGCAACCTAGGCTTCACCCTAGTGCGTTGTTCCACCAGATCGAATAGTTAAGGCCTAAGAAGTGAACGCCAGAAGCATAAAGCACAATATAAATACAACAGTTTTTCCATCGTATAAACCGGATAATTGCAACCAGTATGAAAGTTATGGTCATTTCTACTTTCCGGGCACCCTAGGCTTCACTCTAGGGCGTTGCTCCACCATATCGAATACTTATTGCCTTAGAAGTCAACGCCAGAAGCATAAAATACAATATAAATACAACAGTTTTTCCATCATATAACACGAGTAATTGCAACCAGTTTGAAAGTGATAGTCATTTCTACGTTCCGGGCACCCTAGGCTTCACTCTAGGGCGTTGCTCCACCATATCGAATGCTTAGTGCCTTGGAAGTCAACGCCAGAAGCATAAAATACAATATAAATGCAACAGTTTTTCCATCGTATAACAGGAATAATTGCAACCAGTTTGAAAGTTATGGTCATTTCTACTTGCCGGGCAACCTAGGCTTCACCCTAGGGCGTAGCTACACCAGATCGAATAGTTAGTGCCTTAGAAGTCAACGTCAGAAGCATAAAATACAGTATAAATACAACAGTTCTTCCATCGTATAAAACGAATAATTGCAACCAGTATGAAGGTTATGGAAATTTCTACTTTCCAGGCAAACTAGGCTTCACCCTAGGGTGTTGCTCCACTAGATCGAATAGTTAGGGCCTTAGAAGTCAACGCGCGAAACATAAAACACAAAATAAATAGAACAGTTTTTCCATTGTATAAATCGAATAATTGCTACCAGTGAGAAAGTTATGGCCATTTCTACGTCCCGGGAAACCTAGGCTTCACCCTAGTGCGTTGTTCCACCAGATCGAATAGTTAAGACCTAAGAAGTGAACGCCAGAAGCATAAGGTACAATATAAATACAACAGCTTTTACATCGTATAACAGGAACAATAGCAACCAGCGTGAAAGATATGGTCATTTCTACGTTCCGGGCAATCTAGGCGTCACTCTAAGGCGTTGCTCCACCAGATCGAATAGTTAGGGCCCAAGAAGTCAACGCCAGAAGCATAAAATACAATATAAATGCAACAGCTTTTCCATCGTATAAAATGAATAATTGCAAAGAGTGTGAAAGTAATGTTCACTTCTACGTTCCGGGCAACCTAGGTTTCACTCTAGGGCGTTGCTCCACCAGATCGAATAGTTAGTGCGTTAGAAGTCAACGTCAGAAGCATAAAATACAGTATAAATACAACAGCTTTTCCATCGTATAAAACGAATAATTGCAACCAGTATGAAAGTTATGGACATTTCTACTTTCCGGGCAACCTAGGCTTCACCCTAGGGCGATGCTCCACCAGATCGAATAGTTAGGGCCTTAGAAGTCAACGCGCGAAACATAAAACACAAAATAAATAGAACAGTTTCTCCATTGTATAAATCTAATAATTGCTACCAGTGTGAAAGTTATGGCCATTTCTACGTTCCGGGCAACCTAGGCTTCACCCTAGTGCGTTGTTCCACCAGATCGAATAGTTAAGGCCTAAGAAGTGAACGCCAGAAGCATAAAATACAATATAAATACAACAGTTTTTCCATCGTATAAAACGAATAATTGCAACCAGTGTGAAAGTTATGGTCATTTCTACGTTCCTGGCAACATAGGCTTCACTCTAGGGCGTTGCTCCAACAGATCGAATAGTTGGTGCCTTACATGTCAACGTCAGAAGCATAAAATACAATATAAATACAACAGTTTTTCCATCGTATAAAACGAATAATTGCAACCAGTATGAAAGTTATGGACATTTCTACTTCCCGGGCAACCTAGGCTTCACCCTAGGGCGTTACTCCAACAGATTGAATAGTTAGGGCCTTAGAAGTCAACGCCCGAAGCATAAAATGCAATAAAAATACAACAGTTTTTCCATCGTATAACAGGGATAATTGTATCCAGTTTGAAAGTGATGGTCATTTCTTCGTTCCGGGCAACCTAGGCTTCACTCTAGGGCGTTGCTCCACCAGATCGAATAGTTAGGGCCTAAGAAGTCAACGCCAGAAGCATAAAATACAATATAAATACAACAGTTTTTCCATCGTATAAACCGGATAATTGCAACCAGTATGAAAGTTATGGTCATTTCTACTTTCCGGGCAACCTAGGCTTCACTCTAGGGCGTTGCTCCACCATATCGAATACTTATTGCCTTGGAAGTCAACGCCAGAAGCATAAAATTCAATATAAATACAACAGTTTTTCCATCGTATAACAGGAATAATTGCCACCAGTTTGAAAGTTATGGTCATTTCTACGTTCCGGGCAACCTAGGCTTCACTCTAGGGCGTTGCTCCACCAGATCGAATAGTTAGGGCCTAAGAAGTGAACGCCAGAAGCATAAAATACAATATAAATACAACAGTTTTACCATCGTATAAAACGGATAATTGCAACCAGTATGAAAGTTATGGTCATTTCTACTTTCCGGGCAACCTAGGATTCACCCTAGGGCGTTGCTCCAACAGATTGAATAGTTAGTGCCTTAGAAGTCAACGCCCGAAGCATAAAATGCAACAAAAATACAACAGTTTTTCCATCATATAACAGGAGTAATTGCAACCAGTTTGAAAGTGAGGGTCATTTCTACGTTCCGGGCACCCTAGGCTTCACTCTAGTGCGTTGTTCCACCATATCGAATACATAGTGCCTTAGAAGTCAACGCCAGAAGCATAAAATACAATATAAATACAACAGTTTTTCCATCTTATAACAGGAATAATTGCAACCAGTTTGAAAGTTATGGTCATTTCTACTTGCCGGGCAACATAGGCTTCACCCTAGTGCGTTGTTCCACCAGATCGAATAGTTAAGGCCTAAGAAGTGAACGCCAGAATAATAAAACACAATATAAATACAACAGTTTTTCCATCGTATAAACCGGATAATTGCAACCAGTATGAAAGTTATGGTCATTTCTACTTTCCGGGCAACCTAGGATTCACCCTAGGGCGTTGCTCCAACAGATCTAATAGTTAGGGCCTCAGAAGTCAACGCCAGAAGCATAAAATACAATATAAATACAACAGTTTTTCCATCGTATAAAACGAATAATTGCAACCACTATGAAAGTTATGGTCATTTCTAGTATCCGGGCAACCTAGGCTTCACCCTAGGGCGATGCTGCACCAGATCGAATAGTTAGGGCCTTAGAAGTCAACGCGCGGAACATAAAACACAAAATAAATAGAACAGTGTTTCCATTGTATAAATCGAATAATTGCCACCTGTGTGAAAGTTATGGTCATTTCTACGTTCCGGGCAACCTAGGCTTCACCCTAGTGCGTTGTTCCACCAGATCGAATAGTTAAGGCCTAAGAAGTGAACGCCAGAAGCATAAAATACAATATAAATACAACAGTTTTACCATCGTATAAAACGGATAATTGCAACCAGTATGAAAGTTATGGTCATTTCTACTTTCCGGGCAACCTAGGATTCACCCTAGGGCGTTGCTCCAACAGATCTAATAGTTAGGGCCTCAGAAGTCAACGCCAGAAGCATAAAATACAATATAAATACAACAGTTTTTCCATCGTATAAAACGAATAATTGCAACCACTATGAAAGTTATGGTCATTTCTAGTATCCGGGCAACCTAGGCTTCACCCTAGGGCGATGCTGCACCAGATCGAATAGTTAGGGCCTTAGAAGTCAACGCGCGGAACATAAAACACAAAATAAATAGAACAGTGTTTCCATTGTATAAATCGAATAATTGCTACCTGTGTGAAAGTTATGGTCATTTCTACGTTCCGGGCAACCTAGGCTTCACCCTAGTGCGTTGTTCCACCAGATCGAATAGTTAAGGCCTAAGAAGTGAACGCCAGAAGCATAAAATACAATATAAATACAACAGTTTTACCATCGTATAAAACGGATAATTGCAACCAGTATGAAAGTTATGGTCATTTCTACTTTCCGGGCAACCTAGGCTTCACCCTAGGGCGATGCTGCACCAGATCGAATAGTTAGGGCCTTAGAAGTCAACGCGCGGAACATAAAACACAAAATAAATAGAACAGTGTTTCCATTGTATAAATCGAATAATTGCTACCTGTGTGAAAGTTATGGTCATTTCTACGTTCCGGGCAACCTAGGCTTCACCCTAGTGAGTTGTTCCACCAGATCGAATAGTTAAGGCCTAAGAAGTGAACGCCAGAAGCATAAAATACAATATAAATACAACAGTTTTACCATCGTATAAAACGGATAATTGCAACCAGTCTGAAAGTTATGGTCATTTCTACTTTCCGGGCAACCTAGGATTCACCCTAGGGCGTTGCTCCAACAGATTGAATAGTTAGTGCCTTAGAAGTCAACGCCCGAAGCATAAAATGCAATAAAAATGCAACAGTTTTTCCATCATATAACAGGAGTAATTGCAACCAGTTTGAAAGTGATAGTCATTTCTACGTTCCGGGCACCCTAGGCTTCACTCTAGGGCGTTGCTCCACCATATCGAATGCTTAGTGCCTTAGAAGTCAACGCCAGAAGCATAAAATACAATATAAATGCAACAGTTTTTCCATCGTATAACAGGAATAATTGCAACCAGTTTGAAAGTTATGGTCATTTCTACTTGCCGGGCAACCTAGGCTTCACCCTAGGGCGTAGCTACACCAGATCGAATAGTTAGTGCCTTAGAAGTCAACGTCAGAAGCATAAAGTACAGTATAAATACAACAGTTCTTCCATCGTATAAAACGAATAATTGCAACCAGTATGAAAGTTATGGTCATTTCTACGTTCCCGGCAACCTAGGCTTCACTCTAGGGCGTTGCTCCACCAGATCGAATAGTTAGGGCCTAAGAAGTCAACACCAGGAGCATAAAATACTATATAAATGCAACAGCTTTTCCATCGTATAAAATGAATAATTGCAAAGAGTGTGAAAGTAATGGTCATTTCTACGTTCCGTGTAACCTAGGCTTCACTCTTGGGTGTTGCTCCACCATATCGAATACTTAGTGCCTTAGAAGTCAACGCCAGAAGCATAAAATACAATATAAATACAACAGTTTTTCCATGGTATAGCAGGAATAATTGCAACCAGTTTGCAAGTTATGGTCATGTCTACTTGCCGGGCAACCTCGGCTTCACCCTTGGGCGATGCTCCACCAGATCGAATAGTTAGGGCCTGAGAAGTCAACGCGCGAAACATAAAACACAAAATAAATAGAACAGTTTTTCCATTGTATAAATCGAATAATTGCTACCAGTGTGAAAGTTATGGTCATTTCTACGCTCCGGGCAACCTAGGCTTCACCCTAGTGCGTTGTTCCACCAGATCGTATAGTTAAGGCCTAAGAAGTGAACGCCAGAAGCATAAAATAGAATATAAATACAACAGTTTTTCCATCGTATAAAACGAATAATTGCAACCAGTATGAAAGTTATGGACATTTCTACTTCCCGGGCAACCTAGGCTTCACCCTAGGGCGTTGCTCCAACAGATTGAATAGTTAGGGCCTTAGAAGTCAACGCCCGAAGCATAAAATGCAATAAAAATACAACAGTTTTTCCATCGTATAACAGGAATAATTGTAACCAGTTTGAAAGTGATGGTCATTTCTTCGTTCCGGGCAACCTAGGCTTCACTCTAGGGCGTTGCTAGACCAGATCGAATAGTTAGGGCCTAAGAAGTCAACGCCAGATGAATAAAATACAATATAAATACAACAGTTTTTCCATCGTATAAACCGGATAATTGCAACCAGTATGAAAGTTATGGTCATTTCTACTTTCCGGGCAACCTAGGCTTCACTCTAGGGCGTTGCTCCACCATATCGAATACTTATTGCCTTAGAAGTCAACGCCAGAAGCATAAAATTCAATATAAATACAACAGTTTTTCCATCGTATAACAGGAATAATTGCCACCAGTTTGAAAGTTATGGTCATTTCTACGTTCCGGGCAACCTAGGCTTCACTCTAGGGCGTTGCTCCACCAGATCGAATAGTTAGGGCCTAAGAAGTCAACACCAGGAGCATAAAATACTATATAAATGCAACAGCTTTTCCATCGTATAAAGTGAATAATTGCAAAGAGTGTGAAAGTAATGGTCATTTCTACGTTCCGTGTAACCTAGGCTTCACTCTTGGGTGTTGCTCCACCATATCGAATACTTAGTGCCTTAGAAGTCAACGCCAGAAGCATAAAATACAATATAAATACAACAGTTTTTCCATCGTATAGCAGGAATAATTGCAACCAGTTTGCGAGTTATGGTCATGTCTACTTGCCGGGCAACCTCGGCTTCACCCTTGGGCGATGCTCCACCAGATCGAATAGTTAGGGCCTGAGAAGTCAACGCGCGAAACATAAAACACAAAATAAATAGAATAGTTTTTCCATTGTATAAATCGAATAATTGCTACCAGTGTGAAAGTTATGGTCATTTCTACGTTCCGGGCAACCTAGGCTTCACCCTAGTGCGTTGTTCCACCAGATCGTATAGTTAAGGCCTAAGAAGTGAACGCCAGAAGCATAAAATACAATATAAATACAACAGTTTTTCCATCGTATAAAACGAATAATTGCAACCAGTGTGAAAGTTATGGTCATTTCTACGTCCCGGGCAACATAGGCTTCACTCTAGGGCGTTGCTCCAACAGATCGAATAGTTGGTGTCTAAGAAGTCAACACCAGGAGCATAAAATACAATATAAATGCAACGGCTTTTCCATCGTATAAAATGAATAATTGCAAAGAGTGTGAAAGTAATGGTCATTTCTACGTTCCGTGTACCCTAGGCTACACTCTAGGGTGTTGCTCCACCATATCGAATACTTAGTGCCTTAGAAGTCAACGCCAGAAGCATAAAATACAATTTAAATACAACAGTTTTTCCATCTTATAACAGGAATAATTGCTACCAGTGTGAAAGTTATGGTCATTTCTACGTTCCGGGCAACGTAGGCTTCACCCTAGTGCGTTCTTCCACCAGATCGAATAGTTAAGGCCTAAGAAGTGAACGCCAGAAGCATAAAATACAATATAAATACAACAGTTTTACCATCGTATAAAACGGATAATTGCAACCAGTATGAAAGTTATGGTCATTTCTACTTTCCGGGCAACCTAGGATTCACCCTAGGGCGTTGCTCCAACAGATTGAATAGTTAGTGCCTTAGAAGTCAACGCCCGAAGCATAAAATGCAACAAAAATACAACAGTTTTTCCATCATATAACAGGAGTAATTGCAACCAGTTTGAAAGTGAGGGTCATTTCTACGTTCCGGTCACCCTAGGCTTCACTCTAGGGCGTTGCTCCACCATATCGAATACTTTGTGCCTTAGAAGTCAACGCCAGAAGCATAAAATACAATATAAATACAACAGTTTTTCCATCTTATAACAGGAATAATTGCAACCAGTTTGAAAGTTATGGTCATTTCTACTTGCCGGGCAACATAGGCTTCACCCTAGTGCGTTGTTCCACCAGATCGAATAGTTAAGGCCTAAGAAGTGAACGCCAGAATAATAAAACACAATATAAATACAACAGTTTTTCCATCGTATAAACCGGATAATTGCAACCAGTATGAAAGTTATGGTCATTTATACTTTCCGGGCAACCTAGGATTCACCCTAGGGCGTTGCTCCAACAGATCTAATAGTTAGGGCCTCAGAAGTCAACGCCAGAAGCATAAAATACAATATAAATACAACAGTTTTTCCATCGTATAAAACGAATAATTGCAACCACTATGAAAGTTATGGTCATTTCTAGTATCCGGGCAACCTAGGCTTCACCCTAGGGCGATGCTGCACCAGATCGAATAGTTAGGGCCTTAGAAGTCAACGCGCGGAACATAAAACACAAAATAAATAGAACAGTGTTTCCATTGTATAAATCGAATAATTGCTACCTGTGTGAAAGTTATGGTCATTTCTACGTTCCGGGCAACCTAGGCTTCACCCTAGTGCGTTGTTCCACCAGATCGAATAGTTAAGGCGTAAGAAGTGAACGCCAGAAGCATAAAATACAATATAAATACAACAGCTTTACCATCGTATAAAACGGATAATTGCAACCAGTATGAAAGTTATGGTCATTTCTACTTTCCGGGCAACCTAGGATTCACCCTAGGGCGTTGCTCCAACAGATTGAATAGTTAGTGCCTTAGAAGTCAACGCCCGAAGCATAAAATGCAATAAAAATACAACAGTTTTTCCATCATATAACAGGAGTAATTGCAACCAGTTTGAAAGTGAGGGTCATTTCTACGTTCCGGGCACCCTAGGCTTCACTCTAGGGCGTTGCTCCACCATATCGAATACTTAGTGCCTTAGAAGTCAACGCCAGAAGCATAAAATACAATATAAATACAACAGTTTTTCCATCTTATAACAGGAACAATTGCAACCGGTTTGAAAGTTATGGTCATTTCTACTTGTCGGGCAACATAGGCTTCACCCTAGTGCGTTGTTCCACCAGATCGAATAGTTAAGGCCTAAGAAGTGAACGCCAGAATAATAAAACACAATATAAATACAACAGTTTTTCCATCGTATAAACCGGATAATTGCAACCAGTATGAAAGTTATGGTCATTTCTACTTTCCGGGCAACCTAGGATTCACCCTAGGGCGTTGCTCCAACAGATCTAATAGTTAGGGCCTCAGAAGTCAACGCCAGAAGCATAAAATACAATATAAATACAACAGTTTTTCCATCGTATAAAACGAATAATTGCAACCACTATGAAAGTTATGGTCATTTCTAGTATCCGGGCAACCTAGGCTTCACCCTAGGGCGATGCTGCACCAGATCGAATAGTTAGGGCCTTAGAAGTCAACGCGCGGAACATAAAACACAAAATAAATAGAACAGTGTTTCCATTGTATAAACCGAATAATTGCTACCTGTGTGAAAGTTATGGTCACTTCTACGTTCCGGGCAACCTAGGTTTCACCCTAGTGCGTTGTTCCACCAGATCGAATAGTTAAGGCCTAAGAAGTGAACGCCAGAAGCATAAAATACAATATAAATACATCAGTTTTACCATCGTATAAAACGGATAATTGCAACCAGTATGAAAGTTATGGTCATTTCTACTTTCCGGGCAACCTAGGATTCACCCTAGGGCGTTGCTCCAACAGATTGAATAGTTAGTGCCTTAGAAGTCAACGCCCGAAGCATAAAATGCAATAAAAATGCAACAGTTTTTCCATCATATAACAGGAGTAATTGCAACCAGTTTGAAAGTGATAGTCATTTCTACGTTCCGGGCACCCTAGGCTTCACTCTAGGGCGTTGCTCCACCATATCGAATGCTTAGTGCCTTAGAAGTCAACGCCAGAAGCATAAAATACAATATAAATGCAACAGTTTTTCCATCGTATAACAGGAATAATTGCAACCAGTTTGAAAGTTATGGTCATTTCTACTTGCCGGGCAACCTAGGCTTCACCCTAGGGCGTAGCTACACCAGATCGAATAGTTAGTGCCTTAGAAGTCAACGTCAGAAGCATAAAATACAGTATAAATACAACAGTTCTTCCATCGTATAAAACGAATAATTGCAACCAGTATGAAAGTTATGGACATTTCTACTTTCCAGGCAAACTAGGCTTCACCCTAGGGTGTTGCTCCACTAGATCGAATAGTTAGGGCCTTAGAAGTCAACGCGCGAAACATAAAACACAAAATAAATAGAACAGTTTTTCCATTGTATAAATCGAATAATTGCTACCAGTGAGAAAGTTATGGCCATTTCTACGTCCCGGGAAACCTAGGCTTCATCCTAGTGCGTTGTTCCACCAGATCGAATAGTTAAGGCCTAAGAAGTGAACGCCAGAAGCATAAAATACAATATAAATACAACAGTTTTACCATCGTATAAAACGGATAATTGCAACCAGTATGAAAGTTATGGCCATTTCTACTTTCCGGGCAACCTGGGCTTCACCCTAGGGCGTTGCTCCAACAGATTGAATAGTTAGGGCCTTAGAAGTCAACGCCCGAAGCATAAAATGCAATAAAAATACAACAGTTTTTCCATCGTATAACAGGAATAATTGTAACCAGTTTGAAAGTGATGGTCATTTCTACGTTCCGGGCAACCTAGGCTTCACTCTAGGGCGTGGCTCCACCAGATCGAATAGTTAGGGCCTAGGAAGTCAACACCAGGAGCATAAAATACTATATAAATGCAACAGCTTTTCCATCGTATAAAATGAATAATTGCAAAGAGTGTGAAAGTAATGGTCATTTCTACGTTCCGTATAACCTAGGCTTCACTCTTGGGTGATGCTCCACCATATCGAATACTTAGTGCCTTAGAAGTCAACGCCAGAAGCATAAAATACAATATAAATACAACAGTTTTTCCATGGTATAGCAGGAATAATTGCAACCAGTTTGCAAGTTATGGTCATGTCTACTTGCCGGGCAACCTCGGCTTCACCCTTGGGCGATGCTCCACCAGATCGAATAGTTAGGGCCTGAGAAGTCAACGCGCGAAACATAAAACACAAAATAAATAGAACAGTTTTTCCATTGTATAAATCGAATAATTGCTACCAGTGTGAAAGTTATGGTCATTTCTACTTTCCGGGCAACCTAGGATTCACCCTAGGGCGTTGCTCCAACAGATTGAATAGTTAGTGCCTTAGAAGTCAACGCCCGAAGCATAAAATGCAATAAAAATACAACAGTTTTTCCATCATATAACAGGAGTAATTGCAACCAGTTTGAAAGTGATGGTCATTTCTACGTTCCGGGCACCCTAGGCTTCACTCTAGGGCGTTGCTCCACCATATCGAATACTTAGTGCCTTAGAAGTCAACGCCAGAAGCATAAAATACAATATAAATTAAACAGTTTTTCCATCGTATAACAGGAATAATTGCAACCAGTTTGAAAGTTATGGTCACTTCTACTTGCCGGGCAACCTACGCTTCACCCTAGGGCGTTGCTCCACCAAATCGAATAGTTAGTGCGTTGGAAGTCAACGTCAGAAGCATAAAATACTGTATAAATACAACAACTTTTCCATCGTATAAAACGAATAATTGCAACCAGTATGAAAGTTATGGACATTTCTACTTTCCGGGCAACCTAGGCTTCACCCTAGTGCGTTGTTCCACCAGATCGAATAGCTAAGGCCTAAGAAGTGAACGCCAGAAGCATTAAATACAATATAAATACAACAGTTTTTCCATCGCATAAAACGAATAATTGCAACCAGTGTGAAAGCTATGGTCATTTCTACGTTCCGTGCAACCTAGGCTTCACTCTAGGGCGTTGGTCCACCAGATCGAATAGTTGGTGACTGAGAAGTCAACGCCACAAGCATAAAATACAATATAAGTACAACAGTTTTTCCATCGTATAAAACGAATAATTGCAAACAGTGCGAAGGTAATGGTCATTTCTACGTTCCGTGCAACCTAGGCTTCACTCTAGGGCGTTGGTCCACCAGATCGAATAGTTGGTGACTGAGAAGTCAACGTCAGAAGCATAAAATGCAACATAAATACAACAGTTTTTCCATCGTATAAAACGAATAATTGCAACCAGTATGAAAGTTATGGACATTTCTACTTTCCGGGCAACATAGGCTTCACCCTAGGGCGTTGCTCCAACAGATTGAATAGTTAGGGCCTTAGAAGTCAACGTCCGAAGCATAAAATGCAATAAGAATACAACAGTTTTTCCATCGTATAACAGGAATAATTGTAACCAGTTTGAAAGTGAATGACATTTCTACGTTCCGGGCAACCTAGGCTTCACTCTAGGGCGTTGCTCCATCAGATCGAATAATTAGGGCCTAAGAAGTCAACACCAGAAGCATAAAATACAATATAAATACAACAGCTTTTCCATCGTATAAAACGAATAATTGCAACCAGTGTGAAAGTTATGGTCATTTCTACGTTCCGGGCATCTTAGGCTTCACTCTAGATCGTTGCTCCACCAGATCGAATAGTTAGTGCCTCAGAAGTCAACGCCCGAAACATTAAAAACAAAATTAATAGAACAGTTTTTCCATTGTATAAATTGAATAATTGTTACATCTGTGAAAGTGATGGTCATCTCTACGTTCCGGGAAACCTAGGCTTCACCCTAGGGCGATGCTGCGCCAGATCGAATAGTTAGGGCCTTAGAAGTCAACGCGCGGCACATAAAACACAAAATAAATAGAACAGTTTTTCCATTGTATAAATCGAATAATTGCTACCAGTGTGAAAGTTATGGTCATTTCTACGTTCCGGGCAACCTAGGCTTCACCCTAGTGCGTTGTTCCACCAGATCGAATAGTTAAGGCCTAAGAAGTGAACGCCAGAAGCATAAAATACAATATAAATACAACAGTTTTTCCATCTTATAACAGGAATAATTGCAACCAGTTTGAAAGTTATGGTCATTTCTACTTGCCGGACAACCTAGGCTTCACCCTAGTGCGTTGTTCCACCAGATCGAATAGTTAAGGCCTAAGAAGTGAACGCCAGAAGCATAAAACACAACATAAATACAACAGTTTTTCCATCGTATAAACCGGATAATTGCAACCAGTATGAAAGTTATGGTCATTTCTACTTTCCGGGCAACCTAGGATTCACCCTAGGGCGTTGCTCCAACAGACTGAATAGTTAGTGCCTTAGAAGTCAACCCCCGAAGCATAAAATGCAATAAAAATACAACAGTTTTTCCATCATATTACAGGAGTAATTGCAACCAGTTTGAAAGTGATGGTCATTTCTACGTTCCGGGCACCCTAGGCTTCACTCTAGGGCGTTGCTCCACCATATCGAATACTTAGTGCCTTAGAAGTCAACGCCAGAGGCATAAAATACAATATAAATACAACAGCTTTTCCATCGTTTAACAGGAACAATAGCAACCAGTGTGAAAGATATGATCATTTCCACGTTCCGGGCAACCTAGGCGTCACGCTAAGGCGTCGCTCCACCAGATCGAATAGTTAGTGCCTTAGAAGTCAACGTCAGAAGCATAAAATACAGTATAATTACAACAGTTCTTCGATCGTATAAAACGAATAATTGCAACCAGTATGAAAGTCATGGTCATTTCTACGTTCCGGGAAACCAAGGCTTCACTCTAGGGCGTTGCTCCACCATATCGAATACTTAGTGCCTTAGAAGTCAACGCCAGAGGCATAAAATACAATATAAATACAACAGCTTTTCCATCGTTTAACAGGAATAATTGCAACCAGTTTGAAAGTTATGGTCATTTCTACTTGCCGGACAACCTAGGCTTCACCCTAGTGCGTTGTTCCACCAGATCGAATAGTTAAGGCCTAAGAAGTGAACGCCAGAAGCATAAAACACAACATAAATACAACAGTTTTTCCATCGTATAAACCGGATAATTGCAACCAGTATGAAAGTTATGGTCATTTCTACTTTCCGGGCAACCTAGGATTCACCCTAGGGCGTTGCTCCAACAGACTGAATAGTTAGTGCCTTAGAAGTCAACCCCCGAAGCATAAAATGCAATAAAAATACAACAGTTTTTCCATCATATTACAGGAGTAATTGCAACCAGTTTGAAAGTGATGGTCATTTCTACTTGCCGGGCAACCTAGGCTTCACCCTGGTGCGTTGTTCCACCAGATCGAATAGTTAAGGCCTAAGAAGTGAACGCCAGAAGCATAAAGCACAATATAAATACAACAGTTTTTCCATCGTATAAACCGGACAATTGCAACCAGTATGAAAGTTATGGTCATTTCTACTTTCCGGGCAACCATGGCTTCACTCTAGGGCGTTGCTCCAACAGATCTAATAGTTAGAGCCTCAGAAGTCAACGCGAGAAGCATAAAATACAATATAAATACAACAGTTTTTCCATCTTATAACAGGAATAATTGCAACCAGTTTGAAAGTTATGGTCATTTCTACTTGCCGGACAACCTAGGCTTCACCCTAGTGCGTTGTTCCACCAGATCGAATAGTTAAGGCCTAAGAAGTGAACGCCAGAAGCATAAAACACAACATAAATACAACAGTTTTTCCATCGTATAAACCGGATAATTGCAACCAGTATGAAAGTTATGGTCATTTCTACTTTCCGGGCAACCTAGGATTCACCCTAGGGCGTTGCTCCAACAGACTGAATAGTTAGTGCCTTAGAAGTCAACCCCCGAAGCATAAAATGCAATAAAAATACAACAGTTTTTCCATCATATTACAGGAGTAATTGCAACCAGTTTGAAAGTTATGGTCATTTCTACTTGCCGGGCAACCTAGGCTTCACCCTGGTGCGTTGTTCCACCAGATCGAATAGTTAAGGCCTAAGAAGTGAACGCCAGAAGCATAAAGCACAATATAAATACAACAGTTTTTCCATCGTATAAACCGGATAATTGCAACCAGTATGAAAGTTATGGTCATTTCTACTTTCCGGGCAACTATGGCTTCACTCTAGGGCGTTGCTCCAACAGATCTAATAGTTAGGGCCTCAGAAGTCAACGCGAGAAGCATAAAATACAATATAAATGCAACAGTTTTTCCATCGTATAAAACGAATAATTGCAACCACTATGAAAGTTATGGTCATTTCTAGTATCCGGGCAACCTAGGCTTCACCCTAGGGCGATGCTGCACCAGATCGAATAGTTAGGGCCTTAGAAGTCAACGCGCGAAACATAAAACACAAAATAAATAGAACAGTTTTTCCATTGCATAAATCGAATAATTGCTACCAGTGTGAAAGTTATGGCCATTTCTACGTCCCGGGAAACCTAGGCTTCACCCTAGTGCGTTGTTCCACCAGATCGAATAGCTAAGGCCTAAGAAGTGAACGCCAGAAGCATAAAATACAATATAAATACAACAGTTTTTCCATCGTATAAACCGGATAATTGCAACCAGTATGAAAGTTATGGTCATTTCTACTTTCCGGGCACCCTAGGCTTGACTCTAGGGCGTTGCTCCACCATATCGAATACCTATTGCCTTAGAAGTCAAGGCCAGAAGCATAAAATACAATATAAATACAACAGTTTTTCCATCGTATAACAGGAATAATTGCAACCAGTTTGAAAGTTAAGGTCATTTCTACTTTCCGGGCAACCTAGGCTTCACCCTAGTGCGTAGCTCCACCAGATCGAATAGTTAGTGCCTCAGAAGTCAACGTCAGAAGCATAAAATACAGTATAAATACAACAGTTCTTCCACCGTATAAAACGAATAATTGGAACCAGTATGAAAGTCATGCTCATTTCTACGTTCCGGGAAACCAAGGCTTCACTCTAGGGCGTTGCTCCAACAGATCGAATAGTTAGGGCCTCAGAGGTCAACGCCAGAAGCATAAAATACAATATAAATACAACAGCTTTTCCATCGTATAAAACGAATAATTGCAACCACTGTGAAAGTTATGGTCATTTCTACTATCCGGGCAACCTAGGCTTCACCCTAGGGCGTTGCTCCACCAGATCGAATAGTTAGGGCCTTAGAAGTCAACGCCAGAAGCATAAGGTACAATATAAATACAACAGCTTTTACATCGTATAACAGGAACAATAGCAACCAGTGTGAAAGATATGGTCATTTCTATGTTCCGGGCAATCTCGACGTCACTCTAAGGCGTTGCTCCACCAGACCGAATAGTTAGGGCCAAAGAGGTCAACGCCAGAAGCATAAAATACAATATAAATGCAACAGCTTTTCCATCGTATAAAATGAATAATTGCAAAGAGTGTGAAAGTAATGGTCATTTCTACGTTCCGGGCAACCTAGGTTTCACTCTAGGGCGTTGCTCCACCAGATCGAATAGTTAGTGCGTTAGAGGTCAACGTCAGAAGCATAAAATACAGTATAAATACAACAGCTTTTCCATCGTATAAAACGAATAATTGCAACCAGTGTGAAAGTGATGGTCATCTCTACGTTCCGGGAAACCTAGGCTTCACCCTAGGGCGATGCTGCGCCAGATCGAATAGTTAGGGCCTTAGAAGTCAACGCGCGGCACATAAAACACAAAATAAATAGAACAGTTTTTCCATTGTATAAATCGAATAATTGCTACCAGTGTGAAAGTTATGGTCATTTCTACGTTCCGGGCAACCTAGGCTTCACCCTAGTGCGTTGTTCCACCAGATCGAATAGTTAAGGCCTAAGAAGTGAACGCCAGAAGCATAAAATACAATATAAATACAACAGTTTTTCCATCTTATAACAGGAATAATTGCAACCAGTTTGAAAGTTATGGTCATTTCTACTTGCCGGACAACCTAGGCTTCACCCTAGTGCGTTGTTCCACCAGATCGAATAGTTAAGGCCTAAGAAGTGAACGCCAGAAGCATAAAACACAACATAAATACAACAGTTTTTCCATCGTATAAACCGGATAATTGCAACCAGTATGAAAGTTATGGTCATTTCTACTTTCCGGGCAACCTAGGATTCACCCTAGGGCGTTGCTCCAACAGACTGAATAGTTAGTGCCTTAGAAGTCAACCCCCGAAGCATAAAATGCAATAAAAATACAACAGTTTTTCCATCATATTACAGGAGTAATTGCAACCAGTTTGAAAGTGATGGTCATTTCTACGTTCCGGGCACCCTAGGCTTCACTCTAGGGCGTTGCTCCACCATATCGAATACTTAGTGCCTTAGAAGTCAACGCCAGAGGCATAAAATACAATATAAATACAACAGCTTTTCCATCGTTTAACAGGAACAATAGCAACCAGTGTGAAAGATATGATCATTTCCACGTTCCGGGCAACCTAGGCGTCACGCTAAGGCGTCGCTCCACCAGATCGAATAGTTAGTGCCTTAGAAGTCAACGTCAGAAGCATAAAATACAGTATAATTACAACAGTTCTTCGATCGTATAAAACGAATAATTGCAACCAGTATGAAAGTCATGGTCATTTCTACGTTCCGGGAAACCAAGGCTTCACTCTAGGGCGTTGCTCCACCATATCGAATACTTAGTGCCTTAGAAGTCAACGCCAGAGGCATAAAATACAATATAAATACAACAGCTTTTCCATCGTTTAACAGGAATAATTGCAACCAGTTTGAAAGTTATGGTCATTTCTACTTGCCGGACAACCTAGGCTTCACCCTAGTGCGTTGTTCCACCAGATCGAATAGTTAAGGCCTAAGAAGTGAACGCCAGAAGCATAAAACACAACATAAATACAACAGTTTTTCCATCGTATAAACCGGATAATTGCAACCAGTATGAAAGTTATGGTCATTTCTACTTTCCGGGCAACCTAGGATTCACCCTAGGGCGTTGCTCCAACAGACTGAATAGTTAGTGCCTTAGAAGTCAACCCCCGAAGCATAAAATGCAATAAAAATACAACAGTTTTTCCATCATATTACAGGAGTAATTGCAACCAGTTTGAAAGTGATGGTCATTTCTACTTGCCGGGCAACCTAGGCTTCACCCTGGTGCGTTGTTCCACCAGATCGAATAGTTAAGGCCTAAGAAGTGAACGCCAGAAGCATAAAGCACAATATAAATACAACAGTTTTTCCATCGTATAAACCGGACAATTGCAACCAGTATGAAAGTTATGGTCATTTCTACTTTCCGGGCAACCATGGCTTCACTCTAGGGCGTTGCTCCAACAGATCTAATAGTTAGAGCCTCAGAAGTCAACGCGAGAAGCATAAAATACAATATAAATACAACAGTTTTTCCATCTTATAACAGGAATAATTGCAACCAGTTTGAAAGTTATGGTCATTTCTACTTGCCGGACAACCTAGGCTTCACCCTAGTGCGTTGTTCCACCAGATCGAACAGTTAAGGCCTAAGAAGTGAACGCCAGAAGCATAAAACACAACATAAATACAACAGTTTTTCCATCGTATAAACCGGATAATTGCAACCAGTATGAAAGTTATGGTCATTTCTACTTTCCGGGCAACCTAGGATTCACCCTAGGGCGTTGCTCCAACAGACTGAATAGTTAGTGCCTTAGAAGTCAACCCCCGAAGCATAAAATGCAATAAAAATACAACAGTTTTTCCATCATATTACAGGAGTAATTGCAACCAGTTTGAAAGTTATGGTCATTTCTACTTGCCGGGCAACCTAGGCTTCACCCTGGTGCGTTGTTCCACCAGATCGAATAGTTAAGGCCTAAGAAGTGAACGCCAGAAGCATAAAGCACAATATAAATACAACAGTTTTTCCATCGTATAAACCGGATAATTGCAACCAGTATGAAAGTTATGGTCATTTCTACTTTCCGGGCAACTATGGCTTCACTCTAGGGCGTTGCTCCAACAGATCTAATAGTTAGGGCCTCAGAAGTCAACGCGAGAAGCATAAAATACAATATAAATGCAACAGTTTTTCCATCGTATAAAACGAATAATTGCAACCACTATGAAAGTTATGGTCATTTCTAGTATCCGGGCAACCTAGGCTTCACCCTAGGGCGATGCTGCACCAGATCGAATAGTTAGGGCCTTAGAAGTCAACGCGCGAAACATAAAACACAAAATAAATAGAACAGTTTTTCCATTGCATAAATCGAATAATTGCTACCAGTGTGAAAGTTATGGCCATTTCTACGTCCCGGGAAACCTAGGCTTCACCCTAGTGCGTTGTTCCACCAGATCGAATAGCTAAGGCCTAAGAAGTGAACGCCAGAAGCATAAAATACAATATAAATACAACAGTTTTTCCATCGTATAAACCGGATAATTGCAACCAGTATGAAAGTTATGGTCATTTCTACTTTCCGGGCACCCTAGGCTTGACTCTAGGGCGTTGCTCCACCATATCGAATACCTATTGCCTTAGAAGTCAAGGCCAGAAGCATAAAATACAATATAAATACAACAGTTTTTCCATCGTATAACAGGAATAATTGCAACCAGTTTGAAAGTTAAGGTCATATCTACTTTCCGGGCAACCTAGGCTTCACCCTAGTGCGTAGCTCCACCAGATCGAATAGTTAGTGCCTCAGAAGTCAACGTCAGAAGCATAAAATACAGTATAAATACAACAGTTCTTCCACCGTATAAAACGAATAATTGGAACCAGTATGAAAGTCATGCTCATTTCTACGTTCCGGGAAACCAAGGCTTCACTCTAGGGCGTTGCTCCAACAGATCGAATAGTTAGGGCCTCAGAGGTCAACGCCAGAAGCATAAAATACAATATAAATACAACAGCTTTTCCATCGTATAAAACGAATAATTGCAACCACTGTGAAAGTTATGGTCATTTCTACTATCCGGGCAACCTAGGCTTCACCCTAGGGCGTTGCTCCACCAGATCGAATAGTTAGGGCCTTAGAAGTCAACGCCAGAAGCATAAGGTACAATATAAATACAACAGCTTTTACATCGTATAACAGGAACAATAGCAACCAGTGTGAAAGATATGGTCATTTCTATGTTCCGGGCAACCTCGACGTCACTCTAAGGCGTTGCTCCACCAGACCGAATAGTTAGGGCCAAAGAGGTCAACGCCAGAAGCATAAAATACAATATAAATGCAACAGCTTTTCCATCGTATAAAATGAATAATTGCAAAGAGTGTGAAAGTAATGGTCATTTCTACGTTCCGGGCAACCTAGGTTTCACTCTAGGGCGTTGCTCCACCAGATCGAATAGTTAGTGCGTTAGAGGTCAACGTCAGAAGCATAAAATACAGTATAAATACAACAGCTTTTCCATCGTATAAAACGAATAATTGCAACCAGTGTGAAAGTTATGGTCATTTCTACGTTCCGGGCAACCTAGGCTTCACCCTAGTGCGTTGTTCCAACAGATCGAATAGTTGGTGCCTAAGAAGTCAACGCGCGAAACATAAACCACAAAATAAATAGAACAGTTTTTCCATTGTATAAATCGAATAATTGCTACCAGTGTGAAAGTTATGGTCATTTCTACGTTCCGGGCAACCTAGGCTTCACCCTAGTGCGTTGTTCCACCAGATCGAATAGTTAAGGCCTAGGAAGTGAACGCCAGAAGCATAAAATACAATATAAATGCAACAGTTTCTCCATCGTATAAAACGAATAATTGCAACCAGTGTGAAAGTTATGGTCATTTCTACGTTCCGGGCAACATAGGCTTCACTCTAGGGCGTTGCTCCAACAGATCGAATAGTTGGTGCCTAAGAAGTCAACGCGCGAAACATAAACCACAAAATAAATAGAACAGTTTTTCCATTGTATAAATCGAATAATTGCTACCAGTGTGAAAGTTATGGTCATTTCTACGTTCCGGGCAACCTAGGCTTCACCCTAGTGCGTTGTTCCACCAGATCGAATAGTTAAGGCCTAGGAAGTGAACACCAGGAGCATAAAATACAATATAAATGCAACAGCTTTTCCATCGTATAAAATGAATAATTGCAAAGAGTGTGAAAGTAATGGTCATTTCTACGTTCCGTGTACCCTAGGCTTCACTCTAGGGTGTTGCTCCACCATATCGAATACTTAGTGCCTTAGAAGTCAACGCCAGAAGCATAAAATACGATATAAATACAACAGTTTTTCCATCTTATAACAGGAATAATTGCAACCAGTTTGAAAGTTATGGTCATTTCTACTTGCCGGGCAACCTACGCTTCACCCTAGTGCGTTGTCCCACCAGACCGAATAGTTAAGTCATAAGAAGTGAACGCCAGAAGCATAAAATACAATATAAATACAACAGTTTTTCCATCGTATAAACCGGATAATTGCAACCAGTATGAAAGTTATGGTCATTTCTACTTTCCGAGCAACCTAGGATTCACCCTAGGTCGTTGCTCCAACAGACTGAATAGTTAGTGCCTTAGAAGTCAATCCCCGAAGCATAAAATGCAATAAAAATACAACAGTTTTTCCATCATATTACAGGAGTAATTGCAACCAGTTTGAAAGTGATGGTCATTTCTACGTTCCGGGCACCCTAGGCTTCACTCTAGGGCGTTGCTCCACCATATCGAATACTTAGTGCCTTAGAAGTCAACGCCAGAAGCATAAAATACAATATAAATACAACAGTTTTTCCATCGTATAACAGGAATAATTGCAACCAGTTTGAAAGTTATGGTCATTTCTACTTTCCGGGCAACTAGGCTTCACCCTAGTGCGTAGCTCCACCAGATCGAATAGTTAGTGCCTTAGAAGTCAACGTCAGAAGCATAAAATACAGTATAAATACAACAGTTCTTGCATCGTATAAAACGAATAATTGCAACCAGTATGAAAGTCATGGTCATTTCTACGTTCCGGGCAACCTAGGCTTCACACTAGGGCGTTGCTCCAACAGATTGAATAGTTAGGGCCTTAGAAGGCAACGCCCGAAGCTAAAAATGCAATAAAAATACAACAGTTTTTCCATCGTATAACAGGAATAATTGTAACCAGTTTGAAAGTGATGGTCATTTCTACGTTCCGGGCAACCTAGGCTTCACTCTAGGGCGTTGCTCCACCCGATCGAATAGTTAGGGCCTAAGAAGTGAACACCAGAAGCATATAATACAATATAAATGCAACAGTTTTTCCATCGTATAACAGGAATAATTGCAACCAGTTTGAAAGTTATGGTCATTTCTACTTGCCGGGCAACCTAGGCTTCACCCTAGGGCGTTGTTCTACCCGATCGAATAGTTAGGGCCTAAGAAGTGAACGCCAGAAGCATAAAATACAATATAAATACAACAGTTTTTCCATCGTATAAAACGAATAATTGCAACCAGAGTGAAAGTTATGGTCATTTCTACGTTTCGGGCAACCTAGGCTACACCCTAGGATGTGGCTCCACCATATCGAATAGTTAGGGGCTTAGAAGTCAACACCCGAAGCATAAAATACAATAAAAATACAACAGTTTTTCCACCGTATAACAGGAATAATTGCAAACAGAGGCGAAGGTAATGGTCATTTCTATGTTCCGTGCAACCTAGGCTTCACTCTAGGGCGTTGGTCCACCAGATCGAATAGTTGGTGCCTTAGAAGTCAACGTCAGAAGCATAAAATGCAATATAAATACAACAGTTTTTCCATCGTATAAAACGAATAATTGCAACCAGTATGAAAGTTATGGACATTTCTACTTTCCGGGCAACATAGGCTTCACCCTAGGGCGTTGCTCCAACAGATTGAATAGTTAGGGCCTTAGAAGTCAACGCCCGAAGCATAAAATGCAATAAAAATACAACAGTTTTTCCATCGTATAACTGAAATAATTCTAACCAGTTTGAAAATGATGGTCATTTCGGCGTTACGGGCAACCTAGGCTTCACTCTAGGGCGTTGCTCCACCAGATCGAATAGTTAGGGCCTAAGAAGTCAACACCAGGAGCATAAAATACAATATAAATACAACAGGTTTTCCATCCTATAATATGAATAATTGCAACCAGTGTGAAAGTGATGGTCATTTCTACGTTCCGGGCAACCTAGACTTCACTCTAGGGCGTTGTTCCACCAGATCGAATAGTTAGGGCCTAAGAAATCAGCGCCAGAAGCATAAAATACAATATAAATATAACGGTTTTTCCATCGAATAAAACGAATAATAGCCACCAGTGTAAAGGTTATAGTCATTTCTATGTTCCGGGCAACCTAAGCTTCACTCTAGGGCGTTGCACCACCAGATCGAACAGTTAGTGCCTTACAAGTCAACGCCAGAAGCATAAAATACAATATAAATACAACAGTTTTTCCATCGTATAAAATGAATAATTGCAAAGAGTGTGAAAGTAATGGTCATTTCTACGTTCCGGGCAACCTAGGTTTCACTCTAGGGCGTTGCTCCACCAGATCGAATAGTTAGTGCGTTAGAAGTCAACATCAGAAGCATAAAATACAGTATAAATACAACAGCTTTTCCATCGTATAAAACGAATAATTGCAACCAGTATGAAAGTTATGGTCATTTCTACTTTCCGGGCAACCTCGGCTTCACCCTTGGGCGATGCACCACCAGATCGAATAGTTAGGGCCTTAGAAGTCAACGCGCGAAGCATAAAACACAAAATAAATAGAACAGTTTTTCCAGTGTATATATCGAATAATTGCTACCAGTGTGAAAGTTATGGTCATTTCTACGTTCCGGGCAACCTAGGCTTCACCCTAGTGCGTTGTTCCACCAGTTAGAATAGTTAAGGCCTAAGAAGTGAACGCCAGAAGCATAAAATACAATATAAATACAACAGTTTTTCCATCGTATAAAACGAATAATTGCAACCAGTGTGGAAGTTATGGTCATTTCTACGTTCCGTGCAACATAGGCTTCACTCTAGGGCGTTGCTCCAACAGATCGAATAGTTGGTGCCTAAGAAGTCAACACCAGGAGCATAAAATACAATATAAATGCAACAGCTTTTCCATCGTATAAAATGAATAATTGCAAAGAGTGTGAAAGTAATGGTCATTTCTACGTTCCGTGTACACTAGGCTTCACTCTAGGGTGTTGCTCCACCATATCGAGTACTTAGTGCCTTAGAAGTCAACGCCAGAAGCATAAAATACAATATAAATACAACAGTTTTTCCATCTTATAACAGAAATAGTTGCAACCAGTTTGAAAGTTATGGTCATTTCTACTTGCCGGGCAACCTAGGCTTCACCCTAGTGCGTAGCTCCACCAGATCGAATAGTTAAGGCCTAAGAAGTGAACGCCAGAAGCATAAAACACAATATAAATACAACAGTTTTTCCATCGTGTAAAACCAATAATGGCAACCAGTATGAAAGTCATGGTCATTTCTACGTTCCGGGAAACCATGGCTTCACTCTAGGGCGTTGCTCCAACAGATCTAATAGTTAGGGCCTCCGAAGTCAACGCCAGAAGCATAAAATACAATATAAATACAACAGTTTTTCCATCGTATAAAACGAATAATTGCAACCACTATGAAAGTTATGGTCATTTCTAGTATCCGGGCAACCTAGGCTTCACCCTAGGGCGATGCTGCACCAGATCGAATGGCTAGGGCCTTAGAAGTCAACCCGCGGAACATAAAACACAAAATAAATAGAACAGTGTTTCCATTGTATAAATCGAATAATTGCTACCAGTGTGAAAGTTATGGTCATTTCTACGTTCCGGGCAACCTAGGCTTCACCCTAGTGCGTTGTTCCACCAGATCGAATAGGTAAGGCCTAAGAAGTGAACGCCAGAAGCGTAAAATACAATATAAGTACAACATTTTTACCATCGTATAAAACGGATAATTGCAACCAGTATGAAAGTTATGGTCATTTCTACTTTCCGGGCACCCTAGGCTTGACTCTAGGGCGTTGCTCCACCATATCGAATACCTATTGCCTTAGAAGTCAACGCCAGAAGCATAAAATACAATATAAATACAACAGTTTTTCCATCGTATAACAGGAATAATTGCAACCAGTTTGAAAGTTAAGGTCATTTCTACTTTGCGGGCAACCTAGGCTTCACCCTAGTGCGTAGCTCCACCAGATCTAATAGTTAGTGCCTCAGAAGTCAACGTCAGAAGCATAAAATACAGTATAAATACAACAGTTCTTCCATCGTATAAAACGAATAATTGGAACCAGTATGAAAGTCATGCTCATTTCTACGTTCCGGGAAACCAAGGCTTCACTCTAGGGCGTTGCTCCAACAGATCGAATAGTTAGGGCCTCAGAGGTCAACGCCAGAAGCATAAAATACAATATAAATACAACAGCTTTTCCATCGTATAAAACGAATAATTGCAACCACTGTGAAAGTTATGGTCATTTCTACTATCCGGGCAACCTTGGCTTCACCCTAGGGCGTTGCTCCACCAGATCGAATAGTTAGGGCCTTAGAAGTCAACGCCAGAAGCATAAGGTACAATATAAATACAACAGCTTTTACATCGTATAACAGGAACAATAGCAACCAGTGTGAAAGATATGGTCATTTCTATGTTCCGGGCAACCTCGACGTCACTCTAAGGCGTTGCTCCACCAGATCGAATAGTTAGGGCCAAAGAGGTCAACGCCAGAAGCATAAAATACAATATAAATGCAACAGCTTTTCCATCGTATAAAATGAATAATTGCAAAGAGTGTGAAAGTAATGGTCATTTCTACGTTCCGGGCAACCTAGGTTTCACTCTAGGGCGTTGCTCCACCAGATCGAATAGTTAGTGCGTTAGAGGTCAACGTCAGAAGCATGAAATACAGTATAAATACAACAGCTTTTCCATCGTATAAAACGAATAATTGCAACCAGTATGAAAGTTATGGACATTTCTACTCTCCGTTCAACCTAGGCTTCACCCTAGGGCGATGCTGCACCAGATCGAATAGTTAGGGCCTTAGAAGTCAACGCGCGGAACATAAAACACAGAATAAATTGAACAGTTTTTCCATTGTATAAATCGAATAATTGCTACCAGTGCGAAAGTTATGGTCATTTCTACATTCCGGGCAGCCTAGGCTTCACCCTAGTGCGTTGTTCCACCAGATCGAATAGTTAAGGCTTAAGAAGTGAACGCCAGAAGCATACAATACAATATAAATACAACAGTTTTTCCATCGTATAAACCGGATAATTGCAACCAGTATGAAAGTTATGGTCATTTCTACTTTCCGGGCACCCTAGGCTTGACTCTAGGGCGTTGCTCCACCATATCGAATACCTATTGCCTTAGAAGTCAACGCCAGAAGCATAAAATACAATATAAATACAACAGTTTTTCCATCGTATAACAGGAATAATTGCAACCAGTTTGAAAGTTATGGTCATTTCTACTCGCCGGGCAACCTAGGCTTCACCCTAGGGCGTTGTTCTACCCGATCGTATAGTTAGGGCCTAAGAAGTGAACGCCAGAAGCATAAAATACAATATAAATACAACAGTTTTTCCATCGTATAAAACGAATAATTGCAACCAGAGTGAAAGTTATGGTCATTTCTACGTTCCGGGCAACCTAGGCTACACCCTAGGATGTGGCTCCACCATATCGAATAGTTAGGGGCTTAGAAGTCAACACCCGAAGCATAAAATACAATAAAAATACAACAGTTTTTCCACCGTATAACAGGAATAATTGCAAACAGTGCGAGGGTAATGGTCATTTCTACGTTCCGTGCAACCTAGGCTTCACTCTAGGGCGTTGGTCCACCAGATCGATTAGTTGGTGCCTTAGAAGTCAACGTCAGAAGCATAAAATGCAATATAAATACAACAGTTTTTCCATCGTTTAAAACGAATAATTGCAACGAGTATGAAAGTTATGGTCATTTCTACTGTCCGGGCAACCTAGGCTTCACCCTAGGGCGTTGCTCCGACAGATTGGACATTTAGGGCCTTGGAAGTCAACGCCCGAAGCATAAAATGCAACAAAAATGCAACAGTTTTTCCATCATATAACAGGGATAGTAGTAACCAGTTTGAAAGTGATGGTCATTTCTACGTTCCGGGCACCCTAGGCTTCACTCTAGGGCGTTTCTCCACCAGATCGAATAGTTAGTGCCTTAGAATTCAACGCCACAAGCATAAAATACAATATAAGTACAACAGTTTTTCCATCGTATAAAACGAATAATTGCAACCAGTATGAAAGTGATGGTCATTTCTACGTTCCGGGAAACCAAGGCTTCACTCTAAGGCGTTGCTCCACCAGACCGAATAGTTAGGGCCTAAGAAGTCAACGCCAGAAGCATAAAATACAATATAAATGCAACAGCTTTTCCATCGTATAAAATGAAGAATTGCAAAGAGTGTGAAAGTAATAGTCATTTCTACGTTCCGGGCAACCTAGGTTTCACTCTAGGGCGTAGCTCCACCAGATCGAATAGTTAGTGCCTTAGAAGTCAACGCCAGAAGCATAAGGTACAATATAAATACAACAGCTTTTCCATCGTATAACAGGAACAATAGCA
This sequence comes from Calliopsis andreniformis, assembly GCF_051401765.1. Classification (NCBI taxonomy): domain Eukaryota; kingdom Metazoa; phylum Arthropoda; class Insecta; order Hymenoptera; family Andrenidae; genus Calliopsis; species Calliopsis andreniformis. The sequence continues at coordinate 6,454,669 of NW_027480433.1, forward strand.
ACCAGTGTGAAAGACATGGTCATTTCTACGTTCCGGGCAATCTAGGCGTCACTCTAAGGCGTTGCTCCACCAGATCGAATAGTTAGGGCCCAAGAAGTCAACGCCAGAAGCATAAAATACAATATAAATGCAACAGCTTTTCCATCGTATAAAATGAATAATTGCAAAGAGTGTGTAACTAATGGTCATTTCTACGTTCCGGGCAACCTAGGTTTCACACTAGGGCGTTGCTCCACCAGATCGAATAGTTAGTGCGTTAGAAGTCAACGTCAGAAGCATAAAATACTGTATAAATACAACAGTTTTTCCATCGTATAAAACGAATAATTGCAACCAGTATGAAAGTTATGGACATTTCTACTCTCCGTTCAACCTAGGCTTCACCCTAGGGCGATGCTCCATCAGATCGAATAGTTAGGGCCTTAGAAGTCAACGCGCGAAACATAAAACACAAAATAAATAGAACAGTTTTTCCATTGTATAAATTGAATAATTGCTACAACTGCGAAAGTTATGGTCACCTCTACGTTCCGGGAAACCTAGGCTTCACCCTAGTGCGATGTTCCACCAGATCGAATAGTTAGGGCCTAAGATGTCAACGCCAGAAGCATAAAATACAATATAAATGCAGCAGCTTTTCCATCGTATGAAACGAATAATTGCAAAGAGTGTGAAAGTAATGGTCATTTCTACGTTCCGGGCAACCTAGGTTTCACTCTTGGGCGTAGCTCCACCAGATCGAATAGTTAGTGCCTTAAAAGTCAACGTCAGAAGCATAAAATACAGGATAAATACAACAGTTCTTTCATCGTATAAAACGAATAATTGCAACCAGTATGAAAGTTATGGACATTTCTACTTTCCAGGCAACCTAGGCTTCACCCTAGGGCGTTGCTCCACTAGATCGAATAGTTAGGGCCTTAGAAGTCAACGCGCGAAACATAAAACACAAAATAAATAGAACAGTTTTTCCATTGTATAAAACGAATAATTGCAACCAGAGTGAAAGTTATGGTCATTTCTACGTTTCGGGCAACCTAGGCTACACCCTAGGATGTGGCTCCACCATATCAAATACTTAGGGGCTTAGAAGTCAACACCCGAAGCATAAAATACAATAAAAATACAACAGTTTTTCCACCGTATAACAGGAATAATTGCAAACAGAGGCGAAGGTAATGGTCATTTCTACGTTCCGTGCAACCTAGGCTTCACTCTAGGGCGTTGGTCCACCAGATCGAATAGTTGGTGACTTAGAAGTCAACGTCAGAAGCATAAAATGCAATATAAATACAACAGTTTTTCCATCGTATAAAACGAATAATTGCAACCAGTACGAAAGTTATGGACATTTCTACTCTCCGTTCAACCTAGGCTTCACCCTAGGGCGATGCTGCACCAGATCGAATAGTTAGGGCCTTAGAAGTCAACGCGCGGAACATAAAACACAGAATAAATAGAACAGTTTTTCCATTGTATAAATCGAATAATTGCTACCAGTGCGAAAGTTATGGTCATTTCTACATTCCGGGCAACCTAGGCTTCACCCTAGTGCGTTGTTCCACCAGATCGAATAGTTAAGGCTTAAGAAGTGAACGCCAGAAGCATACAATACAATATAAATACAACAGTTTTTCCATCGTATAAAACGAATAATTGCAACCAGTGTGAAAGTTATGGTCATTTCTACGTTCCGGGCAACATAGGCTTCACTCTAGGGCGTTGCTCCAACAGATCGAATAGTTGGTGCCTTAGAAGTCAACGTCAGAAGCATAAAATACAGTATAAATACAACAGTTCTTCCATCGTATAAAACGAATAATTGCAACCAGTATGAAAGTTATGGACATTTCTACTTTCCAGGCAACCTAGGCTTCACCCTAGGGCGTTGCTCCACTAGATCGAATAGTTAGGGCCTTAGAAGTCAACGCGCGAAACATAAAACACAAAATAAATAGAACAGTTTTTCCATTGCATAAATCGAATAATTGCTACCAGTGTGAAAGTTATGGCCATTTCTACGTCCCGGGAAACCTAGGCTTCACCCTAGTGCGTTGTTCCACCAGATCGAATAGTTAAGGCCTAAGAAGTGAACGCCAGAAGCATAAAATACAATATAAATACAACAGTTTTTCCATCGTATAAACCGGATAATTGCAACCAGTATGAAAGTTATGGTCATTTCTACTTTCCGGGCACCCTAGGCTTGACTCTAGGGCGTTGCTCCACCATATCGAATACCTATTGCCTTAGAAGTCAAGGCCAGAAGCATAAAATACAATATAAATACAACAGTTTTTCCATCGTATAACAGGAATAATTGCAACCAGTTTGAAAGTTAAGGTCATTTCTACTTTCCGGGCAACCTAGGCTTCACCCTAGTGCGTAGCTCCACCAGATCGAATAGTTAGTGCCTCAGAAGTCAACGTCAGAAGCATAAAATACAGTATAAATACAACAGTTCTTCCATCGTATAAAACGAATAATTGGAACCAGTATGAAAGTCATGCTCATTTCTACGTTCCGGGAAACCAAGGCTTCACTCTAGGGCGTTGCTCCAACAGATTGAATAGTTAGGGCCTCAGAGGTCAACGCCAGAGGCATAAAATACAATATAAATACAACAGCTTTTCCATCGTATAAAACGAATAATTGGAACCACTGTGAAAGTTATGGTCATTTCTACTATCCGGGCAACCTAGGCTTCACCCTAGGGCGTTGCTCCACCAGATCGAATAGTTAGGGCCTTAGAAGTCTACGCCAGAAGCATACAATACAATATAAATACAACAGTTTTTCCATCGTATAAAACGAATAATTGCAACCAGTGTGAAAGTTATGGTCATTTCTACGTTCCGGGCAACATAGGCTTCACTCTAGGGCGTTGCTCCAACAGATCGAATAGTTGGTGCCTTACATGTCAACGTCAGAAGCATAAAATACAATATAAATACAACAGTTTTCCCATCGTATAAAACGAATAATTGCAACCAGTATGAAAGTTATGGACATTTCTACTTTCCGGGCAACCTAGGCTTCACACTAGGGCGTTGCTCCAACAGATTGAATAGTTAGGGCCTTAGAAGGCAACGCCCGAAGCTAAAAATGCAATAAAAATACAACAGTTTTTCCATCGTATAACAGGAATAATTGTAACCAGTTTGAAAGTGATGGTCATTTCTACGTTCCGGGCAACCTAGGCTTCACTCTAGGGCGTTGCTCCACCAGATCGAATAGTTAGGGCCTAAGAAGTCAACACCTGGAGCATAAAATACTATGTAAATGCAACAGCTTTTCCATCGTATAAAATGAATAATTGCAAAGAGTGTGAAAGTAATGGTCATTTCTACGTTCCGTCTAACCTAGGCTTCACTCTAGGGTGTTGCTCCACCATATCGAATACTTAGTGCCTTAGAAGTCGACGCCAGAAGCATAAAATACAATATAAATGCAACAGTTTTTCCATCGTATAACAGGAATAATTGCAACCAGTTTGAAAGTTATGGTCATTTCTACTTGCCGGGCAACCTAGGCTTCACCCTAGGGCGTTGTTCTATCCGACCGAATAGTTAGGGCCTAAGAAGTGAACGCCAGAAGCATAAAATACAATATAAATACAACAGTTTTTCCATCGTATAAAACGAATAATTGCAACCAGAGTGAAAGTTATGGTTATTTCTACGTTTCGGGCAACCTAGGCTACACCCTAGGATGTGGCTCCACCATATCGAATAGTTAGGGGCTTACAAGTCAACACCCGAAGCATAAAATACAATAAAAATACAACAGTTTTTCCACCGTATAACAGGAATAATTGCAAACAGAGGCGAAGGTAATGGTCATTTCTATGTTCCGTGCAACCTAGGCTTCACTCTAGTGCGTTGGTCCACCAGATCGAATAGTTGGTGCCTTAGAAGTCAACGTCAGAAGCATAAAATGCAATATAAATACAACAGTTTTTCCATCGTATAAAACGAATAATTGCAACCAGTATGAAAGTTATGGACATTTCTACTTTCCGGGCAACCTAGGCTTCACCCTAGTGCGTTGTTCCACCAGTTAGAATAGTTAAGGCCTAAGAAGTGAACGCCAGAAGCATAAAATACAATATAAATACAACAGTTTTTCCATCGTATAAAACGAATAATTGCAACCAGTGTGGAAGTTATGGTCATTTCTACGTTCCGTGCAACATAGGCTTTACTCTAGGGCGTTGCTGCAACAGATCGAATAGTTGGTGCCTAAGAAGTCAACACCAGGAGCATAAAATACAATATAAATGCAACAGCTTTTCCATCGTATAAAATGAATAATTGCAAAGAGTGTGAAAGTAATGGTCATTTCTACGTTCCGTGTACACTAGGCTTCACTCTAGGGTGTTGCTCCACCATATCGAGTACTTAGTGCCTTAGAAGTCAACGCCAGAAGCATAAAATACAATATAAATACAACAGTTTTTCCATCTTATAACAGGAATAGTTGCAACCAGTTTGAAAGTTATGGTCATTTCTACTTGCCGGGCAACCTAGGCTTCACCCTAGTGCGTAGCTCCACCAGATCGAATAGTTAAGGCCTAAGAAGTGAACGCCAGAAGCATAAAACACAATATAAATACAACAGTTTTTCCATCGTGTAAAACCAATAATGGCAACCAGTATGAAAGTCATGGTCATTTCTACGTTCCGGGAAACCATGGCTTCACTCTAGGGCGTTGCTCCAACAGATCTAATAGTTAGGGCCTCCGAAGTCAACGCCAGAAGCATAAAATACAATATAAATACAACAGTTTTTCCATCGTATAAAACGAATAATTGCAACCACTATGAAAGTTATGGTCATTTCTAGTATCCGGGCAACCTAGGCTTCACCCTAGGGCGATGCTGCACCAGATCGAATGGCTAGGGCCTTAGAAGTCAACCCGCGGAACATAAAACACAAAATAAATAGAACAGTGTTTCCATTGTATAAATCGAATAATTGCTACCAGTGTGAAAGTTATGGTCATTTCTACGTTCCGGGCAACCTAGGCTTCACCCTAGTGCGTTGTTCCACCAGATCGAATAGGTAAGGCCTAAAAAGTGAACGCCAGAAGCGTAAAATACAATATAAGTACAACATTTTTACCATCGTATAAAACGGATAATTGCAACCAGTATGAAAGTTATGGTCATTTCTACTTTCCGGGCACCCTAGGCTTGACTCTAGGGCGTTGCTCCACCATATCGAATACCTATTGCCTTAGAAGTCAACGCCAGAAGCATAAAATACAATATAAATACAACAGTTTTTCCATCGTATAACAGGAATAATTGCAACCAGTTTGAAAGTTAAGGTCATTTCTACTTTCCGGGCAACCTAGGCTTCACCCTAGTGCGTAGCTCCACCAGATCTAATAGTTAGTGCCTCAGAAGTCAACGTCAGAAGCATAAAATACAGTATAAATACAACAGTTCTTCCATCGTATAAAACGAATAATTGGAACCAGTATGAAAGTCATGCTCATTTCTACGTTCCGGGAAACCAAGGCTTCACTCTAGGGCGTTGCTCCAACAGATCGAATAGTTAGGGCCTCAGAGGTCAACGCCAGAAGCATAAAATACAATATAAATACAACAGCTTTTCCATCGTATAAAACGAATAATTGCAACCACTGTGAAAGTTATGGTCATTTCTACTATCCGGGCAACCTTGGCTTCACCCTAGGGCGTTGCTCCACCAGATCGAATAGTTAGGGCCTTAGAAGTCAACGCCAGAAGCATAAGGTACAATATAAATACAACAGCTTTTACATCGTATAACAGGAACAATAGCAACCAGTGTGAAAGATATGGTCATTTCTATGTTCCGGGCAACCTCGACGTCACTCTAAGGCGTTGCTCCACCAGATCGAATAGTTAGGGCCAAAGAGGTCAACGCCAGAAGCATAAAATACAATATAAATGCAACAGCTTTTCCATCGTATAAAATGAATAATTGCAAAGAGTGTGAAAGTAATGGTCATTTCTACGTTCCGGGCAACCTAGGTTTCACTCTAGGGCGTTGCTCCACCAGATCGAATAGTTAGTGCGTTAGAGGTCAACGTCAGAAGCATGAAATACAGTATAAATACAACAGCTTTTCCATCGTATAAAACGAATAATTGCAACCAGTATGAAAGTTATGGACATTTCTACTCTCCGTTCAACCTAGGCTTCACCCTAGGGCGATGCTGCACCAGATCGAATAGTTAGGGCCTTAGAAGTCAACGCGCGGAACATAAAACACAGAATAAATTGAACAGTTTTTCCATTGTATAAATCGAATAATTGCTACCAGTGCGAAAGTTATGGTCATTTCTACATTCCGGGCAGCCTAGGCTTCACCCTAGTGCGTTGTTCCACCAGATCGAATAGTTAAGGCTTAAGAAGTGAACGCCAGAAGCATACAATACAATATAAATACAACAGTTTTTCCATCGTATAAACCGGATAATTGCAACCAGTATGAAAGTTATGGTCATTTCTACTTTCCGGGCACCCTAGGCTTGACTCTAGGGCGTTGCTCCACCATATCGAATACCTATTGCCTTAGAAGTCAACGCCAGAAGCATAAAATACAATATAAATACAACAGTTTTTCCATCGTATAACAGGAATAATTGCAACCAGTTTGAAAGTTATGGTCATTTCTACTCGCCGGGCAACCTAGGCTTCACCCTAGGGCGTTGTTCTACCCGATCGTATAGTTAGGGCCTAAGAAGTGAACGCCAGAAGCATAAAATACAATATAAATACAACAGTTTTTCCATCGTATAAAACGAATAATTGCAACCAGAGTGAAAGTTATGGTCATTTCTACGTTCCGGGCAACCTAGACTACACCCTAGGATGTGGCTCCACCATATCGAATAGTTAGGGGCTTAGAAGTCAACACCCGAAGCATAAAATACAATAAAAATACAACAGTTTTTCCACCGTATAACAGGAATAATTGCAAACAGTGCGAAGGTAATGGTCATTTCTACGTTCCGTGCAACCTAGGCTTCACTCTAGGGCGTTGGTCCACCAGATCGATTAGTTGGTGCCTTAGAAGTCAACGTCAGAAGCATAAAATGCAATATAAATACAACAGTTTTTCCATCGTTTAAAACGAATAATTGCAACGAGTATGAAAGTTATGGTCATTTCTACTGTCCGGGCAACCTAGGCTTCACCCTAGGGCGTTGCTCCGACAGATTGGACATTTAGGGCCTTGGAAGTCAACGCCCGAAGCATAAAATGCAACAAAAATGCAACAGTTTTTCCATCATATAACAGGGATAGTAGTAACCAGTTTGAAAGTGATGGTCATTTCTACGTTCCGGGCACCCTAGGCTTCACTCTAGGGCGTTTCTCCGCCAGATCGAATAGTTAGTGCCTTAGAATTCAACGCCACAAGCATAAAATACAATATAAGTACAACAGTTTTTCCATCGTATAAAACGAATAATTGCAACCAGTATGAAAGTGATGGTCATTTCTACGTTCCGGGAAACCAAGGCTTCACTCTAAGGCGTTGCTCCACCAGACCGAATAGTTAGGGCCTAAGAAGTCAACGCCAGAAGCATAAAATACAATATAAATGCAACAGCTTTTCCATCGTATAAAATGAAGAATTGCAAAGAGTGTGAAAGTAATAGTCATTTCTACGTTCCGGGCAACCTAGGTTTCACTCTAGGGCGTAGCTCCACCAGATCGAATAGTTAGTGCCTTAGAAGTCAACGCCAGAAGCATAAGGTACAATATAAATACAACAGCTTTTCCATCGTATAACAGGAACAATAGCAACCAGTGTGAAAGACATGGTCATTTCTACGTTCCGGGCAATCTAGGCGTCACTCTAAGGCGTTGCTCCACCAGATCGAATAGTTAGGGCCCAAGAAGTCAACGCCAGAAGCATAAAATACAATATAAATGCAACAGCTTTTCCATCGTATAAAATGAATAATTGCAAAGAGTGTGTAACTAATGGTCATTTCTACGTTCCGGGCAACCTAGGTTTCACACTAGGGCGTTGCTCCACCAGATCGAATAGTTAGTGCGTTAGAAGTCAACGTCAGAAGCATAAAATACTGTATAAATACAACAGTTTTTCCATCGTATAAAACGAATAATTGCAACCAGTATGAAAGTTATGGACATTTCTACTCTCCGTTCAACCTAGGCTTCACCCTAGGGCGATGCTCCATCAGATCGAATAGTTAGGGCCTTAGAAGTCAACGCGCGAAACATAAAACACAAAATAAATAGAACAGTTTTTCCATTGTATAAATTGAATAATTGCTACAACTGCGAAAGTTATGGTCACCTCTACGTTCCGGGAAACCTAGGCTTCACCCTAGTGCGATGTTCCACCAGATCGAATAGTTAGGGCCTAAGATGTCAACGCCAGAAGCATAAAATACAATATAAATGCAGCAGCTTTTCCATCGTATGAAACGAATAATTGCAAAGAGTGTGAAAGTAATGGTCATTTCTACGTTCCGGGCAACCTAGGTTTCACTCTAGGGCGTAGCTCCACCAGATCGAATAGTTAGTGCCTTAAAAGTCAACGTCAGAAGCATAAAATCCAGGATAAATACAACAGTTCTTTCATCGTATAAAACGAATAATTGCAACCAGTATGAAAGTTATGGACATTTCTACTTTCCAGGCAACCTAGGCTTCACCCTAGGGCGCTGCTCCACTAGATCGAATAGTTAGGGCCTTAGAAGGCAACGCGCGAAACATAAAACACAAAATAAATAGAACAGTTTTTCCATTGTATAAAACGAATAATTGCAACCAGAGTGAAAGTTATGGTCATTTCTACGTTTCGGGCAACCTAGGCTACACCCTAGGATGTGGCTCCACCATATCAAATAGTTAGGGGCTTAGAAGTCAACACCCGAAGCATAAAATACAATAAAAATACAACAGTTTTTCCACCGTATAACAGGAATAATTGCAAACAGAGGCGAAGGTAATGGTCATTTCTACGTTCCGTGCAACCTAGGCTTCACTCTAGGGCGTTGGTCCACCAGATCGAATAGTTGGTGCCTTAGAAGTCAACGTCAGAAGCATAAAATGCAATATAAATACAACAGTTTTTCCATCGTATAAAACGAATAATTGCAACCAGTACGAAAGTTATGGACATTTCTACTCTCCGTTCAACCTAGGCTTCACCCTAGGGCGATGCTGCACCAGATCGAATAGTTAGGGCCTTAGAAGTCAACGCGCGGAACATAAAACACAGAATAAATAGAACAGTTTTTCCATTGTATAAATCGAATAATTGCTACCAGTGCGAAAGTTATGGTCATTTCTACATTCCGGGCAACCTAGGCTTCACCCTAGTGCGTTGTTCCACCAGATCGAATAGTTAAGGCTTAAGAAGTGAACGCCAGAAGCATACAATACAATATAAATACAACAGTTTTTCCATCGTATAAAACGAATAATTGCAACCAGTGTGAAAGTTATGGTCATTTCTACGTTCCGGGCAACATAGGCTTCACTCTAGGGCGTTGCTCCAACAGATCGAATAGTTGGTGCCTTAGAAGTCAACGTCAGAAGCATAAAATACAGTATAAATACAACAGTTCTTCCATCGTATAAAACGAATAATTGCAACCAGTATGAAAGTTATGGACATTTCTACTTTCCAGGCAACCTAGGCTTCACCCTAGGGCGTTGCTCCACTAGATCGAATAGTTAGGGCCTTAGAAGTCAACGCGCGAAACATAAAACACAAAATAAATAGAACAGTTTTTCCATTGCATAAATCGCATAATTGCTACCAGTGTGAAAGTTATGGCCATTTCTACGTCCCGGGAAACCTAGGCTTCACCCTAGTGCGTTGTTCCACCAGATCGAATAGTTAAGGCCTAAGAAGTGAACGCCAGAAGCATAAAATACAATATAAATACAACAGTTTTTCCATCGTATAAACCGGATAATTGCAACCAGTATGAAAGTTATGGTCATTTCTACTTTCCGGGCACCCTAGGCTTGACTCTAGGGCGTTGCTCCACCATATCGAATACCTATTGCCTTAGAAGTCAAGGCCAGAAGCATAAAATACAATATAAATACAACAGTTTTTCCATCGTATAACAGGAATAATTGCAACCAGTTTGAAAGTTAAGGTCATTTCTACTTTCCGGGCAACCTAGGCTTCACCCTAGTGCGTAGCTCCACCAGATCGAATAGTTAGTGCCTCAGAAGTCAACGTCAGAAGCATAAAATACAGTATAAATACAACAGTTCTTCCATCGTATAAAACGAATAATTGGAACCAGTATGAAAGTCATGCTCATTTCTACGTTCCGGGAAACCAAGGCTTCACTCTAGGGCGTTGCTCCAACAGATTGAATAGTTAGGGCCTCAGAGGTCAACGCCAGAGGCATAAAATACAATATAAATACAACAGCTTTTCCATCGTATAAAACGAATAATTGGAACCACTGTGAAAGTTATGGTCATTTCTACTATCCGGGCAACCTAGGCTTCACCCTAGGGCGTTGCTCCACCAGATCGAATAGTTAGGGCCTTAGAAGTCTACGCCAGAAGCATACAATACAATATAAATACAACAGTTTTTCCATCGTATAAAACGAATAATTGCAACCAGTGTGAAAGTTATGGTCATTTCTACGTTCCGGGCAACATAGGCTTCACTCTAGGGCGTTGCTCCAACAGATCGAATAGTTGGTGCCTTACATGTCAACGTCAGAAGCATAAAATACAATATAAATACAACAGTTTTCCCATCGTATAAAACGAATAATTGCAACCAGTATGAAAGTTATGGACATTTCTACTTTCCGGGCAACCTAGGCTTCACACTAGGGCGTTGCTCCAACAGATTGAATAGTTAGGGCCTTAGAAGTCGACGCCAGAAGCATAAAATACAATATAAATGCAACAGTTTTTCCATCGTATAACAGGAATAATTGCAACCAGTTTGAAAGTTATGGTCATTTCTACTTGCCGGGCAACCTAGGTTTCACCCTAGGGCGTTGTTCTATCCGACCGAATAGTTAGGGCCTAAGAAGTGAACGCCAGAAGCATAAAATACAATATAAATACAACAGTTTTTCCATCGTATAAAACGAATAATTGCAACCAGAGTGAAAGTTATGGTTATTTCTACGTTTCGGGCAACCTAGGCTACACCCTAGGATGTGGCTCCACCATATCGAATAGTTAGGGGCTTAGAAGTCAACACCCGAAGCATAAAATACAATAAAAATACAACAGTTTTTCCACCGTATAACAGGAATAATTGCAAACAGAGGCGAAGGTAATGGTCATTTCTATGTTCCGTGCAACCTAGGCTTCACTCTAGGGCGTTGGTCCACCAGATCGAATAGTTGGTGCCTTAGAAGTCAACGTCAGAAGCATAAAATGCAATATAAATACAACAGTTTTTCCATCGTATAAAACGAATAATTGCAACCAGTATGAAAGTTATGGACATTTCTACTTTCCGGGCAACCTAGGCTTCACCCTAGTGCGTTGTTCCACCAGTTAGAATAGTTAAGGCCTAAGAAGTGAACGCCAGAAGCATAAAATACAATATAAATACAACAGTTTTTCCATCGTATAAAACGAATAATTGCAACCAGTGTGGAAGTTATGGTCATTTCTACGTTCCGTGCAACATAGGCTTTACTCTAGGGCGTTGCTCCAACAGATCGAATAGTTGGTGCCTAAGAAGTCAACACCAGGAGCATAAAATACAATATAAATGCAACAGCTTTTCCATCGTATAAAATGAATAATTGCAAAGAGTGTGAAAGTAATGGTCATTTCTACGTTCCGTGTACACTAGGCTTCACTCTAGGGTGTTGCTCCACCATATCGAGTACTTAGTGCCTTAGAAGTCAACGCCAGAAGCATAAAATACAATATAAATACAACAGTTTTTCCATCTTATAACAGGAATAGTTGCAACCAGTTTGAAAGTTATGGTCATTTCTACTTGCCGGGCAACCTAGGCTTCACCCTAGTGCGTAGCTCCACCAGATCGAATAGTTAAGGCCTAAGAAGTGAACGCCAGAAGCATAAAACACAATATAAATACAACAGTTTTTCCATCGTGTAAAACCAATAATGGCAACCAGTATGAAAGTCATGGTCATTTCTACGTTCCGGGAAACCATGGCTTCACTCTAGGGCGTTGCTCCAACAGATCTAATAGTTAGGGCCTCCGAAGTCAACGCCAGAAGCATAAAATACAATATAAATACAACAGTTTTTCCATCGTATAAAACGAATAATTGCAACCACTATGAAAGTTATGGTCATTTCTAGTATCCGGGCAACCTAGGCTTCACCCTAGGGCGATGCTGCACCAGATCGAATGGCTAGGGCCTTAGAAGTCAACCCGCGGAACATAAAACACAAAATAAATAGAACAGTGTTTCCATTGTATAAATCGAATAATTGCTACCAGTGTGAAAGTTATGGTCATTTCTACGTTCCGGGCAACCTAGGCTTCACCCTAGTGCGTTGTTCCACCAGATCGAATAGGTAAGGCCTAAGAAGTGAACGCCAGAAGCGTAAAATACAATATAAGTACAACATTTTTACCATCGTATAAAACGGATAATTGCAACCAGTATGAAAGTTATGGTCATTTCTACTTTCCGGGCACCCTAGGCTTGACTCTAGGGCGTTGCTCCACCATATCGAATACCTATTGCCTTAGAAGTCAACGCCAGAAGCATAAAATACAATATAAATACAACAGTTTTTCCATCGTATAACAGGAATAATTGCAACCAGTTTGAAAGTTAAGGTCATTTCTACTTTCCGGGCAACCTAGGCTTCACCCTAGTGCGTAGCTCCACCAGATCTAATAGTTAGTGCCTCAGAAGTCAACGTCAGAAGCATAAAATACAGTATAAATACAACAGTTCTTCCATCGTATAAAACGAATAATTGGAACCAGTATGAAAGTCATGCTCATTTCTACGTTCCGGGAAACCAAGGCTTCACTCTAGGGCGTTGCTCCAACAGATCGAATAGTTAGGGCCTCAGAGGTCAACGCCAGAAGCATAAAATACAATATAAATACAACAGCTTTTCCATCGTATAAAACGAATAATTGCAACCACTGTGAAAGTTATGGTCATTTCTACTATCCGGGCAACCTTGGCTTCACCCTAGGGCGTTGCTCCACCAGATCGAATAGTTAGGGCCTTAGAAGTCAACGCCAGAAGCATAAGGTACAATATAAATACAACAGCTTTTACATCGTATAACAGGAACAATAGCAACCAGTGTGAAAGATATGGTCATTTCTATGTTCCGGGCAACCTCGACGTCACTCTAAGGCGTTGCTCCACCAGATCGAATAGTTAGGGCCAAAGAGGTCAACGCCAGAAGCATAAAATACAATATAAATGCAACAGCTTTTCCATCGTATAAAATGAATAATTGCAAAGAGTGTGAAAGTAATGGTCATTTCTACGTTCCGGGCAACCTAGGTTTCACTCTAGGGCGTTGCTCCACCAGATCGAATAGTTAGTGCGTTAGAGGTCAACGTCAGAAGCATGAAATACAGTATAAATACAACAGCTTTTCCATCGTATAAAACGAATAATTGCAACCAGTATGAAAGTTATGGACATTTCTACTCTCCGTTCAACCTAGGCTTCACCCTAGGGCGTTGCTCCGACAGATTGGACATTTAGGGCCTTGGAAGTCAACGCCCGAAGCATAAAATGCAACAAAAATGCAACAGTTTTTCCATCATATAATAGGGATAGTAGTAACCAGTTTGAAAGTGATGGTCATTTCTACGTTCCGGGCACCCTAGGCTTCACTCTAGGGCGTTTCTCCACCAGATCGAATAGTTAGTGCCTTAGAATTCAACGCCACAAGCATAAAATACAATATAAGTACAACAGTTTTTCCATCGTATAAAACGAATAATTGCAACCAGTATGAAAGTGATGGTCATTTCTACGTTCCGGGAAACCAAGGCTTCACTCTAAGGCGTTGCTCCACCAGACCGAATAGTTAGGGCCTAAGAAGTCAACGCCAGAAGCATAAAATACAATATAAATGCAACAGCTTTTCCATCGTATAAAATGAAGAATTGCAAAGAGTGTGAAAGTAATAGTCATTTCTACGTTCCGGGCAACCTAGGTTTCACTCTAGGGCGTAGCTCCACCAGATCGAATAGTTAGTGCCTTAGAAGTCAACGCCAGAAGCATAAGGTACAATATAAATACAACAGCTTTTCCATCGTATAACAGGAACAATAGCAACCAGTGTGAAAGACATGGTCATTTCTACGTTCCGGGCAATCTAGGCGTCACTCTAAGGCGTTGCTCCACCAGATCGAATAGTTAGGGCCCAAGAAGTCAACGCCAGAAGCATAAAATACAATATAAATGCAACAGCTTTTCCATCGTATAAAATGAATAATTGCAAAGAGTGTGTAACTAATGGTCATTTCTACGTTCCGGGCAACCTAGGTTTCACACTAGGGCGTTGCTCCACCAGATCGAATAGTTAGTGCGTTAGAAGTCAACGTCAGAAGCATAAAATACTGTATAAATACAACAGTTTTTCCATCGTATAAAACGAATAATTGCAACCAGTATGAAAGTTATGGACATTTCTACTCTCCGTTCAACCTAGGCTTCACCCTAGGGCGATGCTCCATCAGATCGAATAGTTAGGGCCTTAGAAGTCAACGCGCGAAACATAAAACACAAAATAAATAGAACAGTTTTTCCATTGTATAAATTGAATAATTGCTACAACTGCGAAAGTTATGGTCACCTCTACGTTCCGGGAAACCTAGGCTTCACCCTAGTGCGATGTTCCACCAGATCGAATAGTTAGGGCCTAAGATGTCAACGCCAGAAGCATAAAATACAATATAAATGCAGCAGCTTTTCCATCGTATGAAACGAATAATTGCAAAGAGTGTGAAAGTAATGGTCATTTCTACGTTCCGGGCAACCTAGGTTTCACTCTAGGGCGTAGCTCCACCAGATCGAATAGTTAGTGCCTTAAAAGTCAACGTCAGAAGCATAAAATCCAGGATAAATACAACAGTTCTTTCATCGTATAAAACGAATAATTGCAACCAGTATGAAAGTTATGGACATTTCTACTTTCCAGGCAACCTAGGCTTCACCCTAGGGTGCTGCTCCACTAGATCGAATAGTTAGGGCCTTAGAAGTCAACGCGCGAAACATAAAACACAAAATAAATAGAACAGTTTTTCCATTGTATAAAACGAATAATTGCAACCAGAGTGAAAGTTATGGTCATTTCTACGTTTCGGGCAACCTAGGCTACACCCTAGGATGTGGCTCCACCATATCAAATAGTTAGGGGCTTAGAAGTCAACACCCGAAGCATAAAATACAATAAAAATACAACAGTTTTTCCACCGTATAACAGGAATAATTGCAAACAGAGGCGAAGGTAATGGTCATTTCTACGTTCCGTGCAACCTAGGCTTCACTCTAGGGCGTTGGTCCACCAGATCGAATAGTTGGTGCCTTAGAAGTCAACGTCAGAAGCATAAAATGCAATATAAATACAACAGTTTTTCCATCGTATAAAACGAATAATTGCAACCAGTACGAAAGTTATGGACATTTCTACTCTCCGTTCAACCTAGGCTTCACCCTAGGGCGATGCTGCACCAGATCGAATAGTTAGGGCCTTAGAAGTCAACGCGCGGAACATAAAACACAGAATAAATAGAACAGTTTTTCCATTGTATAAATCGAATAATTGCTACCAGTGCGAAAGTTATGGTCATTTCTACATTCCGGGCAACCTAGGCTTCACCCTAGTGCGTTGTTCCACCAGATCGAATAGTTAAGGCTTAAGAAGTGAACGCCAGAAGCATACAATACAATATAAATACAACAGTTTTTCCATCGTATAAAACGAATAATTGCAACCAGTGTGAAAGTTATGGTCATTTCTACGTTCCGGGCAACATAGGCTTCACTCTAGGGCGTTGCTCCAACAGATCGAATAGTTGGTGCCTTAGAAGTCAACGTCAGAAGCATAAAATACAGTATAAATACAACAGTTCTTCCATCGTATAAAACGAATAATTGCAACCAGTATGAAAGTTATGGACATTTCTACTTTCCAGGCAACCTAGGCTTCACCCTAGGTCGTTGCTCCACTAGATCGAATAGTTAGGGCCTTAGAAGTCAACGCGCGAAACATAAAACACAAAATAAATAGAACAGTTTTTCCATTGCATAAATCGAATAATTGCTACCAGTGTGAAAGTTATGGCCATTTCTACGTCCCGGGAAACATAGGCTTCACCCTAGTGCGTTGTTCCACCAGATCGAATAGTTAAGGCCTAAGAAGTGAACGCCAGAAGCATAAAATACAATATAAATACAACAGTTTTTCCATCGTATAAACCGGATAATTGCAACCAGTATGAAAGTTATGGTCATTTCTACTTTCCGGGCACCCTAGGCTTGACTCTAGGGCGTTGCTCCACCATATCGAATACCTATTGCCTTAGAAGTCAAGGCCAGAAGCATAAAATACAATATAAATACAACAGTTTTTCCATCGTATAACAGGAATAATTGCAACCAGTTTGAAAGTTAAGGTCATTTCTACTTTCCGGGCAACCTAGGCTTCACCCTAGTGCGTAGATCCACCAGATCGAATAGTTAGTGCCTCAGAAGTCAACGTCAGAAGCATAAAATACAGTATAAATACAACAGTTCTTCCATCGTATAAAACGAATAATTGGAACCAGTATGAAAGTCATGCTCATTTCTACGTTCCGGGAAACCAAGGCTTCACTCTAGGGCGTTGCTCCAACAGATTGAATAGTTAGGGCCTCAGAGGTCAACGCCAGAGGCATAAAATACAATATAAATACAACAGCTTTTCCATCGTATAAAACGAATAATTGGAACCACTGTGAAAGTTATGGTCATTTCTACTATCCGGGCAACCTAGGCTTCACCCTAGGGCGTTGCTCCACCAGATCGAATAGTTAGGGCCTTAGAAGTCTACGCCAGAAGCATAAGGTACAATATAAATACAACAGCTTTTACATCGTATAACAGGAACAATAGCAACCAGTGTGAAAGATATGGTCATTTCTATGTTCCGGGCAACCTCGACGTCACTCTAAGGCGTTGCTCCACCAGATCGAATAGTTAGGGCCAAAGAGGTCAACGCCAGAAGCATAAAATACAATATAAATGCAACAGCTTTTCCATCGTATAAAATGAATAATTGCAAAGAGTGTGAAAGTAATGGTCATTTCTACGTTCCGGGCAACCTAGGTTTCACTCTAGGGCGTTGCTCCACCAGATCGAATAGTTAGTGCGTTAGAGGTCAACGTCAGAAGCATAAAATACAGTATAAATACAACAGCTTTTCCATCGTATAAAACGAATAATTGCAACCAGTATGAATGATATGGACATTTCTACTTTCCGGGCAACCTCGGCTTCACCCTTGGGCGATGCTCCACCAGATCGAATAGTTAGGGCCTTAGAAGTCAACGCGCGAAACATGAACCACAAAATAAATAGAACAGTTTTTCCATTGTATAAATCGAATAATTGCTACCAGTGTGAAAG
The DNA here is from genome assembly GCF_051401765.1 of Calliopsis andreniformis. Taxonomy (NCBI): domain Eukaryota; kingdom Metazoa; phylum Arthropoda; class Insecta; order Hymenoptera; family Andrenidae; genus Calliopsis; species Calliopsis andreniformis. The sequence goes on from NW_027480433.1 coordinate 6,472,283, forward strand.
TTATGGTCATTTCTACGTTCCGGGCAACCTAGGCTTCACCCTAGTGCGTTGTTCCACCAGATCGAATAGTTAAGGCCTAGGAAGTGAACGCCAGAAGCATAAAATACAATATAAATGCAACAGTTTCTCCATCGTATAAAACGAATAATTGCAACCAGTGTGAAAGTTATGGTCATTTCTACGTTCCGGGCAACATAGGCTTCACTCTAGGGCGTTGCTCCAACAGATCGAATAGTTGGTGCCTAAGAAGTCAACGCGCGAAACATAAACCACAAAATAAATAGAACAGTTTTTCCATTGTATAAATCGAATAATTGCTACCAGTGTGAAAGTTATGGTCATTTCTACGTTCCGGGCAACCTAGGCTTCACCCTAGTGCGTTGTTCCACCAGATCGAATAGTTAAGGCCTAGGAAGTGAACACCAGGAGCATAAAATACAATATAAATGCAACAGCTTTTCCATCGTATAAAATGAATAATTGCAAAGAGTGTGAAAGTAATGGTCATTTCTACGTTCCGTGTACCCTAGGCTTCACTCTAGGGTGTTGCTCCACCATATCGAATACTTAGTGCCTTAGAAGTCAACGCCAGAAGCATAAAATACGATATAAATACAACAGTTTTTCCATCTTATAACAGGAATAATTGCAACCAGTTTGAAAGTTATGGTCATTTCTACTTGCCGGGCAACCTACGCTTCACCCTAGTGCGTTGTCCCACCAGACCGAATAGTTAAGTCCTAAGAAGTGAACGCCAGAAGCATAAAATACAATATAAATACAACAGTTTTTCCATCGTATAAACCGGATAATTGCAACCAGTATGAAAGTTATGGTCATTTCTACTTTCCAAGCAACCTAGGCTTCACCCTAGGGCGTTGCTCCACTAGATCGAATAGTTAGGGCCTTAGAAGTCAACGCGCGAAACATAAAACACAAAATAAATAGAACAGTTTTTCCATTGCATAAATCGAATAATTGCTACCAGTGTGAAAGTTATGGCCATTTCTACGTCCCGGGAAACCTAGGCTTCACCCTAGTGCGTTGTTCCACCAGATCGAATAGTTAAGGCCTAAGAAGTGAACGCCAGAAGCATAAAATACAATATAAATACAACAGTTTTTCCATCGTATAAACCGGATAATTGCAACCAGTATGAAAGTTATGGTCATTTCTACTTTCCGGGCACCCTAGGCTTGACTCTAGGGCGTTGCTCCACCATATCGAATACCTATTGCCTTAGAAGTCAAGGCCAGAAGCATAAAATACAATATAAATACAACAGTTTTTCCATCGTATAACAGGAATAATTGCAACCAGTTTGAAAGTTAAGGTCATTTCTACTTTCCGGGCAACCTAGGCTTCACCCTAGTGCGTAGCTCCACCAGATCGAATAGTTAGTGCCTCAGAAGTCAACGTCAGAAGCATAAAATACAGTATAAATACAACAGTTCTTCCATCGTATAAAACGAATAATTGGAACCAGTATGAAAGTCATGCTCATTTCTACGTTCCGGGAAACCAAGGCTTCACTCTAGGGCGTTGCTCCAACAGATTGAATAGTTAGGGCCTCAGAGGTCAACGCCAGAGGCATAAAATACAATATAAATACAACAGCTTTTCCATCGTATAAAACGAATAATTGGAACCACTGTGAAAGTTATGGTCATTTCTACTATCCGGGCAACCTAGGCTTCACCCTAGGGCGTTGCTCCACCAGATCGAATAGTTAGGGCCTTAGAAGTCTACGCCAGAAGCATAAGGTACAATATAAATACAACAGCTTTTACATCGTATAACAGGAACAATAGCAACCAGTGTGAAAGATATGGTCATTTCTATGTTCCGGGCAACCTCGACGTCACTCTAAGGCGTTGCTCCACCAGATCGAATAGTTAGGGCCAAAGAGGTCAACGCCAGAAGCATAAAATACAATATAAATGCAACAGCTTTTCCATCGTATAAAATGAATAATTGCAAAGAGTGTGAAAGTAATGGTCATTTCTACGTTCCGGGCAACCTAGGTTTCACTCTAGGGCGTTGCTCCACCAGATCGAATAGTTAGTGCGTTAGAGGTCAACGTCAGAAGCATAAAATACAGTATAAATACAACAGCTTTTCCATCGTATAAAACGAATAATTGCAACCAGTATGAAAGATATGGACATTTCTACTTTCCGGGCAACCTCGGCTTCACCCTTGGGCGATGCTCCACCAGATCGAATAGTTAGGGCCTTAGAAGTCAACGCGCGAAACATGAACCACAAAATAAATAGAACAGTTTTTCCATTGTATAAATCGAATAATTGCTACCAGTGTGAAAGTTATGGTCATTTCTACGTTCCGGGCAACCTAGGCTTCACCCTAGTGCGTTGTTCCACCAGATCGAATAGTTAAGGCCTAGGAAGTGAACGCCAGAAGCATAAAATACAATATAAATGCAACAGTTTCTCCATCGTATAAAACGAATAATTGCAACCAGTGTGAAAGTTATGGTCATTTCTACGTTCCGGGCAACATAGGCTTCACTCTAGGGCGTTGCTCCAACAGATCGAATAGTTGGTGCCTAAGAAGTCAACGCGCGAAACATAAACCACAAAATAAATAGAACAGTTTTTCCATTGTATAAATCGAATAATTGCTACCAGTGTGAAAGTTATGGTCATTTCTACGTTCCGGGCAACCTAGGCTTCACCCTAGTGCGTTGTTCCACCAGATCGAATAGTTAAGGCCTAGGAAGTGAACACCAGGAGCATAAAATACAATATAAATGCAACAGCTTTTCCATCGTATAAATTGAATAATTGCAAAGAGTGTGAAAGTAATGGTCATTTCTACGTTCCGTGTACCCTAGGCTTCACTCTAGGGTGTTGCTCCACCATATCGAATACTTAGTGCCTTAGAAGTCAACGCCAGAAGCATAAAATACGATATAAATACAACAGTTTTTCCATCTTATAACAGGAATAATTGCAACCAGTTTGAAAGTTATGGTCATTTCTACTTGCCGGGCAACCTACGCTTCACCCTAGTGCGTTGTCCCACCAGACCGAATAGTTAAGTCCTAAGAAGTGAACGCCAGAAGCATAAAATACAATATAAATACAACAGTTTTTCCATCGTATAAACCGGATAATTGCAACCAGTATGAAAGTTATGGTCATTTCTACTTTCCGAGCAACCTAGGATTCACCCTAGGTCGTTGCTCCAACAGACTGAATAGTTAGTGCCTTAGAAGTCAATCCCCGAAGCATAAAATGCAATAAAAATACAACAGTTTTTCCATCATATTACAGGAGTAATTGCAACCAGTTTGAAAGTGATGGTCATTTCTACGTTCCGGGTACCCTAGGCTTCACTCTAGGGCGTTGCTCCACCATATCGAATACTTAGTGCCTTAGAAGTCAACGCCAGAAGCATAAAATACAATATAAATACAACAGTTTTTCCATCGTATAACAGGAATAATTGCAACCAGTTTGAAAGTTATGGTCATTTCTACTTTCCGGGCAACTAGGCTTCACCCTAGTGCGTAGCTCCACCAGATCGAATAGTTAGTGCCTTAGAAGTCAACGTCGGAAGCATAAAATACAGTATAAATACAACAGTTCTTGCATCGTATAAAACGAATAATTGCAACCAGTATGAAAGTCATGGTCATTTCTACGTTCCGGGAAACCAAGGCTTCACTCTAGGGCGTTGCTCCAACAGATCGAATAGTTAGGGCCTCAGAAGTCAACGCCAGAAGCATAAAATACAATATAAATACAACAGTTTTTCCATCGTATAAAACGAATAATTGCAACCACTATGAAAGTTATGGTCATTTCTACTATCCGAGCAACCTAGGCTTCACCCTAGGGCGATGCTGCACCAGATCGAATAGTTAGGGCCTTAGAAGTCAACGCGCGGAACATAAAACACAGAATAAATAGAACAGTTTTTCCATTGTATAAATCGAATAATTGCTACCAGTGCGAAAGTTATGGTCATTTCTACATTCCGGGCAACCTAGGCTTCACCCTAGTGCGTTGTTCCAGCAGATCGAATAGTTAAGGCTTAAGAAGTGAACGCCAGAAGCATACAATACAATATAAATAGAACAGTTTTTCCATCGTATAAAACGAATAATTGCAACCAGTGTGAAAGTTATGGTCATTTCTACGTCCCGGGCAACATAGGCTTCACTCTAGGGCGTTGCTCCAACAGATCGAATAGTTGGTGCCTTACATGTCAACGTCAGAAGCATAAAATACAATATAAATACAACAGTTTTCCCATCGTATAAAACGAATAATTGCAACCAGTATGAAAGTTATGGACATTTCTACTTTCCGGGCAACCTAGGCTTCACACTAGGGCGTTGCTCCAACAGATTGAATAGTTAGGGCCTTAGAAGGCAACGCCCGAAGCTAAAAATGCAATAAAAATACAACAGTTTTTCCATCGTATAACAGGAATAATTGTAACCAGTTTGAAAGTGAAGGTCATTTCTACGTTCCGGGCAACCTAGGCTTCACTCTAGGGCGTTGCTCCACCAGATCGAATAGTTAGGGCCTAAGAAGTCACCACCAGCAGCATAAAATACTATATAAATGCAACAGCTTTTCCATCGTATAAAATGAATAATTGCAAAGAGTGTGAAAGTAATGGTCATTTCTACGTTCCGTCTAACCTAGGCTTCACTCTAGGGTGTTGCTCCACCATATCGAATACTTAGTGCCTTAGAAGTCAACGCCAGAAGCATAAAATACAATATAAATGCAACAGTTTTTCCATCGTATAACAGGAATAATTGCAACCAGTTTGAAAGTTATGGTCATTTCTACTTGCCGGGCAACCTAGGCTTCACCCTAGGGCGTTGTTCTACCCGATCGAATAGTTAGGGCCTAAGAAGTGAACGCCAGAAGCATAAAATACAATATAAATAAAACAGTTTTTCCATCGTATAAAACGAATAATTGCAACCAGAGTGAAAGTTATGGTCATTTCTACGTTTCGGGCAACCTAGGCTACACCCTAGGATGCGGCTCCACCATATCGAATAGTTAGGGGCTTAGAAGTCAACACCCGAAGCATAAAATACAATAAAAATACAACAGTTTTTCCACCGTATAACAGGAATAATTGCAAACAGAGGCGAAGGTAATGGTCATTTCTATGTTCCGTGCAACCTAGGCTTCACTCTAGGGTGTTGGACCACCAGATCGAATAGTTGGTGCCTTAGAAGTCAACGTCAGAAGCATAAAATGCAATATAAATACAACAGTTTTTCCATCGTATAAAACGAATAATTGCAACCAGTATGAAAGTTATGGACATTTCTACTTTCCGGGCAACATAGGCTTCACCCTAGGGCGTTGCTCCAACAGATTGAATAGTTAGGGCCTTAGAAGTCAACGCCCGAAGCATAAAATGCAATAAAAATACAACAGTTTTTCCATCGTATAACTGAAATAATTCTAACCAGTTTGAAAATGATGGTCATTTCGGCGTTACGGGCAACCTAGGCTTCACTCTAGGGCGTTGCTCAACCAGATCGAATAGTTAGGGCCTAAGAAGTCAACACCAGGAGCATAAAATACAATATAAATACAACAGGTTTTCCATCCTATAATATGAATAATTGCAACCAGTGTGAAAGTGATGGTCATTTCTACGTTCCGGGCAACCTAGACTTCACTCTAGGGCGTTGTTCCACCAGATCGAATAGTTAGGGCCTAAGAAATCAGCGCCAGAAGCATAAAATACAATATAAATATAACGGTTTTTCCATCGAATAAAACGAATAATAGCCACCAGTGTGAAGGTTATAGTCATTTCTATGTTCCGGGCAACCTAAGCTTCACTCTAGGGCGTTGCACCACCAGATCGAACAGTTAGTGCCTTACAAGTCAACGCCAGAAGCATAAAATACAATATAAATACAACAGTTTTTCCATCGTATAAAATGAATAATTGCAAAGAGTGTGAAAGTAATGGTCATTTCTACGTTCCGGGCAACCTAGGTTTCACTCTAGGGCGTTGCTCCACCAGATCGAATAGTTAGGGCCTTAGAAGTCAACGCCAGAAGCATAAGGTACAATATAAATACAACAGCTTTTACATCGTATAACAGGAACAATAGCAACCAGTGTGAAAGATATGGTCATTTCTATGTTCCGGGCAACCTCGACGTCACTCTAAGGCGTTGCTCCACCAGATCGAATAGTTAGGGCCAAAGAGGTCAACGCCAGAAGCATAAAATACAATATAAATGCAACAGCTTTTCCATCGTATAAAATGAATAATTGCAAAGAGTGTGAAAGTAATGGTCATTTCTACGTTCCGGGCAACCTAGGTTTCACTCTAGGGCGTTGCTCCACCAGATCGAATAGTTAGTGCGTTAGAGGTCAACATCAGAAGCATAAAATACAGTATAAATACAACAGCTTTTCCATCGTATAAAACGAATAATTGCAACCAGTATGAAAGTTATGGTCATTTCTACTTTCCGGGCAACCTCGGCTTCACCCTTGGGCGATGCACCACCAGATCGAATAGTTAGGGCCTTAGAAGTCAACGCGCGAAACATAAAACACAAAATAAATAGAACAGTTCTTCCAGTGTATATATCGAATAATTGCTACCAGTGTGAAAGTTATGGTCATTTCTACGTTCCGGGCAACCTAGGCTTCACCCTAGTGCGTTGTTCAACCAGTTAGAATAGTTAAGGCCTAAGAAGTGAACGCCAGAAGCATAAAATACAATATAAATACAACAGTTTTTCCATCGTATAAAACGAATAATTGCAACCAGTGTGGAAGTTATGGTCATTTCTACGTTCCGTGCAACATAGGCTTCACTCTAGGGCGTTGCTCCAACAGATCGAATAGTTGGTGCCTAAGAAGTCAACACCAGGAGCATAAAATACAATATAAATGCAACAGCTTTTCCATCGTATAAAATGAATAATTGCAAAGAGTGTGAAAGTAATGGTCATTTCTACGTTCCGTGTACACTAGGCTTCACTCTAGGGTGTTGCACCACCATATCGAATACTTAGTGCCTTAGAAGTCAACGCCAGAAGCATAAAATACAATATAAATACAACAGTTTTTCCATCTTATAACAGGAATAATTGCAACCAGTTTGAAAGTTATGGTCATTTCTACTTGCCGGGCAACCTAGGCTTCACCCTAGTGCGTAGCTCCACCAGATCGAATAGTTAAGGCCTAAGAAGTGAACGCCAGAAGCATAAAACACAATATAAATACAACAGTTTTTCCATCGTATAAAACGAATAATGGCAACCAGTATGAAAGTCATGGTCATTTCTACGTTCCGGGAAACCATGGCTTCACTCTAGGGCGTTGCTCCAACAGATCTAATAGTTAGGGCCTCCGAAGTCAACGCCAGAAGCATAAAATACAATATAAATACAACAGTTTTTCCATCGTATAAAACGAATAATTGCAACCACTATGAAAGTTATGGTCATTTCTAGTATCCGGGCAACCTAGGCTTCACTCTAGGGCGATGCTGCACCAGATCGAATGGTTAGGGCCTTAGAAGTCAACCCGCGGAACATAAAACACAAAATAAATAGAACAGTGTTTCCATTGTATAAATCGAATAATTGCTACCAGTGTGAAAGTTATGGTCATTTCTACGTTCCGGGCAACCTAGGCTTCACCCTAGTGCGTTGTTCCACCAGATCGAATAGGTAAGGCCTAAGAAGTGAACGCCAGAAGCGTAAAATACAATATAAGTACAACATTTTTACCATCGTATAAAACGGATAATTGCAACCAGTATGAAAGTTATGGTCATTTCTACTTTCCGGGCACCCTAGGCTTGACTCTAGGGCGTTGCTCCACCATATCGAATACCTATTGCCTTAGAAGTCAACGCCAGAAGCATAAAATACAATATAAATACAACAGTTTTTCCATCGTATAACAGGAATAATTGCAACCAGTTTGAAAGTTAAGGTCATTTCTACTTTCCGGGCAACCTAGGCTTCACCCTAGTGCGTAGCTCCACCAGATCGAATAGTTAGTGCCTCAGAGGTCAACGCCAGAAGCATAAAATACAATATAAATACAACAGCTTTTCCATCGTATAAAACGAATAATTGCAACCACTGTGAAAGTTATGGTCATTTCTACTATCCGGGCAACCTTGGCTTCACCCTAGGGCGTTGCTCCACCAGATCGAATAGTTAGGGCCTTAGAAGTCAACGCCAGAAGCATAAGGTACAATATAAATACAACAGCTTTTACATCGTATAACAGGAACAATAGCAACCAGTGTGAAAGATATGGTCATTTCTATGTTCCGGGCAACCTCGACGTCACTCTAAGGCGTTGCTCCACCAGATCGAATAGTTAGGGCCAAAGAGGTCAACGCCAGAAGCATAAAATACAATATAAATGCAACAGCTTTTCCATCGTATAAAATGAATAATTGCAAAGAGTGTGAAAGTAATGGTCATTTCTACGTTCCGGGCAACCTAGGTTTCACTCTAGGGCGTTGCTCCACCAGATCGAATAGTTAGTGCGTTAGAGGTCAACGTCAGAAGCATAAAATACAGTATAAATACAACAGCTTTTCCATCGTATAAAACGAATAATTGCAACCAGTATGAAAGATATGGACATTTCTACTTTCCGGGCAACCTCGGCTTCACCCTTGGGCGATGCTCCACCAGATCGAATAGTTAGGGCCTTAGAAGTCAACGCGCGCAACATGAACCACAAAATAAATAGAACAGTTTTTCCATTGTATAAATCGAATAATTGCTACCAGTGTGAAAGTTATGGTCATTTCTACGTTCCGGGCAACCTAGGCTTCACCCTAGTGCGTTGTTCCACCAGATCGAATAGTTAAGGCCTAGGAAGTGAACGCCAGAAGCATAAAATACAATATAACTGCAACAGTTTCTCCATCGTATAAAACGAATAATTGCAACCAGTGTGAAAGTTATGGTCATTTCTACGTTCCGGGCAACATAGGCTTCACTCTAGGGCGTTGCTCCACCATATCGAATACTTAGTGCCTTAGAAGTCAACGCCAGAAGCATAAAATACAATATAAATACAACAGTTTTTCCATCGTATAACAGGAATAATTGCAACCAGTTTGAAAGTTATGGTCATTTCTACTTTCCGGGCAACTAGGCTTCACCCTAGTGCGTAGCTCCACCAGATCGAATAGTTAGTGCCTTAGAAGTCAACGTCAGAAGCATAAAATACAGTATAAATACAACAGCTTTTCCATCGTATAAAACGAATAATTGCAACCAGTATGAAAGTTATGGTCATTTCTACTTTCCGGGCAACCTCGGCTTCACCCTTGGGCGATGCACCACCAGATCGAATAGTTAGGGCCTTAGAAGTCAACGCGCGAAACATAAAACACAAAATAAATAGAACAGTTCTTCCAGTGTATATATCGAATAATTGCTACCAGTGTGAAAGTTATGGTCATTTCTACGTTCCGGGCAACCTAGGCTTCACCCTAGTGCGTTGTTCCACCAGTTAGAATAGTTAAGGCCTAAGAAGTGAACGCCAGAAGCATAAAATACAATATAAATACAACAGTTTTTCCATCGTATAAAACGAATAATTGCAACCAGTGTGGAAGTTATGGTCATTTCTACGTTCCGTGCAACATAGGCTTCACTCTAGGGCGTTGCTCCAACAGATCGAATAGTTGGTGCCTAAGAAGTCAACACCAGGAGCATAAAATACAATATAAATGCAACAGCTTTTCCAACGTATAAAATGAATAATTGCAAAGAGTGTGAAAGTAATGGTCATTTCTACGTTCCGTGTACACTAGGCTTCACTCTAGGGTGTTGCACCACCATATCGAATACTTAGTGCCTTAGAAGTCAACGCCAGAAGCATAAAATACAATATAAATACAACAGTTTTTCCATCTTATAACAGGAATAATTGCAACCAGTTTGAAAGTTATGGTCATTTCTACTTGCCGGGCAACCTAGGCTTCACCCTAGTGCGTAGCTCCACCAGATCGAATAGTTAAGGCCTAAGAAGTGAACGCCAGAAGCATAAAACACAATATAAATACAACAGTTTTTCAATCGTATAAACCGGATTATTGCAACCAGTATGAAAGTTATGGTCATTTCTACTTTCCGGGCAACCTAGGCTTCACCCTAGTGCGTAGCTCCACCAGATCGAATAGTTAGTGCCTCAGAAGTCAACGTCAGAAGCATAAAATACAGTATAAATACAACAGTTCTTCCATCGTATAAAACGAATAATTGGAACCAGTATGAAAGTCATGCTCATTTCTACGTTCCGGGAAACCAAGGCTTCACTCTAGGGCGTTGCTCCAACAGATCGAATAGTTAGGGCCTCAGAGGTCAACGCCAGAAGCATAAAATACAATATAAATACAACAGCTTTTCCATCGTATAAAACGAATAATTGCAACCACTGTGAAAGTTATGGTCATTTCTACTATCCGGGCAACCTTGGCTTCACCCTAGGGCGTTGCTCCACCAGATCGAATAGTTAGGGCCTTAGAAGTCAACGCCAGAAGCATAAGGTACAATATAAATACAACAGCTTTTACATCGTATAACAGGAACAATAGCAACCAGTGTGAAAGATATGGTCATTTCTATGTTCCGGGCAACCTCGACGTCACTCTAAGGCGTTGCTCCACCAGATCGAATAGTTAGGGCCAAAGAGGTCAACGCCAGAAGCATAAAATACAATATAAATGCAACAGCTTTACCATCGTATAAAATGAATAATTGCAAAGAGTGTGAAAGTAATGGTCATTTCTACGTTCCGGGCAACCTAGGTTTCACTCTAGGGCGTTGCTCCACCAGATCGAATAGTTAGTGCGTTAGAGGTCAACGTCAGAAGCATAAAATACAGTATAAATACAACAGCTTTTCCATCGTATAAAACGAATAATTGCAACCAGTATGAAAGATATGGACATTTCTACTTTCCGGGCAACCTCGGCTTCACCCTTGGGCGATGCTCCACCAGATCGAATAGTTAGGGCCTTAGAAGTCAACGCGCGAAACATGAACCACAAAATAAATAGAACAGTTTTTCCATTGTATAAATCGAATAATTGCTACCAGTGTGAAAGTTATGGTCATTTCTACGTTCCGGGCAACCTAGGCTTCACCCTAGTGCGTTGTTCCACCAGATCGAATAGTTAAGGCCTAGGAAGTGAACGCCAGAAGCATAAAATACAATATAAATGCAACAGTTTCTCCATCGTATAAAACGAATAATTGCAACCAGTATGAAAGTTTTGGTCATTTCTACGTTCCGGGCAACATAGGCTTCACTCTAGGGCGTTGCTCCAACAGATCGAATAGTTGGTGCCTAAGAAGTCAACGCGCGAAACATAAACCACAAAATAAATAGAACAGTTTTTCCATTGTATAAATCGAATAATTGCTACCAGTGTGAAAGTTATGGTCATTTCTACGTTCCGGGCAACCTAGGCTTCACCCTAGTGCGTTGTTCCACCAGATCGAATAGTTAAGGCCTAGGAAGTGAACACCAGGAGCATAAAATACAATATAAATGCAACAGCTTTTCCATCGTATAAAATGAATAATTGCAAAGAGTGTGAAAGTAATAGTCATTTCTACGTTCCGTGTACCCTAGGCTTCACTCTAGGGTGTTGCTCCACCATATCGAATACTTAGTGCCTTAGAAGTCAACGCCAGAAGCATAAAATACGATATAAATACAACAGTTTTTCCATCTTATAACAGGAATAATTGCAACCAGTTTGAAAGTTATGGTCATTTCTACTTGCCGGGCAACCTACGATTCACCCTAGTGCGTTGTCCCACCAGACCGAATAGTTAAGTCCTAAGAAGTGAACGCCAGAAGCATAAAATACAATATAAATACAACAGTTTTTCCATCGTATAAACCGGATAATTGCAACCAGTATGAAAGTTATGGTCATTTCTACTTTCCGAGCAACCTAGGATTCACCCTAGGTCGTTGCTCCAACAGACTGAATAGTTAGTGCCTTAGAAGTCAATCCCCGAAGCATAAAATGCAATAAAAATACAACAGTTTTTCCATCATATTACAGGAGTAATTGCAACCAGTTTGAAAGTGATGGTCATTTCTACGTTCCGGGCACCCTAGGCTTCACTCTAGGGCGTTGCTCCACCATATCGGATACTTAGTGCCTTAGAAGTCAACACCAGAAGCATAAAATACAATATAAATACAACAGTTTTTCCATCGTATAACAGGAATAATTGCAACCAGTTTGAAAGTTATGGTCATTTCTACTTTCCGGGCAACTAGGCTTCACCCTAGTGCGTAGCTCCACCAGATCGAATAGTTAGTGCCTTAGAAGTCAACGTCAGAAGCATAAAATACAGTATAAATACAACAGTTCTTGCATCGTATAAAACGAATAATTGCAACCAGTATGAAAGTCATGGTCATTTCTACGTTCCGGGAAACCAAGGCTTCACTCTAGGGCGTTGCTCCAACAGATCGAATAGTTAGGGCCTCAGAAGTCAACGCCAGAAGCATAAAATACAATATAAATACAACAGTTTTTCCATCGTATAACAGGAATAATTGCAACCAGTTTGAAGGTTAAGGTCATTTCTACTTTCCGGGCAACCTAGGCTTCACTCTAGGGCGTTGTTCCACCAGATCGAATAGTTAGGGCCTAAGAAGTCAGCGCCAGAAGCATAAAATACAATATAAATATAACGGCTTTTCCATCGAATAAAACGAATAATAGCCACCAGTGTGAAGGTTATAGTCATTTCTATGTTCCGGGCAACCTAAGCTTCACTCTAGGGCGTTGCACCACCAGATCGAACAGTTAGTGCCTTAGAAGTCAACGCCAGAAGCATAAAATACAATATAAATACAACAGTTTTTCCATCGTATAACAGGAATAATTGCAACCAGTTTGAAAGTTAAGGTCATTTCTACTTTCCGGGCAACCTAGGCTTCACCCTAGTGCGTAGCTCCACCAGATCGAATAGTTAGTGCCTTAGAAGTCAACGTCAGAAGCATAAAATACAGTATAAATACAACAGTTCTTCCATCGTATAAAACGAATAATTGCAACCAGTATGAAAGTCATGCTCATTTCTACGTTCCGGGAAACCAAGGCTTCACTCTAGGGCGTTGCTCCAACAGATCGAATAGTTAGGGCCTCAGAAGTCAGCGCCAGAAGCATAAAATACAGTATAAATACAACAGCTTTTACATCGTATAAAACGAATAATTGCAACCACTATGAAAGTTATGGTCATTTCTACTATCCGGGCAACCTAGGCTTCACCCTAGGGCGTTGCTCTACCAGATCGAATAGTTAGGGACTTAGAAGTCAACGCCAGAAGCATAAGGTACAATATAAATACAACAGCTTTTACATCGTATAACAGGAACAATAGCAACCAGTGTGAAAGATATGGTCATTTCTACGTTCCGGGCAACCTAGGCGTCACTCTAAGGCGTTGCTCCACAAGGTCGAATAGTTAGGGCCCAAGAGGTCAACGTCAGAAGCATAAAATACAATATAAATGCAACAGCTTTTCCATCGTATAAAATGAATAATTGCAAAGGGTGTCAAAGTAATGGTCATTTCTACGTTCCGGGCAACCTAGGTTTCACTCTAGGGCGTTGCTCCACCAGATCGAATAGTTAGTGCGTTAGAAGTCAACATCAGAAGCATAAAATACAGTATAAGTACAACAGCTTTTCCATCGTATAAAACGAATAATTGCAACCAGTATGAAAGTTATGGTCATTTCTACTATCCGGGCAACCTAGGCTTCACCCTAGGGCGTTGCTCCACCAGATCGAATAGTTAGGGACTTAGAAGTCAACGCCAGAAGCATAAGGTACAATATAAAAACAACAGCTTTTACATCGTATAACAGGAACAATAGCAACCAGTGTGAAAGATATGGTCATTTCTACGTTCCGGGCAACCTAGGCGTCACTCTGAGGCGTTGCTCCACGAGATCGAATAGTTAGGGCCCATGAGGTCAACGCCAGAAGCATAAAATACAATATAAATGCAACAGCTTTTCCATCGTATAAAATGAATAATTGCAAAGAGTGTGAAAGTAATGGTCATTTCTACGTTCCGGGCAACCTAGGTTTCACTCTAGGGCGTTGCTCCACCAGATCGAATAGTTAGTGCGTTAGAAGTCAACGTCAGAAGCATAAAATACAGTATAAATACAACAGCTTTTCCATCGTATAGAACGAATAATTGCAACTAGTATGAAAGTTATGGACATTTCTACTTTCCGGGCAACCTCGGCTTCACCCTTGGGCGATGCTCCACCAGATAGAATAGTTAGGGCCTTAGAAGTCAACGCGCGAAACGTAAAACACAAAATAAATAGAACAGTTTTTCCATTGTATAAATCGAATAATTGCTACCAGTGTGAAAGTTATGGTCATTTCTACGTTCCGGGCAACCTAGGCTTCACCCTAGTGCGTTGTTCCACCAGTTCGAATAGTTAAGGCCTAAGAAGTGAACGCCAGAAGCATAAAATACAATATAAATACAACAGTTTTTCCATCGTATAAAACGAATAATTGCAACCAGTATGAAAGTTATTGTCATTTCTACGTTCCGGTCGACATAGGCTTCACTCTAGGGCGTTGCTCCAACAGATCGAATAGTTGGTGCCTAAGAAGTCAACACCAGGAGCATAAAATACAATATAAATGCAACAGCTTTTCCATCGTATAAAATGAATAATTGCAAAGAGTGTGAAAGTAATGGTCATTTCTACGTTCCGTGTACACTAGGCTTCACTCTAGGGTGTTGCTCCACCATATTGAATACTTAGTGGCTTAGAAGTCAACGCCAGAAGCATAGAATACAATATAAATACAACAGTTTTTCCATCTTATAGCAGGAATAATTGCAACCAGTTTGAAAGTTATGGTCATTTCTACTTGCCGGGCAACCTAGGCTTCACCCTAGTGCGTTGTTCCACCAGATCGAATAGTTAAGGCCTAAGAAGTGAACGCCAGAAGCATAAAACACAATATAAATACAACAGTTTTTCAATCGTATAAACCGGATTATTGCAACCAGTATGAAAGTTATGGTCATTTCTACTTTCCGGGCAACCATGGCTTCACCCTAGGGCGTTGCTCCAACAGATTGAATAGTTAGTGCCTTAGAAGTCAACGCCCGAAGCATAAAATGCAATTAAAATACAACAGTTTTTCCATCATATAACAGGAGTAATTGCAACCAGTTTGAAAGTGATGGTCATTTCTACGTTCCGGGCACCCTAGGCTTCACTCTAGGGCGTTGCTCCACCATATCGAATACTTAGTGCCTTAGAAGTCAACGCCAGAAGCATAAAATACAATATAAATACAACAGTTTTTCCATCGTATAACAGGAATAATTGCAACCAGTTTGAAAGTTATGGTCATTTCTACTTTCCGGTCAACCTAGGCTTCACCCTAGTGCGTAGCTCCACCAGATCGAATAGTTAGTGCCTTAGAAGTCAACGTCAGAAGCATAAAATACAGTATAGATACAACAGTTCTTGCATCGTATAAACCGGATAATTGCAACCAGTATGAAAGTTATGGTCATTTCTACTTTCCGGGCAACCTTGGATTCACCCTAGGGCGTTGCTCCAACAGATTGAATAGTTAGTGCCTTAGAAGTCAACGCCAGATGCATACAATACAATATAAATACAACAGTTTTTCCATCGTATAAAACGAATAATTGCAACCACTATGAAAGTTATGGTCATTTCTAGTATCCGGGCAACCTAGGCTTCACCCTAGGGCGATGCTGCACCAGATCGAATAGTTAGGGCCTTAGAAGTCAACGCGCGGTACATAAAACACAAAATAAATAGAACAGTGTTTCCATTGTATAAATCGAATAATTGCTACCAGTGTGAAAGTTATGGTCATTTCTACGTTCTGGGCAACCTAGGCTTCACCCTAGTGCGTTGTTCCACCAGATCGAATAGTTAAGGCCTAAGAAGTGAACGCCAGAAGCATAAAATACAATATAAATACAACAGTTTTTCCATCGTATAAACCGGATAATTGCAAACAGTATGAAAGTTATGGTCATTTCTACTTTCCGGGCACCCTAGGCTTCACACTAGGGCGTTGCTCCACCATATCGAATACTTATTGCCTTAGAAGTCAACGCCAGAAGCATAAAATACAATATAAATACAACAGTTTTTCCATCGTATAACAGGAGTAATTGCAACCAGTCTGAAAGTTATGGTCATTTCTACTTTCCGGGCAACCTAGGCTTCACCCTAGTGCGTAGCTCTACCAGATCGAATAGTTAGTGCCTTAGAAGTCAACGTCAGAAGCATAAAATACAGTATAATTACAACAGTTCTTCGATCGTATAAAACGAATAATTGCAACCAGTATGAAAGTCATGGTCATTTCTACGTTCCGGGAACCAAGGCTTCACTCTAGGGCGTTGCTCCAACAGATCGAATAGTTAGGGCCTCAGAAGTCAACGCCAGAAGCATAAAATACAATATAAATACAACAGCTTTTCCATCGTATAAAACGAATAATTGCAACCACTATGAAAGTTATGGACATTTCTACTTTCCGGGCACACTAGGCTTCACTCTAGAGCGTTGCTCCACCATATCGAATACTTATTGCCTTAGAAGTCAACGCCAGAAGCATAAAATACAATATAAATACAACAGTTTTTCCATCTTATAACAGGAATAATTGCAACCAGTTGGAAAGTTATGGTCATTTCTACTTGCCGGGCAGCCTAGGCTTCACCCTAGTGCGTTGTTCCACCAGATCGAATAGTTAAGGCCTAAGAAGTGAACGCCAGAAGCATAAAGCACAATATAAATACAACAGTTTTTCCATCGTATAAACCGGATAATTGCAACCAGTATGAAAGTTATGGTCATTTCTACTTTCCGGGCAACCATGGCTTCACTCTAGGGCGTTGCTCCAACAGATCTAATAGTTAGGGCCTCACAAGTCAACGCCAGAAGCATAAAATACAATATAAATGCAACAGTTTTTCCATCGTATAAAACGAATAATTGCAACCACTATGAAAGTTATGGTCATTTCTAGTATCCGGGCAACCTAGGCTTCACCCTAGGGCGATGCTGCACCAGATCGAATAGTTAGGGCCTTAGAAGTCAACGCGCGGAACATAAAACACAAAATAAATAGAACAGTGTTTCCATTGTATAAATCGAATAATTGCTACCAGTGTGAAAGTTATGGCCATTTCTACGTCCCGGGAAACATAGGCTTCACCCTAGTGAGTTGTTCCACCAGATCGAATAGTTAAGGCCTAAGAAGTGAACGCCAGAAGCATAAAATAAAATATAAATACAACAGTTTTTCCATCGTATAAACCGGATAATTGCAACCAGTATGAAAGTTATGGTCATTTCTACTTTCCGGGCACCCTAGGCTTCACTCTAGGGCGTTGTTCCACCATATCGAATACTTATTGCCTTAGAAGTCAACGCCAGAAGCATAAAATACAATATAAATACAACAGTTTTTCCATCGTATAACAGGAATAATTGCAACCAGTTTGAAAGTTATGGTCATTTCTACTTTCCGGGCAAACTAGGCTTCACCCTAGTGCGTAGCTCTACCAGATCGAATAGTTAGTGCCTTAGAAGTCAACGTCAGAAGCATAAAATACAGTATAATTACAACAGTTCTTCCATCGTATAAAACGAATAATTGCAACCAGTATGAAAGTCATGGTCATTTCTACGTTCCGGGAAACCAAGGCTTCACTCTAGGGCGTTGCTCCAACAGATCGAATAGTTAGGGCCTCAGAAGTCAACGCCAGAAGCATAAAATACAATATAAATACAACAGCTTTTCCATCGTATAAAACGAATAATTGCAACCACTATGAAAGTTATGGACATTTCTACTTTCCGGGCACCCTAGGCTTCACTCTAGAGCGTTGCTCCACCATATCGAATACTTATTGCCTTAGAAGTCAACGCCAGAAGCATAAAATACAATATAAATACAACAGTTTTTCCATCTTATAACAGGAATAATTGCAACCAGTTTGAAAGTTATGGTCATTTCTACTTGCCGGGCAACATAGGCTTCACCCTAGTGCGTTGTTCCACCAGATCGAATAGTTAAGGCCTAAGAAGTGAACGCCAGAATAATAAAACACAATATAAACACAACAGTTTTTCCATCGTATAAACCGGATAATTGCAACCAGTATGAAAGTTATGGTCATTTCTACTTTCCGGGCAACCTAGGATTCACCCTAGGGCGTTGCTCCAACAGATCTAATAGTTAGGGCCTCAGAAGTCAACGCCAGAAGCATAAAATACAATATAAATACAACAGTTTTTCCATCGTATAAAACGAATAATTGCAACCACTATGAAAGTTATGGTCATTTCTAGTATCCGGGCAACCTAGGCTTCACCCTAGGGCGTAGCTACACCAGATCGAATAGTTAGTGCCTTAGAAGTCAACGTCAGAAGCATAAAATACAGTATAAATACAACAGTTCTTCCATCGTATAAAACGAATAATTGCAACCAGTATGAAAGTTATGGACATTTCTACTTTCCAGGCAAACTAGGCTTCACCCTAGGGTGTTGCTCCACTAGATCGAATAGTTAGGGCCTTAGAAGTCAACGCGCGAAACATAAAACACAAAATAAATAGAACAGTTTTTCCATTGTATAAATCGAATAATTGCTACCAGTGAGAAAGTTATGGCCATTTCTACGTCCCGGGAAACCTAGGCATCACCCTAGTGCGTTGTTCCACCAGATCGAATAGTTAAGGCCTAAGAAGTGAACGCCAGAAGCATAAGGTACAATATAAATACAACAGCTTTTACATCGTATAACAGGAACAATAGCAACCAGTGTGAAAGATATGGTCATTTCTACGTTCCGGGCAATCTAGGCGTCACTCTAAGGCGTTGCTCCACCAGATCGAATAGTTAGGGCCCAAGAAGTCAACGCCAGAATCATAAAATACAATATAAATGCAACAGCTTTTCCATCGTATAAAATGAATAATTGCAAAGAGTGTGAAAGTAATGTTCACTTCTACGTTCCGGGCAACCTAGGTTTCACTCTAGGGCGTTGCTCCACCAGATCGAATAGTTAGTGCGTTAGAAGTCAACGCCAGAAACATAAAATACAGTATAAATACAACAGCTTTTCCATCGTATAAAACGAATAATTGCAACCAGTATGAAAGTTATGGACATTTCTACTTTCCGGGCAACCTAGGCTTCACCCTAGGGCGATGCTCCACCAGATCGAATAGTTAGGGCCTTAGAAGTCAACGCGCGAAACATAAAACACAAAATAAATAGAACAGTTTTTCCATTGTATAAATCTAATAATTGCTACCAGTGTGAAAGTTATGGCCATTTCTACGTTCCGGGCAACCTAGGCTTCACCCTAGTGCGTTGTTCCACCAGATCGAATAGTTAAGGCCTAAGAAGTGAACGCCAGAAGCATAAAATACAATATAAATACAACAGTTTTTCCATCGTATAAAACGAATAATTGCAACCAGTATGAAAGTTATGGACATTTCTACTTCCCGGGCAACCTAGGCTTCACCCTAGGGCGTTGCTCCAACAGATTGAATAGTTAGGGCCTTAGAAGTCAACGCCCGAAGCATAAAATGCAATAAAAATACAACAGTTTTTCCATCGTATAACAGGAATAATTGTAACCAGTTTGAAAGTGATGGTCATTTCTTCGTTCCGGGCAACCTAGGCTTCACTCTAGGGCGTTGCTCCACCAGATCGAATAGTTAGGGCCTAAGAAGTCAACGCCAGAAGCATAAAATACAATATAAATACAACAGTTTTTCCATCGTATAAACCGGATAATTGCAACCAGTATGAAAGTTATGGTCATTTCTACTTTCCGGGCAACCTAGGCTTCACTCTAGGGCGTTGCTCCACCGTATCGAATACTTATTGGCTTAGAAGTCAACGCCAGAAGCATAAAATACAATATAAATACAACAGTTTTTCCATCGTATAACAGGAATAATTGCCACCAGTTTGAAAGTTATGGTCATTTCTACGTTCCGGGCAACCTAGGCTTCACTCTAGGGCGTTGCTCCACCAGATCGAATAGTTAGGGCCTAAGAAGTCAACACCAGGAGCATAAAATACTATATAAATGCAACAGCTTTTCCATCGTATAAAATGAATAATTGCAAAGAGTGTGAAAGTAATGGTCATTTCTACGTTCCGTGTAACCTAGGCTTCACTCTTGGGTGTTGCTCCACCATATCGAATACTTAGTGCCTTAGAAGTCAACGCCAGAAGCATAAAATACAATATAAATACAACAGTTTTTCCATCGTATAGCAGGAATAATTGCAACCAGTTTGCAAGTTATGGTCATGTCAACTTGCCGGGCAACCTCGGCTTCACCCTTGGGCGATGCTCCACCAGATCGAATAGTTAGGGCCTGAGAAGTCAACCCGCGAAACATAAAACACAAAATAAATAGAACAGTTTTTCCATTGTATAAATCGAATAATTGCTACCAGTGTGAAAGTTATGGTCATTTCTACGTTCCGGGCAACCTAGGCTTCACCCTAGTGCGTTGTTCCACCAGATCGTATAGTTAAGGCCTAAGAAGTGAACGCCAGAAGCATAAAATACAATATAAATACAACAGTTTTACCATCGTATAAAACGGATAATTGCAACCAGTATGAAAGTTATGGTCATTTCTACTTTCCGGGCAACCTAGGATTCACCCTAGGGCGTTGCTCCAACAGATTGAATAGTTAGTGCCTTAGAAGTCAACGCCCGAAGCATAAAATGCAACAAAAATACAACAGTTTTTCCATCATATAACAGGAGTAATTGCAACCAGTTTGAAAGTGAGGGTCATTTCTACGTTCCGGGCACCCTAGGCTTCACTCTAGGGCGTTGCCCCACCATATCGAATACTTAGTGCCTTAGAAGTCAACGCCAGAAGCATAAAATACAATATAAATACAACAGTTTTTCCATCTTATAACAGGAATAATTGCAACCAGTTTGAAAGTTATGGTCATTTCTACTTGCCGGGCAACATAGGCTTCACCCTAGTGCGTTGTTCCACCAGATCGAATAGTTTAGGCCTAAGAAGTGAACGCCAGAATAATAAAACACAATATAAATACAACAGTTTTTCCATCGTATAAACCGGATAATTGCAACCAGTATGAAAGTTATGGTCATTTCTACTTTCCGGGCAACCTAGGATTCACCCTAGGGCGTTGCTCCAACAGATCTAATAGTTAGGGCCTCAGAAGTCAACGCCAGAAGCATAAAATACAATATAAATACAACAGTTTTTCCATCGTATAAAACGAATAATTGCAACCACTATGAAAGTTATGGTCATTTCTAGTATCCGGGCAACCTAGGCTTCACCCTAGGGCGATGCTGCACCAGATCGAATAGTTAGGGCCTTAGAAGTCAACGCGCGGAATATAAAACACAAAATAAATAGAACAGTGTTTCCATTGTATAAATCGAATAATTGCTACCTGTGTGAAAGTTATGGTCATTTCTACGTTCCGGGCAACCTAGGCTTCACCCTAGTGCGTTGTTCCACCAGATCGAATAGTTAAGGCCTAAGAAGTGAACGCCAGAAGCATAAAATACAATATAAATACAACAGTTTTACCATCGTATAAAACGGATAATTGCAACCAGTATGAAAGTTATGGTCATTTCTACTTTCCGGGCAACCTAGGATTCACCCTAGGGCGTTGCTCCAACAGATTGAATAGTTAGTGCCTTAGAAGTCAACGCCCGAAGCATAAAATGCAATAAAAATGCAACAGTTTTTCCATCATATAAGAGGAGTAATTGCAACCAGTTTGAAAGTGATAGTCATTTCTACGCTCCGGGCACCCTAGGCTTCACTCTAGGGTGTTGTTCCACCATATCGAATGCTTAGTGCCTTAGAAGTCAACGCCAGAAGCATAAAATACAATATAAATGCAACAGTTTTTCCATCGTATAACAGGAATAATTGCAACCAGTTTGAAAGTTATGGTCATTTCTACTTGCCGGGCAACCTAGGCTTCACCCTAGGGCGTAGCTACACCAGATCGAATAGTTAGTGCCTTAGAAGTCAACGTCAGAAGCATAAAATACAGTATAAATACAACAGTTTTTCCATCGTATAAAACGAATAATTGCAACCAGTATGAAAGTTATGGACATTTCTACTTTCCAGGCAAACTAGGCTTCACCCTAGGGTGTTGCTCCACTAGATCGAATAGTTAGGGCCTTAGAAGTCAACGCGCGAAACATAAAACACAAAATAAATAGAACAGTTTTTCCATTGTATAAATCGAATAATTGCTACCAGTGAGAAAGTTATGGCCATTTCTACGTCCCGGGAAACCTAGGCTTCACCCTAGTGCGTTGTTCCACCAGATCGAATAGTTAAGGCCTAAGAAGTGAACGCCAGAAGCATAAGGTACAATATAAATACAACAGCTTTTACATCGTATAACAGGAACAATAGCAACCAGTGTGAAAGATATGGTCATTTCTACGTTCCGGGCAATCTAGGCGTCACTCTAAGGCGTTGCTCCACCAGATCGAATAGTTAGGGCCCAAGAAGTCAACGCCAGAAGCATAAAATACAATATAAATGCAACAGCTTTTCCATCGTATAAAATCAATAATTGCAAAGAGTGTGAAAGTAATGTTCACTTCTACGTTCCGGGCAACCTAGGTTTCACTCTAGGGCGTTGCTCCACCAGATCGAATAGTTAGTGCGTTAGAAGTCAACGTCAGAAGCATAAAATACAGTATAAATACAACAGCTTTTCCATCGTATAAAACGAATAATTGCAACCAGTATGAAAGTTATGGACATTTCTACTTTCCGGGCAACCTAGGCTTCACCCTAGGGCGATGCTCCGCCAGATCGAATAGTTAGGGCCTTAGAAGTCAACGCGCGAAACATAAAACACAAAATAAATAGAACAGTTTTTCCATTGTATAAATCTATTAATTGCTACCATTGTGAAAGTTATGGCCATTTCTACGTTCCGGGCAAGCTAGGCTTCACCCTAGTGCGTTGTTCCACCAGATCGAATAGTTAAGGCCTAAGAAGTGAACCCCAGAAGCATAAAATACAATATAAATACAACAGTTTTTCCGTCGTATAACAGGAATAATTGCCACCAGTTTGAAAGTTATGGTCATTTCTACTTTCCGTGCAACCTAGGCTTCACCCTAGTGCGTAGCTCCACCAGATCGAATAGTTAGTGCCTTAGAAGTCAACGTCAGAAGCATAAAATACAGTATAATTACAACAGTTCTTCCATCGTATAAAACGAATAATTGCAACCAGTATGAGAGTCATGGTCATTTCTACGTTCCGGGCAAACTAGGCGTCACTCTAAGGCGTTGCTCCACCAGATCGAATAGTTAGGGCCTAAGAAGTCAACACCAGGAGCATAAAATACTATATAAATGCAACAGCTTTTCCATCGTATAAAATGAATAATTGCAAAGAGTGTGAAAGTAATGTTCATTTCTACGTTCCGTGTAACCTAGGCTTCACTCTTGGGTGTTGCTCCACCATACCGAATACTTAGTGCCTTAGAAGTCAACGCCAGAAGCATAAAATACAATATAAATACAACAGTTCTTCCATGGTATAGCAGGAATAATTGCAACCAGTTTGCAAGTTATGGTCATGTCTACTTGCCGGGCAACCTCGGCTTCACCCTTGGGCGATGCTCCACCAGATCGAATAGTTAGGGCCTGAGAAGTCAACGCGCGAAACATAAAACACAAAATAAATAGAACAGTTTTTCCATTGTATAAATCGAATAGTTGCTACCAGTGTGAAAGTTATGGTCATTTCTACGTTCCGGGCAACCTTGGCTTCACCCTAGTGCGTTGTTCCACCAGATCGTATAGTTAAGGCCTAAGAAGTGTACGCCAGAAGCATAAAATACAATTTAAATACAACAGTTTTTCCATCTTATAACAGGAATAATTGCAACCAGTTTGAAAGTTATGGTCATTTCTACTTTCCGGGCAACCTAGGCTTCACCCTAGTGCGTAGCTCCACCGGATCGAATAGTTAAGTCCTAAGAAGTGAACGCCAGAAGCATAAAATACAATATAAATACAACAGTTTTACCATCGTATAAAACGGATAATTGCAACCAGTATGAAAGTTATGGTCATTTCTACTTTCCGGGCAACCTAGGATTCACCCTAGGGCGTTGCTCCAACTGATTGAATAGTTAGTGCCTTAGAAGTCAACGCCCGAAGCATAAAATGCAATAAAAATACAACAGTTTTTCCATCATATAACAGGAGTAATTGCAACCAGTTTGAAAGTGATGGTCATTTCTACGTTCCGGGCACCCTAGGCTTCACTCTAGGGCGTTGCTCCACCATATCGAATACTTAGTGCCTTAGAAGTCAACGCCAGAAGCATAAAATACAATATAAATTAAACAGTTTTTCCATCGTATAACAGGAATAATTGCAACCAGTTTGAAAGTTATGGTCACTTCTACTTGCCGGGCAACCTACGCTTCACCCTAGGGCGTTGCTCCACCAAATCGAATAGTTAGTGCGTTGGAAGTCAACGTCAGAAGCATAAAATACTGTATAAATACAACAACTTTTCCATCGTATAAAACGAATAATTGCAACCAGTATGAAAGTTATGGACATTTCTACTTTCCGGGCAACCTAGGCTTCACCCTAGTGCGTTGTTCCACCAGATCGAATAGTTAAGGCCTAAGAAGTGAACGCCAGAAGCATTAAATGCAATATAAATACAACAGTTTTTCCATCGCATAAAACGAATAATTGCAACCAGTGTGAAAGTTATGGTCATTTCTACGTTCCGGGCAACATAGGCTTCACTCTAGGGCGTTGCTCCAACATATCGAATAGTTGGTGCCTTACAAGTCAACGTCAGAAGCATAAAATACAATATAAATAAAACAGTTTTTCCATCGTATAAAACGAATAATTGCAACCTGTATGAAAGTTATGGACATTTCTACTTTCCGGGCAACCTAGGCTTCACCCTAGGGCGTTGCTCCAACATATTGAATAGTTAGGGCCTTAGAAGTCAACGCCAGAAGCATAAGGTACAATATAAATACAACAGCTTTTACATCGTATAACAGGAACAATAGCAACCAATTTGAAAGTGATGGTCATTTCAACGTTCCGGGCAACCTAGGCTTCACTCTAGGGCGCTGCTCTACCAGATGGAATAGTTAGGGCCTAAGAAGTCAACACCAGGAGCATAAAATACTATATAAATGCACCAGCTTTTCCATCGTATAAAATGAATAATTGCAAAGAGTGTGAAAGTAATGGTCATTTCTACGTTCCGTGTAACCTAGGCTTCACTCTAGGGTGTTGCTCCACCATATCGTATACTTAGTGCCTTAGAAGTCAACGCCACAGGCATAAAATACAATATAAATACAAGAGTTTTTCCATCGTATAAAACGAATAATTGCAACCAGTGTGAAAGTTATGGTCATTTCTACGTTCCGGGCAACCTAGGCTTCACCCTAGGATGTGGCTCCACCATATCGAATAGTTAGGGGCTTAGAAGTCAACACCCGAAGCATAAAATACAATAAAAATACAACAGTTTTTCCACCGTATAACAGGAATAATTGTAACCAGTTTGAAAGTGATGGTCATTTCTACGTTCCGGGCAACCTAGGCTTCACTCTAGGGCGTTGCTCCACCAGATCGAATAGTTAGGGCCTAAGAAGTCAACACCAGGAGCATAAAATACTATATAAATGCAACAGCTTTTCCATCGTATAATATGAATAATTGCAAAGAGTGTGAAAGTAATGGTCATTTCTACGTTCCGTGTAACCTAGGCTTCACTCTTGGGTGTTGCTCCACCATATCGAATACTTAGTGCCTTAGAAGTCAACGCCAGAAGCATAAAATACAATATAAATACAACAGTTTTTCCATGGTATAGCAGGAATAATTGCAACCAGTTTGCAAGTTATGGTCATGTCTACTTGCCGGGCAACCTCGGCTTCACCCTTGGGCGATGCTCCACCAGATCGAATAGTTAGGGCCTGAGAAGTCAACGCACGAAACATAAAACACAAAATAAATAGAACAGTTTTTCCATTGTATAAATCGAATAATTGCTACCAGTGTGAAAGTTATGGTCATTTCTACGTTCCGGGCAACCTAGGCTTCACCCTAGTGAGTTGTTCCACCAGATCGTATAGTTAAGGCCTAAGAAGTGAACGCCAGAAGCATAAAATACAATATAAATACAACAGTTTTTCCATCGTATAAAACGAATAATTGCAACCAGTGTGAAAGTTATGGTCATTTCTACGTTCCGGGCAACATAGGCTTCACTCTGGGGCGTTGCTCCAACAGATCGAATAGCTGGTGTCTAAGAAGTCAACACCAGGAGCATAAAATACAATATAAATGCAACAGCTTTTCCATCGTATAAAATGAATAATTGCAAAGAGTGTGAAAGTAATGGTCATTTCTACGTTCCGTGTACCCTAGGCTACACTCTAGGGTGTTGCTCCACCATATCGAATACTTAGTGCCTTAGAAGTCAACGCCAGAAGCATAAAATACAATTTAAATACAACAGTTTTTCCATCTTATAACAGGAATAATTGCAACCAGTTTGAAAGTTATGGTCATTTCTACTTTCCGGGCAACCTAGGCTTCACCCTAGTGCGTAGCTCCACCAGATCGAATAGTTAAGTCCTAAGAAGTGAACGCCAGAAGCATAAAATACAATATAAATACAACAGTTTTACCATCGTATAAAACGGATAATTGCAACCAGTATGAAAGTTATGGTCATTTCTACTTTCCGGGCAACCTAGGATTCACCCTAGGGCGTTGCTCCAACAGATTGAATAGTTAGTGCCTTAGAAGTCAACGCCCGAAGCATAAAATGCAATAAAAATACAACAGTTTTTCCATCATATAACAGGATTAATTGCAACCAGTTTGAAAGTGATGGTCATTTCTACGTTCCGGGCACCCTAGGCTTCACTCTAGGGCGTTGCTCCACCATATCGAATACTTAGTGCCTTAGAAGTCAACGCCAGAAGCATACAATACAATATAAATTAAACAGTTTTTCCATCGTATAACAGGAATAATTGCAACCAGTTTGAAAGTTATGGTCACTTCTACTTGCCGGGCAACCTACGCTTCACCCTAGGGCGTTGCTCCACCAAATCGAAGAGTTAGTGCGTTGGAAGTCAACGTCAGAAGCATAAAATACTGTATAAATACAACAACTTTTCCATCGTATAAAACGAATAATTGCAACCAGTATGAAAGTTATGGACATTTCTACTTTCCGGGCAACCTAGGCTTCACCCTAGTGCGTTCTTCCACCAGATCGAATAGTTAAGGCCTAAGACGTGAACGCCAGAAGCATTAAATACAATATAAATACAACAGTTTTTCCATCGCATAAAACGAATAATTGCAACCAGTGTGAAAGTTATGGTCATTTCTACGTTCCGTGCAACCTAGGCTTCACTCTAGGGCGTTGGTCCACCAGATCGAATAGTTGGTGACTGAGAAGTCAACGCCACAAGCATAAAATACAATATAAGTACAACAGTTTTTCCATCGTATAAAACGAATAATTGCAAACAGTGCGAAGGTAATGGTCATTTCTACGTTCCGTGCAACCTAGGCTTCACTCTAGGGCGTTGGTCGACCAGATCGAATAGTTGGTGACTGAGAAGTCAACGTCAGAAGCATAAAATGCAACATAAATACAACAGTTTTTCCATCGTATAAAACGAATAATTGCAACCAGTATGAAAGTTATGGACATTTCTACTTTCCGTGCAACCTAGGCTTCACCCTCGGGCGTTGCTCTAACAGATTGAATAGTTAGGGCCTTAGAAGTCAACGCCCGAAGCATAAAATGCAATAAAAATACAACAGTTTTTCCATCGTATAGCAGGAATAATTGTAACCAGTTTGAAAGTGATGGTCATTTCTACGTTCCGGGCAACCTAGGCTTCACTCTAGGGCGTTGCTCCACCAGATCGAATAGTTAGGGCCTAAGAAGTCAACACCAGGAGCATAAAATACAATATAAATGCAACAGCTTTTCCATCGTATAAAATGACAAATTGCAAAGAGTGTGATCGTAATGGTCATTTCTACGTTGCGGGCAACCTAGGTTTCACTCTAGGGCGTTGCTCCACCAGATCGAATGGTTAGTGCGTCAGAAGTCAACGTCAGAAGCATAAACTACAGTATAAATACAACAGCTTTTCCATCGTATAAAACGAATAATTGCAACCAGTATGAAAGTTATGGACATTTCCACTTTCCGGCAACCTAGGCTTCACCCTAGGGCGATGCTGCGCCAGATCGAATAGTTAGGGCCTTAGAAGTCAACGCGCGGCACATAAAACACAAAATAAATAGAACAGTTTTTCCATTGTATAAATCGAATAATTGCTACCAGTGTGAAAGTTATGGTCATTTCTACGTTCCGGGCAACCTAGGCTTCACCCTAGTGCGTTGTTCCACCAGATCGAATAGTTAAGGCCTAAGAAGTGAACGCCAGAAGCATAAAATACAATATAAATACAACAGTTTTTCCATCGTATAAAACGAATAATTGCAACCAGTATGAAAGTTATGGACATTTCTACTTTCCGGGCAACCTAGGCTTCACCCTAGGGCGTTGCTCCAACAGATTGAATAGTTAGGGCCTTAGACGTCAACGTCCGAAGCATAAAATGCAATAAGAATACAACAGTTTTTCCATCGTATAACAGGAATAATTGTAACCAGTTTGAAAGTGAATGTCATTTCTACGTTCCGGGCAACCTAGGCTTCACTCTAGGGCGTTTCTCCACCAGATCGAATAATTAGGGCCTAAGAAGTCAACACCAGAAGCATAAAATACAATATAAATACAACAGCTTTTCCATCGTATAAAACGAATAATTGCAACCAGTGTGAAAGTTATGGTCATTTCTACGTTCCGGTCATCTTAGGCTTCACTCTAGATCCTTGCTCCACCAGATCGAATAGTTAGTGCCTCAGAAGTCAACGCCCGAAACATTAAAAACAAAATTAATAGAACAGTTTTTCCATTGTATAAATTGAATAATTGTTACAACTGTGAAAGTTATGGTCATCTCTACGTTCCGGGAAACCTAGGCTTCACCCTAGGGCGATGTTCCACCAGATCGAATAGTTAGGGCCTAAGAAGTGAGCGCAAGAAGCATAAAATACAATATAAATACAACAGCTTTTCCATCGTATAAAACGTATAATTGCAACGAGTATGAAAGTTATGGTCATTTCTACTTTCCGGGCAACCTAGGCTTCACTCTATGGCGTTGCTCCACCAGATGGAATAGTTAGTGCGTTAGAAGTCAACGTCAGAAGCATAAAATACAGTATAAATACAACAGTTTTTCCATCGTATAAAACGAATAATTGCAACCAGTATGAAAGTTATGGACATTTCTACTTTCCGGGAAACCTAGGCTTCACCCTAGGGCGTTGCTGCAACTGATTGGACAGTTAGGGCCTTGGAAGTCAACGCCCGAAGCATAAAATGCAACAAAAATGCAACAGTTTTTCCATCATACTACAGGGATAGTTGCAACCAGTTTGAAAGTGATGGTCATTTCTACGTTCCGGGCACCCTAGGCTTCACTCTAGGGCGTTGCTCCACCAGATCGAATAGTTAGTGCCTTAGAATTCAACGCCACAAGCATAAAATACAATATAAATATAACGGTTTTTCCATCGAATAAAACGAATAATTGCAACCAGTATGAAAGTTATGGACATTTCTACTTTCCGAGCAGCCTAGGCTTCACCCTAGGGCGTTGCTCCAACAGATTGAATAGTTAGGGCCTTAGAAGTCAACACCAGGAGCATAAAATACAATATAAATACAACAGGTTTTCCATCCTATAATATGAATAATTGCAACCAGTGTGAAAGTGATGGTCATTTCTTCGTTCCGGGCAACCTAGACTTCACTCTAGTGCGTTGTTCCACCAGATCGAATGGTTAAGGCCTAAGAAGTGAACGCCAGAAGCATAAAATACAATATAAATACAACAGTTTTTCCATCATATAACAGGAGTAATTGCAACCAGTTTGAAAGTTAAGGTCATTTCTACGTTCCGGGTACCCTAGGCTTCACTCTAGGGCGTTGCTCCACCATATCGAATACTTAGTGCCTTAGAAGTCAACGCCAGAAGCATAAAATACAATATAAATACAACAGATTTTCTACCGTATAAAACGAATAATTGCAACCAGTATGAAAGTTATTTTCATTTCTACTCTCCGCGCATCCTAGGATTCACCCTAGGGCGTTGCTCCAACAGAGTGAATAGTTAGTGCCTTAGAAGTCAACGCCCGAAGCATCAAATGCAATAAAAATACAACAGTTTTTCCATCGTATAACAGGATTAATTGCAACCAGTTTGATAGTTATGGTCATTTCTACTTTCAGGGCAACCTAGGCTTCACCCTAGGGTGTTGTTCCACCCGATCGAATAGTTAGGGCCTAAGAAGTGAACGCCAGAAGCATATAATACAATATAAATACAACAGTTTTTACATCGTATAAAACGAATAATTGCAACCAGTGTGAAAGTTATGGTCATTTCTACGTTCCGGGCAACCTAGGCTTCACTCTAGGGCGTTGCTCCAACAGATCGAATAGTTGGTGCCTTAGAAGTCAACGCCACAGGCATAAAATACAATCTAAATACAAGAGTTTTTCCATCGTATAAAACGAATAATTGCAACCAGTGTGAAAGTTATGGTCATTTCTACGTTCCGGGCAACCTAGGCTTCACTCTAGGGCGCTGCTCTACCAGATGGAATAGTTGGGGCCTAAGAAGTCAACACCAGGAGCATAAAATACTATATAAATGCACCAGCTTTTCCATCGTATAAAATGAATAATTGCAAAGAGAGTGAAAGTAATGGTCATTTCTACGTTCCGTGTAACCTAGGCTTCACTCTAGGGTGTTGCTCCACCATATCGTATACTTAGTGCCTTAGAAGTCAACGCCACAGGCATAAAATACAATATAAATACAAGAGTTTTTCCATCGTATAAAACGAATAATTGCAACCAGTGTGAAAGTTATGGTCATTTCTACGTTCCGGGCAACCTAGGCTTCACCCTAGGATGTGGCTCCACCATATCGAATAGTCAGGGGCTTAGAAGTCAACACCCGAAGCATAAAATACAATAAAAATACAACAGTTTTTCCACCGTATAACAGGAATAATTGCAAACAGTGCGAAGGTAATGGTCATTTCTACGTTCCGTGCAACCTAGGCTTCACTCTAGGGCGTTGGTCCACCAGATCGAATAGTTGGTGACTGAGAAGTCAACGTCAGAAGCATAAAATGCAACATAAATACAACAGTTTTTCCATCGTATAACACGAATAATTGCAACCAGTATGAAAGTTATGGACATTTCTACTTTCCGGGCACCCTAGGCTTCACTCTAGGGCGTTGCTCCACCAGATCGAATAGTTAGTGCCTTAGAATTCAACGCCACAAGCATAAAATACAATATAAGTACAACAGTTTTTCCATCGTATAAAACGAATAATTGCAACCAGTATGAAAGTGATGGTCATTTCTACGTTCCGGGAAACCAAGGCTTCACTCTAAGGCGTTGATCCACCAGATCGAATAGTTAGGGCCTAAGAAGTCAACGCCAGAAGCATAAAATACAATATAAATGCAACAGCTTTTCCATCGTATAAAATGAATAATTGCTAAGAGTGTGAAAGTAATGGTCATTTCTACGTTCCGGGCAACCTAGGTTTCACTCTAGGGCGTAGCTCCACCAGTTCGAATAGTTCGGGCCTAAGAAGTCAACGCCAGAAGCATAAAATACAATATAAATGCAACAGCTTTTCCATCGTATAAAATGAATAATTGCTAAGAGTGTGAAAGTAATGGTCATTTCTACGTTCCGGGCAACCTAGGTTTCACTCTAGGGCGTAGCTCCACCAGATCGAATAGTTAGGGCCTAAGAAGTCAACGCCAGAAGCATAAAATACAATATAAATGCAACAGCTTTTCCATCGTATAAAACGAATAATTCCAAAGAGTGTGAAAGTAATGGTCATTTCTACGTTCCGGGCAACCTAGGTTTCACTCTAGGGCGTAGCTCCACCAGATCGAATAGTTAGTGCCTTAGAATTCAACGTCAGAAGCATAAAATACAGTATAAATACAACAGTTCTTCCATCGTATAAAACGAATAATTGCAACCAGTATGAAAGTTATGGTCATTTCTACTTGCCGGGCAACCTAGGCTTCACCCTAGGGCGTTGTTCTACCCGATCGAATAGTTAGTGCCTTAGAAGTCACCGCCAGAAGCATAAGGTACAATATAAATACAACAGCTTCTCCATCGTATAACAGGAACAATAGCAACCAACGTGAAAGATATGGTCATTTCTACGTTCCGGGCAATCTAGGCGTCACTCTAAGGCGTTGCTCCACCAGATCGAATAGTTAGGGCCCAAGAAGTCAACGCCAGAAGCATAAAATACAATATAAATGCAACAGCTTTTCCATCGTATAAAATGAATAATTGCAAAGAGTGTGAAAGTAATGGTCATTTCTACGTTCCGGGCAACCTGGGTTTCACTCCAGGGCGTTACTCCACCAGATCGAATAGTTAGTGCGTTAGAAGTCAACGTCAGAAGCATAAAATACAGTATAAATACAACAGTTTTTCCATCGTATAAAACGAATAATTGCAACCAGTATGAAAGTTATGGACATTTCTACTTTCCGGGCAACCTAGGCTTCACCCTAGGGCGATGCTGCACCAGATCGAATAGTTAGGGCCTTAGAAGTCAACGCGCGGAACATAAAACACAAAATACATAGAACAGTTTTTCCATTGTATAAATCGAATAATTGCTACCAGTGTAAAAGTTATGGTCATTTCTACGTTCCGGGCAACCTAGGCTTCACCCTAGTGCCTTGTTCCACCAGATCGAATAGTTAAGGCCTAAGAAGTGGTCGCCAGATGCATAAAATACAATATAAATACAACAGTTTTACCATCCTATAAAACGGATAATTGCAACCAGTATGAAAGTTATGGTCATTTCTACTTTCCGGGCAACCTAGGATTCACCCTAGGGCGTTGCTCCAACAGATTGAATAGTTAGTGCCTTAGAAGTCAACGCCCGAAGCATAAAATGCAATAAAAATACAACAGTTTGTCCATCATATAAGAGGAGTAATTGCAACCAGTTTGAAAGTGATGGTCATTTCTACTATCCGGGCAACCTAGGTTTCACCCTAGGGCGTTGCTCCACCGGATCGAATAGTTAGGGCCTTAGAAGTCAACGCCAGAAGCATAAGGTACAATATAAATACAACAGCTTTTACATCGTATAACAGGAACAATAGCAACCAGTGTGAAAGGTATGGTCATTTCTACGTTCCGGGCAAGCTAGGCGTCACGCTATGGCGTTGCTCCACCAGATCGAATAGTTAGGGCCCAAGAAGTCAACACCAGAAGCATAAAATACAATATAAATGCAACAGCTTTTCCATCGTATAAAATGAATAATTGCAAAGAGTGTGAAAGTAATGGTCATTTCTACGTTGCGGGCAACCTAGGTTTCACTCTAGGGCGTTGCTCCACCAGATCAAATAGTTAGTGCGTCAGAAGTCAACGTCAGAAGCATAAACTACAGTATAAATACAACAGCTTTTCCATCGTATAAAACGAATAATTGCAACCAGTATGAAAGTTATGGACATTTCCACTTTCCGGCAACCTAGGCTTCACCCTAGGGCGATGCTGCGCCAGATCGAATAGTTAGGGCCTTAGAAGTCAACGCGCGGCACATAAAACACAAAATAAATAGAACAGTTTTTCCATTGTATAAATCGAATAATTGCTACCAGTGTGAAAGTTATGGTCATTTCTACGTTCCGGGCAACCTAGGCTTCACCCTAGTGCGTTGTTCCACCAGATCGAATAGTTAAGGCCTAAGAAGTGAACGCCAGAAGCATAAAATACAATATAAATACAACAGTTTTTCCATCGTATAAAACGAATAATTGCAACCAGTATGAAAGTTATGGACATTTCTACTTTCCGGGCAACCTAGGCTTCACCCTAGGGCGTTGCTCCAACAGATTGAATAGTTAGGGCCTTAGAAGTCAACGTCCGAAGCATAAAATGCAATAAGAATACAACAGTTTTTCCATCGTATAACAGGAATAATTGTAACCAGTTTGAAAGTGAATGTCATTTCTACGTTCCGGGCAACCTAGGCTTCACTCTAGGGCGTTGCTCCACCAGATCGAATAATTAGGGCCTAAGAAGTCAACACCAGAAGCATAAAATACAATATAAATACAACAGCTTTTCCATCGTATAAAACGAATAATTGCAACCAGTGTGAAAGTTATGGTCATTTCTACGTTCCGGTCATCTTAGGCTTCACTCTAGATCCTTGCTCCACCAGATCGAATAGTTAGTGCCTCAGAAGTCAACGCCCGAAACATTAAAAACAAAATTAATAGAACAGTTTTTCCATTGTATAAATTGAATAATTGTTACAACTGTGAAAGTTATGGTCATCTCTACGTTCCGGGAAACCTAGGCTTCACCCTAGGGCGATGTTCCACCAGATCGAATAGTTAGGGCCTAAGAAGTGAGCGCAAGAAGCATAAAATACAATATAAATACAACAGCTTTTCCATCGTATAAAACGTATAATTGCAACGAGTATGAAAGTTATGGTCATTTCTACTTTCCGGGCAACCTAGGCTTCACTCTATGGCGTTGCTCCACCAGATGGAATAGTTAGTGCGTTAGAAGTCAACGTCAGAAGCATAAAATACAGTATAAATACAACAGTTTTTCCATCGTATAAAACGAATAATTGCAACCAGTATGAAAGTTATGGACATTTCTACTTTCCGGGCAACCTAGGCTTCACCCTAGGGCGTTGCTGCAACTGATTGGACAGTTAGGGCCTTGGAAGTC
Organism: Calliopsis andreniformis; assembly: GCF_051401765.1. NCBI lineage: Eukaryota > Metazoa > Arthropoda > Insecta > Hymenoptera > Andrenidae > Calliopsis > Calliopsis andreniformis. The sequence continues at coordinate 6,507,390 of NW_027480433.1, forward strand.
AACGCCCGAAGCATAAAATGCAACAAAAATGCAACAGTTTTTCCATCATACTACAGGGATAGTTGCAACCAGTTTGAAAGTGATGGTCATTTCTACGTTCCGGGCACCCTAGGCTTCACTCTAGGGCGTTGCTCCACCAGATCGAATAGTTAGTGCCTTAGAATTCAACGCCACAAGCATAAAATACAATATAAATATAACGGTTTTTCCATCGAATAAAACGAATAATTGCAACCAGTATGAAAGTTATGGACATTTCTACTTTCCGAGCAGCCTAGGCTTCACCCTAGGGCGTTGCTCCAACAGATTGAATAGTTAGGGCCTTAGAAGTCAACACCAGGAGCATAAAATACAATATAAATACAACAGGTTTTCCATCCTATAATATGAATAATTGCATCCAGTGTGAAAGTGATGGTCATTTCCTCGTTCCGGGCAACCTAGACTTCACTCTAGTGCGTTGTTCCACCAGATCGAATGGTTAAGGCCTAAGAAGTGAACGCCAGAAGCATAAAATACAATATAAATACAACAGTTTTTCCATCATATAACAGGAGTAATTGCAACCAGTTTGAAAGTTAAGGTCATTTCTACGTTCCGGGTACCCTAGGCTTCACTCTAGGGCGTTGCTCCACCATATCGAATACTTAGTGCCTTAGAAGTCAACGCCAGAAGCATAAAATACAATATAAATACAACAGATTTTCTACCGTATAAAACGAATAATTGCAACCAGTATGAAAGTTATTTTCATTTCTACTCTCCGCGCATCCTAGGATTCACCCTAGGGCGTTGCTCCAACAGAGTGAATAGTTAGTGCCTTAGAAGTCAACGCCCGAAGCATCAAATGCAATAAAAATACAACAGTTTTTCCATCATATAACAGGAGTAATTGCAACCAGTTTGAAAGTGACGGTCATTTCTACGTTCCGGGCACCCTAGGCTTCACTCTAGGGCGTTGCTCCACCGTATCGAATACTTAGAGCCTTAGAAGTCAACGCCAGAAGCATAAAATACAATATAAATACAACAGTTTTTCCATCGTATAACAGGATTAATTGCAACCAGTTTGATAGTTATGGTCATTTCTACTTTCAGGGCAACCTAGGCTTCACCCTAGGGTGTTGTTCCACCCGATCGAATAGTTAGGGCCTAAGAAGTGAACGCCAGAAGCATATAATACAATATAAATACAACAGTTTTTACATCGTATAAAACGAATAATTGCAACCAGTGTGAAAGTTATGGTCATTTCTACGTTCCGGGCAACCTAGGCTTCACTCTAGGGCGTTGCTCCAACAGATCGAATAGTTGGTGCCTTAGAAGTCAACGCCACAGGCATAAAATACAATCTAAATACAAGAGTTTTTCCATCGTATAAAACGAATAATTGCAATCAGTGTGAAAGTTATGGTCATTTCTACGTTCCGGGCAACCTAGGCTTCACTCTAGGGCGCTGCTCTACCAGATGGAATAGTTGGGGCCTAAGAAGTCAACACCAGGAGCATAAAATACTATATAAATGCACCAGCTTTTCCATCGTATAAAATGAATAATTGCAAAGAGTGTGAAAGTAATGGTCATTTCTACGTTCCGTGTAACCTAGGCTTCACTCTAGGGTGTTGCTCCACCATATCGTATACTTAGTGCCTTAGAAGTCAACGCCACAGGCATAAAATACAATATAAATACAAGAGTTTTTCCATCGTATAAAACGAATAATTGCAACCAGTGTGAAAGTTATGGTCATTTCTACGTTCGGGGCAACCTAGGCTTCACCCTAGGATGTGGCTCCACCATATCGAATAGTCAGGGGCTTAGAAGTCAACACCCGAAGCATAAAATACAATAAAAATACAACAGTTTTTCCACCGTATAACAGGAATAATTGCAAACAGTGCGAAGGTAATGGTCATTTCTACGTTCCGTGCAACCTAGGCTTCACTCTAGGGCGTTGGTCCACCAGATCGAATAGTTGGTGACTGAGAAGTCAACGTCAGAAGCATAAAATGCAACATAAATACAACAGTTTTTCCATCGTATAACACGAATAATTGCAACCAGTATGAAAGTTATGGACATTTCTACTTTCCGGGCACCCTAGGCTTCACTCTAGGGCGTTGCTCCACCAGATCGAATAGTTAGTGCCTTAGAATTCAACGCCACAAGCATAAAATACAATATAAGTACAACAGTTTTTCCATCGTATAAAACGAATAATTGCAACCAGTATGAAAGTGATGGTCATTTCTACGTTCCGGGAAACCAAGGCTTCACTCTAAGGCGTTGATCCACCAGATCGAATAGTTAGGGCCTAAGAAGTCAACGCCAGAAGCATAAAATACAATATAAATGCAACAGCTTTTCCATCGTATAAAATGAATAATTGCTAAGAGTGTGAAAGCAATGGTCATTTCTACGTTCCGGGCAACCTAGGTTTCACTCTAGGGCGTAGCTCCACCAGTTCGAATAGTTCGGGCCTAAGAAGTCAACGCCAGAAGCATAAAATACAATATAAATGCAACAGCTTTTCCATCGTATAAAATGAATAATTGCTAAGAGTGTGAAAGTAATGGTCATTTCTACGTTCCGGGCAACCTAGGTTTCACTCTAGGGCGTAGCTCCACCAGATCGAATAGTTAGGGCCTAAGAAGTCAACGCCAGAAGCATAAAATACAATATAAATGCAACAGCTTTTCCATCGTATAAAACGAATAATTGGAAAGAGTGTGAAAGTAATGGTCATTTCTACGTTCCGGGCAACCTAGGTTTCACTCTAGGGCGTAGCTCCACCAGATCGAATAGTTAGTGCCTTAGAATTCAACGTCAGAAGCATAAAATACAGTATAAATACAACAGTTCTTCCATCGTATAAAACGAATAATTGCAACCAGTATGAAAGTTATGGTCATTTCTACTTGCCGGGCAACCTAGGCTTCACCCTAGGGCGTTGTTCTACCCGATCGAATAGTTAGTGCCTTAGAAGTCACCGCCAGAAGCATAAGGTACAATATAAATACAACAGCTTCTCCATCGTATAACAGGAACAATAGCAACCAACGTGAAAGATATGGTCATTTCTACGTTCCGGGCAATCTAGGCGTCACTCTAAGGCGTTGCTCCACCAGATCGAATAGTTAGGGCCCAAGAAGTCAACGCCAGAAGCATAAAATACAATATAAATGCAACAGCTTTTCCATCGTATAAAATGAATAATTGCAAAGAGTGTGAAAGTAATGGTCATTTCTACGTTCCGGGCAACCTGGGTTTCACTCCAGGGCGTTACTCCACCAGATCGAATAGTTAGTGCGTTAGAAGTCAACGTCAGAAGCATAAAATACAGTATAAATACAACAGTTTTTCCATCGTATAAAACGAATAATTGCAACCAGTATGAAAGTTATGGACATTTCTACTTTCCGGGCAACCTAGGCTTCACCCTAGGGCGATGCTGCACCAGATCGAATAGTTAGGGCCTTAGAAGTCAACGCGCGGAACATAAAACACAAAATACATAGAACAGTTTTTCCATTGTATAAATCGAATAATTGCTACCAGTGTAAAAGTTATGGTCATTTCTACGTTCCGGGCAACCTAGGCTTCACCCTAGTGCCTTGTTCCACCAGATCGAATAGTTAAGGCCTAAGAAGTGGTCGCCAGATGCATAAAATACAATATAAATACAACAGTTTTACCATCCTATAAAACGGATAATTGCAACCAGTATGAAAGTTATGGTCATTTCTACTTTCCGGGCAACCTAGGATTCACCCTAGGGCGTTGCTCCAACAGATTGAATAGTTAGTGCCTTAGAAGTCAACGCCCGAAGCATAAAATGCAATAAAAATACAACAGTTTGTCCATCATATAAGAGGAGTAATTGCAACCAGTTTGAAGGTGATGGTCATTTCTACTTGCCGGGCAACCTAGGCTTCACCCTAGGGCGTAGCTCCACCAGATCGAATAGTTAGTGCCTTAGAAGTCAACGTCAGAAGCATAAAATACAGTATAAATACAACAGTTCTTCCATCGTATAAAACGAATAATTGCAACCAGTATGAAAGTTATGGACATTTCTACTTTCCAGGCAACCTAGGCTTCACCCTAGGGCGCTGCTCCACTAGATCGAATAGTTAGGGCCTGAGAAGTCAACGCGCGAAACATAAAACACAAAATAAATAGAACAGTTTTTCCATTGTGTAAATCGAATAATTGCTACCAGTGTGAAAGTTATGGCCATTTCTACGTCCCGGGAAACCTAGGGTTCACCCTAGTGCGTTGTTCCACCAGATCGAATAGTTAAGGCCTAAGAAGTGAACGCCAGAAGCATATAATACAATATAAATACAACAGTTTTTCCATCGTATAAACCGAATAATTGCAACCAGTATGAAAGTTATGGTCATTTCTACTTTCCGGGCACCCTAGGCTTCACTCTAGGGCGTTGCTCCACCATATCGAATACTTATTGCCTTAGAAGTCAACGCCAGAAGCATAAAATACAATAGAAATACAACAGTTTTTCCATCGTTTAACAGGAATAATTGCAACCAGTTTGAAAGTTACGGTCATTTCTCCTTTCCGGGCAACCTAGGCTTCACCCTAGTGCGTAGCTCCACCAGATCGAATAGTTAGTGCCTTAGAAGTCAACGTCAGAAGCATAAAATACAGTATAATTACAACAGTTCTTCCATCGTATAAAACGAATAATTGCAACCAGTATGAAAGTCATTGTCATTTCTACGTTCCGGGAAACCAAGGCTTCGCTCTAGGGCGTTGTTCCAACAGATCGAATAGTTACGGCCTCAGAAGTCAACGCCAGAAGCATAAAATACAGTATAAATACAACAGCTTTTCCATCGTATAAAACGAATAATTGCAACCACTATGAAAGTTATGGTCATTTCTACTATCCGGGCAACCTAGGTTTCACCCTAGGGCGTTGCTCCACCGGATCGAATAGTTAGGGCCTTAGAAGTCAACGCCAGAAGCATAAGGTACAATATAAATACAACAGCTTTTACATCGTATAACAGGAACAATAGCAACCAGTGTGAAAGGTATGGTCATTTCTACGTTCCGGGCAAGCTAGGCGTCACGCTATGGCGTTGCTCCACCAGATCGAATAGTTAGGGCCCAAGAAGTCAACACCAGAAGCATAAAATACAATATAAATGCAACAGCTTTTCCATCGTATAAAATGAATAATTGCAAAGAGTGTGAAAGTAATGGTCATTTCTACGTTCCGGGCAACCTAGGGTTCACTCTAGGGCGTTGCTCCACCAGATCGAATACTTAGTGCCTCAGAAGTCAACGCCAGAAGCATAAAATACAATATAAATACAACAGTTTTTCCATCGTATAACAGGAATAATTGCAACCAGTTTGAAAGTTATGGTCATTTCTACTTGCCGGGCAACCTAGGCTTCACCCTAGGGCGTTGTTCTACCCGATCGAATAGTTAGGGCCTAAGAAGTGAACGCCAGAAGCATAAAATACAATATAAATACAACAGTTTTTCCATCGTATAAAACGAATAATTGCAACCAGAGTGAAAGTTATGGTCATTTCTACGTTCCGGGCAACCTAGGCTTCACCCTAGGATGTGGCTCCACCATATCGAATAGTTAGGGGCTTAGAAGTCAACACCCGAAGCATAAAATACAATAAAAATACAACCGTTTTTCCATCGTACAACAGGAATAATTGCAAACAGTGCGAAGGTAATGGTCATTTCTACGTTCCGTGCAACCTAGGCTTCACTCTAGGGCGTTGGTCCACCAGATCGAATAGTTAGTGCCTTAGAAGTCAACGTCAGAAGCATAAAATGCAATATAAATACAACAGTTTTTCCATCGTATAAAACGAATAATTGCAAACAGGATGAAAGTTATGGACATGTCTACTTTCCGGGCAACATAGGCTTCACTCTAGGGCGTTGCTCCAACAGATTGAATAGTTAGGGCCTTAGAAGTCAACGCCCGAAGCATAAAATGCAATAAAAATACAACAGTTTTTCCATCGTATAACTGGAATAATTGTAACCAGTTTGATAGTGATGGTCATTTCGAAGTTACGGGCAACCTAGGCTTCACTCTAGGGCGTTGCTCCACCAGATCGAATAGTTAGGGCCTAAGAAGTCAACACCAGGAGCATAAAATACAATATAAATACAACAGGTTTTCCATCCTATAATATGAATAATTGCAACCAGTGTGAAAGTTATGGTCATTTCTACGTTCCGGGCAACCTAGGCTTCACTCTAGGGCGTTGCTCCAACAGTTCGAATAGTTGGTGCCTTAGAAGTGAACGTCAGAAGCATAAAATACAATATAAATACAACAGTTTTTCCATCGTATAAAACGAATAATTGCAACCAGTATGAAAGTTATGGACATTTCTACTTTCCGGGCAGCCTAGGCTTCACCCTAGGGCGTTGCTCCAACAGATTGAATAGTTAGGGCCTTAGAAGTCAACACCAGGAGCATAAAATACAATATAAATACAACAGGTTTTCCATCCTATAATATGAATAATTGCAACCAGTGTGAAAGTGATGGTCATTTCTTCGTTCCGGGCAACCTAGACTTCACTCTAGTGCGTTGTTCCACCAGATCGAATGGTTAAGGCCTAAGAAGTGAACGCCAGAAGCATAAAATACAATATAAATACAACAGTTTTTCCATCGTATAAAACGGATAATTGCAACCAGTATGAAAGTTATGGTCATTTCTACTTCCCGGGCAACCTAGGATTCTCGCTAGAGCGTTGCTCCAACAGGTTGAAAAGTTAGTGCCTAAGAAGTGAACGCCAGAAGCATAAAATACAATATAAATACAACAGTTTTTCCATCGTATAAACCGGATAATTGCAACCAGTATGAAAGTTATGGTCATTTCTACTTTCCGGGCAACCTAGGCTTCACTCTAGGGTGTTGCTCCACCATATCGTATACTTAGTGCCTTAGAAGTCAACGCCACAGGCATAAAATACAATATAAATACAAGAGTTTTTCCATCGTATAAAACGAATAATTGCAACCAGTGTGAAAGTTATGGTCATTTCTACGTTCCGGGCAACCTAGGCTTCACCCTAGGATGTGGCTCCACCATATCGAATAGTCAGGGGCTTAGAAGTCAACACCCGAAGCATAAAATACAATAAAAATACAACAGTTTTTCCACCGTATAACAGGAATAATTGCAAACAGTGCGAAGGTAATGGTCATTTCTACGTTCCGTGCAACCTAGGCTTCACTCTAGGGCGTTGGTCCACCAGATCGAATAGTTGGTGACTAAGAAGTCAACGTCAGAAGCATAAAATGCAACATAAATACAACAGTTTTTCCATCGTATAACACGAATAATTGCAACCAGTATGAAAGTTATGGACAATTCTACTTTCCGGGCACCCTAGGCTTCACTCTAGGGCGTTGCTCCAGCAGATCGAATAGTTAGTGCCTTAGAATTCAACGCCACAAGCATAAAATACAATATAAGTACAACAGTTTTTCCATCGTATAAAACGAATAATTGCAACCAGTATGAAAGTGATGGTCATTTCTACGTTCCGGGAAACCAAGGCTTCACTCTAAGGCGTTGATCCACCAGATCGAATAGTTAGGGCCTAAGAAGTCAACGCCAGAAGCATAAAATACAATATAAATGCAACAGCTTTTCCATCGTATAAAATGAATAATTGCTAAGAGTGTGAAAGTAATGGTCATTTCTACGTTCCGGGCAACCTAGGTTTCACTCTAGGGCGTAGCTCCACCAGTTCGAATAGTTCGGGCCTAAGAAGTCAACGCCAGAAGCATAAAATACAATATAAATGCAACAGCTTTTCCATCGTATAAAATGAATAATTGCTAAGAGTGTGAAAGTAATGGTCATTTCTACGTTCCGGGCAACCTAGGTTTCACTCTAGGGCGTAGCTCCACCAGATCGAATAGTTAGGGCCTAAGAAGTCAACGCCAGAAGCATAAAATACAATATAAATGCAACAGCTTTTCCATCGTATAAAACGAATAATTGCAAAGAGTGTGAAAGTAATGGTCATTTCTACGTTCCGGGCAACCTAGGTTTCACTCTAGGGCGTAGCTCCACCAGATCGAATAGTTAGTGCCTTAGAATTCAACGTCAGAAGCATAAAATACAGTATAAATACAACAGTTCTTCCATCGTATAAAACGAAAAATTGCAACCAGTATGAAAGTTATGGTCATTTCTACTTGCCGGGCAACCTAGGCTTCACCCTAGGGCGTTGTTCTACCCGATCGAATAGTTAGTGCCTTAGAAGTCACCGCCAGAAGCATAAGGTACAATATAAATACAACAGCTTCTCCATCGTATAACAGGAACAATAGCAACCAACGTGAAAGATATGGTCATTTCTACGTTCCGGGCAATCTAGGCGTCACTCTAAGGCGTTGCTCCACCAGATCGAATAGTTAGGGCCCAAGAAGTCAACGCCAGAAGCATAAAATACAATATAAATGCAACAGCTTTTCCATCGTATAAAATGAATAATTGCAAAGAGTGTGAAACTAATGGTCATTTCTACGTTCCGGGTAACCTGGGTTTCACTCCAGGGCGTTACTCCACCAGATCGAATAGTTAGTGCGTTAGAAGCCAACGTCAGAAGCATAAAATACAGTATAAATACAACAGTTTTTCCATCGTATAAAACGAATAATTGCAACCAGTATGAAAGTTATGGACATTTCTACTTTCCGGGCAACCTAGGCTTCACCCTAGGGCGATGCTGCACCAGATCGAATAGTTAGGGCCTTAGAAGTCAACGCGCGGAACATAAAACACAAAATACATAGAACAGTTTTTCCATTGTATAAATCGAATAATTGCTACCAGTGTAAAAGTTATGGTCATTTCTACGTTCCGGGCAACCTAGGCTTCACCCTAGTGCCTTGTTCCACCAGATCGAATAGTTAAGGCCTAAGAAGTGATCGCCAGAAGCATAAAATACAATATAAATACAACAGTTTTACCATCCTATAAAACGGATAATTGCAACCAGTATGAAAGTTATGGTCATTTCTACTTTCCGGGCAACCTAGGATTCACCCTAGGGCGTTGCTCCAACAGATTGAATAGTTAGTGCCTTAGAAGTCAACGCCCGAAGCATAAAATGCAATAAAAATACAACAGTTTGTCCATCATATAAGAGGAGTAATTGCAACCAGTTTGAAAGTGATGGTCATTTCTACTTGCCGGGCAACCTAGGCTTCACCCTAGGGCGTAGCTCCACCAGATCGAATAGTTAGTGCCTTAGAAGTCAACGTCAGAAGCATAAAATACAGTATAAATACAACAGTTCTTCCATCGCATAAAACGAATAATTGCAACCAGTATGAAAGTTATGGACATTTCTACTTTCCAGGCAACCTAGGCTTCACCCTAGGGCGCTGCTCCACTAGATCGAATAGTTAGGGCCTGAGAAGACAACGCGCGAAACATAAAACACAAAATAAATAGAACAGTTTTTCCATTGTGTAAATCGAATAATTGCTACCAGTGTGAAAGTTATGGCTATTTCTATGTCCCGGGAAACCTAGGGTTCACCCTAGTGCGTTGTTCCACCAGATCGAATAGTTAAGGCCTAAGAAGTGAACGCCAGAAGCATATAATACAATATAAATACAACAGTTTTTCCATCGTATAAACCGAATAATTGCAACCAGTATGAAAGTTATGGTCATTTCTACTTTCCGGGCACCCTAGGCTTCACTCTAGGGCGTTGCTCCACCATATCGAATACTTATTGCCTTAGAAGTCAACGCCAGAAGCATAAAATACAATAGAAATACAACAGTTTTTCCATCGTTTAACAGGAATAATTGCAACCAGTTTGAAAGTTACGGTCATTTCTCCTTTCCGGGCAACCTAGGCTTCACCCTAGTGCGTAGCTCCACCAGATCGAATACTTAGTGCCTCAGAAGTCAACGCCAGAAGCATAAAATACAATATAAATACAACAGTTTTTCCATCGTATAACAGGAATAATTGCAACCAGTTTGAAAGTTATGGTCATTTCTACTTGCCGGGCAACCTAGGCTTCACCCTAGGGCGTTGTTCTACCCGATCGAATAGTTAGGGCCTAAGAAGTGAACGCCAGAAGCATAAAATACAATATAAATACAACAGTTTTTCCATCGTATAAAACGAATAATTGCAACCAGAGTGAAAGTTATGGTCATTTCTACGTTCCGGGCAACCTAGGCTTCACCCTAGGATGTGGCTCCACCATATCGAATAGTTAGGGGCTTAGAAGTCAACACCCGAAGCATAAAATACAATAAAAATACAACCGTTTTTCCATCGTACAACAGGAATAATTGCAAACAGTGCGAAGGTAATGGTCATTTCTACGTTCCGTGCAACCTAGGCTTCACTCTAGGGCGTTGGTCCACCAGATCGAATAGTTGGTGCCTTAGAAGTCAACGTCAGAAGCATAAAATGCAATATAAATACAACAGTTTTTCCATCGTATAAAACGAATAATTGCAAACAGGATGAAAGTTATGGACATGTCTACTTTCCGGGCAACATAGGCTTCACTCTAGGGCGTTGCTCCAACAGATTGAATAGTTAGGGCCTTAGAAGTCAACGCCCGAAGCATAAAATGCAATAAAAATACAACAGTTTTTCCATCGTATAACTGGAATAATTGTAACCAGTTTGAAAGTGATGGTCATTTCGAAGTTACGGGCAACCTAGGCTTCACTCTAGGGCGTTGCTCCACCAGATCGAATAGTTAGGGCCTAAGAAGTCAACACCAGGAGCATAAAATACAATATAAATACAACAGGTTTTCCATCCTATAATATGAATAATTGCAACCAGTGTGAAAGTGATGGTCATTTCTACGTTCCGGGCAACCTAGACTTCACACTAGGGCGTTGTTCCACCTGATCGAATAGTTAGGGCCTAAGAAGTCAGCGCCAGAAGCATAAAATACAATATAAATATAACGGTTTTTCCATCGAATAAAACGAATAATTGCAACCAGTATGAAAGTTATGGACATTTCTACTTTCCGAGCAGCCTAGGCTTCACCCTAGGGCGTTGCTCCAACAGATTGAATAGTTAGGGCCTTAGAAGTCAACACCAGGAGCATAAAATACAATATAAATACAACAGGTTTTCCATCCTACAATATGAATAATTGCAACCAGTGTGAAACTGATGGTCATTTCTTCGTTCCGGGCAACCTAGACTTCACTCTAGTGCGTTGTTCCACCAGATCGAATGGTTAAGGCCTAAGAAGTGAACGCCAGAAGCATAAAATACAATATAAATACAACAGTTTTTCCATCGTATAACAGGATTAATTGCAACCAGTTTGAAAGTTATGGTCATTTCTACTTTCCGGGCAACCTAGGCTTCACCCTAGGGTGTTGTTCCACCCGATCGAATAGTTAGGGCCTAAGAAGTGAACACCAGAAGCATATAATACAATATAAATACAACAGTTTTTCCATCGTATAAATCGAATAATTGCAACCAGTGTGAAAGTTATGGTCATTTCTACGTTCCGGGGAACCTAGGCTTCACTCTAGGGCGTTGCTCCAACAGTTCGAATAGTTGGTGCCTTAGAAGTGAACGTCAGAAGCATAAAATACAATATAAATACAACAGTTTTTCCATCGTATAAAACGAATAATTGCAACCAGTATGAAAGTTATGGACATTTCTACTTTCCGGGCAGCCTAGGCTTCACCCTAGGGCGTTGCTCCAACAGATTGAATAGTTAGGGCCTTAGAAGTCAACACCAGGAGCATAAAATACAATATAAATAAAACAGGTTTTCCATCCTATAATATGAATAATTGCAACCAGTGTGAAAGTGATGGTCATTTCTTCGTTCCGGGCAACCTAGACTTCACTCTAGTGCGTTGTTCCACCAGATCGAATGGTTAAGGCCTAAGAAGTGAACGCCAGAAGCATAAAATACAATATAAATACAACAGTTTTTCCATCGTATAAAACGGATAATTGCAACCAGTATGAAAGTTATGGTCATTTCTACTTCCCGGGCAACCTAGGATTCTCGCTAGGGCGTTGCTCCAACAGGTTGAAAAGTTAGTGCCTAAGAAGTGAACGCCAGAAGCATAAAATACAATATAAATACAACAGCTTTTCCATCGTATAACAGGAACAATAGCAACCAGTGTGAAAGATATGGTCATTTCTACGTTCCGGGCAACCTAGACTTCACTCTAGGGCGTTCTTCCACCAGATCGAATAGTTAGGGCCTAAGAAGTCAGCGCCAGAAGCATAAAATACAATATAAGTATAACAGTTTTTCCATCGAATAAAACGAATAATAGCCACCATGGTGAAGGTTATGGTCATTTCTATGTTCCGGGCAACCTAAGCTTCACTCTAGGGCGTTGCACTACCAGATCGAACAGTTAGGGCCTAAGAAGTCAACGCCAGAAGCATAAAATACAATATAAATGCAACAGCTTTTCCATCGTATAAAACGAATAATTGCAAAGAGTGTGAAAGTAATGGTCATTTCTACGTTCCGGGCAACCTAGGTTTCACTCTAGGGCGTAGCTCCACCAGATCGAATAGTTAGTGCCTTAGAATTCAACGTCAGAAGCATAAAATACAGTATAAATACAACAGTTCTTCCATCGTATAAAACGAAAAATTGCAACCAGTATGAAAGTTATGGTCATTTCTACTTGCCGGGCAACCTAGGCTTCACCCTAGGGCGTTGTTCTACCCGATCGAATAGTTAGTGCCTTAGAAGTCACCGCCAGAAGCATAAGGTACAATATAAATACAACAGCTTCTCCATCGTATAACAGGAACAATAGCAACCAACGTGAAAGATATGGTCATTTCTACGTTCCGGGCAATCTAGGCGTCACTCTAAGGCGTTGCTCCACCAGATCGAATAGTTAGGGCCCAAGAAGTCAACGCCAGAAGCATAAAATACAATATAAATGCAACAGCTTTTCCATCGTATAAAATGAATAATTGCAAAGAGTGTGAAACTAATGGTCATTTCTACGTTCCGGGTAACCTGGGTTTCACTCCAGGGCGTTACTCCACCAGATCGAATAGTTAGTGCGTTAGAAGCCAACGTCAGAAGCATAAAATACAGTATAAATACAACAGTTTTTCCATCGTATAAAACGAATAATTGCAACCAGTATGAAAGTTATGGACATTTCTACTTTCCGGGCAACCTAGGCTTCACCCTAGGGCGATGCTGCACCAGATCGAATAGTTAGGGCCTTAGAAGTCAACGCGCGGAACATAAAACACAAAATACATAGAACAGTTTTTCCATTGTATAAATCGAATAATTGCTACCAGTGTAAAAGTTATGGTCATTTCTACGTTCCGGGCAACCTAGGCTTCACCCTAGTGCCTTGTTCCACCAGATCGAATAGTTAAGGCCTAAGAAGTGATCGCCAGAAGCATAAAATACAATATAAATACAACAGTTTTACCATCCTATAAAACGGATAATTGCAACCAGTATGAAAGTTATGGTCATTTCTACTTTCCGGGCAACCTAGGATTCACCCTAGGGCGTTGCTCCAACAGATTGAATAGTTAGTGCCTTAGAAGTCAACGCCCGAAGCATAAAATGCAATAAAAATACAACAGTTTGTCCATCATATAAGAGGAGTAATTGCAACCAGTTTGAAAGTGATGGTCATTTCTACTTGCCGGGCAACCTAGGCTTCACCCTAGGGCGTAGCTCCACCAGATCGAATAGTTAGTGCCTTAGAAGTCAACGTCAGAAGCATAAAATACAGTATAAATACAACAGTTCTTCCATCGCATAAAACGAATAATTGCAACCAGTATGAAAGTTATGGACATTTCTACTTTCCAGGCAACCTAGGCTTCACCCTAGGGCGCTGCTCCACTAGATCGAATAGTTAGGGCCTGAGAAGACAACGCGCGAAACATAAAACACAAAATAAATAGAACAGTTTTTCCATTGTGTAAATCGAATAATTGCTACCAGTGTGAAAGTTATGGCTATTTCTATGTCCCGGGAAACCTAGGGTTCACCCTAGTGCGTTGTTCCACCAGATCGAATAGTTAAGGCCTAAGAAGTGAACGCCAGAAGCATATAATACAATATAAATACAACAGTTTTTCCATCGTATAAACCGAATAATTGCAACCAGTATGAAAGTTATGGTCATTTCTACTTTCCGGGCACCCTAGGCTTCACTCTAGGGCGTTGCTCCACCATATCGAATACTTATTGCCTTAGAAGTCAACGCCAGAAGCATAAAATACAATAGAAATACAACAGTTTTTCCATCGTTTAACAGGAATAATTGCAACCAGTTTGAAAGTTACGGTCATTTCTCCTTTCCGGGCAACCTAGGCTTCACCCTAGTGCGTAGCTCCACCAGATCGAATACTTAGTGCCTCAGAAGTCAACGCCAGAAGCATAAAATACAATATAAATACAACAGTTTTTCCATCGTATAACAGGAATAATTGCAACCAGTTTGAAAGTTATGGTCATTTCTACTTGCCGGGCAACCTAGGCTTCACCCTAGGGCGTTGTTCTACCCGATCGAATAGTTAGGGCCTAAGAAGTGAACGCCAGAAGCATAAAATACAATATAAATACAACAGTTTTTCCATCGTATAAAACGAATAATTGCAACCAGAGTGAAAGTTATGGTCATTTCTACGTTCCGGGCAACCTAGGCTTCACCCTAGGATGTGGCTCCACCATATCGAATAGTTAGGGGCTTAGAAGTCAACACCCGAAGCATAAAATACAATAAAAATACAACCGTTTTTCCATCGTACAACAGGAATAATTGCAAACAGTGCGAAGGTAATGGTCATTTCTACGTTCCGTGCAACCTAGGCTTCACTCTAGGGCGTTGGTCCACCAGATCGAATAGTTGGTGCCTTAGAAGTCAACGTCAGAAGCATAAAATGCAATATAAATACAACAGTTTTTCCATCGTATAAAACGAATAATTGCAAACAGGATGAAAGTTATGGACATGTCTACTTTCCGGGCAACATAGGCTTCACTCTAGGGCGTTGCTCCAACAGATTGAATAGTTAGGGCCTTAGAAGTCAACGCCCGAAGCATAAAATGCAATAAAAATACAACAGTTTTTCCATCGTATAACTGGAATAATTGTAACCAGTTTGAAAGTGATGGTCATTTCGAAGTTACGGGCAACCTAGGCTTCACTCTAGGGCGTTGCTCCACCAGATCGAATAGTTAGGGCCTAAGAAGTCAACACCAGGAGCATAAAATACAATATAAATACAACAGGTTTTCCATCCTATAATATGAATAATTGCAACCAGTGTGAAAGTGATGGTCATTTCTACGTTCCGGGCAACCTAGACTTCACACTAGGGCGTTGTTCCACCTGATCGAATAGTTAGGGCCTAAGAAGTCAGCGCCAGAAGCATAAAATACAATATAAATATAACGGTTTTTCCATCGAATAAAACGAATAATTGCAACCAGTATGAAAGTTATGGACATTTCTACTTTCCGAGCAGCCTAGGCTTCACCCTAGGGCGTTGCTCCAACAGATTGAATAGTTAGGGCCTTAGAAGTCAACACCAGGAGCATAAAATACAATATAAATACAACAGGTTTTCCATCCTACAATATGAATAATTGCAACCAGTGTGAAACTGATGGTCATTTCTTCGTTCCGGGCAACCTAGACTTCACTCTAGTGCGTTGTTCCACCAGATCGAATGGTTAAGGCCTAAGAAGTGAACGCCAGAAGCATAAAATACAATATAAATACAACAGTTTTTCCATCGTATAACAGGATTAATTGCAACCAGTTTGAAAGTTATGGTCATTTCTACTTTCCGGGCAACCTAGGCTTCACCCTAGGGTGTTGTTCCACCCGATCGAATAGTTAGGGCCTAAGAAGTGAACACCAGAAGCATATAATACAATATAAATACAACAGTTTTTCCATCGTATAAATCGAATAATTGCAACCAGTGTGAAAGTTATGGTCATTTCTACGTTCCGGGGAACCTAGGCTTCACTCTAGGGCGTTGCTCCAACAGTTCGAATAGTTGGTGCCTTAGAAGTGAACGTCAGAAGCATAAAATACAATATAAATACAACAGTTTTTCCATCGTATAAAACGAATAATTGCAACCAGTATGAAAGTTATGGACATTTCTACTTTCCGGGCAGCCTAGGCTTCACCCTAGGGCGTTGCTCCAACAGATTGAATAGTTAGGGCCTTAGAAGTCAACACCAGGAGCATAAAATACAATATAAATAAAACAGGTTTTCCATCCTATAATATGAATAATTGCAACCAGTGTGAAAGTGATGGTCATTTCTTCGTTCCGGGCAACCTAGACTTCACTCTAGTGCGTTGTTCCACCAGATCGAATGGTTAAGGCCTAAGAAGTGAACGCCAGAAGCATAAAATACAATATAAATACAACAGTTTTTCCATCGTATAAAACGGATAATTGCAACCAGTATGAAAGTTATGGTCATTTCTACTTCCCGGGCAACCTAGGATTCTCGCTAGGGCGTTGCTCCAACAGGTTGAAAAGTTAGTGCCTAAGAAGTGAACGCCAGAAGCATAAAATACAATATAAATACAACAGCTTTTCCATCGTATAACAGGAACAATAGCAACCAGTGTGAAAGATATGGTCATTTCTACGTTCCGGGCAACCTAGACTTCACTCTAGGGCGTTCTTCCACCAGATCGAATAGTTAGGGCCTAAGAAGTCAGCGCCAGAAGCATAAAATACAATATAAGTATAACAGTTTTTCCATCGAATAAAACGAATAATAGCCACCATGGTGAAGGTTATGGTCATTTCTATGTTCCGGGCAACCTAAGCTTCACTCTAGGGCGTTGCACTACCAGATCGAACAGTTAGGGCCTAAGAAGTCAACGCCAGAAGCATAAAATACAATATAAATGCAACAGCTTTTCCATCGTATAAAATGAATAATTGCAAAGAGTGTGAAAGTAATGGTCATTTCCACGTTCCGGGCAACCTAGGCTTCACCCTCGGGCGTTGCTCTAACAGATTGAATAGTTAGGGCCTTAGAAGTCAACGCCCGAAGCATAAAATGCAATAAAAATACAACAGTTTTTCCATCGTATAGCAGGAATAATTGTAACCAGTTTGAAAGTGATGGTCATTTCTACGTTCCGGGCAACCTAGGCTTCACTCTAGGGCGTTGCTCCACCAGATCGAATAGTTAGGGCCTAAGAAGTCAACACCAGGAGCATAAAATACAATATAAATGCAACAGCTTTTCCATCGTATAAAATGACAAATTGCAAAGAGTGTGAAAGTAATGGTCATTTCTACGTTGCGGGCAACCTAGGTTTCACTCTAGGGCGTTGCTCCACCAGATCGAATAGTTAGTGCGTCAGAAGTCAACGTCAGAAGCATAAACTACAGTATAAATACAACAGCTTTTCCATCGTATAAAACGAATAATTGCAACCAGTATGAAAGTTATGGACATTTCCACTTTCCGGCAACCTAGGCTTCACCCTAGGGCGATGCTGCGCCAGATCGAATAGTTAGGGCCTTAGAAGTCAACGCGCGGCACATAAAACACAAAATAAATAGAACAGTTTTTCCATTGTATAAATCGAATAATTGCTACCAGTGTGAAAGTTATGGTCATTTCTACGTTCCGGGCAACCTAGGCTTCACCCTAGTTCGTTGTTCCACCAGATCGAATAGTTAAGGCCTAAGAAGTGAACGCCAGAAGCATAAAATACAATAAAAATACAACAGTTTTTCCATCATATAAAACGAATAATTGCAACCAGTATCAAAGTTATGGACATTTCTACTTTCCGGGCAACCTAGGCTTCACCCTAGGGCGTTGCTCCAACAGATTGAATAGTTAGCGCCTTAGAAGTCAACGTCCGAAGCATAAAATGCAATAAGAATACAACAGTTTTTCCATCGTATAACAGGAATAATTGTAACCAGTTTGAAAGTGAATGTCATTTCTACGTTCCGGGCAACCTAGGCTTCACTCTAGGGCGTTGCTCCACCAGATCGAATAATTAGGGCCTAAGAAGTCAACACCAGAAGCATAAAATACAATATAAATACAACAGCTTTTCCATCGTATAAAACGAATAATTGCAACCAGTGTGAAAGTTATGGTCATTTCTACGTTCCGGGCATCTTAGGCTTCACTCTAGATCGTTGCTCCACCAGATCGAATAGTTAGTGCCTCAGAAGTCAACGCCCGAAACATTAAAAACAAAATTAATAGAACAGTTTTTCCATTGTATAAATTGAATAATTGTTACAACTGTGAAAGTTATGGTCATCTCTACGTTCCGGGAAACCTAGGCTTCACCCTAGGGCGAAGTTCCACCAGATCGAATAGTTAGGGCCTGAGAAGTGAGCGCAAGAAGCATAAAATACAATATAAATACAACAGCTTTTCCATCGTATAAAACGTATAATTGCAACGAGTATGAAAGTTATGGTCATTTCTACTTTCCGGGCGACCTAGGCTTCACTCTATGGCGTTGCTCCACCAGATGGAATAGTTAGTGCGTTAGAAGTCAACGTCAGAAGCATAAAATACAGTATAAATACAACAGTTTTTCCATCGTATAAAACGAATAATTGCAACCAGTATGAAAGTTATGGACATTTCTACTTTCCGGGCAACATAGGCTCCACCCTAGGGCGTTGCTGCAACTGATTGGACAGTTAGGGCCTTGGAAGTCAACGCCCGAAGCATAAAATGCAACAAAAATGCAACAGTTTTTCCATCATATTACAGGGATAGTTGCAACCAGTTTGAAAGTGATGGTCATTTCTACGTTCCGGGCACCCTAGGCTTCACTCTAGGGCGTTGCTCCACCAGATCGAATAGTTAGTGCCTTAGAATTCAACGCCACAAGCATAAAATACAATATAAGTACAACAGTTTTTCCATCGTATAAAACGAGTAATTGCAACCAGTATGAAAGTGATGGTCATTTCTACGTTCCGGGAAACCAAGGCTTCACTCTAAGGCGTTGATCCACCAGATCGAATAGTTAGGGCCTAAGAAGTCAACGCCAGAAGCATAAAATACAATATAAATGCAACAGCTTTTCCATCGTATAAAATGAATAATTGCTAAGAGTGTGAAAGTAATGGTCATTTCTACGTTCCGGGCAACCTAGGTTTCACACTAGGGCGTAGCTCCACCAGTTCGAATAGTTAGGGCCTAAGAAGTCAACGCCAGAAGCATAAAATACAATATAAATGCAACAGCTTTTCCATCGTATAAAATGAATAATTGCTAAGAGTGTGAAAGTAATGGTCATTTCTACGTTCCGTGCAACCTAGGCTTCACTCTAGGGCGTTGGTCCACCAGATCGAATAGTTGGTGCCTTAGAAGTCAACGTCAGAAGCATAAAATGCAATATAAATACAACAGTTTTTCCATCGTATAAAAGGAATAATTGCAAACAGGATGAAAGTTATGGACATGTCTACTTTCCGGGCAACATAGGCTTCACCCTAGGGCGTTGCTCCAACAGATTGAATAGTTAGGGCCTTAGAAGTCAACGCCCGAAGCATAAAATGCAATAAAAATACAACAGTTTTTCCATCGTATAACTGGAATAATTGTAACCAGTTTGAAAGTGATGGTCATTTCGACGTTACGGGCAACCTAGGCTTCACTCTAGGGCGTTGCTCCACCAGATCGAATAGTTACGGCCAAAGAAGTCAAGACCACGAGCATAAAATACAATATAAATACAACAGGTTTTCCATCTTATAATATGAATAATTGCAACCAGTGTGAAAGTGATGGTCATTTCTACGTTCCGGGCACCCTAGACTTCACTCTAGGGCGTTGTTCCACCACATCGAATAGTTAGGGCCTAAGAGGTCAGCGCCAGAAGCATAAAATACAATATAAATATAACGGTTTTTCCATCGAATAAAACGAATAATAGCCACCAGTGAGAAGGTTATGGTCATTTCTATGTTCCGGGCAACCTAGGCTTCACCCTAGTGCGTTGTTCCACCAGATCGAATAGTTAAGGCCTAAGAAGTGAACGCCAGAAGCATAAAATACAATATAAATACAACAGTTTTTCCATCGCATAAAACGAATAATTGCAACCAGTGTGAAAGTTATGGGCATTTCTACGTTCCGGGCAACATAGGCTTCACTCTAGGGCGTTGCTCCAACAGATCGAATAGTTGGTGCCTAAGAAGTCAACACCAGGAGCATAAAATACAATATAAGTACAACAGCTTTTCCATCGTATAAACCGGATAATTGCAACCAGTATGAAAATTATGGTCATTTCTACTTTCCGGGCAACCTAGGATTCACCCTAGGGCGTTGCTCCAACAGACTGCATAGTTAGTGCCTTAGAAGTCAACCCCCGAAGCATAAAATGCAATAAAAATACAACAGTTTTTCCATCATATTACAGGAGTAATCGCAACCAGTTTGAAAGTGATGGTCATTTCTACGTTCCGGGCACCCTAGGCTTCACCCTAGGGCGATGCTGCACCAGATCGAATAGTTAGGGCCTTAGAAGTCAACGCGCGGAACATAAAACACAAAATAAATAGAACAGTTTTTGCATCGTATAAAACGAATAATTGCAACCAGTGTGAAAGTTATGGTCATTTCTACGTTCCGGGCAACCTAGGCTTCACTCTAGGGCGTTGCTCCAACAGATCGAATAGTTGGTGCCTTAGAAGTCAACGTCAGAAGCATAAAATACAATATAAATACAACAGTTGTTCCATCGTATAAAACGAATAATTGCAACCAGTATGAAAGTTATGGACATTTCTACTTTCCGGGCAGCCTAGGCTTCACCCTAGGGCGTTGCTCCAACAGATTGAATAGTTAGGGCCTTAGAAGTCAACACCAGGAGCATAAAATACAATCTAAATACAACAGGTTTTCCATCCTATAATATGAATAATTGCAACCAGTGTGAAAGTGATGGTCATTTCTTCGTTCCGGGCAACCTAGACTTCACTCTAGTGCGTTGTTCCACCAGATCGAATGGTTAAGGCCTAAGAAGTGAACGCCAGAAGCATAAAATACAATATAAATACAACAGTTTTTCCATCGTATAAAACGGATAATTGCAACCAGTATGAAAGTTATGGTCATTTCTACTTCCCGGGCAACCTAGGATTCTCGCTAGGGCGTTGCTCCAACAGGTTGAAAAGTTAGTGCCTAAGAAGTGAACGCCAGAAGCATAAAATACAATATAAATACAACAGTTTTTCCATCGTATAAACCGGATAATTGCAACCAGTATGAAAGTTATGGTCATTTCTACTTTCCGGGCAACCTAGGATTCACCCTAGGGCGTTGCTCCACCAGATCGAATAATTAGGGCCTAAGAAGTCAACACCAGAAGCATAAAATACAATATAAATACAACAGCTTTTCCATCGTATAAAACGAATAATTGCAACCAGTGTGAAAGTTATGGTCATTTCTACGTTCCGGGCATCTTAGGCTTCACTCTAGATCGTTGCTCCACCAGATCGAATAGTTAGTGCCTCAGAAGTCAACGCCCGAAACATTAAAAACAAAATTAATAGAACAGTTTTTCCATTGTATAAATTGAATAATTGTTACAACTGTGAAAGTTATGGTCATCTCTACGTTCCGGGAAACCTAGGCTTCACCCTAGGGCGAAGTTCCACCAGATCGAATAGTTAGGGCCTGAGAAGTGAGCGCAAGAAGCATAAAATACAATATAAATACAACAGCTTTTCCATCGTATAAAACGTATAATTGCAACGAGTATGAAAGTTATGGTCATTTCTACTTTCCGGGCAACCTAGGCTTCACTCTATGGCGTTGCTCCACCAGATGGAATAGTTAGTGCGTTAGAAGTCAACGTCAGAAGCATAAAATACAGTATAAATACAACAGTTTTTCCATCGTATAAAACGAATAATTGCAACCAGTATGAAAGTTATGGACATTTCTACTTTCCGGGCAACATAGGCTTCACCCTAGGGCGTTGCTGCAACTGATTGGACAGTTAGGGCCTTGGAAGTCAACGCCCGAAGCATAAAATGCAACAAAAATGCAACAGTTTTTCCATCATATTACAGGGATAGTTGCAACCAGTTTGAAAGTGATGGTCATTTCTACGTTCCGGGCACCCTAGGCTTCACTCTAGGGCGTTCCTCCACCAGATCGAATAGTTAGTGCCTTAGAATTCAACGCCACAAGCATAAAATACAATATAAGTACAACAGTTTTTCCATCGTATAAAACGAATAATTGCAACCAGTATGAAAGTGATGGACATTTCTACGTTCCGGGAAACCAAGGCTTCACTCTAAGGCGTTGATCCACCAGATCGAATAGTTAGGGCCTAAGAAGTCAACGCCAGAAGCATAAAATACAATATAAATGCAACAGCTTTTCCATCGTATAAAATGAATAATTGCTAAGAGTGTGAAAGTAATGGTCATTTCTACGTTCCGGGCAACCTAGGTTTCACTCTAGGGCGTAGCTCCACCAGTTCGAATAGTTAGGGCCTAAGAAGTCAACGCCAGAAGCATAAAATACAATATAAATGCAACAGCTTTTCCATCGTATAAAATGAATAATTGCTAAGAGTGTGAAAGTAATGGTCATTTCTAGTTTCCGGGCAACATAGGCTTCACCCTAGGGCGTTGCTCCAACAGATTGAATAGTTAGGGCCTTAGAAGTCAACGCCCGAAGCATAAAATGCAATAAAAATACAACAGTTTTTCCATCGTATAACTGGAATAATTGTAACCAGTTTGAAAGTGATGGTCATTTCGACGTTACGGGCAACCTAGGCTTCACTCTAGGGCGTTGCTCCACCAGATCGATTAGTTACGGCCAAAGAAGTCAAGACCACGAGCATAAAATACAATATAAATACAACAGGTTTTCCATCTTATAATATGAATAATTGCAACCAGTGTGAAAGTGATGGTCATTTCTACGTTCCGGGCACCCTAGACTTCACTCTAGGGCGTTGTTCCACCACATCGAATAGTTAGGGCCTAAGAAGTCAGCGCCAGAAGCATAAAATACAATATAAATATAACGGTTTTTCCATCGAATAAAACGAATAATAGCCACCAGTGTGAAGGTTATGGTCATTTCTATGTTCCGGGCAACCTAGGCTTCACCCTAGTGCGTTGTTCCACCAGATCGAATAGTTAAGGCCTAAGAAGTGAACGCCAGAAGCATAAAATACAATATAAATACAACAGTTTTTCCATCGCATAAAACGAATAATTGCAACCAGTGTGAAAGTTATGGTCATTTCTACGTTCCGGGCAACCTAGGCTTCACTCTAGGGCGTTGCTCCAACAGATCGAATAGTTGGTGCCTTAGAAGTCAACGCCACAGGCATAAAATACAATATAAATACAAGAGTTTTTCCATCGTATAAAACGAATAATTGCAACCAGTGTGAAAGTTATGGTCATTTCTACGTTCCGGGCAACCTAGGCTTCACTCTAGGGCGCTGCTCTACCAGATGGAATAGTTAGGGCCTAAGAAGTCAACACCAGGAGCATAAAATACTATATAAATGCACCAGCTTTTCCATCGTATAAAATGAATAATTGCAAAGAGTGTGAAAGTAATGGTCATTTCTACGTTCCGTGTAACCTAGGCTTCACTCTATTGTGTTGCTCCACCAAATCGTATACTTAGTGCCTTAGAAGTCAACGCCACAGGCATAAAATACAATATAAATACAAGAGTTTTTCCATCGTATAAAACGAATAATTGCAACCAGTGTGAAAGTTATGGTCATTTCTACGTTCCGGGCAACCTAGGCTTCACCCTAGGATGTGGCTCCACCATATCGAATAGTTAGGGGCTTAGAAGTAAACACCCGAAGCATAAAATACAATAAAAATACAACAGTTTTTCCACCGTATAACAGGAATAATTGCAAACAGTGCGAAGGTAATGGTCATTTCTACGTTCCGTGCAACCTAGGTTTCACTCTAGGGCGTTGGTCCACCAGATCGAATAGTTGGTGACTGAGAAGTCAACGTCAGAAGCATAAAATGCAACATAAATACAACAGTTTTTCCATCGTATAACACGAATAATTACAACCAGTATGAAAGTTATGGACATTTCTACTTTCCGGGCAACCTAGGCTTCACCCTAGGGCGTTGCTCCAACAGATTGAATAGTTAGGGCCTTAGAAGTCAACGCCCGAAGCATAAAATGCAATAAAAATACAACAGTTTTTCCATCGTATAACAGGAATAATTGTAACCAGTTTGAAAGTGATGGTCATTTCTGCGTTCCGTGCAACCTAGGCTTCACTCTAGGGCGTTGCTCCACCAGATCGAATAGTTAGGGCCTAAGAAGTCAACACCAGGAGCATAAAATACTATATAAATGCAACAGCTTTTCCGTCGTATAAAATGAATAATTGTAAAGAGTGTGAAAGTAATGGTCATTTCTACGTTCCGTGTAACCTAGGCTTCACTCTTGGGTGTTGCTCCACCATATCGAACACTTAGTGCCTTAGAAGTCAACGCCAGAAGCATAAAATACAATATAAATACAACAGTTTTTCCATGGTATAGCAGGAATAATTGCAACCAGTTTGCAAGTTATGGTCATGTCTACTTGCCGGGCAACCTCGGCTTCACCCTTGGGCGATGCTCCACCAGATCGAATAGTTAGGGCCTGAGAAGTCAACGCGCGAAACATAAAACACAAAATAAATAGAACAGTTTTTCCATTGTATAAATCGAATAATTGCTACCAGTGTGAAAGTTATGGTCATTTCTACGTTCCGGGCAACCTAGGCTTCACCCTAGTGAGTTGTTCCACCAGATCGTATAGTTAAGGCCTAAGAAGTGAACGCCAGAAGCATAAAATACAATATAAATACAACAGTTTTTCCATCGTATAACAGGATTAATTGCAACCAGTGTGAAAGTTATGGTCATTTCTACGTTCCGTGTACCCTAGGCTACATTCTAGGGTGTTGCTCCACCATATCGAATACTTAGTGCCTTAGAAGTCAACGCCAGAAGCATAAAATACAATTTAAATACAACAGTTTTTCCATCTTATAACAGGAATAATTGCAACCAGTTTGAAAGTTATGGTCATTTCTACTTTCCGGGCAACCTAGGCTTCACCCTAGTGCGTAGCTCCACCAGATCGAATAGTTAAGTCCTAAGAAGTGAACGCCAGAAGCATAAAATACAATATAAATACAACAGTTTTACCACCGTATAAAACGGATAATTGCAACCAGTATAAAAGTTATGGTCATTTCTACTTTCCGGGCAACCTAGGATTCACCCTAGGGCGTTGCTCCAACAGATTGAATAGTTAGTGCCTTAGAAGTCAACGCCCGAAGCATAAAATGCAATAAAAATACAACAGTTTTTCCATCATATAACAGGAGTAATTGCAACCAGTTTGAAAGTGATGGTCATTTCTACGTTCCGGGCACCCTAGGCTTCACTCTAGGGCGTTGCTCCAACATATCGAATACTTAGTGCCTTAGAAGTCAACGCCAGAAGCATAAAATACAATATAAATTAAACAGTTTTTCCATCGTATAAAACGAATAATTGCAACCAGTATGAAAGTTATGGACATTTCGACTTTCCGGGCAGCCTAGGCTTCACCCTAGGGCGTTGCTCCAACAGATTGAATAGCTAGGACCTTAGAAGTCAACACCAGGAGCATAAAATACAATATAAATACAACAGGTTTTCCATCCTATAATATGAATAATTGCAACCAGTGTGAAAGTGATGGTCATTTCTTCGTTCCGGGCAACCTAGACTTCACTCTAGTGCATTGTTCCACCAGATCGAATGGTTAAGGCCTAAGAAGTGAACGCGAGAAGCATAAAATACAATATAAATACAACAGTTTTTCCATCGTATAACAGGATTAATTGCAACCAGTTTGAAAGTTATGGTCATTTCTACTTTCCGGGCAACCCAGGCTTCACCCTAGGGTGTTGTTCCACCCGATCGAATAGTTAGGGCCTAAGAAGTGAACACCAGAAGCATATAATACAATATAAATACAACAGTTTTTCCATCGTATAAATCGAATAATTGCAACCAGTGTGAAAGTTATGGTCATTTCTACGTTCCGGGCAACCTAGGCTTCACTCTAGGGCGTTGCTCCAACAGTTCGAATAGTTGGTGCCTTAGAAGTGAACGTCAGAAGCATAAAATACAATATAAATACAACAGTTTTTCCATCGTATAAAACGAATAATTGCAACCAGTATGAAAGTTATGGACATTTCTACTTTCCGGGCAGCCTAGGCTTCACCCTAGGGCGTTGCTCCAACAGATTGAATAGTTAGGGCCTTAGAAGTCAACACCAGGAGCATAAAATACAATATAAATACAACAGGTTTTCCATCCTATAATATGAATAATTGCAACCAGTGTGAAAGTGATGGTCATTTCTTCGTTCCGGGCAACCTAGACTTCACTCTAGTGCGTTGTTCCACCAGATCGAATGGTTAAGGCCTAAGAAGTGAACGCCAGAAGCATAAAATACAATATAAATACAACAGTTTTTCCATCGTATAAAACGGATAATTGCAACCAGTATGAAAGTTATGGTCATTTCTACTTCCCGGGCAACCTAGGATTCTCGCTAGGGCGTTGCTCCAACAGGTTGAAAAGTTAGTGCCTAAGAAGTGAACGCCAGAAGCATAAAATACAATATAAATACAACAGTTTTTCCATCGTATAAACCGGATAATTGCAACCAGTATGAAAGTTATGGTCATTTCTACTTTCCGGGCAACCTAGGATTCACCCTAGGGCGTTGCTCCAACAGATTGAATAGTTAGTGCCTGAGAAGTCAACGCCCGAAGCATCAAATGCAATAAAAATACAACAGTTTTTCCATCATATAACAGGAGTAATTGCAACCAGTTTGAAAGTTAAGGTCATTTCTACGTTCCGGGTACCCTAGGCTTCACTCTAGGGCGTTGCTCCACCATATCGAATACTTAGTGCCTTAGAAGTCAACGCCAGAAGCATAAAATACAATATAAATACAACAGATTTTCTACCGTATAAAACGAATAATTGCAACCAGTATGAAAGTTATTTTCATTTCTACTTTCCGCGCATCCTAGGATTCACCCTAGGGCGTTGCTCCAACAGAGTGAATAGTTAGTGCCTTAGAAGTCAACGCCCGAAGCATCAAATGCAATAAAAATACAACAGTTTTTCCATCATATAACAGGAGTAATTGCAACCAGTTTGAAAGTGACGGTCATTTCTACGTTCCGGGCACCCTAGGCTTCACTCTAGGGCGTTGCTCCACCGTATCGAATACTTAGAGCCTTAGAAGTCAACGCCAGAAGCATAAAATACAATATAAATACAACAGTTTTTCCATCGTATAACAGGATTAATTGCAACCAGTTTGATAGTTATGGTCATTTCTACTTTCAGGGCAACCTAGGCTTCACCCTAGGGTGTTGTTCCACCCGATCGAATAGTTAGGGCCTAAGAAGTGAACGCCAGAAGCATATAATACAATATAAATACAACAGTTTTTACATCGTATAAAACGAATAATTGCAACCAGTGTGAAAGTTATGGTCATTTCTACGTTCCGGGCAACCTAGGATTCACCCTAGGGCGTTGCTCCAACAGATTGAATAGTTAGTGCCTTAGAAGTCAACGCCCGAAGCATAAAATGCAATAAAAATACAACAGTTTTTCCATCATATAACAGGAGTAATTGCAACCAGTTTGAAAGTGATGGTCATTTCTACGTTCCGGGCACCCTAGGCTTCACTCTAGGGCGTTGCTCCACCATATCGAATACTTAGTGCCTTAGAAGTCAACGCCACAGGCATAAAATACAATATAAATACAAGAGTTTTTCCAT
The DNA here is from genome assembly GCF_051401765.1 of Calliopsis andreniformis. Taxonomy (NCBI): domain Eukaryota; kingdom Metazoa; phylum Arthropoda; class Insecta; order Hymenoptera; family Andrenidae; genus Calliopsis; species Calliopsis andreniformis. Next base: position 6,535,323 of record NW_027480433.1, read on the forward strand.
CGTATAAAACGAATAATTGCAACCAGTGTGAAAGTTATGGTCATTTCTACGTTCCGGGCAACCTAGGCTTCACTCTAGGGCGCTGCTCTACCAGATGGAATAGTTAGGGCCTAAGAAGTCAACACCAGGAGCATAAAATACTATATAAATGCACCAGCTTTTCCATCGTATAAAATGAATAATTGCAAAGAGTGTGAAAGTAATGGTCATTTCTACGTTCCGTGTAACCTAGGCTTCACTCTATTGTGTTGCTCCACCATATCGTATACTTAGTGCCTTAGAAGTCAACGCCACAGGCATAAAATACAATATAAATACAAGAGTTTTTCCATCGTATAAAACGAATAATTGCAACCAGTGTGAAAGTTATGGTCATTTCTACGTTCCGGGCAACCTAGGCTTCACCCTAGGATGTGGCTCCACCATATCGAATAGTTAGGGGCTTAGAAGTCAACACCCGAAGCATAAAATACAATAAAAATACAACAGTTTTTCCACCGTATAACAGGAATAATTGCAAACAGTGCGAAGGTAATGGTCATTTCTACGTTCCGTGCAACCTAGGTTTCACTCTAGGGCGTTGGTACACCAGATCGAATAGTTGGTGACTGAGAAGTCAACGTCAGAAGCATAAAATGCAACATAAATACAACAGTTTTTCCATCGTATAACACGAATAATTGCAACCAGTATGAAAGTTATGGACATTTCTACTTTCCGGGCAACCTAGGCTTCACCCTAGGCCGTGGCTCCAACAGATTGAATAGTTAGGGCCTTAGAAGTCAACGCCCGAAGCATAAAATGCAATAAAAATACAACAGTTTTTCCATCGTATAACAGGAATAATTGTAACCAGTTTGAATGTGATGGTCATTTCTACGCTCCGGGCAACCTAGGCTTCACTCTAGGGCGTTGCTCCACCAGATCGAATAGTTAGGGCCTAAGAAGTCAACACCAGGAGCATAAAATACTATATAAATGCAACAGCTTTTCCATCGTATAAAATGAATAATTGCAAAGAGTGTGAAAGTAATGGTCATTTCTACGTTCCGTGTAACCTAGGCTTCACTCTTGGGTGTTGCTCCACCATATCGAACACTTAGTGCCTTAGAAGTCAACGCCAGAAGCATAAAATACAATATAAATACAACAGTTTTTCCATGGTATAGCAGGAATAATTGCAACCAGTTTGCAAGTTATGGTCATGTCTACTTGCCGGGCAACCTCGGCTTCACCCTTGGGCGATGCTCCACCAGATCGAATAGTTAGGGACTGAGAAGTCAACGCGCGAAACATAAAACACAAAATAAATAGAACAGTTTTTCCATTGTATAAATCGAATAATTGCTACCAGTGTGAAAGTTATGGTCATTTCTACGTTCCGGGCAACCTAGGCTTCACCCTAGTGAGTTGTTCCACCAGATCGTATAGTTAAGGCCTAAGAAGTGAACGCCAGAAGCATAAAATACAATATAAATACAACAGTTTTTCCATCGTATAAAACGAATAATTGCAACCAGTGTGAAAGTTATGGTCATTTCTACGTTCCGGGCAACATAGGCTTCACTCTAGGGCGTTGCTCCAACAGATCGAATAGTTGGTGTCTAAGAAGTCAACACCAGGAGCATAAAATACAATATAAATGCAACAGCTTTTCCATCGTATAAAATGAATAATTGCAAAGAGTGTGAAAGTAATGGTCATTTCTACGTTCCGTGTACCCTAGGCTACACTCTAGGGTGTTGCTCCACCATATCGAATACTTAGTGCCTTAGAAGTCAACGCCAGAAGCATAAAATACAATTTAAATACAACAGTTTTTCCATCTTATAACAGGAATAATTGCAACCAGTTTGAAAGTTATGGTCATTTCTACTTTCCGGGCAACCTAGGCTTCACCCTAGTGCGTAGCTCCACGAGATCGAATAGTTAAGTCCTAAGAAGTGAACGCCAGAAGCATAAAATACAATATAAATACAACAGTTTTACCATCGTATAAAACGGATAATTGCAACCAGTATGAAAGTTATGGTCATTTCTACTTTCCGGGCAACCTAGGATTCACCCTAGGGCGTTGCTCCAACAGATTGAATAGTTAGTGCCTTAGAAGTCAACGCCCGAAGCATAAAATGCAATAAAAATACAACAGTTTTTCCATCATATAACAGGAGTAATTGCAACCAGTTTGAAAGTGATGGTCATTTCTACGTTCCGGGCACCCTAGGCTTCACTCTAGGGCGTTGCTCCACCATATCGAATACTTAGTGCCTTAGAAGTCAACGCCAGAAGCATAAAATACAATATAAATTAAACAGTTTTTCCATCGTATAACAGGAATAATTGCAACCAGTTTGAAAGTTATGGTCACTTCTACTTGCCGGGCAACCTACGCTTCACCCTAGGGCGTTGCTCCACCAAATCGAATAGTTAGTGCGTTGGAAGTCAACGTCAGAAGCATAAAATACTGTATAAATACAACAACTTTTCCATCGTATAAAACGAATAATTGCAACCAGTATGAAAGTTATGGACATTTCTACTTTCCGGGCAACCTAGGCTTCACCCTAGTGCGTTGTTCCACCAGATCGAATAGTTAAGGCCTAAGAAGTGAACGCCAGAAGCATTAAATACAATATAAATACAACAGTTTTTCCATCGCATAAAACGAATAATTGCAACCAGTGTGAAAGTTATGGTCATTTCTACGTTCCGTGCAACCTAGGCTTCACTCTAGGGCGTTGGTCCACCAGATCGAATAGTTGGTGACTGAGAAGTCAACGCCACAAGCATAAAATACAATATAAGTACAACAGTTTTTCCATCGTATAAAACGAATAATTGCGAACAGTGCGAAGGTAATGGTCATTTCTACGTTCCGTGCAACCTAGGCTTCACTCTAGGGCGTTGGTCCACCAGATCGAATAGTTGGTGACTGAGAAGTCAACGTCAGAAGCATAAAATGCAACATAAATACAACAGTTTTTCCATCGTATAAAACGAATAATTGCAACCAGTATGAAAGTTATGGACATTTCTACCTTCCGGGCAACATAGGCTTCACCCTAGGGCGTTGCTCCAACAGATTGAATAGTTAGGGCCTTAGAAGTCAACGCCCGAAGCATAAAATGCAATAAAAATACAACTGTTTTTCCATCGTATAACTGGAATAATTGTAACCAGTTTGAAAGTGATGGTCATTTCGACGTTACGGGCAACCTAGGCTTCACTCTAGGGCGTTGCTCCACCAGATCGAATAGTTAGGGCCTAAGAAGTCAACACCAGGAGCATAAAATACAATATAAATACAGCAGGTTTTCCATCCTATAATATGAATAATTGCAACCAGTGTGAAAGTGATGGTCACTTCTACGTTCCGGGCAACCTAGACTTCACACTAGGGCGTTGTTCCACCTGATCGAATAGTTAGGGCCTAAGAAGTCAGCGCCAGAAGCATAAAATACAATATAAATATAACGGTTTTTCCATCGAATAAAACGAATAATAGCCACCAGTGTGAAGGCTATGGTCATTTCTATGTTCCGGGCAACCTAAACTTCACTCTAGGGCGTTGCACCACAAGATCGAACAGTTAGTGCCTTAGAAGTCAACGCCAGAAGCATAAAATACAATATAAATACAACAGTTTTTCCATCGTATAAAACGAATAATTGCAACCAGTATGAAAGTCATGGTCATTTCTACGTTCCGGGAAACCAAGGCTTCACTCTAGGGCGTTGCTACAACAGATCGAATAGTTAGGGCCTCAGAAGTCAACGCCAGAAGCATAAAATACGATATAAATACAACAATTTTTCCATCCTATAAAACGAATAATTGCAACCACTATGAAAGTTATGGTCATTTCTACTATCCGGGCAACCTAGGCTTCACCTTAGGGCGTTGCTCGACCAGATCGAATAGTTAGGGCCTTAGAAGTCAACGCCAGAAGCATAAGGTACAATATAAATACAACAGCTTTTCCATCGTATAACAGGAACAATAGCAAGCAGTGTGAAAGATATGGTCATTTCTATGTTCCGGGCAACCTAAGCTTCACTCTAGGGCGTTGCACCACCAGATCGAACAGTTAGGGCCTAAGAAGTCAACGCCAGAAGCATAAAATACAATATAAATGCAACAGCTTTTCCATCGTATAAAATGAATAATTGCAAAGAGTGTGAAAGTAATGGTCATTTCCACGTTCCGGGCAACCTAGACTTCACTCTAGGGCGTTGTTCCACCAGATCGAATAGTTAGGGCCTAAGAAGTCAGCGCCAGAAGCATAAAATACAATATAAGTATAACAGTTTTTCCATCGAATAATACGAATAATAGCGACCAGTGTGAAGGTTATGGTCATTTCTATGTTCCGGGCAACCTAAGCTTCACTCTAGGGCGTTGCACCACCAGATCGAACAGTTAGTGCCTTAGAAGTCAACGCCAGAAGCATAAAATACAATATAAATACAACAGTTTTTCCATCGTATAAAACGAATAATTGCAACCAGTATGAAAGTTATGGACATTTCTACTTTCCGTGCAACCTAGGCTTCACCCTCGGGCTTTGCTCTAACAGATTGAATAGTTAGGGCCTTAGAAGTCAACGCCCGAAGCATAAAATGCAATAAAAATACAACAGTTTTTCCATCGTATAGCAGGAATAATTGTAACCAGTTTGAAAGTGATGGTCATTTCTACGTTCCGGGCAACCTAGGCTTCACTCTAGGGCGTTGCTCCACCAGATCGAATAGTTAGGGCCTAAGAAGTCAACACCAGGAGCATAAAATACAATATAAATGCAACAGCTTTTCCATCGTATAAAATGACAAATTGCAAAGAGTGTGAAAGTAATGGTCATTTCTACGTTGCGGGCAACCTAGGTTTCACTCTAAGGCGTTGCTCCACCAGATCGAATAGTTAGTGCGTCAGAAGTCAACGTCAGAAGCATAAACTACAGTATAAATACAACAGCTTTTCCATCGTATAAAACGAATAATTGCAACCAGTATGAAAGTTATGGACATTTCCACTTTCCGGCAACCTAGGCTTCACCCTAGGGCGATGCTGCGCCAGATCGAATAGTTAGGGCCTTAGAAGTCAACGCGCGGCACATAAAACACAAAATAAATAGAACAGTTTTTCCATTGTATAAATCGAATAATTGCTACCAGTGTGAAAGTTATGGTCATTTCTACGTTCCGGGCAACCTAGGCTTCACCCTAGTGCGTTGTTCCACCAGATCGAATAGTTAAGGCCTAAGAAGTGAACGCCAGAAGCATAAAATACAATATAAATACAACAGTTTTTCCATCGTATAAAACGAATAATTGCAACCAGTATGAAAGTTATGGACATTTCTACTTTCCGGGCAACCTAGGCTTCACCCTAGGGCGTTGCTCCAACAGATTGAATAGTTAGGGCCTTAGAAGTCAACGTCCGAAGCATAAAATGCAATAAGAATACAACAGTTTTTCCATCGTATAACAGGAATAATTGTAACCAGTTTGAAAGTGAATGTCATTTCTACGTTCCGGGCAACCTAGGCTTCACTCTAGGGCGTTGCTCCACCAGATCGAATAATTAGGGCCTAAGAAGTCAACACCAGAAGCATAAAATACAATATAGATACAACAGCTTTTCCATCGTATAAAACGAATAATTGCAACCAGTGTGAAAGTTATGGTCATTTCTGCGTTCCGGGCATCTTAGGCTTCACCCTAGATCGTTGCTCCACCAGATCGAATAGTTAGTGCCTCAGAAGTCAACGCCCGAAACATTAAAAACAAAATTAATAGAACAGTTTTTCCATTGTATAAATTGAATAATTGTTACAACTGTGAAAGTTATGGTCATCTCTACGTTCCGGGAAACCTAGGCTTCACCCTAGGGCGATGTTCCACCAGATCGATTAGTTAGGGCCTGAGAAGTGAGCGCAAGAAGCATAAAATACAATATAAATACAACAGCTTTTCCATCGTATAAAACGTATAATTGCACGAGTATGAAAGTTATGGTCATTTCTACTTTCCGGGCAACCTAGGCTTCACTCTATGGCGTTGCTCCACCAGATGGAATAGTTAGTGCGTTAGAAGTCAACGTCAGAAGCATAAAATACAGTATAAATACAACAGTTTTTCCATCGTATAAAACGAATAATTGCAACCAGTATGAAAGTTATGGACATTTCTACTTTCCGGGCAACCTAGGCTTCACCCTAGGGCGTTGCTGCAACTGATTGGACAGTTAGGGCCTTGGAAGTCAACGCCCGAAGCATAAAATGCAACAAAAATGCAACAGTTTTTCCATCATATTACAGGGATAGTTGCAACCAGTTTGAAAGTGATGGTCATTTCTACGTTCCGGGCACCCTAGGCTTCACTCTAGGGCGTTGCTCCACCAGATCGAATAGTTAGTGCCTTAGAATTCAACGCCACAAGCATAAAATACAATATAAGTACAACAGTTTTTCCATCGTATAAAACGAATAATTGCAACCAGTATGAAAGTGATGGTCATTTCTACGTTCCGGGAAACCAAGGCTTCACTCTAAGGTGTTGATCCACCAGATCGAATAGTTAGGGCCTAAGAAGTCAACGCCAGAAGCATAAAATACAATATAAATGCAACAGCTTTTCCATCGTATAAAATGAATAATTGCTAAGAGTGTGAAAGTAATGGTCATTTCTACGTTCCGGGCAACCTAGGTTTCACTCTAGGGCGTAGCTCCACCAGTTCGAATAGTTAGGGCCTAAGAAGTCAACGCCAGAAGCATAAAATACAATATAAATGCAACAGCTTTTCCATCGTATAAAATGAATAATTGCTAAGAGTGTGAAAGTAATGGTCATTTCTACGTTCCGGGCAACCTAGGTTTCACTCTAGGGCGTAGCTCCACCAGCTCGAATAGTTAGGGCCTAAGAAGTCAACGCCAGAAGCATAAAATACATTATAAATGCAAAAGCTTTTCCATCGTATAAAACGAATAATTGCAAGGAGTGTGAAAGTAATGGTCATTTCTACGTTCCGGGCAACCTAGGTTTCACTCTAGGGCATAGCTCCACCAGATCGAATAGTTAGTGCCTTAGAATTCAACGTCAGAAGCATAAAATACAGTATAAATACAACAGTTCTTCCATCGTATAAAACGAATAATTGCAACCAGTATGAAAGTTATGGTCATTTCTACTTGCCGGGCAACCTAGGCTTCACCCTAGGGCGTTGTTCTACCCGATCGAATAGTTAGTGCCTTAGAAGTCACGCCAGAAGCATAAGGTACAATATAAATACAACAGCTTTTCCATCGTATAACAGGAACAATAGCAACCAATGTGAAAGGTATGGTCATTTCTACGTTCCGGGAAATCTAGGCGTCACTCTAAGGCGTTGCTCCATCAGATCGAATAGTTAGGGCCCAAGAAGTCAACGCCAGAAGCATAAAATACAATATAAATGCAACAGCTTTTCCATCGTATAAAATGAATAATTGCAAAGAGTGTGAAAGTAATGGTCATTTCTACGTTCCGGGCAACCTAGGTCTCACTCCAGGGCGTTGCTCCACCAGATCGAATAGTTAGTGCATTAGAAGTCAACGTCAGAAGCATAAAATACAGTATAAATACAACAGTTTTTCCATCGTATAAAACGAATAATTGCAACCAGTATGAAAGTTATGGACATTTCTACTTTCCGGGCAACCTAGGATTTACCCTAGGGCGTTGCTCCAACAGACTGCATAGTTAGTGCCTTAGAAGTCAACCCCCGAAGCATAAAATGCAATAAAAATACAACAGTTTTTCCATCATATTACAGGAGTAATCGCAACCAGTTTGAAAGTGATGGTCATTTCTACGTTCCGGGCACCCTAGGCTTCACCCTAGGGCGATGCTGCACCAGATCGAATAGTTAGCGCCTTAGAAGTCAACGCGCGGAACATAAAACACAAAATAAATAGAACAGTTTTTGCATCGTATAAAACGAATAATTGCAACCAGTGTGAAAGTTATGGTCATTTCTACGTTCCGGGCAACCTAGGCTTCACTCTAGGGCGTTGCTCCAACAGATCGAATAGTTGGTGCCTTAGAAGTCAACGTCAGAAGCATAAAATACAATATAAATACAACAGTTGTTCCACCGTATAAAACGAATAATTGCAACCAGTATGAAAGTTATGGACATTTCTACTTTCCGGGCAGCCTAGGCTTCACCCTAGGGCGTTGCTCCAACAGATTGAATAGTTAGGGCCTTAGAAATCAACACCAGGAGCATAAAATACAATATAAATACAACAGGTTTTCCATCCTATAATATGAATAATTGCAACCAGTGTGAAAGTGATGGTCATTTCTTCGTTCCGGGCAACCTAGACATCACTCTAGTGCGTTGTTCCACCAGATCGAATGGTTAAGGCCTAAGAAGTGAACGCCAGAAGCATAAAATACAATATAAATACAACAGTTTTTCCATCGTATAACAGGATTAATTGCAACCAGTTTGAAAGTTATGGTCATTTCTACTTTCCGGGCAACCTAGGCTTCACCCTAGGGTGTTGTTCCACCCGATCGAATAGTTAGGGCCTAAGAAGTGAACACCAGAAGCATATAATACAATATAAATACAACAGTTTTTCCATCGTATAAATCGAATAATTGCAACCAGTGTGAAAGTTATGGTCATTTCTACGTTCCGTGTAACCTAGGCTTCACTCTTGGGTGTTGCTCCACCATATCGTATACTTAGTGCCTTAGAAGTCAACGCCACAGGCATAAAATACAATATAAATACAAGAGTTTTTCCATCGTATAAAACGAATAATTGCAACCAGTGTGAAAGTTATGGTCATTTCTACGTTCCGGGCAACCTAGGCTTCACCCTAGGATGTGGCTCCACCATATCGAATAGTTAGGGGCTTAGAAGTCAACACCCGAAGCATAAAATACAATAAAAATACAACAGTTTTTCCACCGTATAACAGGAATAATTGCAAACAGTGCGAAGGTAATGGTCATTTCTACGTTCCGTGCAACCTAGATTTCACTCTAGGGCGTTGGTCCACCAGATCGAATAGTTGGTGACTGAGAAGTCAACGTCAGAAGCATAAAATGCAACATAAATACAACAGTTTTTCCATCGTATAACACGAATAATTGCAACCAGTATGAAAGTTATGGACATTTCTACTTTCCGGGCAACCTAGGCTTCACCCTAGGGCGTGGCTCCAACAGATTGAATAGTTAGGGCCTTAGAAGTCAACGCCCGAAGCATAAAATGCAATAAAAATACAACAGTTTTTCCATCGTATAACAGGAATAATTGTAACCAGTTTGAAAGTGATGGTCATTTCTACGTTCCGGGCAACCTAGGCTTCACTCTAGGGCGTTGCTCCACCAGATCGAATAGTTAGGGCCTAAGAAGTCAACACCAGGAGCATAAAATACTATATAAATGCAACAGCTTTTCCATCGTATAAAATGAATAATTGCAAAGAGTGTGAAAGTAATGGTCATTTCTACGTTCCGTGTAACCTAGGCTTCACTCTTGGGTGTTGCTCCACCATATCGAACACTTAGTGCCATAGAAGTCAACGCCAGAAGCATAAAATACAATATAAATACAACAGTTTTTCCATGGTATAGCAGGAATAATTGCAACCAGTTTGCAAGTTATGGTCATGTCTACTTGCCGGGCAACCTCGGCTTCACCCTTGGGCGATGCTCCACCAGATCGAATAGTTAGGGCCTGAGAAGTCAACGCGCGAAACATAAAACACAAAATAAATAGAACAGTTTTTCCATTGTATAAATCGAATAATTGCTACCAGTGTGAAAGTTATGGTCATTTCTACGTTCCGGGCAACCTAGGCTTCACCCTAGTGAGTTGTTCCACCAGATCGTATAGTTAAGGCCTAAGAAGTGAACGCCAGAAGCATAAAATACAATATAAATACAACAGTTTTTCCATCGTATAAAACGAATAATTGCAACCAGTGTGAAAGTTATGGTCATTTCTACGTTCCGGGCAACATAGGCTTCACTCTAGGGCGTTGCTCCGACAGATCGAATAGTTGGTGTCTAAGAAGTCAACACCAGGAGCATAAAATACAATATAAATGCAACAGCTTTTCCATCGTATAAAATGAATAATTGCAAAGAGTGTGAAAGTAATGGTCATTTCTACGTTCCGTGTACCCTAGGCTACACTCTAGGGTGTTGCTCCACCATATCGAATACTTAGTGCCTTAGAAGTCAACGCCAGAAGCATAAAATACAATTTAAATACAACAGTTTTTCCATCTTATAACAGGAATAATTGCAACCAGTTTGAAAGTTATGGTCATTTCTACTTTCCGGGCAACCTAGGCTTCACCCTAGTGCGTAGCTCCACCAGATCGAATAGTTAAGTCCTAAGAAGTGAACGCCAGAAGCATAAAATACAATATAAATACAACAGTTTTACCATCGTATAAAACGGATAATTGCAACCAGTATGAAAGTTATGGTCATTTCTACTTTCCGGGCAACCTAGGATTCACCCTAGGGCGTTGCTCCAACAGATTGAATAGTTAGTGCCTTAGAAGTCAACGCCCGAAGCATAAAATGCAATAAAAATACAACAGTTTTTCCATCATATAACAGGAGTAATTGCAACCAGTTTGAAAGTGATGGTCATTTCTACGTTCCGGGCACCCTAGGCTTCACTCTAGGGCGTTGCTCCACCATATCGAATACTTAGTGCCTTAGAAGTCAACGCCAGAAGCATAAAATACAATATAAATTAAACAGTTTTTCCATCGTATAACAGGAATAATTGCAACCAGTTTGAAAGTTATGGTCACTTCTACTTGCCGGGCAACCTACGCTTCACCCTAGGGCGTTGCTCCACCAAATCGAATAGTTAGTGCGTTGGAAGTCAACGTCAGAAGCATAAAATACTGTATAAATACAACAACTTTTCCATCGTATAAAACGAATAATTGCAACCAGTATGAAAGTTATGGACATTTCTACTTTCCGGGCAACCTAGGCTTCACCCTAGTGCGTTGTTCCACCAGATCGAATAGTTAAGGCTTAAGAAGTGAACGCCAGAAGCATTAAATACAATATAAATACAACAGTTTTTCCATCGCATAAAACGAATAATTGCAACCAGTGTGAAAGTTATGGTCATTTCTACGTTCCGTGCAACCTAGGCTTCACTCTAGGGCGTTGGTCCACCAGATCGAATAGTTGGTGACTGAGAAGTCAACGCCACAAGCATAAAATACAATATAAGTACAACAGTTTTTCCATCGTATAAAACGAATAATTGCAAACAGTGCGAAGGTAATGGTCATTTCTACGTTCCGTGCATCCTAGGCTTCACTCTAGGGCGTTGGTCCACCAGATCGAATAGTTGGTGACTGAGAAGTCAACGTCAGAAGCATAAAATGCAACATAAATACAACAGTTTTTCCATCGTATAAAACGAATAATTGCAACCAGTATGAAAGTTATGGACATTTCTACTTTCCGGGCAACATAGGCTTCACCCTAGGGCGTTGCTCCAACAGATTGAATAGTTAGGGCCTTAGAAGTCAACGCCCGAAGCATAAAATGCAATAAAAATACAACTGTTTTTCCATCGTATAACTGGAATAATTGTAACCAGTTTGAAAGTGATGGTCATTTCGACGTTACGGGCAACCTAGGCTTCACTCTAGGGCGTTGCTCCACCAGATCGAATAGTTAGGGCCTAAGAAGTCAACACCAGGAGCATAAAATACAATATAAATACAACAGGTTTTCCATCCTATAATATGAATAAATGCAACCAGTGTGAAAGTGATGGTCATTTCTACGTTCCGGGCAACCTAGACTTCACACTAGGGCGTTGTTCCACCTGATCGAATAGTTAGGGCCTAAGAAGTCAGCGCCAGAAGCATAAAATACAATATAAATATAACGGTTTTTCCATCGAATAAAACGAATAATAGCAACCAGTGTGAAGGTTATGGTTATTTCTATGTTCCGGGCAACCTAAACTTCACTCTAGGGCGTTGCACCACAAGATCGAACAGTTAGTGCCTTAGAAGTCAACGCCAGAAGCATAAAATACAATATAAATACAACAGTTTTTCCATCGTATAAAACGAATAATTGCAACCAGTATGAAAGTCATGGTCATTTCCACGTTCCGGGAAACCAAGGCTTCACTCTAGGGCGTTGCTCCAACAGATCGAATAGTTAGGGCCTCAGAAGTCAACGCCAGAAGCATAAAATACGATATAAATACAACAATTTTTCCATCCTATAAAACGAATAATTGCAACCACTATGAAAGTTATGGTCATTTCTACTATCCGGGCAACCTAGGCTTCACCCTAGGGCGTTGCTCGACCAGATCGAATAGTTAGGGCCTTAGAAGTCAACGCCAGAAGCATAAGGTACAATATAAATACAACAGCTTTTCCATCGTATAACAGGAACAATAGCAACCAGTGTGAAAGATATGGTCATTTCTACGTTCCGGGCAACCTAGACTTCACTCTAGGGCGTTCTTCCACCAGATCGAATAGTTAGGGCCTAAGAAGTCAGCGCCAGAAGCATAAAATACAATATAAGTATAACAGTTTTTCCATCGAATAAAACGAATAATAGCCACCATGGTGAAGGTTATGGTCATTTCTATGTTCCGGGCAACCTAAGCTTCACTCTAGGGCGTTGCACCACCAGATCGAACAGTAAGGGCCTAAGAAGTCAACGCCAGAAGCATAAAATACAATATAAATGCAACAGCTTTTCCATCGTATAAAATGAATAATTGCAAAGAGTGTGAAAGTAATGGTCATTTCCACGTTCCGGGCAACCTAGACTTCACTCTAGGGCGTTGTTCCACCAGATCGAATAGTTAGGGCCTAAGAAGTCAGCGCCAGAAGCATAAAATACAATATAAGTATAACAGTTTTTCCATCGAATAATACGAATAATAGCGACCAGTGTGAAGGTTATGGTCATTTCTATGTTCCGGGCAACCTAGGTTTCACTCTAGGGCGTAGCTCCACCAGTTCGAATAGTTAGGGCCTAAGAAGTCAACGCCAGAAGCATAAAATACAATATAAATGCAACAGCTTTTCCATCGTATAAAATGAATAATTGCTAAGAGTGTGAAAGTAATGGTCATTTCTACGTTCCGTGCAACCTAGGCTTCACCCTCGGGCTTTGCTCTAACAGATTGAATAGTTAGGGCCTTAGAAGTCAACGCCCGAAGCATAAAATGCAATAAAAATACAACAGTTTTTCCATCGTATAGCAGGAATAATTGTAACCAGTTTGAAAGTGATGGTCATTTCTACGTTCCGGGCAACCTAGGCTTCACTCTAGGGCGTTGCTCCACCAGATCGAATAGTTAGGGCCTAAGAAGTCAACACCAGGAGCATAAAATACAAAATAAATGCAACAGCTTTTCCATCGTATAAAATGACAAATTGCAAAGAGTGTGAAAGTAATGGTCATTTCTACGTTGCGGGCAACCTAGGTTTCACTCTAGGGCGTTGCTCCACCAGATCGAATAGTTAGTGCGTCAGAAGTCAACGTCAGAAGCATAAACTACAGTATAAATACAACAGCTTTTCCATCGTATAAAACGAATAATTGCAACCAGTATGAAAGTTATGGACATTTCCACTTTGCGGCAACCTAGGCTTCACCCTAGGGCGATGCTGCGCCAGATCGAATCGTTAGGGCCTTAGAAGTCAACGCGCGGCACATAAAACACAAAATAAATAGAACAGTTTTTCCATTGTATAAATCGAATAATTGCTACCAGTGTGAAAGTTATGGTCATTTCTACGTTCCGGGCAACCTAGGCTTCACCCTAGTGCGTTGTTCCACCAGATCGAATAGTTAAGGCCTAAGAAGTGAACGCCAGAAGCATAAAACACAATATAGATAGAACAGTTTTTCCATCGTATAAAACGAATAATTGCAACCAGTATGAAAGTTATGGACATTTCTACTTTCCGGGCAACCTAGGCTTCACCCTAGGGCGTTGCTCCAACAGATTGAATAGTTAGGGCCTTAGAAGTCAACGTCCGAAGCATAAAATGCAATAAGAATACAACAGTTTTTCCATCGTATAACAGGAATAATTGTAACCAGTTTGAAAGTGAATATCATTTCTACGTTCCGGGCAACCTAGGCTTCACTCTAGGGCGTTGCTCCACCAGATCGAATAATTAGGGCCTAAGAAGTCAACACCAGAAGCATAAAATACAATATAGATACAACAGCTTTTCCATCGTATAAAACGAATAATTGCAACCAGTGTGAAAGTTATGGTCATTTCTACGTTCCGGGCATCTTAGGCTTCACACTAGATCGTTGCTCCACCAGATCGAATAGTTAGTGCCTCAGAAGTCAACGCCCGAAACATTAAAAACAAAATTAATAGAACAGTTTTTCCATTGTATAAATTGAATAATTGTTACAACTGTGAAAGTTATGGTCATCTCTACGTTCCGGGAAACCTAGGCTTCACCCTAGGGCGATGTTCCACCAGATCGATTAGTTAGGGCCTGAGAAGTGAGCGCAAGAAGCATAAAATACAATATAAATACAACAGCTTTTCCATCGTATAAAACGTATAATTGCACGAGTATGAAAGTTATGGTCATTTCTACTTTCCGGGCAACCTAGGCTTCACTCTATGGCGTTGCTCCACCAGATGGAATAGTTAGTGCGTTAGAAGTCAACGTCAGAAGCATAAAATACAGTATAAATACAACCGTTTTTCCATCGTATAAAACGAATAATTGCAACCAGTATGAAAGTTATGGACATTTCTACTTTCCGGGCAACCTAGGCTTCACCCTAGGGCGTTGCTGCAACTGATTGGACAGTTAGGGCCTTGGAAGTCAACGCCCGAAGCATAAAATGCAACAAAAATGCAACAGTTTTTCCATCATATTACAGGGATAGTTGCAACCAGTTTGAAAGTGATGGTCATTTCTACGTTCCGGGCACCCTAGGCTTCACTCTAGGGCGTTGCTCCACCAGATCGAATAGTTAGTGCCTTAGAATTCAACGCCACAAGCATAAAATACAATATAAGTACAACAGTCTTTCCATCGTATAAAACGAATAATTGCAACCAGTATGAAAGTGATGGTCATTTCTACGTTCCGGGAAACCAAGGCTTCACTCTAAGGTGTTGATCCACCAGATCGAATAGTTAGGGCCTAAGAAGTCAACGCCAGAAGCATAAAATACAATATAAATGCAACAGCTTTTCCATCGTATAAAATGAATAATTGCTAAGAGTGTGAAAGTAATGGTCATTTCTACGTTCCGGGCAACCTAGGTTTCACTCTAGGGCGTAGCTCCACCAGTTCGAATAGTTAGGGCCTAAGAAGTCAACGCCAGAAGCATAAAATACAATATAAATGCAACAGCTTTTCCATCGTATAAAATGAATAATTGCTAAGAGTGTGAAAGTAATGGTCATTTCTACGTTCCGGGCAACCTAGGTTTCACTCTAGGGCGTAGCTCCACCAGATCGAATAGTTAGGGCCTAAGAAGTCAACGCCAGGAGCATAAAATACATTATAAATGCAAAAGCTTTTCCATCGTATAAAACGAATAATTGCAAGGAGTGTGAAAGTAATGATCATTTCTACGTTCCGGGCAACCTAGGTTTCACTCTAGGGCATAGATCCACCAGATCGAATAGTTAGTGCCTTAGAAGTCAACGTCAGAAGCATAAAATACAGTATAAATACAACAGTTCTTCCATCGTATAAAACGAATAATTGCAACCAGTATGAAAGTTATGGTCATTTCTACTTGCCGGGCAACCTAGGCTTCACCCTAGGGCGTTGTTCTACCCGATCGAATAGTTAGTGCCTTAGAAGTCACGCCAGAAGCATAAGGTACAATATAAATACAACAGCTTTTCCATCGTATAACAGGAACAATAGCAACCAATGTGAAAGGTATGGTCATTTCTAGGTTCCGGGAAATCTAGGCGTCACTCTAAGGCGTTGCTCCATCAGATCGAATAGTTAGGGCCCAAGAAGTCAACGCCAGAAGCATAAAATACAATATAAATGCAACAGCTTTTCCATCGTATAAAATGAATAATTGCAAAGAGTGTGAAAGTAATGGTCATTTCTACGTTCCGGGCAACCTAGGTTTCACTCCAGGGCGTTGCTCCACCAGATCGAATAGTTAGTGCATTAGAAGTCAACGTCAGAAGCATAAAATACAGTATAAATACAACAGTTTTTCCATCGTATAAAACGAATAATTGCAACCAGTATGAAAGTTATGGACATTTCTACTTTCCGGGCAACCTAGGATTTACCCTAGGGCGTTGCTCCAACAGACTGCATAGTTAGTGCCTTAGAAGTCAACCCCCGAAGCATAAAATGCAATAAAAATACAACAGTTTTTCCATCATATTACAGGAGTAATCGCAACCAGTTTGAAAGTGATGGTCATTTCTACGTTCCGGGCACCCTAGGCTTCACCCTAGGGCGATGCTGCACCAGATCGAATAGTTAGCGCCTTAGAAGTCAACGCGCGGAACATAAAACACAAAATAAATAGAACAGTTTTTCCATCGTATAAAACGGATAATTGCAACCAGTATGAAAGTTATGGTCATTTCTACTTCCCGGGCAACCTAGGATTCTCGCTAGGGCGTTGCTCCACCGTATCGAATACTTAGAGCCTTAGAAGTCAACGCCAGAAGCATAAAATACAATATAAATACAACAGTTTTTCCATCGTATAAACCGGATAATTGCAACCAGTATGAAAGTTATGGTCATTTCTACTTTCCGGGCAACCTAGGATTCACCCTAGGTCGTTGCTCCAACAGATTGAATAGTTAGTGCCTGAGAAGTCAACGCCCGAAGCATCAAATGCAATAAAAATACAACAGTTTTTCCATCATATAACAGGAGTAATTGCAACCAGTTTGAAAGTTAAGGTCATTTCTACGTTCCGGGTACCCTAGGCTTCACTCTAGGGCGTTGCTCCACCATATCGAATACTTAGTGCCTTAGAAGTCAACGCCAGAAGCATAAAATACAATATAAATACAACAGATTTTCTACCGTATAAAACGAATAATTGCAACCAGTATGAAAGTTATTTTCATTTCTACTTTCCGCGCATCCTAGGATTCACCCTAGGGCGTTGCTCCAACAGAGTGAATAGTTAGTGCCTTAGAAGTCAACGCCCGAAGCATCAAATGCAATAAAAATACAACAGTTTTTCCATCATATAACAGGAGTAATTGCAACCAGTTTGAAAGTGACGGTCATTTCTACGTTCCGGGCACCCTAGGCTTCACTCTAGGGCGTTGCTCCACCGTATCGAATACTTAGAGCCTTAGAAGTCAACGCCAGAAGCATAAAATACAATATAAATACAACAGCTTTTCCATCGTATAACAGGATTAATTGCAACCAGTTTGATAGTTATGGTCATTTCTACTTTCAGGGCAACCTAGGCTTCACCCTAGGGTGTTGTTCCACCCGATCGAATAGTTAGGGCCTTAGAAGTCAACACCAGGAGCATATAATACAATATAAATACAACAGTTTTTACATCGTATAAAACGAATAATTGCAACCAGTGTGAAAGTGATGGTCATTTCTTCGTTCCGGGCAACCTAGACTTCACTCTAGTGCGTTGTTCCACCAGATCGAATGGTTAAGGCCTAAGAAGCGAACGCCAGAAGCATAAAATACAATATAAATACAACTGTTTTTCCATCGTATAACAGGATTAATTGCAACCAGTTTGAAAGTTATGGTCATTTCTACTTTCCGGGCAACCTAGGCTTCACCCTAGGGTGTTGTTCCACCCGATCGAATAGTTAGGGCCTAAGAAGTGAACACCAGAAGCATATAATACAATATAAATCCAACAGTTTTTCCATCGTATAAATCGAATAATTGCAACCAGTGTGAAAGTTATGGTCATTTCTACGTTCCGGGCAACCTAGGCTTCACTCTAGGGCGTTGTTCCACCAGATCGAATGGTTGGTGCCTTAGAAGTCAACGCCCGAAGCATAAAATGCAAAAAAATACAACAGTTTTTCCATCGTATAACAGGAATAATTGCAACCAGTGTGAAAGTGATGGACATTTCTACTTTCCGGGCAACCTAGGCTTCACTCTAGGGCGTTGCTCCACCAGATCGAATGGTTGGTGCCTTAGAAGTCAACGTCAGAAGCTTAAAATACAGTATAAATACAACAGTTTTTCCATCGTATAAAACGAATAATTGCAACCAGTATGAAAGTTATGGACATTTCTACTTTCCGGGCAACCTAGGCTTCACCCTAGGGAGTTGCTCCAACAGACTGAATAGTTAGGGCCTTAGAAGTCAACGCCCGAAGCATAAAATGCAAAAAAATATAACAGTTTTTCCATCGTATAACAGGAATAATTGCAACCAGTGTGAAAGTGATGGTCATTTCTACGTTCCGGGCAACCTAGGCTTCACCCTAGGGCGTTGCTCCACCAGATCGAAAAGTTAGGGCCTTATAAGTCAACGCCAGAAGCGTAAGGTACAATATAAATACAACAGCTTTTCCATCGTTTAACAGGAACAATAGCAACCAGTGTGAAAGATATGATCATTTCCACGTTCCGGGCAACCTAGGCATCACGCTAAGGCGTCGCCCCACCAGATCGAATAGTTAGGGCCTAAGAAGTCAACGCCAGAAGCATAAAATACAATATAAATGCAACAGCTTTTCCATCGTATAAAATGAATAATCGCAAAGAGTGTGAAAGTAATGGTCATTTCTACGTTCCGGGCAACATAGGTTTCACTCTAGGGCGTTGCTCCACCAGATCGAATAGTTAGTGCCTTAGAAGTCAACGTCAGAAGCATAAAATACAGTATAAATACAACAGTTTTTCCATCCTATAAAACGAATAATTGCAACCTGTCCGAAAGTTATGGACATTTCTACTTTCCGGGCAACCTAGGATTCACCATAGGGCGTTGCTCCAACAGATTGAAAAGTTAGTGCCTAAGAAGTGAACGCCAGAAGCATTAAATACAATATAAATACAACAGTTTTTCCATCGTATAAACCGGATAATTGCAACCAGTATGAAAGTTCTTTTCATTTCTACTTTCCGCGCAACCTAGGATTCACCCTAGGGCGTTGCTCCAACAGAGTGAATAGTTAGTGCCTTAGAAGTCAACGCCCGAAGCATCAAATGCAATAAAAATACAACAGTTTTTCCATCATATAACAGGAGTAATTGCAACCAGTTTGAAAGTGACGGTCATTTCTACGTTCCGGGCACCCTAGGCTTCACTCTAGGGCGTTGCTCCACCATATCGAATACTTAGAGCCTTAGAAGTCAACGCCAGAAGCATAAAATACAATATAAATACAACAGTTTTTCCATCGTATAACAGGATTAATTGCAACCAGTTTGAAAGTTATGGTCATTTCTACTTTCAGGGCAACCTAGGCTTCACCCTAGGGTGTTGTTCCACCCGATCGAATAGTTAGGGCCTAAGAAGTGAACGCCAGAAGCATATAATACAATATAAATACAACAGTTGTTCCATCGTATAAAACGAATAATTGCAACCAGTATGAAAGTTACGGACATTTCTACTTTCCGGGCAGCCTAGGCTTCACCCTAGGGCGTTGCTCCAACAGATTGAATAGTTAGGGCCTTAGAAGTCAACACCAGGAGCATAAAATACAATATAAATACAACAGGTTTTCCATCCTATAATATGAATAATTGCAACCAGTGTGAAGGTGATGGTCATTTCTTCGTTCCGGGCAACCTAGACTTCACTCTAGTGCGTTGTTCCAACAGATCGAATGGTTAAGGCCTAAGAAGTGAACGCCAGAAGCATAAAATACAATATAAATACAACAGTTTTTCCATCGTATAACAGGATTAATTGCAACCAGTTTGAAAGTTATGGTCATTTCTGCTTTCCGGGCAACCTAGCCTTCACCCTAGGGTGTTGTTCCACCCGATCGAATAGTTAGGGCCTAGGAAGTGAACACCAGAAGCATATAATACAATATAAATACAACAGTTTTTCCATCGTATAAATCGAATAATTGCAACCAGTGTGAAAGTTATGGTCATTTCTACGTTCCGGGCAACCTAGGCTTCACCCTAGGATGTGGCTCCACCATACCGAATAGTTAGGGGCTTAGAAGTCAACACCCGAAGCATAAAATACTATAAAAATACAACCGTTTTTCCATCGTACAACAGGAATAATTGCAAACAGTGCGAAGGTAATGGTCATTTCTACGTTCCGTGCAACCTAGGCTTCACTCTAGGGCGTTGGTCCACCAGATCGAATAGTTGGTGCCTTAGAAGTCAACGTCAGAAGCATAAAATGCAATATAAATACAACAGTTTTTCCATCGTATAAAACGAATAATTGCAAACAGGATGAAAGTTATGGACATGTCCACTTTCCGGGCAACATAGGCTTCACCCTAGGGCGTTGCTCCAACAGATTGAATAGTTAGGGCCTTAGAAGTCAACGCCCGAAGCATAAAATGCAATAAAAATACAACAGTTTTTCCATCGTATAACTGGAATAATTGTAACCAGTTTGAAGGTGACGGTCATTTCGACGTTACGGGCAACGTAGGCTTCACTCTAGGGCGTTGCTCCACCAGATCGAATAGTTACGGCCTAAGAAGTCAACACCACGAGCATAAAATACAATATAAATACAACAGGTTTTCCATCCTATAATATGAATAATTGCAACCAGTGTGAAAGTGATGGTCATTTCTACGTTCCGGGCACCCTGGACTTCACTCTAGGGCGTTGTTCCACCACATCGAATAGTTAGGGCCTAAGAAGTCAGCGCCAGAAGCATAAAATACAATATAAATATAACGGTTTTTCCCTCGAATAAAACGAATAATAGCCACCAGTGTGAAGGTTATGGTCATTTCTATGTTCCGGGCAACCTAGGCTTCACCCTAGTGCGTTGTTCCACCAGATCGAATAGTTAAGGCCTAAGAAGTGAACGCCAGAAGCATAAAATACAATATAAATACAACAGTTTTTCCATCGCATAAAACGAATAATTGCAACCAGTGTGAAAGTTATGGTCATTTCTACGTTCCGGGCAACATAGGCTTCACTCTAGGGCGTTGCTCCAACAGATCGAATAGTTGGTGCCTAAGAAGTCAACACCAGGAGCATAAAATACAATATAAGTACAACAGCTTTTCCATCGTATAAACCGGATAATTGCAACCAGTATGAAAGTTATGGTCATTTCTACTTTCCGGGCAGCCTAGGCTTCACCCTAGGGCGTTGCTCCAACAGATTGAATAGTTAGGGCCTTAGAAGTAAACACCAGGAGCATAAAATACAATATAAATACAGCAGTTTTTCCATCATATTACAGGAGTAATCGCAACCAGTTTGAAAGTGATGGTCATTTCTACGTTCCGGGCACCCTAGGCTTCACCCTAGGGCGATGCTGCACCAGATCGAATAGTTAGGGCCTTAGAAGTCAACGCGCGGAACATAAAACACAAAATAAATAGAACAGTTTTTGCATCGTATAAAACGAATAATTGCAACCAGTGTGAAAGTTATGGTCATTTCTACGTTCCGGGCAACCTAGGCTTCACTCTAGGGCGTTGCTCCAACAGATCGAATAGTTGGTGCCTTAGCAGTCAACGTCAGAAGCATAAAATACAATATTAATACAACAGTTGTTCCATCGTATAAAACGAATAATTGCAACCAGTATGAAAGTTATGGACATTTCTACTTTCCGGGCAGCCTAGGCTTCACCCTAGGGCGTTGCTCCAACAGATTGAATAGTTAGGGCCTTAGAAGTAAACACCAGGAGCATAAAATACAATATAAATACAACAGGTTTTCCATCCTATAATATGAATAATTGCAACCAGTGTGAAAGTGATGGTCATTTCTTCGTTCCGGGCAACCTAGACTTCACTCTAGTGCGTTGTTCCACCAGATCGAATGATTAAGGCCTAAGAAGTGAACGCCAGAAGCATAAAATACAATATAAATACAACAGTTTTTCCATCGTATAACAGGATTAATTGCATCCAGTTTGAAAGTTATGGTCATTTCTACTTTCCGGGCAACCTAGGCTTCACCCTAGGGTGTTGTTCCACCCGATCGAATAGTTAGGGCCTAAGAAGTGAACACCAGAAGCATATAATACAATATAAATACAACAGTTTTTCCATCGTATAAATCGAATAATTGCAACCAGTGTGAAAGTTATGGTCATTTCTACGTTCCGGGCAACCTAGGCTTCACTCTAGGGCGTTGGTCCAACAGTTCGAATAGTTGGTGCCTTAGAAGTGAACGTCAGAAGCATAAAATACAATATAAATACAACTGTTTTTCCATCGTATAAAACGAATAATTGCAACCAGTATGAAAGTTATGGACATTTCTACTTTCCGGGCAGCCTAGGCTTCACCCTAGGGCGTTGCTCCAACAGATTGAACAGTTAGGGCCTTAGAAGTCAACACCAGGAGCATAAAATACAATATAAATACAACAGGTTTTCCATCCTATAATATGAATAATTGCAACCAGTGTGAAAGTGATGGTCATTTCTTCGTTTCCGGGCAACCTAGACTTCACTCTAGTGCGTTGTTCCACCAGATCGAATGGTTAAGGCCTAAGAAGTGAACGCCAGAAGCATAAAATACAATATAAATACAACAGTTTTTCCATCATACAACAGGAGTAATTGCAACCAGTTTGAAAGTGACGGTCATTTCTACGTTCCGGGCACCCTAGGCTTCACTCTAGGGCGTTGCTCCACCGTATCGAATACTTAGAGCCTTAGAAGTCAACGCCAGAAGCATAAAATACAATATAAATACAACAGTTTTTCCATCGTATAACAGGATTTATTGCAACCAGTTTGATAGTTATGGTCATTTCTACTTTCAGGGCAACCTAGGCTTCACCCTAGGGTGTTGTTCCACCCGATCGAATAGTTAGGGCCTAAGAAGTGAACGCCAGAAGCATATAATACAATATAAAAACAACTGTTTTTCCATCGTATAAATCGAATAATTGCAACCCGTGTGAAAGTTATGGTCATTTCTACGTTCCGGGCAACCTAGGCTTCACTCTAGGGCGTTGCTCCACCAGATAGAATGGTTGGTGCCTTAGAAGTCAACGCCCGAAGCATAAAATGCAAAAAAATACAACAGTTTTTCCATCGTATAACAGGAATAATTGCAACCAGTGTGAAAGTGATGGACATTTCTACTTTCCGGGCAACCTAGGCTTCACTCTAGGGCGTTGCTCCACCAGATCGAATGGTTGGTGCCTTAGATGTCAACGTCAGAAGCTTAAAATACAATATAAATACAACAGTTTTTCCATCGTATAAAACGAATAATTGCAACCAGTATGAAAGTTATGGACATTTCTACCTTCCGGGCAACCTAGGCTTCACCCTAGGGAGTTGCTCCAACAGACTGAATAGTTAGGGCCTTAGAAGTCAACGCCCGAAGCATAAAATGCAAAAAAATACAACAGTTTTTCCATCGTATAACAGGAATAATTGCAACCAGTGTGAAAGTGATGGTCATTTCTACGTTCCGGGCAACCTAGGCTTCACCCTAGGGCGTTGCTCCACCAGATCGAAAAGTTAGGGCCTTATAAGTCAACGCCAGAAGCGTAAGGTACAATATAAATACAACAGCTTTTCCATCGTTTAACAGGAACAATAGCAACCAGTGTGAAAGATATGATCATTTCCACGTTCCGGGCAACCTAGGCATCACGCTAAGGCGTCGCTCCACCAGATCGAATAGTTAGGGCCTAAGAAGTCAACGCCAGAAGCATGAAATACAATATAAATGCAACAGCTTTTCCATCGTATAAAATGAATAATTGCAAAGAGTGTGAAAGTAATGGTCTTTTCTACGTTCCAGGCAACATAGGTTTCACTCTAGGGCGTTGCTCCACCAGATCGAATAGTTAGTGCCTTAGAAGTCAACGTCAGAAGCATAAAATACAGTATAAATACAACAGTTTTTCCATCCTATAAAACGAATAATTACAACCTGTCCGAAAGTTATGGACATTTCTACTTTCCGGGCAACCTAGGATTCACCATAGGGCGTTGCTCCACCAGATCGAATAGTTAGGGCCTTAGAAGTCAACGCGCGAAACATAAAACACAAAATAAATAGAACAGTTTTTCCATTGTATAAATCGAATAATTCCTACCAGTGTGAAAGTTATGGTCATTTCTACGTTCCGAGCAGCCTAGGCTTCACCCTAGTGCGTTGTTCCACCAGATCGAATAGTTAAGGCCTAAGAAGTGAACGCCAGAAGCATAAAATACAATATAAATACAACAGTTTTTCCATCGTATAAAACGGATAATTGCAACCAGTATGAAAGTGATGGTCATTTCTACTATCCGGGCAACCTAGGCTTCACCCTAGGGCGTTGCTCCACCAGATCGAATAGTTAGGGCCTTAGAAGTCAACACCAGAAGCATAAGGTACAATATAAATGCAACAGCTTTTCCATCGTATAACAGGAACAATAGCAACCAGTGTGAAAGATATGGTCATTTCTACGTTCCGGGCAACCTAGGTTTCACTCTCGGGCGTTGCTATAACAGATCGAATAGTTAGTGCCTTTGAAGTCAACGTCAGAAGCATAAAATACAGTATAAATACAACAGTTTTTCCATCGTATAAAACGAATAATTGCAACCAGTGTGAAAGTTATGGTCATTTCTACGTTCCGGGCAACCTAGGCTTCACCCTAGGGCGTTGCTCCAACAGACTGAATAGCTAGGGCCTTAGAAGTCAACGCCAGAAGCATAAAATGCAATAAAAATACAACAGTTTTTCCATCGTATAACAGGAATAATTGTAACCAGTTTGAAAGTGATGGTCCTTTCTACGTTCCGGGCAACCTAGGCTTCACTCTAGGGCGTTGCTCCACCAGATCGAATAGTTAGGGCCTAAGAAGTCAACACCAGGAGCATAAAATACAATATAAATACAACAGGTTTTCCATCCTATAATATGAATAATTGCAACCAGTGTGAAAGTGATGGTCATTTCTACGTTCCGGGTACCCTAGGCTTCACTCTAGGGCGTTGCTCCACCATATCGAATACTTAGTGCCTTAGAAGTCAACGCCAGAAGCATAAAATACAATATAAATACAACAGATTTTCTACCGTATAAAACGAATAATTGCAACCAGTATGAAAGTTATTTTCATTTCTACTTTCCGCGCATCCTAGGATTCACCCTAGGGCGTTGCTCCAACAGAGTGAATAGTTAGTGCCTTAGAAGTCAACGCCCGAAGCATCAAATGCAATAAAAATACAACAGTTTTTCCATCATATAACAGGAGTAATTGCAACCAGTTTGAAAGTGACGGTCATTTCTACGTTCCGGGCACCCTAGGCTTCACTCTAGGGCGTTGCTCCACCGTATCGAATACTTAGAGCCTTAGAAGTCAACGCCAGAAGCATAAAATACAATATAAATACAACAGCTTTTCCATCGTATAACAGGATTAATTGCAACCAGTTTGATAGTTATGGTCATTTCTACTTTCAGGGCAACCTAGGCTTCACCCTAGGGTGTTGTTCCACCCGATCGAATAGTTAGGGCCTTAGAAGTCAACACCAGGAGCATATAATACAATATAAATACAACAGTTTTTACATCGTATAAAACGAATAATTGCAACCAGTGTGAAAGTGATGGTCATTTCTTCGTTCCGGGCAACCTAGACTTCACTCTAGTGCGTTGTTCCACCAGATCGAATGGTTAAGGCCTAAGAAGCGAACGCCAGAAGCATAAAATACATTATAAATACAACAGTTTTTCCATCGTATAACAGGATTAATTGCAACCAGTTTGAAAGTTATGGTCATTTCTACTTTCCGGGCAACCTAGGCTTCACCCTAGGGTGTTGTTCCACCCGATCGAATAGTTAGGGCCTAAGAAGTGAACACCAGAAGCATATAATACAATATAAATCCAACAGTTTTTCCATCGTATAAATCGAATAATTGCAACCAGTGTGAAAGTTATGGTCATTTCTACGTTCCGGGCAACCTAGGCTTCACTCTAGGGCGTTGTTCCACCAGATCGAATGGTTGGTGCCTTAGAAGTCAACGCCCGAAGCATAAAATGCAAAAAAATACAACAGTTTTTCCATCGTATAACAGGAATAATTGCAACCAGTGTGAAAGTGATGGACATTTCTACTTTCCGGGCAACCTAGGCTTCACTCTAGGGCGTTGCTCCACCAGATCGAATGGTTGGTGCCTTAGAAGTCAACGTCAGAAGCTTAAAATACAGTATAAATACAACAGTTTTTCCATCGTATAAAACGAATAATTGCAACCAGTATGAAAGTTATGGACATTTCTACTTTCCGGGCAACCTAGGCTTCACCCTAGGGAGTTGCTCCAACAGACTGAATAGTTAGGGCCTTAGAAGTCAACGCCCGAAGCATAAAATGCAAAAAAATATAACAGTTTTTCCATCGTATAACAGGAATAATTGCAACCAGTGTGAAAGTGATGGTCATTTCTACGTTCCGGGCAACCTAGGCTTCACCCTAGGGCGTTGCTCCACCAGATCGAAAAGTTAGGGCCTTATAAGTCAACGCCAGAAGCGTAAGGTACAATATAAATACAACAGCTTTTCCATCGTTTAACAGGAACAATAGCAACCAGTGTGAAAGATATGATCATTTCCACGTTCCGGGCAACCTAGGCATCACGCTAAGGCGTCGCCCCACCAGATCGAATAGTTAGGGCCTAAGAAGTCAACGCCAGAAGCATAAAATACAATATAAATGCAACAGCTTTTCCATCGTATAAAATGAATAATCGCAAAGAGTGTGAAAGTAATGGTCATTTCTACGTTCCGGGCAACATAGGTTTCACTCTAGGGCGTTGCTCCACCAGATCGAATAGTTAGTGCCTTAGAAGTCAACGTCAGAAGCATAAAATACAGTATAAATACAACAGTTTTTCCATCCTATAAAACGAATAATTGCAACCTGTCCGAAAGTTATGGACATTTCTACTTTCCGGGCAACCTAGGATTCACCATAGGGCGTTGCTCCAACAGATTGAAAAGTTAGTGCCTAAGAAGTGAACGCCAGAAGCATTAAATACAATATAAATACAACAGTTTTTCCATCGTATAAACCGGATAATTGCAACCAGTATGAAAGTTCTTTTCATTTCTACTTTCCGCGCAACCTAGGATTCACCCTAGGGCGTTGCTCCAACAGAGTGAATAGTTAGTGCCTTAGAAGTCAACGCCCGAAGCATCAAATGCAATAAAAATACAACAGTTTTTCCATCATATAACAGGAGTAATTGCAACCAGTTTGAAAGTGACGGTCATTTCTACGTTCCGGGCACCCTAGGCTTCACTCTAGGGCGTTGCTCCACCATATCGAATACTTAGAGCCTTAGAAGTCAACGCCAGAAGCATAAAATACAATATAAATACAACAGTTTTTCCATCGTATAACAGGATTAATTGCAACCAGTTTGAAAGTTATGGTCATTTCTACTTTCAGGGCAACCTAGGCTTCACCCTAGGGTGTTGTTCCACCCGATCGAATAGTTAGGGCCTAAGAAGTGAACGCCAGAAGCATATAATACAATATAAATACAACAGTTGTTCCATCGTATAAAACGAATAATTGCAACCAGTATGAAAGTTACGGACATTTCTACTTTCCGGGCAGCCTAGGCTTCACCCTAGGGCGTTGCTCCAACAGATTGAATAGTTAGGGCCTTAGAAGTCAACACCAGGAGCATAAAATACAATATAAATACAACAGGTTTTCCATCCTATAATATGAATAATTGCAACCAGTGTGAAGGTGATGGTCATTTCTTCGTTCCGGGCAACCTAGACTTCACTCTAGTGCGTTGTTCCAACAGATCGAATGGTTAAGGCCTAAGAAGTGAACGCCAGAAGCATAAAATACAATATAAATACAACAGTTTTTCCATCGTATAACAGGATTAATTGCAACCAGTTTGAAAGTTATGGTCATTTCTACTTTCCGGGCAACCTAGGCTTCACCCTAGGGTGTTGTTCCACCCGATCGAATAGTTAGGGCCTAGGAAGTGAACACCAGAAGCATATAATACAATATAAATACAACAGTTTTTCCATCGTATAAATCGAATAATTGCAACCAGTGTGAAAGTTATGGTCATTTCTACGTTCCGGGCAACCTAGGCTTCACCCTAGGATGTGGCTCCACCATACCGAATAGTTAGGGGCTTAGAAGTCAACACCCGAAGCATAAAATACTATAAAAATACAACCGTTTTTCCATCGTACAACAGGAATAATTGCAAACAGTGCGAAGGTAATGGTCATTTCTACGTTCCGTGCAACCTAGGCTTCACTCTAGGGCGTTGGTCCACCAGATCGAATAGTTGGTGCCTTAGAAGTCAACGTCAGAAGCATAAAATGCAATATAAATACAACAGTTTTTCCATCGTATAAAACGAATAATTGCAAACAGGATGAAAGTTATGGACATGTCCACTTTCCGGGCAACATAGGCTTCACCCTAGGGCGTTGCTCCAACAGATTGAATAGTTAGGGCCTTAGAAGTCAACGCCCGAAGCATAAAATGCAATAAAAATACAACAGTTTTTCCATCGTATAACTGGAATAATTGTAACCAGTTTGAAGGTGATGGTCATTTCGACGTTACGGGCAACGTAGGCTTCACTCTAGGGCGTTGCTCCACCAGATCGAATAGTTACGGCCTAAGAAGTCAACACCACGAGCATAAAATACAATATAAATACAACAGGTTTTCCATCCTATAATATGAATAATTGCAACCAGTGTGAAAGTGATGGTCATTTCTACGTTCCGGGCACCCTAGACTTCACTCTAGGGCGTTGTTCCACCACATCGAATAGTTAGGGCCTAAGAAGTCAGCGCCAGAAGCATAAAATACAATATAAATATAACGGTTTTTCCCTCGAATAAAACGAATAATAGCCACCAGTGTGAAGGTTATGGTCATTTCTATGTTCCGGGCAACCTAGGCTTCACCCTAGGGCGTTGCTCCAACAGATTGAATAGTTAGGGCCTTAGAAGTCAACACCAGGAGCATAAAATACAATATAAATACAACAGGTTTTCCATCCTATAATATGAATAATTGCAACCAGTGTGAAAGTTATGGTCATTTCTACGTTCCGGGCAACCTAGGCTTCACTCTAGGGCGTTGTTCCACCAGATCGAATGGTTGGTGCCTTAGAAGTCAACGCCCGAAGCATAAAATGCAAAAAAATACAACAGTTTTTCCATCGTATAACAGGAATAATTGCAACCAGTGTGAAAGTGATGGACATTTCTACTTTCCGGGCAACCTAGGCTTCACTCTAGGGCGTTGCTCCACCAGATCGAATGGTTGGTGCCTTAGAAGTCAACGTCAGAAGCTTAAAATACAGTATAAATACAACAGTTTTTCCATCGTATAAAACGAATAATTGCAACCAGTATGAAAGTTATGGACATTTCTACTTTCCGGGCAACCTAGGCTTCACCCTAGGGAGTTGCTCCAACAGACTGAATAGTTAGGGCCTTAGAAGTCAACGCCCGAAGCATAAAATGCAAAAAAATATAACAGTTTTTCCATCGTATAACAGGAATAATTGCAACCAGTGTGAAAGTGATGGTCATTTCTACGTTCCGGGCAACCTAGGCTTCACCCTAGGGCGTTGCTCCACCAGATCGAAAAGTTAGGGCCTTATAAGTCAACGCCAGAAGCGTAAGGTACAATATAAATACAACAGCTTTTCCATCGTTTAACAGGAACAATAGCAACCAGTGTGAAAGATATGATCATTTCCACGTTCCGGGCAACCTAGGCATCACGCTAAGGCGTCGCCCCACCAGATCGAATAGTTAGGGCCTAAGAAGTCAACGCCAGAAGCATAAAATACAATATAAATGCAACAGCTTTTCCATCGTATAAAATGAATAATCGCAAAGAGTGTGAAAGTAATGGTCATTTCTACGTTCCGGGCAACATAGGTTTCACTCTAGGGCGTTGCTCCACCAGATCGAATAGTTAGTGCCTTAGAAGTCAACGTCAGAAGCATAAAATACAGTATAAATACAACAGTTTTTCCATCCTATAAAACGAATAATTGCAACCTGTCCGAAAGTTATGGACATTTCTACTTTCCGGGCAACCTAGGATTCACCATAGGGCGTTGCTCCAACAGATTGAAAAGTTAGTGCCTAAGAAGTGAACGCCAGAAGCATTAAATACAATATAAATACAACAGTTTTTCCATCGTATAAACCGGATAATTGCAACCAGTATGAAAGTTCTTTTCATTTCTACTTTCCGCGCAACCTAGGATTCACCCTAGGGCGTTGCTCCAACAGAGTGAATAGTTAGTGCCTTAGAAGTCAACGCCCGAAGCATCAAATGCAATAAAAATACAACAGTTTTTCCATCATATAACAGGAGTAATTGCAACCAGTTTGAAAGTGACGGTCATTTCTACGTTCCGGGCACCCTAGGCTTCACTCTAGGGCGTTGCTCCACCATATCGAATACTTAGAGCCTTAGAAGTCAACGCCAGAAGCATAAAATACAATATAAATACAACAGTTTTTCCATCGTATAACAGGATTAATTGCAACCAGTTTGAAAGTTATGGTCATTTCTACTTTCAGGGCAACCTAGGCTTCACCCTAGGGTGTTGTTCCACCCGATCGAATAGTTAGGGCCTAAGAAGTGAACGCCAGAAGCATATAATACAATATAAATACAACAGTTGTTCCATCGTATAAAACGAATAATTGCAACCAGTATGAAAGTTACGGACATTTCTACTTTCCGGGCAGCCTAGGCTTCACCCTAGGGCGTTGCTCCAACAGATTGAATAGTTAGGGCCTTAGAAGTCAACACCAGGAGCATAAAATACAATATAAATACAACAGGTTTTCCATCCTATAATATGAATAATTGCAACCAGTGTGAAGGTGATGGTCATTTCTTCGTTCCGGGCAACCTAGACTTCACTCTAGTGCGTTGTTCCAACAGATCGAATGGTTAAGGCCTAAGAAGTGAACGCCAGAAGCATAAAATACAATATAAATACAACAGTTTTTCCATCGTATAACAGGATTAATTGCAACCAGTTTGAAAGTTATGGTCATTTCTACTTTCCGGGCAACCTAGGCTTCACCCTAGGGTGTTGTTCCACCCGATCGAATAGTTAGGGCCTAGGAAGTGAACACCAGAAGCATATAATACAATATAAATACAACAGTTTTTCCATCGTATAAATCGAATAATTGCAACCAGTGTGAAAGTTATGGTCATTTCTACGTTCCGGGCAACCTAGGCTTCACCCTAGGATGTGGCTCCACCATACCGAATAGTTAGGGGCTTAGAAGTCAACACCCGAAGCATAAAATACTATAAAAATACAACCGTTTTTCCATCGTACAACAGGAATAATTGCAAACAGTGCGAAGGTAATGGTCATTTCTACGTTCCGTGCAACCTAGGCTTCACTCTAGGGCGTTGGTCCACCAGATCGAATAGTTGGTGCCTTAGAAGTCAACGTCAGAAGCATAAAATGCAATATAAATACAACAGTTTTTCCATCGTATAAAACGAATAATTGCAAACAGGATGAAAGTTATGGACATGTCCACTTTCCGGGCAACATAGGCTTCACCCTAGGGCGTTGCTCCAACAGATTGAATAGTTAGGGCCTTAGAAGTCAACGCCCGAAGCATAAAATGCAATAAAAATACAACAGTTTTTCCATCGTATAACTGGAATAATTGTAACCAGTTTGAAGGTGATGGTCATTTCGACGTTACGGGCAACGTAGGCTTCACTCTAGGGCGTTGCTCCACCAGATCGAATAGTTACGGCCTAAGAAGTCAACACCACGAGCATAAAATACAATATAAATACAACAGGTTTTCCATCCTATAATATGAATAATTGCAACCAGTGTGAAAGTGATGGTCATTTCTACGTTCCGGGCACCCTAGACTTCACTCTAGGGCGTTGTTCCACCACATCGAATAGTTAGGGCCTAAGAAGTCAGCGCCAGAAGCATAAAATACAATATAAATATAACGGTTTTTCCCTCGAATAAAACGAATAATAGCCACCAGTGTGAAGGTTATGGTCATTTCTATGTTCCGGGCAACCTAGGCTTCACCCTAGGGCGTTGCTCCAACAGATTGAATAGTTAGGGCCTTAGAAGTCAACACCAGGAGCATAAAATACAATATAAATACAACAGGTTTTCCATCCTATAATATGAATAATTGCAACCAGTGTGAAAGTGATGGTCATTTTTCGTTCCGGGCAACCTAGACTTCACTCTAGTGCGTTGTTCCACCAGATCGAATGGTTAAGGCCTAAGAAGTGAACGCCAGAAGCATAAAATACAATATAAATACAACAGTTTTTCCATCGTATAACAGGATTAATTGCAACCAGTTTGAAAGTTATGGTCATTTCTACTTTCCGGGCAACCTAGGCTTCACCCTAGGGTGTTGTTCCACCCGATCGAATAGTTAGGGCCTAAGAAGTGAACACCAGAAGCATATAATACAATATAAATCCAACAGTTTTTCCATCGTATAAATCGAATAATTGCAACCCGTGTGAAAGTTATGGTCATTTCTACGTTCCGGGCAACCTAGGCTTCACCCTAGGGCGTTGCTCCACCAGATCGAATAGTTAGGGCCTTAGAAGTCAACACCAGAAGCATAAGGTACAATATAAATGCAACAGCTTTTCCATCGTATAACAGGAACAATAGCAACCAGTGTGAAAGATATGGTCATTTCTACGTTCCGGGCAACCTAGGTTTCACTCTCGGGCGTTGCTATAACAGATCGAATAGTTAGTGCCTTTGAAGTCAACGTCAGAAGCATAAAATACAGTATAAATACAACAGTTTTTCCATCGTATAAAACGAATAATTGCAACCAGTGTGAAAGTTATGGTCATTTCTACGTTCCGGGCAACCTAGGCTTCACCCTAGGGCGTTGCTCCAACAGACTGAATAGCTAGGGCCTTAGAAGTCAACGCCAGAAGCATAAAATGCAATAAAAATACAACAGTTTTTCCATCGTATAACAGGAATAATTGTAACCAGTTTGAAAGTGATGGTCCTTTCTACGTTCCGGGCAACCTAGGCTTCACTCTAGGGCGTTGCTCCACCAGATCGAATAGTTAGGGCCTAAGAAGTCAACACCAGGAGCATAAAATACAATATAAATACAACAGGTTTTCCATCCTATAATATGAATAATTGCAACCAGTGTGAAAGTGATGGTCATTTCTACGTTCCGTGCAACCTACACTTCACTCTAGGGCGTGTTCCATCAGATCGAATAGTTAGGGCCTAAGAAGTCAGCGTCAGAAGCATAAAATACAATATAAATGTAACAGTTTTTCCATCGAATAAAACGGATAATAGCCACCAGTGTAAAGTATATGGTCATTTCAATGTTCCGGGCAACCTAAGCTTCACTCTAGGGCGCTGCTCCACCAGATCGAACAGTTAGGGCCTAAGAAGTGAACGCCAGACGCATAAAATACAATATAAATACAACAGTTTTTCCATCGTATAAAACGAATAATTGCAAAGAGTGTGAAAGTAATGGTCATTTCTACGTTCCGGGCAACCTAGGTTTCACTCTAGGGCGTTGCTCCACCAGATCGAATAGTTAGTGCCTTAGAAGTCAACGTCAGAAGCATAAAATACAGTATAAATACAACAGTTTTACCATCGTATAAAACGAATAATTGCAACCAGTGTGAAAGTGATGGTCATTTCTACGTTCCGGGCAACCTAGACTTCACTCTAGTGCGTTGTTCCACCAGATCGAATGGTTAAGGCCTAAGAAGTGAACGCCAGAAGCATAAAATACAATATAAATACAACAGTTTATCCATCGTATAAAACGGATAATTGCAACCAGTATGAAAGTTATGGTCATTTCTACTTCCCGGGCAACCTAGGATTCTCGCTAGGGCGTTGCTCCAACAGGTTGAAAAGTTAGTGCCTAAGAAGTGAACGCCAGAAGCATAAAATACAATATAAATACAACAGTTTTTCCAGCGTATAAACCGGATAATTGCAACCAGTATGAAAGTTATGGTCATTTCTACTTTCCGGGCAACCTAGGATTCACCCTAGGGCGTTGCTCCAACAGATTGAATAGTTAGTGCCTGAGAAGTCAACGCCCGAAGCATCAAATGCAATAAAAATACAACAGTTTTTCCATCATATAACAGGAGTAATTGCAACCAGTTTGAAAGTTAAGGTCATTTCTACGTTCCGGGTACCCTAGGCTTCACTCTAGGGCGTTGCTCCACCATATGGAATACTTAGTGCCTTAGAAGTCAACGCCAGAAGCATAAAATACAGTATAAATACAACAGTTTTTCCATCCTATAAAACGAATAATTGCAACCTGTCCGAAAGTTATGGACATTTCTACTTTCCGGGCAACCTAGGCTTCACCCTAGGGCGATGCTCCACCAGATCGAATAGTTAGGGCCTTAGAAGTCAACGCGCGAAACATAAAACACAAAATAAATAGAACAGTTTTTCCATTGTATAAATCGAATAATTCCTACCAGTGTGAAAGTTATGGTCATTTCTACGTTCCGAGAAGCCTAGGCTTCACCCTAGTGCGTTGTTCCACCAGATCGAATAGTTAAGGCCTAAGAAGTGAACGCCAGAAGCATGAAATACAATATAAATACAACAGTTTTTCCATCGTATAAAACGGATAATTGCAACCAGTATGAAAGTGATGGTCATTTCTACTGTCCGGGCAACCTAGGCTTCACCCTAGGGCGTTGCTCCAACAGATCGAACAGTTAGTGCCTTAGAAGTCAACGCCAGAATCATAAAATACAATATAAATACAACAGTTTTTCCACCGTATAAAACGAATAATTGCAACCAGTATGAATGTCATGGTCATTTCTACGTTCCGGGATCCCAAGGCTTCACTCTAGGGCGTTGCTCCAACAGATCGAATAGTTAGGGCCTCAGAAGTCAACGCCAGAAGCATAAAATACAATATAAATACAACAGTTTTTCCATCGTATAAAACGAATAATTGCAAAAACTATGAAAGTTATGGTCATTTCTACTATCCGGGCAACCTAGGCTTCACCCTAGGGCGTTGCTCCACCAGATCGAATAGTTAGGGCCTTGGAAGTCAACACCAGAAGCATAAGGTACAATATAAATGCAACAGCTTTTCCATCGTATAACAGGAACAATAGCAACCAGTGTGAAAGATATGGTCATTTCTACGTTCCGGGCAACCTAGGTTTCACTCTAGGGCGTTGCTCCAACAGATCGAATGGTTAGTGCCTTAGACGTCAACGTCAGAAGCATAAAATACAGCATAAATACAACAGTTTTTCCATCGTATAAAACGAATAATTGCAACCAGTGTGAAAGTTATGGTCATTTCTACGTTCCGGGCAACCTAGGCTTCACTCTAGGTCGTTGCTCCACAATCTCGAATGGTTGGTGCCTTAGAAGTCAACGTCAGAAGCTTAAAATATAATATAAATACAACAGTTTTTCCATCGTATAAATCGAATAATTGCAACCAGTGTGAAAGTGATGGTCATTTCTACGTTCCGGGCAACCTAGGCTTCACCCTAGCGCGTTGCTCCACCAGATCGAATAGTTAGGGCCTTAGAAGTCAACGCCAGAAGCATAAGGTACATTATAAATACAACAGCTTTTCCATCGTATAAAACGAATAATTGTAACCACTATGAAAGTTATGGTCATTTCTACTATCCGGGCAACCTAGGCTTCACCCTAGGGCGTTGCTCCACCAGATCGAATAGTTAGGGTCTTAGAAGTCAACGCCAGAAGCATAAGGTACAATATAAATACAACAGCTTTTCCATTTTATAACAGGAACAATAGCAACGAGTGTGAAAGATATGGTCATTTCTGCGTTCCGGGCAACCTAGGCGTCACTCTAAGGCGTTGCTCCACCAGATCGAATAGTTAGGGCCTTAGAAGTCAACGCGCGGAACATAAAACACAAAATAAATAGAACAGTTTTTGCATCGTATAAAACGAATAATTGCAACCAGTGTGAAAGTTATGGTCATTTCTACGTTCCGGGCAACCTAGGCTTCACTCTAGGGCGTTGCTCCAACAGATCGAATAGTTGGTGCCTTAGCAGTCAACGTCAGAAGCATAAAATACAATATTAATACAACAGTTGTTCCATCGTATAAAACGAATAATTGCAACCAGTATGAAAGTTATGGACATTTCTACTTTCCGGGCAGCCTAGGCTTCACCCTAGGGCGTTGCTCCAACAGATTGAATAGTTAGGGCCTTAGAAGTAAACACCAGGAGCATAAAATACAATATAAATACAACAGGTTTTCCATCCTATAATATGAATAATTGCAACCAGTGTGAAAGTGATGGTCATTTCTTCGTTCCGGGCAACCTAGACTTCACTCTTGTGCGTTGTTCCACCAGATCGAATGGTTAAGGCCTAAGAAGTGAACGCCAGAAGCATAAAATACAATATAAATACAACAGTTTTTCCATCGTATAACAGGATTAATTGCAACCAGTTTGAAAGTTATGGTCATTTCTACTTTCCGGGCAACCTAGGCTTCACCCTAGGGTGTTGTTCCACCCGATCGAATAGTTAGGGCCTAAGAAGTGAACACCAGAAGCATATAATACAATATAAATACAACAGTTTTTCCATCGTATAAATCGAATAATTGCAACCAGTGTGAAAGTTATGGTCATTTCTACGTTCCGGGCAACCTAGGCTTCACTCTAGGGCGTTGGTCCAACAGTTCGAATAGTTGGTGCCTTAGAAGTGAACGTCAGAAGCATAAAATACAATATAAATACAACTGTTTTTCCATCGTATAAAACGAATAATTGCAACCAGTATGAAAGTTATGGACATTTCTACTTTCCGGGCAGCCTAGGCTTCACCCTAGGGCGTTGCTCCAACAGATTGAATAGTTAGGGCCTTAGAAGTCAACACCAGGAGCATAAAATACAATATAAATACAACAGGTTTTCCATCCTATAATATGAATAATTGCAACCAGTGTGAAAGTGATGGTCATTTCTTCGTTTCCGGGCAACCTAGACTTCACTCTAGTGCGTTGTTCCACCAGATCGAATGGTTAAGGCCTAAGAAGTGAACGCCAGAAGCATAAAATACAATATAAATACAACAGTTTTTCCATCATACAACAGGAGTAATTGCAACCAGTTTGAAAGTGACGGTCATTTCTACGTTCCGGGCACCCTAGGCTTCACTCTAGGGCGTTGCTCCACCGTATCGAATACTTAGAGCCTTAGAAGTCAACGCCAGAAGCATAAAATACAATATAAATACAACAGTTTTTCCATCGTATAACAGGATTTATTGCAACCAGTTTGATAGTTATGGTCATTTCTACTTTCAGGGCAACCTAGGCTTCACCCTAGGGTGTTGTTCCACCCGATCGAATAGTTAGGGCCTAAGAAGTGAACGCCAGAAGCATATAATACAATATAAATACAACTGTTTTTACATCGTATAAAACGAATAATTGCAACCAGTGCGAAAGTTATGGTCATTTCTACGTTCCGGGCAACCTAGGCTTCACTCTAGGGCGTTGCTCCAACAGATCGAATAGTTGGTGCCTTAGAAGTCAACGTCAGAAGCATAAAATACAATATAAATACAACAGTTGTTCCATCGTATAAAACGAATAATTGCAACCAGTATGAAAGTTATGGACATTTCTACTTTCCGGGCAGCCTAGGCTTCACCCTAGGGCGTTGCTCCAACAGATTGAATAGTTAGGGCCTTAGAAGTCAACACCAGGAGCATAAAATACAATATAAATACAACAGGTTTTCCATCCTATAATATGAATAATTGCAACCAGTGTGAAAGTGATGGTCATTTTTCGTTCCGGGCAACCTAGACTTCACTCTAGTGCGTTGTTCCACCAGATCGAATGGTTAAGGCCTAAGAAGTGAACGCCAGAAGCATAAAATACAATATAAATACAACAGTTTTTCCATCGTATAACAGGATTAATTGCAACCAGTTTGAAAGTTATGGTCATTTCTACTTTCCGGGCAACCTAGGCTTCACCCTAGGGTGTTGTTCCACCCGATCGAATAGTTAGGGCCTAAGAAGTGAACACCAGAAGCATATAATACAATATAAATCCAACAGTTTTTCCATCGTATAACAGGATTTATTGCAACCCGTGTGAAAGTTATGGTCATTTCTACGTTCCGGGCAACCTAGGCTTCACTCTAGGGCGTTGCTCCACCAGATCGAATGGTTGGTGCCTTAGAAGTCAACGCCCGAAGCATAAAATGCAAAAAAATACAACAGTTTTTCCATCGTATAACAGGAATAATTGCAACCAGTGTGAAAGTGATGGACATTTCTACTTTCCGGGCAACCTAGGCTTCACTCTAGGGCGTTGCTCCACCAGATCGAATGGTTGGTGCCTTAGATGTCAACGTCAGAAGCTTAAAATACAATATAAATACAACAGTTTTTCCATCGTATAAAACGAATAATTGCAACCAGTATGAAAGTTATTGACATTTCTACCTTCCGGGCAACCTAGGCTTCACCCTAGGGAGTTGCTCCAACAGACTGAATAGTTAGGGCCTTAGAAGTCAACGCCCGAAGCATAAAATGCAAAAAAATACAACAGTTTTTCCATCGTATAACAGGAATAATTGCAACCAGTGTGAAAGTGATGGTCATTTCTACGTTCCGGGCAACCTAGGCTTCACCCTAGGGCGTTGCTCCACCAGATCGAAAAGTTAGGGCCTTATAAGTCAACGCCAGAAGCGTAAGGTACAATATAAATACAACAGCTTTTCCATCGTTTAACAGGAACAATAGCAACCAGTGTGAAAGATATGATCATTTCCACGTTCCGGGCAACCTAGGCATCACGCTAAGGCGTCGCTCCACCAGATCGAATAGTTAGGGCCTAAGAAGTCAACGCCAGAAGCATAAAATACAATATAAATGCAACAGCTTTTCCATCGTATAAAATGAATAATTGCAAAGAGTGTGAAAGTAATGGTCTTTTCTACGTTCCAGGCAACATAGGTTTCACTCTAGGGCGTTGCTCCACCAGATCGAATAGTTAGTGCCTTAGAAGTCAACGTCAGAAGCTTAAAATACTGTATAAATACAACAGTTTTTCCATCCTATAAAACGAATAATTACAACCTGTCCGAAAGTTATGGACATTTCTACTTTCCGGGCAACCTAGGATTCACCATAGGGCGTTGCTCCACCAGATCGAATAGTTAGGGCCTTAGAAGTCAACGCGCGAAACATAAAACACAAAATAAATAGAACAGTTTTTCCATTGTATAAATCGAATAATTCCTACCAGTGTGAAAGTTATGGTCATTTCTACGTTCCGAGCAGCCTAGGCTTCACCCTAGTGCGTTGTTCCACCAGATCGAATAGTTAAGGCCTAAGAAGTGAACGCCAGAAGCATAAAATACAATATAAATACAACAGTTTTTCCATCGTATAAAACGGATAATTGCAACCAGTATGAAAGTGATGGTCATTTCTACTATCCGGGCAACCTAGGCTTCACCCTAGGGCGTTGCTCCACCAGATCGAATAGTTAGGGCCTTAGAAGTCAACACCAGAAGCATAAGGTACAATATAAATGCAACAGCTTTTCCATCGTATAACAGGAACAATAGCAACCAGTGTGAAAGATATGGTCATTTCTACGTTCCGGGCAACCTAGGCTTCACTCTAGGGCGTTGCTCCACCAGATCGAATAGTTAGGGCCTAAGAAGTCAACACCAGGAGCATAAAATACAATATAAATACAACAGGTTTTCCATCCTATAATATGAATAATTGCAACCAGTGTGAAAGTGATGGTCATTTCTACGTTCCGTGCAACCTAGACTTCACTCTAGGGCGTGTTCCATCAGATCGAATAGTTAGGGCCTAAGAAGTCAGCGTCAGAAGCATAAAATACAATATAAATGTAACAGTTTTTCCATCGAATAAAACGGATAATAGCCACCAGTGTAAAGTATATGGTCATTTCAATGTTCCGGGCAACCTAAGCTTCACTCTAGGGCGCTGCTCCACCAGATCGAACAGTTAGGGCCTAAGAAGTGAACGCCAGACGCATAAAATACAATATAAATACAACAGTTTTTCCATCGTATAAAACGAATAATTGCAAAGAGTGTGAAAGTAATGGTCATTTCTACGTTCCGGGCAACCTAGGTTTCACTCTAGGGCGTTGCTCCACCAGATCGAATAGTTAGTGCCTTAGAAGTCAACGTCAGAAGCATAAAATACAGTATAAATACAACAGTTTTACCATCGTATAAAACGAATAATTGCAACCAGTGTGAAAGTGATGGTCATTTCTACGTTCCGGGCAACCTAGGCTTCACCCTAGGGCGCTGCTCCACCAGATCGAATAGTTAGAGCCTTAGAAGTCAAGGCCAGAAGCATAAGGTACATTACAAATACAACAGCTTTTCCATCGTATAACAGGAACAATAGCAACCAGTTTGAAAGTTATGGTCATTTCTACTTTCCGGGCAACCTAGGCTTCACCCTAGGGTGTTGTTCCACCCGATCGAATAGTTAGGGCCTAAGAAGTGAACACCAGAAGCATATAATACAATATAAATACAACAGTTTTTCCATCGTATAAATCGAATAATTGCAACCAGTGTGAAAGTTATGGTCATTTCTACGTTCCGGGCAACC
Organism: Calliopsis andreniformis; assembly: GCF_051401765.1. NCBI lineage: Eukaryota > Metazoa > Arthropoda > Insecta > Hymenoptera > Andrenidae > Calliopsis > Calliopsis andreniformis. The sequence continues at coordinate 6,576,204 of NW_027480433.1, forward strand.
TAGGCTTCACTCTAGGGCGTTGGTCCAACAGTTCGAATAGTTGGTGCCTTAGAAGTGAACGTCAGAAGCATAAAATACAATATAAATACAACTGTTTTTCCATCGTATAAAACGAATAATTGCAACCAGTATGAAAGTTATGGACATTTCTACTTTCCGGGCAGCCTAGGCTTCACCCTAGGGCGTTGCTCCAACAGATTGAATAGTTAGGGCCTTAGAAGTCAACACCAGGAGCATAAAATACAATATAAATACAACAGGTTTTCCATCCTATAATATGAATAATTGCAACCAGTGTGAAAGTGATGGTCATTTCTTCGTTTCCGGGCAACCTAGACTTCACTCTAGTGCGTTGTTCCACCAGATCGAATGGTTAAGGCCTAAGAAGTGAACGCCAGAAGCATAAAATACAATATAAATACAACAGTTTTTCCATCATACAACAGGAGTAATTGCAACCAGTTTGAAAGTGACGGTCATTTCTACGTTCCGGGCACCCTAGGCTTCACTCTAGGGCGTTGCTCCACCGTATCGAATACTTAGAGCCTTAGAAGTCAACGCCAGAAGCATAAAATACAATATAAATACAACAGTTTTTCCATCGTATAACAGGATTTATTGCAACCAGTTTGATAGTTATGGTCATTTCTACTTTCAGGGCAACCTAGGCTTCACCCTAGGGTGTTGTTCCACCCGATCGAATAGTTAGGGCCTAAGAAGTGAACGCCAGAAGCATATAATACAATATAAATACAACTGTTTTTACATCGTATAAAACGAATAATTGCAACCAGTGCGAAAGTTATGGTCATTTCTACGTTCCGGGCAACCTAGGCTTCACTCTAGGGCGTTGCTCCAACAGATCGAATAGTTGGTGCCTTAGAAGTCAACGTCAGAAGCATAAAATACAATATAAATACAACAGTTGTTCCATCGTATAAAACGAATAATTGCAACCAGTATGAAAGTTATGGACATTTCTACTTTCCGGGCAGCCTAGGCTTCACCCTAGGGCGTTGCTCCAACAGATTGAATAGTTAGGGCCTTAGAAGTCAACACCAGGAGCATAAAATACAATATAAATACAACAGGTTTTCCATCCTATAATATGAATAATTGCAACCAGTGTGAAAGTGATGGTCATTTTTCGTTCCGGGCAACCTAGACTTCACTCTAGTGCGTTGTTCCACCAGATCGAATGGTTAAGGCCTAAGAAGTGAACGCCAGAAGCATAAAATACAATATAAATACAACAGTTTTTCCATCGTATAACAGGATTAATTGCAACCAGTTTGAAAGTTATGGTCATTTCTACTTTCCGGGCAACCTAGGCTTCACCCTAGGGTGTTGTTCCACCCGATCGAATAGTTAGGGCCTAAGAAGTGAACACCAGAAGCATATAATACAATATAAATCCAACAGTTTTTCCATCGTATAACAGGATTTATTGCAACCCGTGTGAAAGTTATGGTCATTTCTACGTTCCGGGCAACCTAGGCTTCACTCTAGGGCGTTGCTCCACCAGATCGAATGGTTGGTGCCTTAGAAGTCAACGCCCGAAGCATAAAATGCAAAAAAATACAACAGTTTTTCCATCGTATAACAGGAATAATTGCAACCAGTGTGAAAGTGATGGACATTTCTACTTTCCGGGCAACCTAGGCTTCACTCTAGGGCGTTGCTCCACCAGATCGAATGGTTGGTGCCTTAGATGTCAACGTCAGAAGCTTAAAATACAATATAAATACAACAGTTTTTCCATCGTATAAAACGAATAATTGCAACCAGTATGAAAGTTATTGACATTTCTACCTTCCGGGCAACCTAGGCTTCACCCTAGGGAGTTGCTCCAACAGACTGAATAGTTAGGGCCTTAGAAGTCAACGCCCGAAGCATAAAATGCAAAAAAATACAACAGTTTTTCCATCGTATAACAGGAATAATTGCAACCAGTGTGAAAGTGATGGTCATTTCTACGTTCCGGGCAACCTAGGCTTCACCCTAGGGCGTTGCTCCACCAGATCGAAAAGTTAGGGCCTTATAAGTCAACGCCAGAAGCGTAAGGTACAATATAAATACAACAGCTTTTCCATCGTTTAACAGGAACAATAGCAACCAGTGTGAAAGATATGATCATTTCCACGTTCCGGGCAACCTAGGCATCACGCTAAGGCGTCGCTCCACCAGATCGAATAGTTAGGGCCTAAGAAGTCAACGCCAGAAGCATAAAATACAATATAAATGCAACAGCTTTTCCATCGTATAAAATGAATAATTGCAAAGAGTGTGAAAGTAATGGTCTTTTCTACGTTCCAGGCAACATAGGTTTCACTCTAGGGCGTTGCTCCACCAGATCGAATAGTTAGTGCCTTAGAAGTCAACGTCAGAAGCTTAAAATACAGTATAAATACAACAGTTTTTCCATCCTATAAAACGAATAATTACAACCTGTCCGAAAGTTATGGACATTTCTACTTTCCGGGCAACCTAGGATTCACCATAGGGCGTTGCTCCACCAGATCGAATAGTTAGGGCCTTAGAAGTCAACGCGCGAAACATAAAACACAAAATAAATAGAACAGTTTTTCCATTGTATAAATCGAATAATTCCTACCAGTGTGAAAGTTATGGTCATTTCTACGTTCCGAGCAGCCTAGGCTTCACCCTAGTGCGTTGTTCCACCAGATCGAATAGTTAAGGCCTAAGAAGTGAACGCCAGAAGCATAAAATACAATATAAATACAACAGTTTTTCCATCGTATAAAACGGATAATTGCAACCAGTATGAAAGTGATGGTCATTTCTACTATCCGGGCAACCTAGGCTTCACCCTAGGGCGTTGCTCCACCAGATCGAATAGTTAGGGCCTTAGAAGTCAACACCAGAAGCATAAGGTACAATATAAATGCAACAGCTTTTCCATCGTATAACAGGAACAATAGCAACCAGTGTGAAAGATATGGTCATTTCTACGTTCCGGGCAACCTAGGCTTCACTCTAGGGCGTTGCTCCACCAGATCGAATAGTTAGGGCCTAAGAAGTCAACACCAGGAGCATAAAATACAATATAAATACAACAGGTTTTCCATCCTATAATATGAATAATTGCAACCAGTGTGAAAGTGATGGTCATTTCTACGTTCCGTGCAACCTAGACTTCACTCTAGGGCGTGTTCCATCAGATCGAATAGTTAGGGCCTAAGAAGTCAGCGTCAGAAGCATAAAATACAATATAAATGTAACAGTTTTTCCATCGAATAAAACGGATAATAGCCACCAGTGTAAAGTATATGGTCATTTCAATGTTCCGGGCAACCTAAGCTTCACTCTAGGGCGCTGCTCCACCAGATCGAACAGTTAGGGCCTAAGAAGTGAACGCCAGACGCATAAAATACAATATAAATACAACAGTTTTTCCATCGTATAAAACGAATAATTGCAAAGAGTGTGAAAGTAATGGTCATTTCTACGTTCCGGGCAACCTAGGTTTCACTCTAGGGCGTTGCTCCACCAGATCGAATAGTTAGTGCCTTAGAAGTCAACGTCAGAAGCATAAAATACAGTATAAATACAACAGTTTTACCATCGTATAAAACGAATAATTGCAACCAGTGTGAAAGTGATGGTCATTTCTACGTTCCGGGCAACCTAGGCTTCACCCTAGGGCGCTGCTCCACCAGATCGAATAGTTAGAGCCTTAGAAGTCAAGGCCAGAAGCATAAGGTACATTACAAATACAACAGCTTTTCCATCGTATAACAGGAACAATAGCAACCAGTTTGAAAGTTATGGTCATTTCTACTTTCCGGGCAACCTAGGCTTCACCCTAGGGTGTTGTTCCACCCGATCGAATAGTTAGGGCCTAAGAAGTGAACACCAGAAGCATATAATACAATATAAATACAACAGTTTTTCCATCGTATAAAACGGATAATTGCAACCAGTATGAAAGTTATGGTCATTTCTACTTCCCGGGCAACCTAGGATTCTCGCTAGGGCGTTGCTCCAACAGGTTGAAAAGTTAGTGCCTAAGAAGTGAACGCCAGAAGCATAAAATACAATATAAATACAACAGTTTTTCCAGCGTATAAACCGGATAATTGCAACCAGTATGAAAGTTATGGTCATTTCTACTTTCCGGGCAACCTAGGATTCACCCTAGGGCGTTGCTCCAACAGATTGAATAGTTAGTGCCTGAGAAGTCAACGCCCGAAGCATCAAATGCAATAAAAATACAACAGTTTTTCCATCATATAACAGGAGTAATTGCAACCAGTTTGAAAGTTAAGGTCATTTCTACGTTCCGGGTACCCTAGGCTTCATTCTAGGGCGTTGCTCCACCATATGGAATACTTAGTGCCTTAGAAGTCAACGCCAGAAGCATAAAATACAGTATAAATACAACAGTTTTTCCATCCTATAAAACGAATAATTGCAACCTGTCCGAAAGTTATGGACATTTCTACTTTCCGGGCAACCTAGGCTTCACCCTAGGGCGATGCTCCACCAGATCGAATAGTTAGGGCCTTAGAAGTCAACGCGCGAAACATAAAACACAAAATAAATAGAACAGTTTTTCCATTGTATAAATCGAATAATTCCTACCAGTGTGAAAGTTATGGTCATTTCTACGTTCCGAGCAGCCTAGGCTTCACCCTAGTGCGTTGTTCCACCAGATCGAATAGTTAAGGCCTAAGAAGTGAACGCCAGAAGCATGAAATACAATATAAATACAACAGTTTTTCCATCGTATAAAACGGATAATTGCAACCAGTATGAAAGTGATGGTCATTTCTACTGTCCGGGCAACCTAGGCTTCACCCTAGGGCGTTGCTCCAACAGATCGAACAGTTAGTGCCTTAGAAGTCAACGCCAGAATCATAAAATACAATATAAATACAACAGTTTTTCCACCGTATAAAACGAATAATTGCAACCAGTATGAATGTCATGGTCATTTCTACGTTCCGGGATCCCAAGGCTTCACTCTAGGGCGTTGCTCCAACAGATCGAATAGTTAGGGCCTCAGAAGTCAACGCCAGAAGCATAAAATACAATATAAATACAACAGTTTTTCCATCGTATAAAACGAATAATTGCAAAAACTATGAAAGTTATGGTCATTTCTACTATCCGGGCAACCTAGGCTTCACCCTAGGGCGTTGCTCCACCAGATCGAATAGTTAGGGCCTTGGAAGTCAACACCAGAAGCATAAGGTACAATATAAATGCAACAGCTTTTCCATCGTATAACAGGAACAATAGCAACCAGTGTGAAAGATATGGTCATTTCTACGTTCCGGGCAACCTAGGTTTCACTCTAGGGCGTTGCTCCAACAGATCGAATAGTTAGTGCCTTAGACGTCAACGTCAGAAGCATAAAATACAGCATAAATACAACAGTTTTTCCATCGTATAAAACGAATAATTGCAACCAGTGTGAAAGTTATGGTCATTTCTACGTTCCGGGCAACCTAGGCTTCACTCTAGGTCGTTGCTCCACAATCTCGAATGGTTGGTGCCTTAGAAGTCAACGTCAGAAGCTTAAAATATAATATAAATACAACAGTTTTTCCATCGTATAAAACGAATAATTGCAACCAGTGTGAAAGTGATGGTCATTTCTACGTTCCGGGCAACCTAGGCTTCACCCTAGCGCGTTGCTCCACCAGATCGAATAGTTAGGGCCTTAGAAGTCAACGCCAGAAGCATAAGGTACATTATAAATACAACAGCTTTTCCATCGTATAAAACGAATAATTGTAACCACTATGAAAGTTATGGTCATTTCTACTATCCGGGCAACCTAGGCTTCACCCTAGGGCGTTGCTCCACCAGATCGAATAGTTAGGGTCTTAGAAGTCAACGCCAGAAGCATAAGGTACAATATAAATACAACAGCTTTTCCATTTTATAACAGGAACAATAGCAACGAGTGTGAAAGATATGGTCATTTCTGCGTTCCGGGCAACCTAGGCGTCACTCTAAGGCGTTGCTCCACCAGATCGAATAGTTAGGGCCTAAGAAGTCAACGCCAGAAGCATAAAATACAATATAAATGCAACAGCTTTTCCATCGTGTAAAATGAATAATTGCAAAGAGTTTGAAAGTAATGGTCATTTCTACGTTCCGGGCAACCTAGGTTTCACTCTAGGGCGTTGCTCCACCAGATCGAATAGTTAGTGCCTTAGAAGTCAACGTCAGAAGCATAAAATACAGTATAAATACAACAGTTTTTCCATCCTATAAAACGAATAATTGCAACCTGTCCGAAAGTTATGGACATTTCTACTTTCCGGGCAACCTAAGCTTCACCCTAGGGCGATGCTCCACCAGATCGAATAGTTAGGGCCTTAGAAGTCAACGCGCGAAACATAAAACACAAAATAAATAGAACAGTTTTTCCATTGTATAAATCGAATAATTCCTACCAGTGTGAAAGTTATGGTCATTTCTACGTTCCGGGCAGCCTAGGCTTCACCCTAGTGCGTTGTTCCACCAGATCGAATAGTTAAGGCCTAAGAAGTGAACGCCAGAAGCATAAAATACAATATAAATACAACAGTTTTTCCATCGTATAAAACGGATAATTGCAACCAGTATGAAAGTAATGGTCATATCTACTTCCCGGGCAACCTAGGATTCACCATAGGGCGTTGCTCCAACAGATTGAAAAGTTAGTGCCTTAGAAGTCAACGCCAGAATCATAAAATACAATATAAATACAACAGTTTTTCCACCGTATAAAACGAATAATTGCAACCAGTATGAATGTCATGGTCATTTCTACGTTCCGGGATCCCAAGGCTTCACTCTAGGGCGTTGCTCCAACAGGTCGAATAGTTAGGGCCTCAGAAGTCAACGCCAGAAGCATAAAATACAATATAAATACAACAGTTTTTCCATCGTATAAAACGAATAATTGCAAAAACTATGAAAGTTATGGTCATTTCTACTATCCGGGCAACCTAGGCTTCACCCTAGGGCGTTGCTCCACCAGATCGAATAGTTAGGGCCTTGGAAGTCAACACCAGAAGCATAAGGTACAATATAAATGCAACAGCTTTTCCATCGTATAACAGGAACAATAGCAACCAGTGTGAAAGATATGGTCATTTCTACGTTCCGGGCAACCTAGGTTTCACTCTAGGGCGTTGCTCCAACAGATCGAATAGTTAGTGCCTTAGACGTCAACGTCAGAAGCATAAAATACAGCATAAATACAACAGTTTTTCCATCGTATAAAACGAATAATTGCAACCAGTGTGAAAGTTATGGTCATTTCTACGTTCCGGGCAACCTAGGCTTCACTCTAGGTCGTTGCTCCACAATCTCGAATGGTTGGTGCCTTAGAAGTCAACGTCAGAAGCTTAAAATATAATATAAATACAACAGTTTTTCCATCGTATAAAACGAATAATTGCAACCAGTGTGAAAGTGATGGTCATTTCTACGTTCCGGGCAACCTAGGCTTCACCCTAGCGCGTTGCTCCACCAGATCGAATAGTTAGGGCCTTAGAAGTCAACGCCAGAAGCATAAGGTACATTATAAATACAACAGCTTTTCCATCGTATAAAACGAATAATTGTAACCACTATGAAAGTTATGGTCATTTCTACTATCCGGGCAACCTAGGCTTCACCCTAGGGCGTTGCTCCACCAGATCGAATAGTTAGGGTCTTAGAAGTCAACGCCAGAAGCATAAGGTACAATATAAATACAACAGCTTTTCCATTTTATAACAGGAACAATAGCAACGAGTGTGAAAGATATGGTCATTTCTGCGTTCCGGGCAACCTAGGCGTCACTCTAAGGCGTTGCTCCACCAGATCGAATAGTTAGGGCCTAAGAAGTCAACGCCAGAAGCATAAAATACAATATAAATGCAACAGCTTTTCCATCGTGTAAAATGAATAATTGCAAAGAGTGTGAAAGTAATGGTCATTTCTACGTTCCGGGCAACCTAGGTTTCACTCTATGGCGTTGCTCCACCAGATCGAATAGTTAGTGCGTTAGAAGTCAACGTCAGAAGCATAAAATACAGTATAAATACAACAGTTTTTCCATCGTATAAAACGAATAATTGCAACCAGTATGAAAGTTATGGACATTTCTACTTTCCGGGCAACCTAGGCTTCACCCTAGGGCGATGCTCGACCAGACCGAATAGTTAGGGCCTTAGAAGTCAACGCGCGAAACATAAAACACAAAATAAATAGAACAGTTTTTCCATTGTATAAATCGAATAATTTCTACCAGTGTGAAAGTTATGGTCTTTTCTACGTTCCGGGTAACCTAGGCTTCACCCTAGTGCGTTGTTCCACCAGATCGAATAGTTAAGGCCTAAGAAGTGAACGCCAGAAGCATAAAATACAATATAAATACAACAGTTTTTCCATCGTATAAAACGGATAATTGCAACCAGTATGAAAGTTATGGTCATTTCTACTTCCCGGGCAACCTAGGATTCACGCTAGGGCGTTACTCCAACAGATTGAAAAGTTAGTGCCTAAGAAGTGAACGCCAGAAGCATAAAATACAACCTAAATACAACAGTTTTTCCATCGTATAAACCGGATAATTGCAAACAGTATGAAAGTTATGGTCATCTCTACTTTCCGGGCAACCTAGGATTCACCATAGGGCGTTGGTCCAACAGATTGAATAGTTAGTGCCTTAGAAGTCAATGCCCGAAGCATCAAATGCAATACAAATACAACAGTTTTTCCATCATATAACAGGAGTAATTGCAACCAGTTTGAAAGTGATGGTCATTTCTACGTTCCGGGCGCCCTAGGCTTCACTCTAGGGCGTTGCTCCACCATATCGAATACTTAGTGCCTTAGAAGTCAACGCCAGAAGCATAAAATACAATATAAATACAACAGTTTTTCCATCGTATAACAGGAATAATTGCAACCATTTTGAAAGTTATGGTCATATCTACTTTCCGGGCAACCTAGGCTTCACCCTAGGGCGTTGTTCCACCCGATCGAAGAGTTAGGGCCTAAGAAGTGAACGCCAGACGCATAAAATACAATATAAATACAACAGTTTTTCCATCGTCTTAAAAGGAATAATTGCAACCAGTGTGAAAGTTATGGTCATTTCTACGTTCCGGGCAACCTAGGCTTCACTCTAGCGCGTTGCTCCAACAGGTTGAAAAGTTAGTGCCTAAGAAGTGAACGCCAGAAGCATAAAATACAATATAAATACAACAGTTTTTCCAGCGTATAAACCGGATAATTGCAACCAGTATGAAAGTTATGGTCATTTCTACTTTCCGGGCAACCTAGGATTCGCCCTAGGGCGTTGCTCCAACAGATTGAATAGTTAGTGCCTGAGAAGTCAACGCCCGAAGCATCAAATGCAATAAAAATACAACAGTTTTTCCATCATATAACAGGAGTAATTGCAACCAGTTTGAAAATTAAGGTCATTTCTACGTTCCGGGTACCCTAGGCTTCACTCTAGGGCGTTGCTCCACCATATGGAATACTTAGTGCCTTAGAAGTCAACGCCAGAAGCATAAAATACAGTATAAATACAACAGTTTTTCCATCCTATAAAACGAATAATTGCAACCTGTCCGAAAGTTATGGACATTTCTACTTTCCGGGCAACCTAGGCTTCACCCTAGGGCGATGCTCCACCAGATCGAATAGTTAGGGCCTTAGAAGTCAACGCGCGAAACATAAAACACAAAATAAATAGAACAGTTTTTCCATTGTATAAATCGAATAATTCCTACCAGTGTGAAAGTTATGGTCATTTCTACGTTCCGAGCAGCCTAGGCTTCACCCTAGTGCGTTGTTCCACCAGATCGAATAGTTAAGGCCTAAGAAGTGAACGCCAGAAGCATGAAATACAATATAAATACAACAGTTTTTCCATCGTATAAAACGGATAATTGCAACCAGTATGAAAGTGATGGTCATTTCTACTGTCCGGGCAACCTAGGCTTCACCCTAGGGCGTTGCTCCAACAGATCGAACAGTTAGTGCCTTAGAAGTCAACGCCAGAATCATAAAATACAATATAAATACAACAGTTTTTCCACCGTATAAAACGAATAATTGCAACCAGTATGAATGTCATGGTCATTTCTACGTTCCGGGATCCCAAGGCTTCACTCTAGGGCGTTGCTCCAACAGATCGAATAGTTAGGGCCTCAGAAGTCAACGCCAGAAGCATAAAATACAATATAAATACAACAGTTTTTCCATCGTATAAAACGAATAATTGCAAAAACTATGAAAGTTATGGTCATTTCTACTATCCGGGCAACCTAGGCTTCACCCTAGGGCGTTGCTCCACCAGATCGAATAGTTAGGGCCTTGGAAGTCAACACCAGAAGCATAAGGTACAATATAAATGCAACAGCTTTTCCATCGTATAACAGGAACAATAGCAACCAGTGTGAAAGATATGGTCATTTCTACGTTCCGGGCAACCTAGGTTTCACTCTAGGGCGTTGCTCCAACAGATCGAATAGTTAGTGCCTTAGACGTCAACGTCAGAAGCATAAAATACAGCATAAATACAACAGTTTTTCCATCGTATAAAACGAATAATTGCAACCAGTGTGAAAGTTATGGTCATTTCTACGTTCCGGGCAACCTAGGCTTCACTCTAGGTCGTTGCTCCACAATCTCGAATGGTTGGTGCCTTAGAAGTCAACGTCAGAAGCTTAAAATATAATATAAATACAACAGTTTTTCCATCGTATAAAACGAATAATTGCAACCAGTGTGAAAGTGATGGTCATTTCTACGTTCCGGGCAACCTAGGCTTCACCCTAGCGCGTTGCTCCACCAGATCGAATAGTTAGGGCCTTAGAAGTCAACGCCAGAAGCATAAGGTACATTATAAATACAACAGCTTTTCCATCGTATAAAACGAATAATTGTAACTACTATGAAAGTTATGGTCATTTCTACTATCCGGGCAACCTAGGCTTCACCCTAGGGCGTTGCTCCACCAGATCGAATAGTTAGGGTCTTAGAAGTCAACGCCAGAAGCATAAGGTACAATATAAATGCAACAGCTTTTCCATCGTATAACAGGAACAATAGCAACCAGTGTGAAAGATATGGTCATTTCTACGTTCCGGGCAACCTAGGTTTCACTCTAGGGCGTTGCTCCAACAGATCGAATAGTTAGTGCCTTAGACGTCAACGTCAGAAGCATAAAATACAGCATAAATACAACAGTTTTTCCATCGTATAAAACGAATAATTGCAACCAGTGTGAAAGTTATGGTCATTTCTACGTTCCGGGCAACCTAGGCTTCACTCTAGGTCGTTGCTCCACAATCTCGAATGGTTGGTGCCTTAGAAGTCAACGTCAGAAGCTTAAAATATAATATAAATACAACAGTTTTTCCATCGTATAAAACGAATAATTGCAACCAGTGTGAAAGTGATGGTCATTTCTACGTTCCGGGCAACCTAGGCTTCACCCTAGCGCGTTGCTCCACCAGATCGAATAGTTAGGGCCTTAGAAGTCAACGCCAGAAGCATAAGGTACATTATAAATACAACAGCTTTTCCATCGTATAAAACGAATAATTGTAACTACTATGAAAGTTATGGTCATTTCTACTATCCGGGCAACCTAGGCTTCACCCTAGGGCGTTGCTCCACCAGATCGAATAGTTAGGGTCTTAGAAGTCAACGCCAGAAGCATAAGGTACAATATAAATACAACAGCTTTTCCATTTTATAACAGGAACAATAGCAACGAGTGTGAAAGATATGGTCATTTCTGCGTTCCGGGCAACCTAGGCGTCACTCTAAGGCGTTGCTCCACCAGATCGAATAGTTAGGGCCTAAGAAGTCAACGCCAGAAGCATAAAATACAATATAAATGCAACAGCTTTTCCATCGTGTAAAATGAATAATTGCAAAGAGTGTGAAAGTAATGGTCATTTCTACGTTCCGGGCAACCTAGGTTTCACTCTATGGCGTTGCTCCACCAGATCGAATAGTTAGTGCGTTAGAAGTCAACGTCAGAAGCATAAAATACAGTATAAATACAACAGTTTTTCCATCGTATAAAACGAATAATTGCAACCAGTATGAAAGTTATGGACATTTCTACTTTCCGGGCAACCTAGGCTTCACCCTAGGGCGATGCTCGACCAGACCGAATAGTTAGGGCCTTAGAAGTCAACGCGCGAAACATAAAACACAAAATAAATAGAACAGTTTTTCCATTGTATAAATCGAATAATTTCTACCAGTGTGAAAGTTATGGTCTTTTCTACGTTCCGGGTAACCTAGGCTTCACCCTAGTGCGTTGTTCCACCAGATCGAATAGTTAAGGCCTAAGAAGTGAACGCCAGAAGCATAAAATACAATATAAATACAACAGTTTTTCCATCGTATAAAACGGATAATTGCAACCAGTATGAAAGTTATGGTCATTTCTACTTCCCGGGCAACCTAGGATTCACGCTAGGGCGTTACTCCAACAGATTGAAAAGTTAGTGCCTAAGAAGTGAACGCCAGAAGCATAAAATACAACCTAAATACAACAGTTTTTCCATCGTATAAACCGGATAATTGCAAACAGTATGAAAGTTATGGTCATCTCTACTTTCCGGGCAACCTAGGATTCACCATAGGGCGTTGGTCCAACAGATTGAATAGTTAGTGCCTTAGAAGTCAACGCCCGAAGCATCAAATGCAATACAAATACAACAGTTTTTCCATCATATAACAGGAGTAATTGCAACCAGTTTGAAAGTGATGGTCATTTCTACGTTCCGGGCGCCCTAGGCTTCACTCTAGGGCGTTGCTCCACCATATCGAATACTTAGTGCCTTAGAAGTCAACGCCAGAAGCATAAAATACAATATAAATACAACAGTTTTTCCATCGTATAACAGGAATAATTGCAACCATTTTGAAAGTTATGGTCATATCTACTTTCCGGGCAACCTAGGCTTCACCCTAGGGCGTTGTTCCACCCGATCGAAGAGTTAGGGCCTAAGAAGTGAACGCCAGACGCATAAAATACAATATAAATACAACAGTTTTTCCATCGTCTTAAAAGGAATAATTGCAACCAGTGTGAAAGTTATGGTCATTTCTACGTTCCGGGCAACCTAGGCTACACTCTAGGGCGTTGCTCCAACAGATCGAATAGTTGGTGCCTTAGAAGTCAACAGCAGAAGCATAAGGTACAATATAAATACAACAGGCTTTCCATCCTATAATATGAATAATTTCGACCAGTGTGAAAGTGAAGGTCTTTTCTATGTTCCGGGCAACCTAAGCTTCACTCTAGGGCGTTGCTTCACCAGATCGAACAGTTAGTGCCTTAGAAGTCAACGCCAGCAGCATAAAATACAATATAAATACAACAGTTTTTCCATCGTATAAAACGAATAATTGCAACCAGTATGAAAGTCATGGACATTTCTACATTCCGAGCCACCTAGGCTTAACTATAGGGCGCTGCTCTACCAGATCGAATTGTTAGGGCCTTAGAAATCAACGCCAGAAGCATAAAATACAATAAAGATGCAACAGTTTTTCCATCGTATAAAACGGATAATTGCCACCAGTATGAAAGTCATGGTCATTTCTACTTACCGGGCAACCTAGGATTCACCCTAGGGCGTTGCTCCAACAGATTGAATAGTTAGGGCCTCATAAGTCAACGCCAGAAGCATAAAATACAATATAAATACAACAGTTTTTCCATCGTATAACAGGAATAATTACAACCAGTTTGAAAGCTATGGTCATTTCTGCTTTCCGGGCAACCTAGGATTCACCATAGGGCGCTGTTCCACCCGATCGAATAGTTAGGGCCTAAGAAGTGAACGCCAGAAGCATAAAATACAATATAAATACAACAGTTTTTCCATCGTATAACAGGAATAATTGCAACCAGTTTGAAAGTTATGGTCATTTCTGCTTTCCGGGCAACCTAGGCTTCACCCTAGGGCGTTGTTCCACCCGATCGAATAGTTAGGGCCTAAGAAGTGTACGCCAGAAGCATAAAATACAGTATAAATACAACAGTTTTTCCATCGTATAAAACGAATAATTGCAACCAGTGTGAAAGTTATGGTCATTTCTACGTTCCGGGCAACCTAGGTTTCACTCTAGGGCGTTGCTCCACCAGATCGAATAGTTCGAGCCTTAGAAGTCAACGTCAGAAGCATAAAATACAGTATAAATACAACAGTTTTTCCATCGTATAAAGCGAATAATTGCAACCACTATGAAAGTTATGGTCATTTCTACTATCCGGGCAACCTAGGCTTCACCCTAGGGCGTTGCTCCACCAGATCGAATAGTTAGGGCCTTAGAAGTCAACGCCAGAAGCATAAGGTACTTATAAATATGACAGTTTTTCCATCGAATAAGATGAATAATAGCCACCAGTGTGATGGTTATGGTCATTTCTACGTTCCGGGCAACCTAGGCTTCGCCCTAGGGCTTTGCTTCACCAGATCGAAAGCCTAGGGACTTGGAAGTCAACGCAAGAAGCATAATATACAATAAAAATACAACAGTTTTTCCATCGTATAAAACGAATAATTGCAACAAGTGTGAAAGTTATGGACATTTCTACATTCCGAGCCACCTAGGCTTAACTATAGGGCGTTGCTCGACCAGATCGAATTGTTAGGGCCTTAGAAGTCAACGCCAGAAGCATAAAATACAATATAGATGCAACAGTTTTTCCATCCTATAACTGGATTAAATGCAACCAGTGTGAAAGTACTGGTCATTTCTACGTTCCGGGTAATCTATGTTTCACTCTGGGGCGTTGCACCAACAAATCAAATAGCTACGGACTTAGAATTCAACGCCAGAAGGATAAAATACAATATAAAATCACTAGTTTTTCAATCGTATAAAATGGATAATTGCAAACATTGTGAAAGTAGTCGTCATTTCTACGTTCCGGGCAACCTAGGCTTAACTATAGGGCGTTGCTCGACCAGATCGAATAGTTAGGGCTTTAGAAGTCAACGCCAGAAGCATTAAATACAATAAAGATGCAACAGTTTTGCCATCGTATAACTGGAATAACTGCAACCAGTGTGAAAGTACTGGTCATTTCTACGTTCCGGGTAATCTAGGTTTCACTCTAGGGCGTTGCTCCACCAGATCAAATAGCTACGGACTGAGAATTCAACGCCAGAAGGATAAAATACAATATAAGTTCACTAGTTTTTCAATCGTATAAAATGAATAATTGCAAACATTGTGAAAGTAGTCGTCATTTCTACGTTCTGTGCAACCTAGGCTTCACTCTAGGGCGGTGATCCACCAGATCAAATAGTTAGGCCCAGAGAAGTCAACGACCGAAGCATAAAATACGATATAAATACAACAGCTTTTCCATGGTACAAAATGAATAATTGCAACCAGTATGAGCGTAATGGTCATTTCTACGCTCCGGGCATCCTAGGCTTCACCCTATGGCGTAGCTCCACCAGATCGCATAGTTAGGGCCTTAGATGTCAACGCCCCAGGCATAAAATGCAATAAAAATACAACAGTTTTTCCATCGTATAACAGGAACAATTGCAACCAGTTTGAAAGTTATGGTCATTTCAGCTTTCCGGGCAACCTAGGCTTCACCCTAGGGCGTTGTTCCACCCGATCGAATAGTTAGGGCCTAAGAAGTGAACGCCAGAAGCATAAAATACAATATAAATACAACAGTTTTTCCATCGTGTAAATCGAATAATTGCAACCAGTATGAAAGTCATGGTCATTTCTACGTTCCGGGAAACCAAGGCTTCACTCTAGGGCGTTGCTCCAACAGATCGAATAGTTAGGGCCTCAGAAGTCAACGCCAGAAGCATAAAATACAATATAAGTACAACAGTTTTTCCATCGTATAAAGCGAATAATTGCAACCACTATGAAAGTTATGGTCATTTCCACCATCCGGGCAACCTAGGCTTCACCCTAGGGCGTTGCTCCAACAGATCGAATAGTTAGGGCCTCAGAAGTCAACGCCAGAACCATAAAATACAATATAAATACAACAGTTTTTCCATCGTATAAAACGAATAATTGCAACCAGTGTGAAAGTTATGGTCATTTCTACGTTCCGGGCAACCTAGGCTTCACTCTAGGTCGTTGCTCCACAATCTCGAATGGTTGGTGCCTTAGAAGTCAACGTCAGAAGCTTAAAATATAATATAAATACAACAGTTTTTCCATCGTATAAAACGAATAATTGCAACCAGTGTGAAAGTGATGGTCATTTCTACGTTCCGGGCAACCTAGGCTTCACCCTAGCGCGTTGCTCCACCAGATCGAATAGTTAGGGCCTTAGAAGTCAACGCCAGAAGCATAAGGTACATTATAAATACAACAGCTTTTCCATCGTATAAAACGAATAATTGCAACCACTATGAAAGTTATGGTCATTTCTACTATCCGAGCAACCTAGGCTTCACCCTAGGGCGTTGCTCCACCAGATCGAATAGTTAGGGTCTTAGAAGTCAACGCCAGAAGCATAAGGTACAATATAAATACAACAGCTTTTCCATTTTATAACAGGAACAATAGCAACGAGTGTGAAAGATATGGTCATTTCTACGTTCCGGGCAACCTAGGCGTCACTCTAAGGCGTTGCTTCACCAGATCGAATAGCTAGGGCCTAAGAAGTCAACGCCAGAAGCATAAAATACAATATAAATGCAACAGCTTTTCCATCGTGTAAAATGAATAATTGCAAAGAGTGTGAAAGTAATGGTCATTTCTACGTTCCGGGCAACCTAGGTTTCACTCTATGGCGTTGCTCCACCAGATCGAATAGTTAGTGCGTTAGAAGTCAACGTCAGAAGCATAAAATACAGTATAAATACAACAGTTTTTCCATCGTATAAAACGAATAATTGCAACCAGTATGAAAGTTATGGACATTTCTACCTTCCGGGCAACCTAGGCTTCACCCTAGGGCGATGCTCCACCAGACCGAATAGTTAGGGCCTTAGAAGTCAACGCGCGAAACATAAAACACAAAATAAATAGAACAGTTTTTCCATTGTATAAATCGAATAATTTCTACCAGTGTGAAAGTTATGGTCTTTTCTACGTTCCGGGCAACCTAGGCTTCACCCTA
Organism: Calliopsis andreniformis; assembly: GCF_051401765.1. Taxonomy (NCBI): domain Eukaryota; kingdom Metazoa; phylum Arthropoda; class Insecta; order Hymenoptera; family Andrenidae; genus Calliopsis; species Calliopsis andreniformis. The sequence continues at coordinate 6,593,314 of NW_027480433.1, forward strand.
GTGCGTTGTTCCACCAGATCGAATAGTTAAGGCCTAAGAAGTGAACGCCAGAAGCATAAAATACAATATAAATACAACAGTATTTCCATCGTATAAAACGGATAATTGCAACCAGTATGAAAGTTATGGTCATTTCTACTTCCCGGGCAACCTAGGATTCACGCTAGGGCGTTACTCCAACAGATTGAAAAGTTAGTGCCTAAGAAGTGAACGCCAGAAGCATAAAATACAATATAAATACAACAGTTTTTCCATCGTATAAACCGGATAATTGCCACCAGTATGAAAGTCATGGTCATTTCTACTTACTGGGCAACCTAGGATTCACCCTAGGGCGTTGCTCCAACAGATTGAATAGTTAGGGCCTCATAAGTCAACGCCAGAAGCATAAAATACAATATAAATACAACAGTTTTTCCATCGTATAACAGGAATAATTACAACCAGTTTGAAAGCTATGGTCATTTCTGCTTTCCGGGCAACCTAGGATTCACCATAGGGCGCTGTTCCACCCGATCGAATAGTTAGGGCCTAAGAAGTGAACGCCAGAAGCATAAAATACAATATAAATACAACAGTTTTTCCATCGTACAACAGGAATAATTGCAACCAGTTTGAAAGTTATGGTCATTTCTGCTTTCCGGGCAACCTAGGCTTCACCCTAGGGCGTTGTTCGACCAGATCGAATTGTTAGGGCCTTAGAAGTCAACGCCAGAAGCATAAAATACAATATAGATGCAACAGTTTTTCCATCCTATAACTGGATTAAATGCAACCAGTGTGAAAGTACTGGTCATTTCTACGTTCCGGGTAATCTATGTTTCACTCTGGGGCGTTGCACCAACAAATCAAATAGCTACGGACTTAGAATTCAACGCCAGAAGGATAAAATACAATATAAGATCACTAGTTTTTCAATCGTATAAAATGGATAATTGCAAACATTGTGAAAGTAGTCGTCATTTCTACGTTCCGGGCAACCTAGGCTTAACTATAGGGCGTTGCTCGACCAGATCGAATAGTTAGGGCTTTAGAAGTCAACGCCAGAAGCATTAAATACAATAAAGATGCAACAGTTTTGCCATCGTATAACTGGAATAACTGCAACCAGTGTGAAAGTACTGGTCATTTCTACGTTCCGGGTAATCTAGGTTTCACTCTAGGGCGTTGCTCCACCAGATCAAATAGCTACGGACTGAGAATTCAACGCCAGAAGGATAAAATACAATATAAGTTCACTAGTTTTTCAATCGTATAAAATGAATAATTGCAAACATTGTGAAAGTAGTCGTCATTTCTACGTTCTGTGCAACCTAGGCTTCACTCTAGGGCGGTGATCCACCAGATCAAATAGTTAGGCCCAGAGAAGTCAACGACCGAAGCATAAAATACGATATAAATACAACAGCTTTTCCATGGTACAAAATGAATAATTGCAACCAGTATGAGCGTAATGGTCATTTCTACGCTCCGGGCATCCTAGGCTTCACCCTATGGCGTAGCTCCACCAGATCGCATAGTTAGGGCCTTAGATGTCAACGCCCCAGGCATAAAATGCAATAAAAATACAACAGTTTTTCCATCGTATAACAGGAACAATTGCAACCAGTTTGAAAGTTATGGTCATTTCAGCTTTCCGGGCAACCTAGGCTTCACCCTAGGGCGTTGTTCCACCCGATCGAATAGTTAGGGCCTAAGAAGTGAACGCCAGAAGCATAAAATACAATATAAATACAACAGTTTTTCCATCGTGTAAATCGAATAATTGCAACCAGTATGAAAGTCATGGTCATTTCTACGTTCCGGGAAACCAAGGCTTCACTCTAGGGCGATGCTCCAACAGATCGAATAGTTAGGGCCTCAGAAGTCAACGCCAGAAGCATAAAATACAATATAAGTACAACAGTTTTTCCATCGTATAAAGCGAATAATTGCAACCACTATGAAAGTTATGGTCATTTCCACCATCCGGGCAACCTAGGCTTCACCCTAGGGCGTTGCTCCAACAGATCGAATAGTTAGGGCCTCAGAAGTCAACGCCAGAACCATAAAATACAATATAAATACAACAGTTTTTCCATCGTATAAAACGAATAATTGCAACCAGTGTGAAAGTTATGGTCATTTCTACGTTCCGGGCAACCTAGGCTTCACTCTAGGTCGTTGCTCCACAATCTCGAATGGTTGGTGCCTTAGAAGTCAACGTCAGAAGCTTAAAATATAATATAAATACAACAGTTTTTCCATCGTATAAAACGAATAATTGCAACCAGTGTGAAAGTGATGGTCATTTCTACGTTCCGGGCAACCTAGGCTTCACCCTAGCGCGTTGCTCCACCAGATCGAATGGTTAGGGCCTTAGACGTCAACGCCAGAAGCATAAGGTACATTATAAATACAACAGCTTTTCCATCGTATAAAACGAATAATTGCAACCACTATGAAAGTTATGGTCATTTCTACTATCCGAGCAACCTAGGCTTCACCCTAGGGCGTTGCTCCACCAGATCGAATAGTTAGGGTCTTAGAAGTCAACGCCAGAAGCATAAGGTACAATATAAATACAACAGCTTTTCCATTTTATAACAGGAACAATAGCAACGAGTGTGAAAGATATGGTCATTTCTACGTTCCGGGCAACCTAGGCGTCACTCTAAGGCGTTGCTTCACCAGATCGAATAGCTAGGGCCTAAGAAGTCAACGCCAGAAGCATAAAATACAATATAAATGCAACAGCTTTTCCATCGTGTAAAATGAATAATTGCAAAGAGTGTGAAAGTAATGGTCATTTCTACGTTCCGGGCAACCTAGGTTTCACTCTATGGCGTTGCTCCACCAGATCGAATAGTTAGTGCGTTAGAAGTCAACGTCAGAAGCATAAAATACAGTATAAATACAACAGTTTTTCCATCGTATAAAACGAATAATTGCAACCAGTATGAAAGTTATGGACATTTCTACCTTCCGGGCAACCTAGGCTTCACCCTAGGGCGATGCTACACCAGACCGAATAGTTAGGGCCTTAGAAGTCAACGCGCGAAACATAAAACACAAAATAAATAGAACAGTTTTTCCATTGTATAAATCGAATAATTTCTACCAGTGTGAAAGTTATGGTCTTTTCTACGTTCCGGGCAACCTAGGCTTCACCCTAGTGCGTTGTTCCACCAGATCGAATAGTTAAGGCCTAAGAAGTGAACGCCAGAAGCATAAAATACAATATAAATACAACAGTATTTCCATCGTATAAAACGGATAATTGCAACCAGTATGAAAGTTATGGTCATTTCTACTTCCGGGGCAACCTAGGATTCACGCTAGGGCGTTACTCCAACAGATTGAAAAGTTAGTGCCTAAGAAGTGAACGCCAGAAGCATAAAATACAATATAAATACAACAGTTTTTCCATCGTATAAACCGGATAATTGCAACCAGTATGAAAGTTATGGTCATCTCTACTTTCCGGGCAACCTAAGATTCGCCATAGGGCGTTGCTCCAACAGATTGAATAGTTAGTGCCTTAGAAGTCAACGCCCGAAGCATCAAATGCAATACAAATACAACAGATTTTCCATCATATAACAGGAGTAATTGCAACCAGTTTGAAAGTGATGGTCATTTCTACGTTCCGGGCGCCCTAGGCTTCACTCTAGGGCGTTGCTCCACCATATCGAATACTTAGTGCCTTAGAAGTCAACGCCAGAAGCATAAAATACAATATAAATACAACAGTTTTACCATCGTATAAAACGAATAATTGCAACCAGTGTGAAAGTGATGGTCATTTCTACGTTCCGGGCAACCTAGGCTTCACCCTAGGGCGCTGCTCCACCAGATCGAATAGTTAGGGCCTTAGAAGTCAAGGCCAGAAGCATAAGGTACATTACAAATACAACAGCTTTTCCATCGTATAACAGGAACAATAGCAACCAGTGTGAAAGATATGGTCATTTCTACGTTCCGGGCAACCTAGGCGTCACTCTAAGGCGTTGCTCCACCAGATCGAATAGTTAAGGCCTAAGAAGTGAACGCCAGAAGCATAAAATACAATATAAATACAACAGTTTTTCCATCGTATAAAACGGATAATTGCAACCAGTATGAAAGTAATGGTCATATCTACTTCCCGGGCAACCTAGGATTCACCATAGGGCGTTGCTCCAACAGATTGAAAAGTTAGTGCCTAAGAAGTGAACGCCAGAAGCATTAAATACAATATAAATACAACAGTTTTTCCATCGTATAAACCGGATAATTGCAACCAGTATGAAAGTTATTTTCATTTCTACTTTCCGCGCAACCTAGGATTCACCCTAGGGCGTTGCTCCAACAGAGTGAATAGTTAGTGCCTTAGAAGTCAACGCCCGAAGCATCAAATGCAATAAAAATACAACAGTTTTTCCATCGTATAACAGGATTAATTGCAACCAGTTTGAAAGTTATGGTCATTTCTACTTTCAGGGCAACCTAGGCTTCACCCTAGGGTGTTGTTCCACCCGATCGAATAGCTAGGGCCTAAGAAGTGAACGCCAGAAGCATATAATACAATATAAATACAACAGTTTTTCCATCGTATAAAACGAATAATTGCAACCAGTGTGAAAGTTATGGTCATTTCTACGTTCCGGGCAACCTAGGCTACACTCTAGGGCGTTGCTCCAACAGATCGAATAGTTGGTGCCTTAGAAGTCAACACCAGAAGCATAAGGTACAATATAAATACAACAGGCTTTCCATCCTATAATATGAATAATTTCGACCAGGGTGAAAGTGAAGGTCTTTTCTATGTTCCGGGCAACCTAAGCTTCACTCTAGGGCGTTGCTTCACCAGATCGAACAGTTAGTGCCTTAGAAGTCAACGCCAGCAGCATAAAATACAATATAAATACAACAGTTTTTCCATCGTATAAAACGAATAATTGCAACCAGTATGAAAGTCATGGACATTTCTACATTCCGAGCCACCTAGGCTTAACTATAGGTCGCTGCTCTACCAGATCGAATTGTTAGGGCCTTAGAAGTCAACGCCAGAAGCATAAAATACAATAAAGACGCAACAGTTTTTCCATCGTATAAAACGGATAATTGCCACCAGTATGAAGGTCATGGTCATTTCTACTTACCGGGCAACCTAGGATTCACCCTAGGGCGTTGCTCCAACAGATTGAATAGTTAGGGCCTCATAAGTCAACACCAGAAGCATAAAATACAATATAAATACAACAGTTTTTCCATCGTATAACAGGAATAATTACAACCAGTTTGAAAGCTATGGTCATTTCTGCTTTCCGGGCAACCTAGGATTCACCATAGGGCGCTGTTCCACCCGATCGAATAGTTAGGGCCTAAGAAGTGAACGCCAGAAGCATAAAATACAATATAAATACAACAGTTTTTCCATCGTATAACAGGAATAATTGCAACCAGTTTGAAGGTGATGGCCGATTCTACGTTCCGGGCAACCTAGGCTTCACTCTAGGGCGTTGCTCCACCAGATCGAGTAGTTAGTGCCTTAGAAGTCAACGCCAGAAGCATAAAATACAATATAAGTACAACAGTTTTTCCATCGTATAAAATGAATAATTTTAAACATTGCGAAAGTAATGGTCATTTCTACGTTCCGGGCAACCTAGGCGTCACTCTAGTGCGTTGCTCCACCACATCTGATAGTTACGGCCTTAGACGTCAACGACAGAAGCATAAAATGCAATAAAGATGCAACAGTTTTTCCATCATATAACAGGAATAATTGCAACCAGTTTGAAAGTGATGGTCATTTCTACGTCCCGGGCAACCTAGGCTTCACTCTAGGGCGTTGCTCCACCAGATCGAATAGTTAGTGCCTTAGAAGTCAACGTCAGAAGCAGAAGATTCAATAAAGATGCAACAGTTTTTCCATCTTATAGCAGGAGTAACTACAAACAGTGTGAAAGTACTGGTCATTTCTACGTTCCGGGTAACCTAGGCTTCTCTCTAGGGCGGTGCTCCACCAGATCAAATAGTTAGGGCCTAAGAAGTCAACGCCAGAAGCATAAATTACAATATAAGTACAACAGCTTTTCCATCGTATATAATGTATATTTGCAAACAGTGTGAAAGTACTGGTCATTTTTACGTTCCGGGTAACCTGGGTTTCACTCTAGGGCGTTGCTCCACCACATAGAATAGCTAGGCACTTAGAATTCAACGCCAGAAGGATAAAATACAATATAAGTACAACAGTTTTTCCATTCTATAAAACGAATAATTGCTACCAGTGTAATAGTTATGGTCATTTCTACGTTCCGGGCAACCTAGGCTTCACCCTAGGGCGTTGTTCCACCAGATCGAATAGTTAGGGCCTAAGAAGTGGACGCCAGAAGCATAAAATACAATATAAATACAACAGCTTTTCCATCGTATAAAACGAATAATTGCAGACAGTGTGAAAGTAATGGTCATTTCTACGTTCCGGGCAACCTAGGCTTCACTCTGGGGCGTTGCTCCGCCAGATGAAACATATAGGGCCTTAGAAGTCAACGCCCGAAGCATAAAATACAAAATAAAAAGAACAGTTTTTCCATTGTATAAAACGAATAATTGCTACCAGTGTAAAAGTTATGGTCATTACTACGTTCCGGGCAACCTCGGCTTCACTCTAGGGCGGTGCTACACCATATCGAATAGCTAAGGCCTTAGAAGCCTACGCCTGAAGCATAAAATACAATAAAAATACAACGGTCTTTTCATCGTATAACAGGAATAATTGCAACAAGCGTGAAAGTAGTGATCATTTCGGCGTTTCGGGCATCCTAGACTTAACTCTGAGGCATTGCTCCACCAGATCGAATAGATAGGGCCTAAGAAGTCAACGCCAGAAGCATAAAATACAATATAAATACAACAGATCTTCCATCGTATAAAAGGAGTAATTGCAGACAGTGTGAAAGTAATGGTCATTTCTACTTTCCGGGCAACCTAGGCTTCACCCTAGGGGGTTGCTCCACCAGATCAAACAGTTAGGGCCTTAGAAGTCAACGCCCGAAGCATAAAATACAAAATAAATAGAACCGTTTTTTCATTGTATAAAACGAGTAATTGCTACCAGTGTAAAAGATATGGTCATTTCTACGTTCCGGGCAACCTAGGCTTCACCCTAGGGCGTTCTTACACCAGATCGAATAGTTAGGGCCTAAGAAGTGAACGCCAGAAGCATAAAATACAATATAAATACAACTGTTTTTCCATCGTATAAAACGAATAATTGCAACCAGTGTGAAAGTTATGGTCATTTCTACGTTCCGCGCAACCTAGGCTTCACTCTAGGGCGTTGTTCCACCAGATGGAATAGTTAAGGCCTAAGAAGTCGACGCCAGGAGCTTAAAAAACGATATAAATACAACAGTTTTTCCATCGTATAAAACGAATAATTGCAACCAGTGTGGAAGTTATTGTCATTTCTACGTTCCGGGCAACCTAGGCTTCACTCTAGGGCGTTGCTCCACCAAATCGAATGGCAAGAGCCTTAGAAGTCAGCGCCAGAAGCATAAGATACAATAAAGATGCAAAAGTTTTTCCATCGTATAACAGGAATAACTGCAAACAGTATGAAAGTACTCGTCATTTCTACGTTCCGTGTAACCTAGGTTTCACTCTAGGGCGTTGCTCCACCAGATCGAATAGCTAGGGACTTAGAATTCAACGCCATAAGAATAAAATACAATATAAGTACAACAGTTTTTCCATCGTATAAAATGAATAATTGCAACCAGTGTGAAAGTTATGGTCATTTCTACATTTCGAGCAACCTAGGCTTCACTCTAGGGCGTTGCTCCACCTGATCGAATAGTTAGGGCCTTAGAAGTCAACGCCCGAAGCATAAAATACAAAATAAATAGAACCGTTTTTTCATTGTATAAAACGAGTAATTGCTACCAGTGTAAAAGATATGGTCATTTCTACGTTCCGGGCAACCTAGGCTTCACCCTAGGGCGTTCTTACGCCAGATCGAATAGTTAGGGCCTAAGAAGTGAACGCCAGAAGCATAAAATACAATATAAATACAACTGTTTTTCCATCGTATAAAACGAATAATTGCAACCAGTGTGAAAGTTATGGTCATTTCTACGTTCCGCGCAACCTAGGCTTCACTCTAGGGCGTTGTTCCACCAGATGGAATAGTTAAGGCCTAAGAAGTCAACGCCAGGAGCTTAAAAAACGATATAAATACAACAGTTTTTCCATCGTATAAAACGAATAATTGCAACCAGTGTGGAAGTTATGGTCATTTCTAAGTTCCGGGCAACCTAGGCTTCACTCTAGGGCGTTGCTCCACCAAATCGAATGGCAAGAGCCTTAGAAGTCAGCGCCAGAAGCATAAGATACAATAAAGATGCAAAAGTTTTTCCATCGTATAACAGGAATAACTGCAAACAGTATGAAAGTACTCGTCATTTCTACGTTCCGTGTAACCTAGGTTTCACTCTAGGGCGTTGCTCCACCAGATCGAATAGCTAGGGACTTAGAATTCAACGCCATAAGAATAAAATACAATATAAGTACAACAGTTTTTCCATCGTATAAAATGAATAATTGCAACCAGTGTGAAAGTTATGGTCATTTCTACATTTCGAGCAACCTAGGCTTCACTCTAGGGCGTTCCTCCACCTGATCGAATAGTTAGGGCCTTAGAAGTCAACGCCAGAAGCGTAAAATACAATATAAATACTGCAGTTTTTCGAGCATATAAAACGAATAATTGCAACCAGTATGTAAGTTATAGTCATTTCTGCTTTCCGGGCAACTCAGGCTTCACCCTAGGGCGTTGTTCCACCAGATGGAATAGTTAGGGCCTAAGAAGTCAACGCCAGAAGCATAAAATACCATATAAATACAACAGCCTTTCCATCGTATAAAACAAATAATTGCAACCAGTTTGATAGTGATGGTCATTTCTACGTACCGGGCATCCTAGGCTTCACTCTAGGGCGTTGCTCCACCAGATCGAATAGTTAGCGCCTTAGAAATCAACGCCCGAAGCATAAACTATAAAATAAATAGAACAGTTTTTCGATCGTATAAAACGAATAATTGCTACCAGTGTGAAAGTTAAGGTAATTTCTACGTTCCGGGCAACTTAGGCTTCCCCCTAGGGCGTTGCTCCACCAGATCGAATAGTTAGGTCCTTAGAAGTCAACGCCCGAAACATAAAGTGCAATAAAAATACAACAGTTTCTCCACGGTATAACAGGATTAATTGTAACGAGTTTGAAAGTGATGGTCATTTCTACTTTCCGGGCAACCTAGGCTTCACTCTAGGGCGTTTGTCCACTAGATCGAATAGCTAGGGCCTTAGACGTCAACGCCAGAGGCATAAAATACAATATAAATACAACAGCTTTTCCATCGTAAAAAACTAATAATTGCAACCAGTGTGAAAGTTACGGTTATTTCTACATTCCGAGCAACCTAGGCTTCACTCTAGGGCGTTGCTCCACCAGATCGAATAGTTAGGTCCTTAGAAGTCAACGTCAGAAGCATAAAATACGATATAAATACAACAGCTTTTGCATCGTATAAAAGGAATAATTGCAAACAGTGTGAAAGTAATTGTCATTTCTACGTCCCGGGCAACCTAGGCTTCACTCTAGGGCGTTGCTCCACCAGATCAAACAGTTAGGGCCTTAGGAGTCAACGCCCGAAGCATAAAATACGATATAAATACAACAGCTTTTCCATCGTATTAAATGAATAATTGCAAACAGTGTGAAGGTAGTGGTCATTTCTGCGTTCCGAGCAACCTAGGCTTCACTCTAGGGCGGTGCTCCACCATATCGAACAGCTACGGCCTTAGAAGCCTACGCCTGAAGCATAAAATACAATGAAAATACAACAGTCTTTTCATCGTATAAGAGGAACAATTGCAGCATGCGTGAAAGTAATGATCATTTCTGCGTTCCGAGCAACCTAGGCTTCACTCTAGGGCGTTGCTCCACTAGATCGAATAGCTAGGGCCATAGAAGTCAACGCCAGAAGCATAAAATACGATATAAATACAATAGCTTTCCATCGTATAAAAGAAAATCATTGCAACCAGTGTGGAAGTTATGGTCATTTCTACGTTCCGGGCAACCTAGGCTTCACTCTAGGGCGTTGCTCCACCAGACCAAACAGTTAGGGCCTTAGAAGTCAACGCCCGAAGCATAAAATACAAAATAAATAGAAGAGTTTTTCCATTGTATAAAACGAATAATTGCTACCAGTGTGAAAGTTAAGGTCATTTCTACTTTCCGGGCAACCTAGTCTTCACCCTAGGGCGTTGTTCCACCAGATGGAATAGTTAGGGCCTAAGAAGTCAACGCCAGAAGCATAAAATACGATATAAATACAACAGCTTTTCCATCGTATAAAACGAATAATTGCAACCAGTGTGAAAGTTATGGTCATTTCTACGTTCCGGGCAACCTAGGCTTCCCCCTAGGGCGTTGCTCCAACTGACTGCATAGTTAGGGCCTTAGAAGTCAATGCCCGAAGCATAAAATGCAATAAAAATACAACAGTTTTTCCATCGTATAAAACGAATAATTGCAACCAGTGTGAAAGTTATGGTCATTTCTACATTCTGAGCAACCTAGGCTTCACTCTAGGGCGTTGCTCCACCTGATCGAATAGTTAGGGCCTTAGAAGTCCACGCCCGAAGCATTAAATACAATATAAATACAACAGTTTTTCCATTGTATAAAACGAATTATTGCTACCAGTGTAAAAGTTATGGTCATTTCTACGTTCCGGGCAACCTAGGCTTCACCCTAGGGCGTTGTTCCACCAGGTCGAATAGTTAGGGCCTAAGAAGTGAACGCCAGAAGCATAAAATACAATATAAATACAACAGCTTTTCCATCGTATAAAACGAATAATTGCAACCAGTGTGAAAGTTATGGTCATTTCTACATTCCGAGCAACCTAGGCTTCACCCTAGGGCGTTGTTCCACCAGATGGAATAGTTAGGGCCTAAGAAGTCAACGCCAGAAGCATAAAATACCATATAAATACAACAGCCTTTCCATCGTATAAAACAAATAATTGCAACCAGTTTGATAGTGATGGTCATTTCTACGTACCGGGCAACCTAGGCTTCACTCTAGGGCGTTGCTCCACCAGATCGAATAGTTAGCGCCTTAGAAATCAACGCCCGAAGCATAAACTATAAAATAAATAGAACAGTTTTTCGATCGTATAAAACGAATAATTGCTACCAGTGTGAAAGTTAAGGTAATTTCTACGTTCCGGGCAACCTAGGCTTCCCCCTAGGGCGTTGCTCCACCAGATCGAATAGTTAGGTCCTTAGAAGTCAACGCCCGAAACATAAAATGCAATAAAAATACAACAGTTTTTCCACGGTATAACAGGATTAATTGCAACGAGTTTGAAAGTGATGGTCATTTCTACTTTCCGGGCAACCTAGGCTTCACTCTAGGGCGTTTGTCCACTAGATCGAATAGCTAGGGCCTTAGACGTCAACGCCAGAGGCATAAAATACAATATAAATACAACAGCTTTTCCATCGTAAAAAACTAATAATTGCAACCAGTGTGAAAGTTACGGTTATTTCTACATTCCGAGCAACCTAGGCTTCACTCTAGGGCGTTGCTCCACCAGATCGAATAGTTAGGTCCTTAGAAGTCAACGTCAGAAGCATAAAATACGATATAAATACAACAGCTTTTGCATCGTATAAAAGGAATAATTGCAAACAGTGTGAAAGTAATTGTCATTTCTACGTCCCGGGCAACCTAGGCTTCACTCTAGGGCGTTGCTCCACCAGATCAAACAGTTAGGGCCTTAGGAGTCAACGCCCGAAGCATAAAATACGATATAAATACAACAGCTTTTCCATCGTATTAAATGAATAATTGCAAACAGTGTGAAGGTAGTGGTCATTTCTGCGTTCCGAGCAACCTAGGCTTCACTCTAGGGCGGTGCTCCACCATATCGAACAGCTACGGCCTTAGAAGCCTACGCCTGAAGCATAAAATACAATGAAAATACAACAGTCTTTTCATCGTATAAGAGGAACAATTGCAGCATGCGTGAAAGTAATGATCATTTCTGCGTTCCGAGCAACCTAGGCTTCACTCTAGGGCGTTGCTCCACTAGATCGAATAGCTAGGGCCATAGAAGTCAACGCCAGAAGCATAAAATACGATATAAATACAATAGCTTTCCATCGTATAAAAGAAAATCATTGCAACCAGTGTGGAAGTTATGGTCATTTCTACGTTCCGGGCAACCTAGGCTTCACTCTAGGGCGTTGCTCCACCAGACCAAACAGTTAGGGCCTTAGAAGTCAACGCCCGAAGCATAAAATACAAAATAAATAGAAGAGTTTTTCCATTGTATAAAACGAATAATTGCTACCAGTGTGAAAGTTAAGGTCATTTCTACTTTCCGGGCAACCTAGGCTTCACCCTAGGGCGTTGTTCCACCAGATGGAATAGTTAGGGCCTAAGAAGTCAACGCCAGAAGCATAAAATACGATATAAATACAACAGCTTTTCCATCGTATAAAACGAATAATTGCAACCAGTGTGAAAGTTATGGTCATTTCTACGTTCCGGGCAACCTAGGCTTCCCCCTAGGGCGTTGCTCCAACTGACTGCATAGTTAGGGCCTTAGAAGTCAATGCCCGAAGCATAAAATGCAATAAAAATACAACAGTTTTTCCATCGTATAAAACGAATAATTGCAACCAGTGTGAAAGTTATGGTCATTTCTACATTCTGAGCAACCTAGGCTTCACTCTAGGGCGTTGCTCCACCTGATCGAATAGTTAGGGCCTTAGAAGTCCACGCCCGAAGCATTAAATACAATATAAATACAACAGTTTTTCCATTGTATAAAACGAATTATTGCTACCAGTGTAAAAGTTATGGTCATTTCTACGTTCCGGGCAACCTAGGCTTCACCCTAGGGCGTTGTTCCACCAGGTCGAATAGTTAGGGCCTAAGAAGTGAACGCCAGAAGCATAAAATACAGTATAAATACAACAGCTTTTCCATCGTATAAAACGAATAATTGCAACCAGTGTGAAAGTTATGGTCATTTCTACATTCCGAGCAACCTAGGCTTCACTCTAGGGCGTTGCTCCAACAGATTGAATAGTTAGGGCCTTAGAAGTCAACGCCCAAAGCATAAAATGCAATAAAAATACAACAGTTTTTCCATCGTATAACAGGATTAATTGCAACCTGTTTGAAAGTGATGGTCATTTCAACGTTCCGGGAAACATAGGCTTCACTCTACGGCGTTGCTCCACTAGATCGAATAGCTAGGGCCTTAGAAGTCAACGCCAGAAGCATAAAATACGATATAAATACAACAGCTTTTCCATCGTATAAAAGGAATAATTGCAAACAGTGTGAAAGTAATGGTTATTTCTACGTTCCGGGCAACCTAGGCTTCACCCTAGGGCGATGCTCCACCAGATGAAACAGTTAGGGCCTTAGAAGTCAACGCCCGAAGCATAAAATACAAAATAAATAGAACAGTTTTTCCATCGTATAAAACGAATAATTGCTACCAGTGTAAAGGTTATGGTCATTTCTACGTTCCGGGCAACCTAGGCTTCACTCTAGGGCGTTGTTCCACCAGATGGAATAGTTAAGGCCTAAGAAGTCAACGCCAGGAGCTTAAAGAACGATATAAATACAACAGTTTTTCCATAGTATAAAACGAATAATTGCAACCAGTGTGGAAGTTATGGTCATTTCTACGTTCCGGGCAACCTAGGCTTCACTCTAGGGCGTTGCTCCACCAAATCGAATGGCAAGGGCCTTAGAAGTCAGCGCCAGAAGCATAAGATACAATAAAGATGCAAAAGTTTTTCCATCGTATAACAGGAATAACTGCAAACAGTATGAAAGTACTTGTCATTTCTACGTTCCGTGTAACCTAGGTTTCACTCTAGGGCGTTGCTCCACCAGATCGAATAGCTAGGGACTTAGAATTCAACGCCATAAGAATAAAATACAATATAAGTACAACAGTTTTTCCATCGTATAAAATGAATAATTGCAACCAGTGTGAAAGATATGGTCATTTCTACATTTCGAGCAACCTAGGCTTCCCCCTAGGGCGTTGCTCCAACAGATTGCATAGTTAGGGCCTTAGAAGTCAATGCCCGAAGCATAAAATGCAATAAAAATACAACAGTTTTTCCATCGTATAGCAGGAATAATTTGCAACCAGTGTGAAGGTTATGGTCATATCTACGTTCCGGGCAACCTAGGCATCACTGTAGAGCGTTGCTCCACCAGATCGAATAGTTAGGTCCTTAGAAGTCAACGCCAGAAGCATAAAATGCAATATAAATACAACAGTTTTTCAATCGTATAAAACGAATAATTGCAACCAGTTTGAAAGTGATGGTCATTTCTACGTTCCGGGCATCCTAGGCTTCACTCTAGGGCGTTGCTCCACTAGATCGAATAGCTAGTGCCTTAGAAGTCAACGCCAGAAGCATAAAATACGATATAAATACAACAGCTTTTGCATCGTATAAAAGGAATAATTGCAAACAGTGTGAAAGTAATGGTCATTTCTACGTTTCGGGCAACCTAGGCTTCACTCTAGGGCGTTGCTCCACCAGATCAAACAGTTAGGGCGTTAGAAATCAACGCCTAAAGCATAAAATACAAAATAAGTAGAACAGTTTTTCCATGGTGTAAAACGAATAATTGCTACCAGTGTGAAAGTTAAGGTCATTTCTACGTTCCGGGCAACCCAGGCTTCCCCCTAGGGCGTTGCTCCAACAGATTGAATAGTTAGGGGATTAGAAGTCAACGCCCGAAGCATAAAATGCAATAAAAATACAACAGTTTTTCCATCGTATAAAAGGAATAATTGCAACCAGTTTGAAAGTGATGGTCACTTCTACGTTCCGGGCAACCTAGGCTTCACCCTAGGGCGTTGTTCCACCAGATCGAATAGTTAGGGCCTAAGAAGTGAACGCCAGAAGCATGAAATACAATATAAATACAACAGCTTTTCCATCGTATAAAAGGAATAATTGCAAACAGTGTGAAAGTAATCGTCATTTCTACGTTCCGGGCAACCTAGGCTTCACTCTAGGGCGTTGCTCCACCAGGTCAAACAGTTAGGGCCTAAGAAGTGAACGCCAGAAGCATAAAATACAATATAAATACAGCAGCTTTTCCATCGTATAAAACGAATAATTGCTACCAGTGTAAAAGTTATGGTCATTTCTACGTTGCGGGCAACCTAGGCTTCACTCTAGGGCTGTGCTCCACCATATCGAATAGCTACGGCCTTAGAAGCCTACGCCTGAAGCATAAAATGCAATAAAAATACAACGGTCTTTTCATCGTATAACAGGAATAATTGCAACAAGCGTGAAAGTAATGATCATTTCGGCGTTTCGGGCATCCTAGACTTAACTCTGAGGCATTGCTCCACCAGATCGAATAGTTAGGGCCTAAGAAGTCAACGCCAGAAGCATAAAATACCATATAAATACAACAGCTTTTCCATTGTATAAAACGAATAATTGCTACCAGTGTAAAAGTTATGGTCATTTCTACGTTCCGGGCAACCTAGGCTTCACCCTAGGGCGTTGTTCCACCAGATTGAATAGTTAGGGCCTAAGAAGTGAACGCCAGAAGCATAAAATACAATATAAATACAACAGTTTTTCCATCGTATAAAACGAATAATTGCAACCAGTGTGAAAGTTATGGTCATTTCTACATTCCGAGCAACCTAGGCTTCACTCTAGGGCGTTGCTCCAACAGATTGAATTGTTAGGGCCTTAGAAGTCAACGCCCGAAGCATAAAATACGATATAAATACAACAGCTTTTCCATCGTATAAAAGGAATAATTGCAAACAGTGTGAAAGTAATGGTCATTTCTACGTTCCGGGCAACCTGGGCTTTACTCTAGGGCGTTGTTCCACCAGATGGAATAGTTAGGGCCTAAGAAGTGAACGCCAGAAGCATAAAATGCAATAAAAATACAACAGTCTTTCCATCCTATAACAGGAATAATTGCAAACAGTGTGAAAGTAATGGTCATTTCTACGTTCCGGGCAACCTAGGCTTCACTCTAGGGCGTTGCTCCACCAGATGAAAGAGTTAGGGCCTTAGAAGGCAACGCCCGATGCATAAAATACAAAATAAATAGAACAGCTTTCAATTGTATAAAACGAATAATTGCTACCAGTGTAAAAGTTATGGTCATTTCTGCTTTCCGGGCAACCTAGGCTTCACTCTAGGGCGTTGCCCCACCAGATCGAATAGCTAGGGCCTTAGAAGTCAACGCCAGAGTAATAAAATACAATATAAATAAAACAGTTTTTCCATCGTATAACAGGATTAATTGCAACCAGTTTGAAAGTGATGGTCATTTCTACGTTCCGGGCAACCTAGGCTTCACCCTAGGGCGTTGTTCCACCAGATCGAATAGTTAGGGCCTAAAAAGTGAACGCCAGAAGCATTAAACACAATATAAATACAACAGTTTTTCCATCGTATAAAACGAATAATTGCAACCAGTGTGAAAGTTATGGTCATTTCTACAATCCGAGCAATCTAGGCTTCACTCTAGGGTGTTGCTCCAACAGATTGAATAGTTAGGGCCTTAGAAGTCAACGCCCGAAGCATAAAATGCAATAAAAATGCAACAGTTTTTCCATCGTGTAACAGGATTAATTGCAACCAGTTTGAAAGTGATGGTCATTTCTACGTTCCGGGCAGCCTAGGCTTCAGTCTAGGGCCTTGCTCCACCAGCTCGAATAGTTAGGGCCTTAGAAGTCAACGCCAGAAGCATAAAATACAATAAAGATGCAACAGCTTTTCATCGTATAACAGAAATAACTGCAAACAGTGTGATAGTACTGGTCATTACTACGTTCCGGGTAATCTAGGCTTCACTCTAGGGCGCTGCTCCACCGGATCGAATAGCTGGGGACTTAGAATTCAACGCCAGATGAATAAAATGCAATATAAGTACAACAGTTTTTCCATCGTATAAAATGAATAATTGCTACCAGTGTGAAAGTTGTGGTCATTTCTACGTTCCGGGCAACCTAGGCTTCACTCTAGGGCGTTGCTCAACCAGATCAAACAGTTAGGGCCTTAGAAGTTAACGCCAGCAGCATAAAATACAATATAAATACAACAGTTCTTCCATCATATAAAACGAATGATTGCAACCAGTATGAAAGCTTTGGTCATTTCTACGTTCCGGGCAACCTAGGCTTCACTCTATGGCGATCTTCCACCACATCGAATAGCCACGGCCTCAGAAGTCAACGCCCGAAGCATAAAATGCAATAAAAGTACAACAGTGCTTCCATCATATAACAGGAATAATTGCAACCAGTTTGAAGGTGATGGCCGATTCTACGTTCCGGGCAACCTAGGCTTCACCCTAGGGCGATGCTCCACCAGATGAAACAGTTAGGGCCTTAGAAGTCAACGCCCGAAGCATAAAATACATAATAAATAGAACAGTTTTTCTATTGTATAAAACGAATAATTGCTACCAGTGTAAAAGTTATGGTCATTTCTACGTTCCGGGCAACCTACGCTTCACCCTAGGGCGTTGTTCTGCCAGATCGAATAGTTAGGGCCTAAGAAGTGAACGCCAGAAGCATAAAATACAATATAAATAAAACAGTTTTTCCATCGTATAAAACGATTAATTGCAACCAGTGTGAAAGTTATGGTCATTTCTACATTCCGAGCAACCTAGGCTTCACTCTAGGGCGTTGCTCCAATCAGATTGAATAGTTAGGGCCTTAGAAGTCAACGCCAGAAGCATAAAATACAATATAAATACAGCTGTTTTTCCAGCATATAAAACGAATAGTTGCAACCAGTATGTAAGTTATGGTCATTTCTGCTTTCCGGGCAACCTAGGCTTCACTCTAGGGCGTTGCTCCAATCAGATTGAATAGTTAGGGCCTTAGAAGTCAACGCCAGAAGCATAAAATACAATATAAATACAGCTGTTTTTCCAGCATATAAAACGAATAATTGCAACCAGTATGTAAGTTATGGTCATTTCTGCTTTCCGGGCAACTCAGGCTTCACCCTAGGGCGTTGTTCCACCAGATGGAATAGTTAGGGCCTAAGAAGTCAACGCCAGAAGCATAAAATACGATATAAATACAACAGCTTTTCCATCGTATAAAACAAATAATTGCAACCAGTGTGAAAGCTATGGTCATTTCTACGTTCCGGGCAACCTAGGCTTCCCCCTAGGGCGTTGCTCCAACAGATTGCATAGTTAGGGCCTTAGAAGTCAATGCCCGAAGCATAAAATGCAATAAAAATACAACAGTTTTTCCATCGTACAGCAGGAATAATTTGCAACCAGTGTGAAGGTTATGGTCATATCTACGTTCCGGGCAACCTAGGCATCACTGTAGGGCGTTGCTCCACCAGATCGAATAGTTAGGTCCTTAGAAGTCAACGCAAGAAGCATAAAATACAATATAAATACAACAGTTTTTCCATCGTATAAAACGAATAATTGCAACCAGTTTGAAAGTGATGGTCATTTCTACGTTCCGGGCATCCTAGGCTTCACTCTAGGGCGTTGCTCCACTAGATCGAATAGCTAGTGCCTTAGACGTCAACGCCAGAAGCATAAAATACGATATAAATACAACAGCTTTTGCATCGTATAAAAGGAATAATTGCAAACAGTGTGAAAGTAATGGTCATTTCTACGTTCCGGGCAACCTAGGCCTCACTCTAGGGCGTTGCTCCACCAGATCAAACAGTTAGGGCGTTAGAAGTCAACGCCTAAAGCATAAAATACAAAATATATAGAACAGTTTTTCCATGGTGTAAAACAAACAATTGCAACCAGTTTGATAGAGATGGTCATTTCTACGTTCCGGGCAACCTAGGCTTCACCCTAGGGCGGTGCTCCACCATATCGAATAGCTACGGCCTTAGAAGCCTACGCCTGAAGCATAAAATACAATAAAAATACAACTGTCTTTTCATCGTATAACAGGAATAATTGCAATAGGCGTGAAAGTAATGATATTTTCGGCGCTTCGGGCATCCTAGACTTAACTCTGAGGCATTGCTCCACCAGATCGAATAGTTAGGGCCTAAGAAGTCAACGCAAGAAGCATAAAATACAATATAAATACAACAGTTTTTCCATTGTATAAAACGAATAATTGCTACCAGTGTAAAAGTTATGGTCATTTCTACGTTCCGGGCAACCTAGGCTTCACCCTAGGGCGTTGTTCCACCAGACCGAATAGTTAGGGCCTAAGAAGTCAACGCCAGAAGCATAAAATACGATATAAATACAACAGCTTTTCCATCGTATAAAACAAATAATTGCAACCAGTTTGATAGAGATGGTCATTTCTACGTACCGGGCAACCTAGGCTTCACTCTAGGGCGTTGCTCCACCAGATCGAATAGTTAGGGCCTTAGAAATCAACGCCCGAAGCATAAACTATAAAATAAATAGAGCAGTTTTTCCATCGTATAAAACGAATAATTGCTACCAGTGTGAAGTATTGGTCATTTCTACTTTCCGGGCAAACTAGACTTCACCCTAGGGCGTTGTTCCACCAGATGGAATAGTTAGGGCCTAAGAAGTCAACGTCAGAAGCATAAAATACGATATAAATACAACAGCTTTTCCATCGTATAAAACGCATAATTGCAACCAGTGTGAAAGTTATGGTCATTTCTACGTTCCGGGCAACCTAGGCTTCCCCCTAGGGCGTTGCTCCAACAGATTGCATAGTTAGGGCCTTAGAAGTCAATGCCCGAAGCATAAAATGCAATAAAAATACAACAGTTTTTCCATCGTACAGCAGGAATAATTTGCAACCAGTGTGAAGGTTATGGTCATATCTACGTTCCGGGCAACCTAGGCATCACTGTAGGGCGTTGCTCCACCAGATCGAATAGTTAGGTCCTTAGAAGTCAACGCCAGAAGCATAAAATACAATATAAATACAACAGTTTTTCCATCGTATAAAACGAATAATTGCAACCAGTTTGAAAGTGATGGTCATTTCTACGTTCCGGGCATCCTAGGCTTCACTCTAGGGCGTTGCTCCACTAGATCGAATAGCTAGTGCCTTAGAAGTCAACGCCAGAAGCATAAAATACGATATAAATACAACAGCTTTTGCATCGTATAAAAGGAATAATTGCAAACAGTGTGAAAGTAATGGTCATTTCTACGTTCCGGGCAACCTAGGCCTCACTCTAGGGCGTTGCTCCACCAGATCAAACAGTTAGGGCGTTAGAAGTCAACGCCTAAAGCATAAAATACAAAATATATAGAACAGTTTTTCCATGGTATAAAACGAATAATTGCTACCAGTGTAAAAGTTATGGTCATTTCTACGTTCCGGGCAACCTAGGCTTCACTCTAGGGCGGTGCTCCACCATATCGAATAGCTACGGCCTTAGAAGCCTACGCCTGAAGCATAAAATACAATAAAAATACAACTGTCTTTTCATCGTATAACAGGAATAATTGCAATAGGCGTGAAAGTAATGATATTTTCGGCGCTTCGGGCATCCTAGACTTAACTCTGAGGCATTGCTCCACCAGATCGAATAGTTAGGGCCTAAGAAGTCAACGCAAGAAGCATAAAATACAATATAAATACAACAGTTTTTCCATTGTATAAAACGAATAATTGCTACCAGTGTAAAAGTTATGGTCATTTCTACGTTCCGGGCAACCTAGGCTTCACCCTAGGGCGTTGTTCCACCAGACCGAATAGTTAGGGCCTAAGAAGTGAACGCCAGAAGCATAAAATACAATATAAATACAACAGTTTTTCCATTGTATAAAACGAATAATTGCAACCAGTGTGAATGTTATGGTCATTTCTACATTCCGAGCAACCTAGGCTTCACTCAAGGGCGTTGCTCCAACAGATTGAATAGTTAGGGGATTAGAAGTCAACGCCCGAAGCATAAAATGCAATAAAAATACAACAGTTTTTCCATCGTATAAAAGGAATAATTGCAACCAGTATGAAAGCTTTGGTCATTTCTACGTTCCGGGCAACCTAGGCTTCACTCTATGGCGATCTTCCACCACATCGAATAGCCACGGCCTCAGAAGTCAACGCCCGAAGCATAAAATGCAATAAAAGTACAACAGTGCTTCCATCATATAACAGGAATAATTGCAACCAGTTTGAAGGTGATGGCCGATTCTACGTTCCGGGCAACCTAGGCTTCACTCTAGGGCGTTGCTCCACCAGATAGAATAGTTAGTGCCTTAGAAGTCAACGCCAGAAGCATAAAATACAATATAAGTACAACAGTTTTTCCATCGTATAAAATGAATAATTTTAAACATTGCGAAAGTAAGGGTCATTTCTACGTTCCTGGCAACCTAGGCGTCACTCTAGTGCGTTGCTCCACCACATCTGATAGTTACGGCCTTAGACGTCAACGACAGAAGCATAAAATGCAATAAAGATGCAACAGTTTTTCCATCATATAACAGGAATAATTGCAAACAGTTTGAAAGTGATGGTCATTTCTACGTCCCGGGCAACCTAGGCTTCACTCTAGGGCGTTGCTGCACCAGATCGAATAGTTAGCGCCTTAGAAGTCAACGCCAGAAGCAGAAAATTCAATAAAGATGCAACAGTTTTTCCATCGTATAGCAGGAGTAACTGCAAACAGTGTGAAAGTACTGGTCATTTCTACGTTCCGGGTAACCTAGGCTTCTCTCTAGGGCGGTGCTCCACCAGATCAAATAGTTACGGCCTAAGAAGTCAACGCCAGAAGCATAAATTACAATATAAATACAACAGCTTTTCCATCGTATAAAAGGAATAATTGCAAACAGTGTGAAAGTAATGGTCATTTCTACGTTCCGGGCAACCTAGGCTTCACTCTAGGGCATTGCTCCACCAGATCAAACAGTTAGAGCCTAAGAAGTGAACGCCAGAAGCATAAAATACAATATAAATACAACAGTTTTTCCATTGTATAAAACGAATAATTGCAACCAGTGTGAATGTTATGGTCATTTCTACATTCCGAGCAACCTAGGCTTCACTCAAGGGCGTTGCTCCAACAGATTGAATAGTTAGGGGATTAGAAGTCAACGCCCGAAGCATAAAATGCAATAAAAATACAACAGTTTTTCCATCGTATAAAAGGAATAATTGCAACCAGTTTGAAAGTGATGGTCACTTCTACGTTCCGGGCAACCTAGGCTTCACCCTAGGGCGTTGTTCCACCAGATCGAATAGTTAGGGCCTAAGAAGTGAACGCCAGAAGCATGAAATACAATATAAATACAACAGCTTTTCCATCGTATAAAAGGAATAATTGCAAACAGTGTGAAAGTAATGGTCATTTCTACGTTCCGGGCAACCTAGGCTTCACTCTAGGGCATTGCTCCACCAGATCAAACAGTTAGAGCCTAAGAAGTGAACGCCAGAAGCATAAAATACAATATAAATACAACAGCTTTTCCATCGTATAAAACGAATAATTGCTACCAGTGTAAAAGTTATGGTCATTTCTACGTTGCGGGCAACCTAGGCTTCACTCTAGGGCTGTGCTCCACCATATCGAATAGCTACGGCCTTAGAAGCCTACGCCTGAAGCATAAAATACAATAAAAATACAACGGTCTTTTCATCGTATAACAGGAATAATTGCAACAAGCGTGAAAGTAATGATCATTTCGGCGTTTCGGGCATCCTAGACTTAACTCTGAGGCATTGCTCCACCAGATCGAATAGTTAGGGCCTAAGATGTCAACGCCAGAAGCATAAAATACCATATAAATACAACAGTTTTTCCATCGTATAAAACGAATAATTGCAACCAGTGTGAATGTAATGGACATTTCTACGTTCCGGGCAACCTAGGCTTCACCCTAGGGCGTTGTTCCACCAGATTGAATAGTTAGGACCTAAGAAGTGAACGCGAGAAGCATAAAATACAATATAAATACAACAGTTTTTCCATCGTATAAAACGAATAATTGCAACCAGTGTGAAAGTTATGGTCATTTCTACATTCCGAGCAACCTAGGCTTCACTCTAGGGCGTTGCTCCAACAGATTGAATTGTTAGGGCCTTAGAAGTCAACGCCCGAAGCATAAAATACGATATAGATACAACAGCTTTTCCATCGTATAAAAGGAATAATTGCAATCAGTGTGAAAGTAATGGTCATTTCTACGTTCCGGGCAACCTAGGCTTCACCCTAGGGCGTTGCTCCACCAGATCAAACAGTTAGGGCCTTAGAAGTCAACGCCAGAAGCATAAAATACGATATAATTACAGCAGCTTTTCCATCGTATAAAAGGAATAATTGCAAACAGTGTGAAAGTAATGGTCATTTCTACGTTCCGGGCAACCTAGGCTTCACTCTACGCCGTTGTTCCACCAGATCGAATAGTTAGGGCCTAAGAAGTCAACACCAGAAGAATAAAATACAAATTAAATACAACAGCCTTTACACAGTATAAAACGAATATTTGTAACCTGTGTGAAGGTTATGGTCATTTCTACGTTCCAGGCAACCTAGGCTTCCCTCTAGGGCGTTGCTCCACCAGATCGGATTGTTAGGGCCAAAGAAGTCAACGCACGAAGCATAAAATACAAAATAAATAGAACAGTGTTTCCATCGTATAAAACGAATAATTGCAACCAGTGTGAAAGTTATGGTCATTTCTACATTTCGAGCAACCTAGGCTTCACTCTAGGGCGTTGCTCCACCTGATCGAATAGTTAGGGCCTTAGAAGTCCACGCCCGAGGCATTAAATACAAAATAAATAGAACAGCTTTCCATTGTATAAAATGAATAATTGCTACCAGTGTAAAAGTTATGGTCATTTCTGCTTTCCGGGCAACCTAGGCTTCACTCTAGGGCGTTGCCCCACCAGATCGAATAGCTAGGGTATTAGAAGTCAACGCCAGAGTAATAAAATACAATAAAAATACAACAGTCTTTCCATCCTATAACAGGAATAATTGCAATCCGTGTGAAAGTGATGTTCATTTGTACGTACCAGGCAACCCAGGCTTCACTCTAGGGCGTTGCTCCACCAGATGAAAGAGTTAGGGCCTTAGAAGGCAACGCCCGAAGCATAAAATACAAAATAAATAGAACAGCTTTCCATTGTATAAAATGAATAATTGCTACCAGTGTAAAAGTTATGGTCATTTCTGCTTTCCGGGCAACCTAGGCTTCACTCTAGGGCGTTGCCCCACCAGATCGAATAGCTAGGGCCTTAGAAGTCAACGCCAGAGTAATAAAATACAATATAAATAAAACAGTTTTTCCATCGTATAACAGGATTAATTGCAACCAGTTTGAAAGTGATGGTCATTTCTACGTTCCGGGCAACCTAGGCTTCACTCTAGGGCACTGCTCCACCGGATCGAATAGCTAGGGACTTAGAATTCAACGCCAGATGAATAAAATGCAATATAAGTACAACAGTTTTACCATCGTATAAAATGAATAATTGCTACCAGTGTGAAAGTTATGGTCATTTCTACGTCCCGGGCAACCTAGGCTTCACTGTAGAGTGATGCTCCACCAGATGGAATAGGTAGTGCCTTAGAAGGCAACGCCAGAAGCATAATATACAACATAAATATAACAGTTTTTCCATCGTATAAAAAGGAATAATAGCAATCAGTGTGAAAGTTGTGGTCATTTCTACGTTCCGGGCAACCTAGGCTTCACTCTAGGGCGTTGCTCAACCAGATCAAACAGTTAGGGCCTTAGAAGTTAACGCCCGAAGCATAAAATACAAAATAAATAAAACAGTTTTTCCATCGTATAAAACGAATAATAGGAACCAGTTGAAAGTTATGGTCCTTTCTACGTTCCGGGCAACCTAGGCTTCACCCCAGGGCGTTGTTCCACCAGATCGAATAGTTAGGGCCTAAGAAGTGAACGCCAGCAGCATAAAATGCAATATAAATACAACAGATCTTCCATCATATAAAACGAATGATTGCAACCAGTATGAAAGCTTTGGTCATTTCTACGTTCCGGGCAACCTAGGCTTCACTCTATGGCGTTCTTCCACCACATCGAATAGCTACGGCCTCAGAAGTCAACGCCCGAAGCATAAAATGCAATAAAAGTACAACAGTGTTTCCATCATATAACAGGAATAATTGCAACCAGTTTGAAAGTGATGGCCGATTCTACGTTCCGGGCAACCTAGGCTTCACTCTAGGGCGTTGCTCCACCAGATCGAATAGTTAGTGCCTTAGAAGTCAACGCCAGAAGCATAAAATACAATATAAGTACAACAGTTTTTCCATCGTATAAAGTGAATAATTTTAAACATTGCGAAAGTAATGGTCATTTCTACGTTCCGGGCAACCTAGGCGTCACTCTAGTGCGTTGCTCCACCACATCTGATAGTTACGGCCTTAGACGTCAACGACAGAAGCATAAAATGCAATAAAGATGTAACAGTTTTTCCATCATATAACAGGAATAATTGCAACCAGTTTGAAAGTGATGGTCATTTCTACGTCCCGGGCAACCTAGGCTTCACTCTAGGGCGTTGCTGCACCAGATCGAATAGTTAGCGCCTTAGAAGTCAACGCCAGAAGCAGAAAATTCAATAAAGATGCAACAGTTTTTCCATCGTATAGCAGGAGTAACTGCAAACAGTGTGAAAGTACTGGTCATTTCTACGTTCCGGGTAACCTAGGCTTCTCTCTAGGGCGGTGCTCCACCAGATCAAATAGTTACGGCCTAAGAAGTCAACGCCAGAAGCATAAATTACAATATAAGTACACCAGCTTTTCCATCGTATATAGTGTATATTTGCAAACAGTGTGAAAGTACTGGTCATTTCTACGTTCCGGGTAACCTAGGTTTCACTCTAGGGCGTTGCTCCACCACATAGAATAGCTAGGCACTTAGAATTCAACGCCAGAAGGATAAAATACAATATAAGTACAACAGTTTTTCCATCGTATGAAATGCATATTTGCAAACATTGTGAAAGTAATGGTCATTTCTACGTTCCGGGCAACCTAGGCTGCACTCTAGGGTGTTGCTCCACCAGATGGAATAGATAGGGACTTTGAATTCAATGCCAGAAGCATAAAATGCAATATAAATATAACAGCTTTTCCATCGTATAAATCGAATAATAGCAACCAGTGTGAAAGTTATGGTCATTTCCACGTTCCGGGCAACCTGGGCTTCACTCTAGGGCGTTGCTCCACCAGTTCGAATAGTTAGGGCCTTAGAAGTCAACGCCCGAAGCATAATATGCAAAATAAATGGAACAGTTTTTCCATTGTATAAAACGAATAACTGTAACCAGTGTGAAGGTACTGGTAATTTCTACGTTCCGGGCAACCTAGGCTTCACTATAGGGCGTTGCTCCACCAAATCGAATAGTTACGTCCTTAGAAGTCAACGCCCGAAGCATAAAATACAATACAAGTAAAACAGTTTTTCCATCGTATAAAATGAAGGATTGCGAACATTGTGAAAGTAATGGTCATTTCTACGTGCCTGGCAACCTACGTGTCACTCTAGGGCGTTGCTGCTGCTCATCTGATAGCTACGGCCTTAGAAGTTAACGCCGGAAGCATAAAATACAATATAAATACAACAGCTTTGCCATCTTATAAAATGAATAATTGCAAACAGTGTGAAGGTAATGGTCATTTCTACGTTCCGAGCAACCTCGGCTTCACTCTAGGGCGTTGCTCCACCAGATCGAATAGTTAGGGCCTAAGAAGTCAACGCCAGAAGCATAAAATACGATATAAATACAACAGCTTTTCCATCGTAGAAAACGATTAATGGCAACCAGTGTGAATGTTATGGCCATTTCTACGTTCCGGGAAACCTAGGCTTCAGTCTAGGGCCTTCCTCCACCAGATCGAATAGTTAGGGCCTTAGAAGTCAACGCCCGAAGCATAAAATGCAAAATAAATATAACAGCTTTTCCATCGTATGAAACGAATAACAGCAACCAGTCTGAAAGTACTGGACATTTCTACGTTCCGGGTAACATAGGTTTCACACTAGGGCGTTGCTCCACCAGATCGAATAGCTAGGGACTTCGACTTCAACGCGAGAAGGATAAAATACAATATAAGTGCAACAGTTTTTCCGTCGTATGAAATGAATAATTGCAGACATTGTGAAAGTAATGGTCATTTCTACGTTCCGGGCAACCTAGGCTGCACTCTAGGGTGTTGCTCCACCAGATGAAGCAGTTAGGGCCTTAGAAGTCAACGCCCGAAGCATAAAATACAAAATAAATAGAACGGTTTTTCCATTGCATAAAACGAATAATTGCTGCCAGTGTAAAAGCTATGGTCATTTCTAAGTTCCGGGCAACCTAGGCTTCACACTAGGGCGTTGCTCGACCAGATCGAATAGCTAGGGCCGTAGAAGTCAACGTCCGAAGCATAAAATACAAAATAAATAGAACAGTTTTTCCAACGTGTAAAACGAATAATTGCTACCAGTGTGAAAGTTATGGTCATTGCTACGTTCCGCGCAACCTAGGCTTCACCCAAGGGCGTTGTTCCACCAGATGGAATAGTTAGGGCCTAAGATGTCAACGCCAGAAGCATAAGATACCATATAAATACAACAGCATTTCCATCGTATAAAACGAATAATTGCAACCAGTGTGAATGTAATGGACATTTCTACGTTCCGGGCAACCTCGGCTTCACTCTAGGGCGTTGCTCCACCAGATCGAATAGATAGGGCCTTAGAAATCAGCGCCAGAAGCATAAAATACAATAAAGATGCAATAGTTTTTCCATCGTAAAACAGGAATAATTGCAACCAGTGTGAAGGTAATGGTCTTTTCTACGTTCCGGGCAACCTAGGCTTCACTCTAGGGCGGTGCTCCACCAGATCAAATAGTTAGGGCCTAAGAAGTCAACGCCAGAAGCATAAAATACAACATAAATACAACAGATTTTCCATCGTATATAATGTATATTTGCAAACACTGTGAAAGTAATGGTCATTTCTACGTACCCGGCAACCTAGGCTCCGCTCTCGGGCGTTGCTCCACCAAACCGAATAGCTAGGGCCTTAGAAGTCAACGCCAGAAGCATAAAATACAATAAAGATGCAAAAGTTTTTCCATCGTATAACTGGAATAACTGCAAACAGTGTGAAGGTAATGGTCATTTCCATTTTCCGGGCAACCTAGTCTTCAATCTGGGGCGTTGTTCCACCAGATCGAAAAGTTAGGGCCTAAGAAGTCAACGCCAGAAGCATAAAATACAATATAAATATAACAGTTTTTCCATCGCATAAAACGAATAATTGCAACCAGTGTGAAAGTGATGGTCATTTCTACGTTCCAGCCAACCTAGGCTTCACCCCAGGGCGTTGTTCCACCAGATGGAATAGTTAGGGCCTAAGACGTCAACGCCAGAAGCATAAAATACGATATAAATAGAACAGCTTTTCCATCGTATAAAACGAATAATTGCAACCAGTGTGAAAGTGATGGTCATTTCTACGTTCCAGGCAACCTAGGCTTCACCCTAGGGCGTTGTTCCGCCAGATGGAGTAGTTAGGGCCTTAGAAGTCAACGCCCGAAGCGTAAATTACAAAATAAATAGAACAGTTTTTCCATCGTATAAAACGAATAATTGCTACCAGTGTGAAAGTTATGATCATTTCTACGTTCCGGGCAACCTAGGCTTCACTCTAGGGCGTTGCTCGACCAGATCGAATAGCTAGGGCCTTAGAAGTCAACGCCTGAAGTATAAAATACAATAAAAATACAACTGTCTTTCCATCCTATAACAGGAATAATTGCAACCCGTGTGAAAGTGATGGTCATATCTACGTTCTAGGCAACCTAGGCTTCACCCGAGGGCGTTGCTCCACCAGATGGAATAGATAGGGCCTTATAAGTCAACGCCCGAAGCATAAAATACAAAATAAATGGAACAGCTTTTCCATCGTATAAAACGAATAATTGCAACCAGTGTGAAAGTAATAGTCATTTCTACGTTCCGGGAAACGTAGGTTTCACTCTAGGGCGTTGATCCGCCAGAGGGAATAGTTAGGGCATAAGAAGTCAACGCCAGAAGCGTAAAATACAAAATAAATAAAACAGTTTTTCCATCGTATAAAACGAATAATTGCTACCAGTGTGAAAGTTATGGTCATTTCTACGTTACGCGCAACCTAGGCTTCACCCTAGGGCGTTATTCCACCAGATCGAATAGTTAGGGCCTAAGAAGTCAACGTCAGAAGCCTAAAATACAATATAAATACATCAGCTTTTCCACCGTATAAAACGAATAATTGCAACCAGTGTGATAGTTATGCTCATTTCTACGTTCCGGGCAACCTAGGCTTCACCCGAGGGCGTTGCTCCAACAGATCGAATAGTAAGGGCCTTAAAAGTCAATGCCCGAAGCATAAAACACGATATAAATACAACAGCTTTTCCATCGTATAAAACGAATAATTGCTACCAGTGTGAAAGTTATGGTCATTTCTACGTTCCGGGCAACCTAGGCTTCACACTAGGGCGTTGCTCGACCAGATCGAATAGCTAGGGCCTTAGAATTCAACGCCCGAAGCATAAAATACAGAATAAATAGAACAGTTTTTCCATCGTGTAAAACGAATAATTGCTACCAGTTTGAAAGTTATGGCCATTGCTACATTCCGCGCAACCTAGGCTTCACCCAAGGGCGTTGTTCCACCAGATGGAAAAGTTAGGGCCTAAGATGTCAACGCCAGAAGCATAAGATACGATATAAAGACAACAGCATTTCCATCGTATAAAACGAATAATTGCAACCAGTGTGAATGTAATGGACATTTCTACGTTCCGGGCAACCTAGGCTTCACTCTAGGGCGTTGCTGCACCAGATCGAATAGTTAGGGCCTTAGAAATCAACGCCAGAAGCATAAAATATAATAAAGATGCAACAGTTTTTCCATCGTAAAACAGGAATAATTGCAAGCAGTGTGAAGGTAATGGTCTTTTCTACGTTCCGGGCAACCTAGGCTTCACTCTAGGGCGGTGCACCGCCAGATCAAATAGTTAGGGCCTAAGACGTCAACGCCAGAAGCATAAAATACAACATAAATACAACAGATTTTCCATCGTATATAATGTATATTTGCAAACACTGTGAAAGTAATGGTCATTTCTACGTACCGGGCAACCTAGGCTCCGCTCTCGGGCGTTGCTCCACCAAACCGAATAGCTAGGACCTTAGAAGTCAACGCCAGAAGCATAAAATATAATAAAGGTGCAAAAGTTTTTCCATCGTATAACTGGAATAACTGCAAACAGTGTGAAAGTAATGGTCATTTCCATGTTCCGGGCAACCTAGTCTTCAATCTGGGGCGTTGTTCCACCAGATCGAAAAGTTAGGGCCTAAGAAGTCAACGCCAGAAGCATAAAATACAATATAAATATAACAGTTTTTCCATCGTATAAAACGAATAATTGCAACCAGTGTGAAAGTGATGGTCATTTCTACGTTCCAGGCAACCTAGGCTTCACCCGAGGGCGTTGTTCCACCAGATGGAATAGTTAGGGCCTATGAAGTCAACGCCAGAAGCATAAAATACGATATAAATAGAACAGCTTTTCCATCGTATAAAACGAATAATTGCAACCAGTGTGAAAGTGCTGGTCATTTCTACGTTCCAGGCAACCTAGGCTTCACCCTAGGGCGTTGTTCCGCCAGATGGTATAGTTAGGGCCTTAGAAGTCAACGCCAGAAGCACAAAATACAAAATAAATAAAACTGTTTTTCTATCGTAAAACAGGAATAATTGCAACCAGTGTGAAGGTAATGGTCTTTTCTATGTTCCGTGCAACCTAGGCTTCACCCGAGGGCGTTGTTGCACCAGATGGAATAGTTAGGGTCTAAGAAGTCAACGCCAGAAGCATAAAATACGATATAAATAGAACAGCTTTTCCATCGTATAAAACGAATAATTGCAACCAGTGTGGAAGTTATGATCATTTCTACGTTCCGGGCACCCTAGGCTTCACTCTAGGGCGTTGCTCGACCAGATCGAATAGCTAGGGCCATAGAAGTCAACGTCCGAAGCATAAAATACAAAATAAATAGAACAGTTTTTCCAACGTGTAAAACGAATAATTGCAACCAGTGTGAAACTTATGTTCATTTCTACGTTCCGCGCAACCTAGGCTTCACCCTAGGGCGTTGTTCCACCAGATGGAATAGTTAGGGCCTAAGAAGTCAACGCCAGAAGCATAAAACACGATATAAATACAACAGTTTTTCCATCGTATAAAACGAATAATCGCAACCAGTATGAAAGTTATGGTCATTTCTTCATTCCGGGCAACCTAGGCTTCACCCTAGGGCGTTTTACCACCCGATCGAATAGTTAGGGCCTTAGAAGTCAACGCCCGAAGCATAAAATACAAAATAAATAGAACAGTTTTTCCATCGTATAAAACGAATAATTGCTACCAGTGTGAAAGTTATGATCATTTCTACTTTCCGGGCAACCTAGGCTTCACCCTAGGGCGTTGTTCAACCAGATGGAATAGTTAGGGCCTAAGAAGTCAACGCCAGAAGCATAAAATACGATATAAATACAGCAGCTTTTCCACCGTATAAAACGAATAATTGCAACCAGTGTGATAGTTATGCTCATTTCTACGTTCCGGGCAACCTAGGCTTCACCCGAGGGCGTTGCTCCAACAGATCGAATAGTAAGGGCCTAAGAAGTCAACGCCAGAAGCATAAAACACGACATAAATACAACAGTTTTTCCATCGTATAGAACGAGTAATCGCAACCAGTATGAAAGTTATGGTCATTTGTACTTTCCGGGCAACCTAGGCTTCACCCTAGGGCGTTGCACCACCAGATCGAATAGCTAGGGCCTTAGAAGCCAACGCCCGAAGCATAAAATACAAAATAAATAGAACAGTTTTTCCATCGTACAAAACGAATAATTGCTACCAGTGTGAAAGTTATGATCATTTCTACTTTCCGGGCAACCTAGGCTTCACCCTAGGGCGTTGTTCAACCAGATCGAATAGTTAGGGCCTTAGAAATCAACGCCAGAAGCATAAAATAAAATAAAGATGCAACAGTTTTTCCATCGTAAAACAGGAATAATTGCAAGCAGTGTGAAGGTAATGGACCTTTCTACGTTGCGGGCAACCTAGGCTTCACTCTAGGGCGGTGCTCCACCAGATCAAATAGTTAGGGCCTAAGAAGTCAACGCCAGAAGCATAAAATACAACATAAATACAACAGATTTTCCATCGTATATAATGTATATTTGCAAACAGTGTGAAAGTAATGGTCATTTCTACGTACCGGGCAACCTAGGCTCCGCTCTCGGGCGTTGCTCCACAAAACCGAATAGCTAGGGCCTTAGAAGTCAACGCCAGAAGCATAAAATACAATAAAGATGCAAAAGTTTTTCCATCGTATAACAGGAATAACTGCAAACAGTGTGAAAGTAATGGTCATTTCCATGTTCCGGGCAACCTAGGCTTCACTCTACGGCGATGCTCCACCAGATGAAGCAGTTAGGGCCTTAGAAGTCAACGCCCGAAGCATAAAATACAAAATAAATAGAACGGTTTTTCCATTGCATAAAACGAATAATTGCTGCCAGTGTAAAAGCTATGGTCATTTCTAAGTTCCGGGCAACCTAGGCTTCACACTAGGGCGTTCCTCGACCAGATCGAATAGCTAGGTCCATAGAAATCAGCGCCAGAAGCATAAAAAACAATAAAGATGCAATAGTTTTTCCATCGTAAAACAGGAATAATTGCAACCAGTGTGAAGGTAATGGTCTTTTCTACGTTCCGGGCAACCTAGGCTTCACTCTAGGGCGGTGTTCCACCAGACCAAATAGTTAGGGCCTAAGAAGTCAACGCCAGAAGCATAAAATACAACATAAATACAACAGATTTTCCATCGTATATAATGTATATTTGCAAACACTGTGAAAGTAATGGTCATTTCTACGTACCGGGCAACCTAGGCTCCGCTCTCGGGCGTTGCTCCACCAAACCGAATAGCTAGGGCCTTAGAAGTCAACGCCAGAAGCATAAAATACAATATAAATACAACAGTTTTTCCATCGTATAAAACGAATAATTGCAACCAGTATGAACCTTATGGACATTTCTACTTTCCGAGCAGCCTAGGCTTCACCCTAGGGCGTTGCTCCAAAAGATTGAATAGTTAGGGCCTTAGAAGTCAACGACCGAACCATAAAATGCAAAAAAAATACAACAGTGTATCCATCATATAACAGGAATAATTGCAACCAGTTTGAAAGTGATGGTCAATTCTACGTTCCGGGCAACCTAGACTTCACTCTAGGGCGTTGCTCCACCAGATCGAATAGTTAGTGCCTTAGAAGTCAACGCCAGAAGCATAAAATACAATATAAATACAACAGTTTTTTCATCGTACAAAACGAATAATTGCAACCCGGATGAAAGTTATGGTCATTTCAACGTTCCGGCAATCTAGGCTTCACTCTAGGACGTTGCTCCACCAGATCAATCAGTTAGGGCCTTAGACGTCAACGCCCGAAGCATAAAATGCAAAATAAATAGAACAGTTTTTCCATTGTATGAAACGAATGATTGCTACCAGTGTAATAGTTATGGTCATTTCTACGTTCCGGGCAACCTAGGTTTCACTCCAGGGCGTTGCTCCACCAGATCCAATAGTTATGTCCTATGAAGTCAACGCCAGAAGCATAAAATACGATATAAATACAACAGCTTTACCATCGTATAAAACGAATAATTGCAGCCAGTGTGAAAGTAATAGTCATTTCTACGTCCCGAGCAACCTAGGCGTCACTCTAGGGCGTTGCTCCTCCAGATCGAATAGCTAGGGACTTATAATTCATCGCTAAAAGCATAAAATACAATTAAAATACAACAGTTTTTCCATCGTATAACAGGAATAATTGCAACCAGTGTGAGAGTAATGGTCATTTCTACGTTCCGGGCAACCTAGGCTTCACTCTGGGGCGGTGCTCCACAAGATCAAATAGTTAGGGCCTAAGAAGTCAACGCCAGAAGCATAAAATACAACATAAATACAACAGATTTTCCACCATATGTAATGTATATTTGCAAACAGTGTGAAAGTAATGGTCATTTCTACGTACCGGGCAACCTAGGTACCACTCTAGGGCGTTGCTCCACCAAACCGAATAGCTAGGGCCTCAGAAGTCAACGCCAGAAGCATAAAATACAATAAAGGTGCAAAAGTTTTTCCATCGTGTAACAGGAATAACTGCAAACAGTATGAAAGTACTGGTCATTTCTCCGTTACGGGTAACCTAGGTTTCACTCTAGAGTGTTGCTCCACCAGATCGAATAGCTAGGGACTTAGAATTCAACGCCATAAGAATAAAATACAATATAAGTACAACAGTCTTTCCATCGTATAAAATGAATAATTGCAACCAGTGTGAAAGTTATGGTCATTTCTACATTCCGAGCAACCTAGGCTTCACTCTAGGGCATTGCTCCACCTGATCGAATAGTTAGGGCCTTAGAAGTCAACGCCAGAAGCATAAAATACAATAAAGATGCAGCAGTTTTTCCATCGTATAGCAGGAATCATTTCCAACCAGTGTGATAGTCGTGGTCATTTCTACGTACCGGGCAACCTAGGTTTCACTCCAGGGCGTTGCTCCACCAGATCGAATAGTTACGGCCTAAGAAGTCAACGCCAGAAGCATAAAATACGATAAAGATGCAACAGCTTGTCCATCGTATATACGAATAATTGCAACCAGGATGAAAGTTATGGTCATTTCTACTTTCCGGGCAACCTAGGCTTCACCCTAGGGCGTTGCTCCAACAGATTGAATAGTTAGGGCCTTAGAAGTCAATGCCCGAAGCATAAAATGCAATAAAAGTACAACCGTTTTTCCATCGTATAAAATGAATAATTGCAAACATTGTGAAAGTAATGGTCATTTCTACGTTCCGGGCAACCTAGGCGCCACTCTAGGGCGTTGCTCCACCACATCTAATAGCTACGGCCTTAGAAGTCAACGCCAGAAGAATAAAATACAATAAAGATGCAACAGCTTTTCCATCGTATAAAACGAATTATTGCAACCAGTGTGAAAGTTATGGTCATTTCTACTTTCCGGGCAACCTAGGCTTCACCCTAGGTCGTTGCTCCAACAGATTGAATAGTTACGACCTTAGAAGTCAATGCCCGAAGCATAAAATGCAATAAAGATGCAACAGCTTTTCCATCGTATAAAACGAATTATTGCAACCAGTGTGAAACTTATGGTCATTTCTACATTCCGAGGAACGTAGGCTTCACTCTAGGGCGTTGCTCCACCTGATCGAGTAGTTAGGGCCTTAGAAGTCAACGCCAGAAGCATAAAACACAATAAAGATGCCACAGTTTTTCTATCGTATAAAACGAATAATAACAACGAGTGTGAAAGTTATGGTTATTTCAACGTTCCGGGCACTCTAGGCTTCACTCTAGGGCGTTGCTCCACCTGATCAAATAGCTAGCGACTTAGAATTAAACGCCAGAAGCAAAGAATAAAATAAAAATACAACAGTTTTTCCATCGTATAACAGGAATAATTGCAACCAGTGTGAATGTAATGGTCATTTCTGCGTTCCGGGCAACCTAGGATTCACTCTAGAGCGTTGCTCCAACAGATTGAATAGTTAGGTCCTTAAAAGTCAATGCCCGAAGCATAAAATGCAATAAAAATACAACAGTTTTTCCATCATATAACAGGAATAACTGCAAACAGTTTGAAAGTGATGGCCATTTCTACGTTCCGGGTGACCTAGGTTTCATTCCAGGGCGTTGCTCCACCAGATCGAATAGTTACGGCCTAAGAAGTCAACGCCAGTAGCATAAAATACGATAGAGATGCAACAGCTTTTCCGTCGTATAAAACGAATAATTGCATCCAGTGTGAAAGTTATGGTCATTTCTACATTCCGGGTAACCTAGGTATCACTCTAGGGCGTTGCTCCACCAGATCGAATAGTTAGGGCCTTAGAAATCAACGCCAGAAGCATAAAATAAAATAAAGATGCAACAGTTTTTCCATCGTAAAACAGGAATAATTGCAAGCAGTGTGAAGGTAATGGTCCTTTCTACGTTCCGGGCAACCTAGGCTTCACTCTAGGGCGGTGCTCCACCAGATCAAATAGTTAGGGCCTAAGAAGTCAACGCCAGAAGCATAAAATACAACATAAATACAACAGATTTTCCATCGTATATAATGTATATTTGCAAACAGTGTGAAAGTAATGGTCATTTCTACGTACCGGGCAACCTAGGCTCCGCTCTCGGGCGTTGCTCCACAAAACCGAATAGCTAGGGCCTTAGAAGTCAACGCCAGAAGCATAAAATACAATAAAGATGCAAAAGTTTTTCCATCGTATAACAGGAATAACTGCAAACAGTGTGAAAGTAATGGTCATTTCCATGTTCCGGGCAACCTAGGCTTCACTCTACGGCGATGCTCCACCAGATGAAGCAGTTAGGGCCTTAGAAGTCAACGCCCGAAGCATAAAATACAAAATAAATAGAACGGTTTTTCCATTGCATAAAACGAATAATTGCTGCCAGTGTAAAAGCTATGGTCATTTCTAAGTTCCGGGCAACCTAGGCTTCACACTAGGGCGTTGCTCGACCAGATCGAATAGCTAGGGCCATAGAAATCAGCGCCAGAAGCATAAAAAACAATAAAGATGCAATAGTTTTTCCATCGTAAAACAGGAATAATTGCAACCAGTGTGAAGGTAATGGTCTTTTCTACGTTCCGGGCAACCTAGGCTTCACTCTAGGGCGGTGTTCCACCAGACCAAATAGTTAGGGCCTAAGAAGTCAACGCCAGAAGCATAAAATACAACATAAATACAACAGATTTTCCATCGTATATAATGTATATTTGCAAACACTGTGAAAGTAATGGTCATTTCTACGTACCGGGCAACCTAGGCTCCGCTCTCGGGCGTTGGTCCACCAAACCGAATAGCTAGGGCCTTAGAAGTCAACGCCAGAAGCATAAAATACAATAAAGATGCAAAAGTTTTTCCATCGTATAACTGGAATAACTGCAAACAGTGTGAAAGTAATGGTCATTTCCATGTTCCGGGCAACCTAGTCTTCAATCTGGGGCGTTGTTCCACCAGATCGAAAAGTTAGGGCCTAAGAAGTCAACGCCAGAAGCATAAAATACAATATAAATATAACAGTTTTTCCATCGTATAAAACGAATAATTGCAACCAGTGTGAAAGTGATGGTCATTTCTACGTTCCAGGCAACCTAGGCTTCACCCGAGGGCGTTGTTCCACCAGATGGAATAGTTAGGGCCTAAGAAGTCAACGCCAGAAGCATAAAATACGATATAAATAGAACAGCTTTTCCATCGTATAAAACGAATAATTGCAACCAGTGTGAAAGTGATGGTCATTTCTACGTTCCAGGCAACCTAGGCTTCACCCTAGGGCGTTGTTCCGCCAGATGGAATAGTTAGGGCCTTAGAAGTCAACGCCAGAAGCACAAAATACAAAATAAATAAAACAGTTTGTCTGTCGTAAAACAGGAATAATTGCAACCAGTGTGAAGGTAATGGTCTTTTCTATGTTCCGTGCAACCTAGGCTTCACCCGAGGGCGTTGTTCCACCAGATGGAATAGTTAGGGTCTAAGAAGTCAACGCCAGAAGCATAAAATACGATATAAATAGAACAGCTTTTCCATCGTATAAAACGAATAATTGCAACCAGTGTGGAAGTTATGATCATTTCTACGTTCCGGGCACCCTAGGCTTCACTCTAGGGCGTTGCTCGACCAGATCGAATAGCTAGGGCCATAGAAGTCAACGTCCGAAGCATAAAATACAAAATAAATAGAACAGTTTTTCCAACGTGTAAAACGAATAATTGCAACCAGTGTGAAACTTATGGTCATTTCTACGTTCCGCGCAACCTAGGCTTCACCCTAGGGCGTTGTTCCACCAGATGGAATAGTTAGGGCCTAAGAAGTCAACGCCAGAAGCATAAAACACGATATAAATACAACAGTTTTTCTAT
Organism: Calliopsis andreniformis; assembly: GCF_051401765.1. Classification (NCBI taxonomy): domain Eukaryota; kingdom Metazoa; phylum Arthropoda; class Insecta; order Hymenoptera; family Andrenidae; genus Calliopsis; species Calliopsis andreniformis. The sequence continues at coordinate 6,631,416 of NW_027480433.1, forward strand.
CGTATAAAACGAATAATTGCTGCCAGTGTAAAAGCTATGGTCATTTCTAAGTTCCGGGCAACCTAGGCTTCACACTAGGGCGTTGCTCGACCAGATCGAATAGCTAGGGCCATAGAAATCAGCGCCAGAAGCATAAAATACAATAAAGATGCAATAGTTTTTCCATCGTAAAACAGGAATAATTGCAACCAGTGTGAAGGTAATGGTCTTTTCTACGTTCCGGGCAACCTAGGCTTCACTCTAGGGCGGTGCTCCACCAGATCAAATAGTTAGGGCCTAAGAAGTCAACGCCAGAAGCATAAAATACAACATAAATACAACAGATTTTCCATCGTATATAATGTATATTTGCAAACACTGTGAAAGTAATGGTCATTTCTACGTACCGGGCAACCTAGGCTCCGCTCTCGGGCGTTGCTCCACCAAACCGAATAGCTAGGGCCTTAGAAGTCAACGCCAGAAGCATAAAATACAATAAAGATGCAAAAGTTTTTCCATCGTATAACTGGAATAACTGCAAACAGTGTGAAGGTAATGGTCATTTCCATGTTCCGGGCAACCTAGTCTTCAATCTGGGGCGTTGTTCCACCAGATCGAAAAGTTAGGGCCTAAGAAGTCAACGCCAGAAGCATAAAATACAATATAAATATAACAGTTTTTCCATCGTATAAAACGAATAATTGCAACCAGTGTGAAAGTGATGGCCATTTCTACGTTCCAGCCAACCTAGGCTTCACCCGAGGGCGTTGTTCCACCAGATGGAATAGTTAGGGCCTAAGAAGTCAACGCCAGAAGCATAAAATACGATATAAATAGAACAGCTTTTCCATCGTATAAAACGAATAATTGCAACCAGTGTGAAAGTGATGGTCATTTCTACGTTCCAGGCAACCTAGGCTTCACTCTAGGGCGTTGCTCCACCAGATCGAATAGTTATGGCCTTAGAAATCAACGCCAGAAGCATAAAACACAATAAAGATGCAACAGTTTTTCCATCGTAAAACAGGAATAATTGCAAGCAGTGTGAAGGTAATGGTCCTTTCTACGTTCCGGGCAACCTAGGCTTCACTCTAGGGCGGTGCTCCACCAGATCAAATAGTTAGGGCCTAAGAAGTCAACGCCAGAAGCATAAAATACAACATAAATACAACAGATTTTCCATCGTATATAATGTATATTTGCAAACAGTGTGAAAGTAATGGTCATTTCTACGTACCGGGCAACCTAGGCTTCACACTAGGGCGTTGCTCGACCAGATCGAATAGCTAGGGCCATAGAAATCAGCGCCAGAAGCATAAAATACAATAAAGATGCAATAGTTTTTCCATCGTAAAACAGGAATAATTGCAACCAGTGTGAAGGTAATGGTCTTTTCTACGTTCCGGGCAACCTAGGCTTCACTCTAGGGCGGTGTTCCACCAGATCAAATAGTTAGGGCCTAAGAAGTCAACGCCAGAAGCATAAAATACAACATAAATACAACAGATTTTCCATCGTATATAATGTATATTTGCAAACACTGTGAAAGTAATGGTCATTTCTACGTACCGGGCAACCTAGGCTCCGCTCTCGGGCGTTGCTCCACCAAACCGAATAGCTAGGGCCTTAGAAGTCAACGCCAGAAGCATAAAATACAATAAAGATGCAAAAGTTTTTCCATCGTATAACTGGAATAACTGCAAACAGTGTGAAGGTAATGGTCATTTCCATGTTCCGGGCAACCTAGTCTTCAATCTGGGTCGTTGTTCCACCAGATCGAAAAGTTAGGGCCTAAGAAGTCAACGCCAGAAGCATAAAATACAATATAAATATAACAGTTTTTCCATCGTATAAAACGAATAATTGCAACCAGTGTGAAAGTGATGGTCATTTCTACGTTCCAGCCAACCTAGGCTTCACCCGAGGGCGTTGTTCCACCAGATGGAATAGTTAGGGCCTAAGAAGTCAACGCCAGAAGCATAAAATACGATATAAATAGAACAGCTTTTCCATCGTATAAAACGAATAATTGCAACCAGTGTGAAAGTGATGGTCATTTCTACGTTCCAGGCAACCTAGGCTTCACTCTAGGGCGTTGCTCCACCAGATCGAATAGTTATGGCCTTAGAAATCAACGCCAGAAGCATAAAACACAATAAAGATGCAACAGTTTTTCCATCGTAAAACAGGAATAATTGCAACCAGTGTGAAGGTAATGGTCTTTTCTATGTTCCGCGCAACCTAGGCTTCACCCGAGGGCGTTGTTCCACCAGATGGAATAGTTAGGGTCTAAGAAGTCAACGCCAGAAACATAAAATACGATATAAATAGAACAGCTTTTCCATCGTATAAAACGAATAATTGCAACCAGTGTGGAAGTTATGATCATTTGTACGTTCCGGGCAACCTAGGCTTCACTCTAGGGCGTTGCTCGACCAGATCGAATAGCTAGGGCCTTAGAAGTCAACGCCTGAAGTATAAAATACAATAAAAATACAACTGTCTTTCCATCCTATAACAGGAATAATTGCAACCCGTGTGAAAGTGATGGTCATTTCTACGTTCTAGGCAACCTAGGCTTCACCCTAGGGCGTTGCTCCACCAGATGGAATAGATAGGGCCTTATAAGTCAACGCCCGAAGCATAAAATACAAAATAAATGGAACAGCTTTTCCATCGTATAAAACGAATAATTGCAACCAGTGTGAAAGTAATAGTCATTTCTACGTTCCGGGCAACGTAGGTTTCACTCTAGGGCGTTGATCCGCCAGAGGGAAAAGTTAGGGCATAAGAAGTCAACGCCAGAAGCGTAAAATACAAAATAAATAAAACAGTTATTCCATCGTATAAAACGAATAATTGCTACCAGTGTGAAAGTAATGGTCATTTCTACGTTACGCGCAACCTAGGCTTCACCCTAGGGCGTTGTTCCACCAGATGGAATAGTTAGGGCCTTAGAAGTCAACGCCCGAAGCATAAAATACAAAATAAATGGAACAGCTTTTCCATCGCATAAAACGAATAATTGCAACCAGTGTGAAAGTTATGGTCATTTCTACGTTCCGCTCAACCTAGGCTTCACCCCAGGGCGTTGTTCCACCAGATCGAATAGTTAGGTCCTTAGAAGTCAACGCCCGAAGCATAAAATACAAAATAAATGGAACAGCTTTTCCGTCGTATAAAACGAATAATTGCAACCAGTGTGAAAGTAATAGTCATTTCTACGTTCCGGGCAACGTAGGTTTCAATCTACGGCGTTGATCCGCCAGAGGGAATAGTTAGGGCATAAGAAGTCAACGCCAGAAGCATAAAATACAATGTAAATAAAACAGTTTTTCCATCGTATAACAGGAATAATTGCAATCAGTGTGAAAGTGATAGTCATTTCTATGCCCCGGGCTACCTAGGCTTCAATCTAGGGCGTTGTTCCACCAGATCGAATAGTTAGTGCCTTAGAAGTCAACGCCAGAAGCATAAAATACAATATAAATACAACAGTTTTTCCATCGTATAAAACGAATAATTGCAACTAGTTTGAAAGTGATGGCCAATTCTACCTTCCGGGCAACCTAGGCTTCACTCTACGGCGTTGCTCCACTAGATCGAACTGCTAGGGCCTTAGAAGTCAACGCCAGAAGCATAAAATACAATATAAATACAACAGCTTTTCCATCGTATAAAACGAATAATTGCAACCAGTATGAAACTTATGGTCATTTCAACTTTCCGAGCAACCTAGGCTTCACCCTAGGGCATTGCTCCAACAGATTGAGTAGTTAGGGCCTTAGATGTCAACGCCCGAAGCATAAAATGCAATAAAAATACAACTGTGTTTCCATCATATAACAGGAATAATTGCAACCAGTTTGAAAGTGATGGCCAATTCTACGTTCCGGGCAACCTAGACCTCACTCTAGGGCGTTGCTCCACCAGATCGAATAGTTAGTGCCTTAGAAGTCAACGCCAGAAGCATAAAATACAATATAAATACAACAGTTTTTCCATCGTATAAAACGAATAATTGCAACCAGTATGAACCTTATGGACACTTCTACTTTCCGAGCAGCCTAGGCTTCACCCTAGGGCGTTGCTCCAAAAGATTGAATAGTTAGGGCCTTAGAAGTCAACGACCGAACCATAAAATGCAAAAAAATACAACAGTGTATCCATCATATAACAGGAATAATTGCAACCAGTTTGAAAGTGATGGTCAATTCTACGTTCCGGGCAACCTAGACTTCACTCTAGGGCGTTGCTCCACCACATCGAATAGTTAGTGCCTTAGAAGTCAACGCCAGAAGCATAAAATACAATATAAATACAACAGTTTTTTCATCGTACAAAACGAATAATTGCAACCCGGATGAAAGTTATGGTCATTTCAACGTTCCGGCAATCTAGGCTTCACTCTAGGACGTTGCTCCACCAGATCAATCAGTTAGGGCCTTAGACGTCAACGCCCGAAGCATAAAATGCAAAATAAATAGAACAGTTTTTCCATTGTATAAAACGAATGATTGCTACCAGTGTAATAGTTATGGTCATTTCTACGTTCCGGGCAACCTAGGTTCCACTCCAGGGCGTTGCTCCACCAGATCGAATAGTTATGTCCTATGAAGTCAACGCCAGAAGCATAAAATACGATATAAATACAACAGCTTTACCATCGTATAAAACGAATAATTGCAGCCAGTGTGAAAGTAATAGTCATTTCTACGTCCCGAGCAACCTAGGCGTCACTCTAGGGCGTTGCTCCTCCAGATCGAATAGCTAGGGACTTATAATTCATCGCTAAAAGCATAAAATACAATTAAAATACAACAGTTTTTCCATCGTATAACAGGAATAATTGCAACCAGTGTGTAAGTAATGGTCATTTCTACGTTCCGAGCAACCTAGGCGTCACTCTAGGGCGTTGCTCCACCAGACCGAATAGCTAGGGACTTAGAATTCAACGCCATAAGAATAAAACACAATATAAGTACAACAGTCTTTCCATTTTATAAAATGAATAATTGCAACCAGTGTGAAAGTTATGGTCATTTCTACATTCCGAGCAACCTAGGCTTCACTCTAGGGCGTTGCTCCACCTGACCGAATAGCTAGGGCCTTAGAAGTCAACGCCAGAAGCATAAAATACAATTAAGATGCAGCAGTTTTTCCATCGTATAGCAGGAATAATTTGCAACCAGTGTGATAGTAGTGGCCATTTCTACGTACCGGGCAACCTAGGTTTCACTCCAGGGTGTTGCTCCACCAGATCGAATTGTTACGGCCTAAGAAGTCAACGCAAGAAGCATAAAACACGATATAAATAAAGCAGCTTTTCCATCGTATAAAACGAATAATTGCAACCAGTGTGATAGTTATGCTCATATCTACGTTCCGGGCAACCTAGGCTTCACCCTAGGGCGTTGCTCCAACAGATTGAATAGTTAGGGCCATAAAAGTCAATGCCCGAAGCATAAAATGCAATAAAAATACAACAGTTTTTCCATCGTATAACAGGAATAATTGCAACCAGTGTGAGAGTAATGGTCATTTCTACGTTCCGGGCAACCTAGGCGCCACTCTAGGGCGTTGCTCCACCACATCTAATAGCTACGGCCTTAGAAGTCAACGCCAGAAGAATAAAATACAATAAAGATGCAACAGCTTTTCCATCGTATAAAACGAATTATTGCAACCAGTGTGAAAGTTATGGTCATTTCTACTTTCCGGGCAACCTAGGCTTCACCCTAGGTCGTTGCTCCAACAGATTGAATAGTTACGACCTTAGAAGTCAATGCCCGAAGCATAAAATGCAATAAAGATGCAACAGCTTTTCCATCGTATAAAACGAATTATTGCAACCAGTGTGAAACTTATGGTCATTTCTACATTCCGAGGAACGTAGGCTTCACTCTAGGGCGTTGCTCCACCTGATCGAGTAGTTAGGGCCTTAGAAGTCAACGCCAGAAGCATAAAACACAATAAAGATGCCACAGTTTTTCTATCGTATAAAACGAATAATAACAACGAGTGTGAAAGTTATGGTTATTTCAACGTTCCGGGCACTCTAGGCTTCACTCTAGGGCGTTGCTCCACCTGATCAAATAGCTAGCGACTTAGAATTAAACGCCAGAAGCAAAGAATAAAATAAAAATACAACAGTTTTTCCATCGTATAACAGGAATAATTGCAACCAGTGTGAATGTAATGGTCATTTCTGCGTTCCGGGCAACCTAGGATTCACTCTAGAGCGTTGCTCCAACAGATTGAATAGTTAGGTCCTTAAAAGTCAATGCCCGAAGCATAAAATGCAATAAAAATACAACAGTTTTTCCATCATATAACAGGAATAACTGCAAACAGTTTGAAAGTGATGGCCATTTCTACGTTCCGGGTGACCTAGGTTTCATTCCAGGGCGTTGCTCCACCAGATCGAATAGTTACGGCCTAAGAAGTCAACGCCAGAAGCATAAAATACGATAGAGATGCAACAGCTTTTCCGTCGTATAAAACGAATAATTGCATCCAGTGTGAAAGTTATGGTCATTTCTACATTCCGGGTAACCTAGGTATCACTCTAGGGCGTTGCTCCACCAGATCGAATAGTTAGGGCCTTAGAAATCAACGCCAGAAGCATAAAATAAAATAAAGATGCAACAGTTTTTCCATCGTAAAACAGGAATAATTGCAAGCAGTGTGAAGGTAATGGTCCTTTCTACGTTCCGGGCAACCTAGGCTTCACTCTAGGGCGGTGCTCCACCAGATCAAATAGTTAGGGCCTAAGAAGTCAACGCCAGAAGCATAAAATACAACATAAATACAACAGATTTTCCATCGTATATAATGTATATTTGCAAACAGTGTGAAAGTAATGGTCATTTCTACGTACCGGGCAACCTAGGCTCCGCTCTCGGGCGTTGCTCCACAAAACCGAATAGCTAGGGCCTTAGAAGTCAACGCCAGAAGCATAAAATACAATAAAGATGCAAAAGTTTTTCCATCGTATAACAGGAATAACTGCAAACAGTGTGAAAGTAATGGTCATTTCCATGTTCCGGGCAACCTAGGCTTCACTCTACGGCGATGCTCCACCAGATGAAGCAGTTAGGGCCTTAGAAGTCAACGCCCGAAGCATAAAATACAAAATAAATAGAACGGTTTTTCCATTGCATAAAACGAATAATTGCTGCCAGTGTAAAAGCTATGGTCATTTCTAAGTTCCGGGCAACCTAGGCTTCACACTAGGGCGTTGCTCGACCAGATCGAATAGCTAGGGCCATAGAAATCAGCGCCAGAAGCATAAAAAACAATAAAGATGCAATAGTTTTTCCATCGTAAAACAGGAATAATTGCAACCAGTGTGAAGGTAATGGTCTTTTCTACGTTCCGGGCAACCTAGGCTTCACTCTAGGGCGGTGTTCCACCAGACCAAATAGTTAGGGCCTAAGAAGTCAACGCCAGAAGCATAAAATACAACATAAATACAACAGATTTTCCATCGTATATAATGTATATTTGCAAACACTGTGAAAGTAATGGTCATTTCTACGTACCGGGCAACCTAGGCTCCGCTCTCGGGCGTTGGTCCACCAAACCGAATAGCTAGGGCCTTAGAAGTCAACGCCAGAAGCATAAAATACAATAAAGATGCAAAAGTTTTTCCATCGTATAACTGGAATAACTGCAAACAGTGTGAAAGTAATGGTCATTTCCATGTTCCGGGCAACCTAGTCTTCAATCTGGGGCGTTGTTCCACCAGATCGAAAAGTTAGGGCCTAAGAAGTCAACGCCAGAAGCATAAAATACAATATAAATATAACAGTTTTTCCATCGTATAAAACGAATAATTGCAACCAGTGTGAAAGTGATGGTCATTTCTACGTTCCAGGCAACCTAGGCTTCACCCGAGGGCGTTGTTCCACCAGATGGAATAGTTAGGGCCTAAGAAGTCAACGCCAGAAGCATAAAATACGATATAAATAGAACAGCTTTTCCATCGTATAAAACGAATAATTGCAACCAGTGTGAAAGTGATGGTCATTTCTACGTTCCAGGCAACCTAGGCTTCACCCTAGGGCGTTGTTCCGCCAGATGGAATAGTTAGGGCCTTAGAAGTCAACGCTAGAAGCACAAAATACAAAATAAATAAAACAGTTTGTCTGTCGTAAAACAGGAATAATTGCAACCAGTGTGAAGGTAATGGTCTTTTCTATGTTCCGTGCAACCTAGGCTTCACCCGAGGGCGTTGTTCCACCAGATGGAATAGTTAGGGTCTAAGAAGTCAACGCCAGAAGCATAAAATACGATATAAATAGAACAGCTTTTCCATCGTATAAAACGAATAATTGCAACCAGTGTGGAAGTTATGATCATTTCTACGTTCCGGGCACCCTAGGCTTCACTCTAGGGCGTTGCTCGACCAGATCGAATAGCTAGGGCCATAGAAGTCAACGTCCGAAGCATAAAATACAAAATAAATAGAACAGTTTTTCCAACGTGTAAAACGAATAATTGCAACCAGTGTGAAACTTATGGTCATTTCTACGTTCCGCGCAACCTAGGCTTCACCCTAGGGCGTTGTTCCACCAGATGGAATAGTTAGGGCCTAAGAAGTCAACGCCAGAAGCATAAAACACGATATAAATACAACAGTTTTTCTATCGTATAAAACGAATAATTGCTGCCAGTGTAAAAGCTATGGTCATTTCTAAGTTCCGGGCAACCTAGGCTTCACACTAGGGCGTTGCTCGACCAGATCGAATAGCTAGGGCCATAGAAATCAGCGCCAGAAGCATAAAATACAATAAAGATGCAATAGTTTTTCCATCGTAAAACAGGAATAATTGCAACCAGTGTGAAGGTAATGGTCTTTTCTACGTTCCGGGCAACCTAGGCTTCACTCTAGGGCGGTGTTCCACCAGATCAAATAGTTAGGGCCTAAGAAGTCAACGCCAGAAGCATAAAATACAACATAAATACAACAGATTTTCCATCGTATATAATGTATATTTGCAAACACTGTGAAAGTAATGGTCATTTCTACGTACCGGGCAACCTAGGCTCCGCTCTCGGGCGTTGCTCCACCAAACCGAATAGCTAGGGCCTTAGAAGTCAACGCCAGAAGCATAAAATACAATAAAGATGCAAAAGTTTTTCCATCGTATAACTGGAATAACTGCAAACAGTGTGAAGGTAATGGTCATTTCCATGTTCCGGGCAACCTAGTCTTCAATCTGGGTCGTTGTTCCACCAGATCGAAAAGTTAGGGCCTAAGAAGTCAACGCCAGAAGCATAAAATACAATATAAATATAACAGTTTTTCCATCGTATAAAACGAATAATTGCAACCAGTGTGAAAGTGATGGTCATTTCTACGTTCCAGCCAACCTAGGCTTCACCCGAGGGCGTTGTTCCACCAGATGGAATAGTTAGGGCCTAAGAAGTCAACGCCAGAAGCATAAAATACGATATAAATAGAACAGCTTTTCCATCGTATAAAACGAATAATTGCAACCAGTGTGAAAGTGATGGTCATTTCTACGTTCCAGGCAACCTAGGCTTCACTCTAGGGCGTTGCTCCACCAGATCGAATAGTTATGGCCTTAGAAATCAACGCCAGAAGCATAAAACACAATAAAGATGCAACAGTTTTTCCATCGTAAAACAGGAATAATTGCAACCAGTGTGAAGGTAATGGTCTTTTCTATGTTCCGCGCAACCTAGGCTTCACCCGAGGGCGTTGTTCCACCAGATGGAATAGTTAGGGTCTAAGAAGTCAACGCCAGAAACATAAAATACGATATAAATAGAACAGCTTTTCCATCGTATAAAACGAATAATTGCAACCAGTGTGGAAGTTATGATCATTTGTACGTTCCGGGCAACCTAGGCTTCACTCTAGGGCGTTGCTCGACCAGATCGAATAGCTAGGGCCTTAGAAGTCAACGCCTGAAGTATAAAATACAATAAAAATACAACTGTCTTTCCATCCTATAACAGGAATAATTGCAACCCGTGTGAAAGTGATGGTCATTTCTACGTTCTAGGCAACCTAGGCTTCACCCTAGGGCGTTGCTCCACCAGATGGAATAGATAGGGCCTTATAAGTCAACGCCCGAAGCATAAAATACAAAATAAATGGAACAGCTTTTCCATCGTATAAAACGAATAATTGCAACCAGTGTGAAAGTAATAGTCATTTCTACGTTCCGGGCAACGTAGGTTTCACTCTAGGGCGTTGATCCGCCAGAGGGAATAGTTAGGGCATAAGAAGTCAACGCCAGAAGCGTAAAATACAAAATAAATAAAACAGTTATTCCATCGTATAAAACGAATAATTGCTACCAGTGTGAAAGTAATGGTCATTTCTACGTTACGCGCAACCTAGGCTTCACCCTAGGGCGTTGTTCCACCAGATGGAATAGTTAGGGCCTTAGAAGTCAACGCCCGAAGCATAAAATACAAAATAAATGGAACAGCTTTTCCATCGCATAAAACGAATAATTGCAACCAGTGTGAAAGTTATGGTCATTTCTACGTTCCGCTCAACCTAGGCTTCACCCCAGGGCGTTGTTCCACCAGATCGAATAGTTAGGTCCTTAGAAGTCAACGCCCGAAGCATAAAATACAAAATAAATGGAACAGCTTTTCCGTCGTATAAAACGAATAATTGCAACCAGTGTGAAAGTAATAGTCATTTCTACGTTCCGGGCAACGTAGGTTTCAATCTACGGCGTTGATCCGCCAGAGGGAATAGTTAGGGCATAAGAAGTCAACGCCAGAAGCATAAAATACAATGTAAATAAAACAGTTTTTCCATCGTATAACAGGAATAATTGCAATCAGTGTGAAAGCGATAGTCATTTCTATGCCCCGGGCTACCTAGGCTTCAATCTAGGGCGTTGTTCCACCAGATCGAATAGTTAGTGCCTTAGAAGTCAACGCCAGAAGCATAAAATACAATATAAATACAACAGTTTTTCCATCGTATAAAACGAATAATTGCAACTAGTTTGAAAGTGATGGCCAATTCTACCTTCCGGGCAACCTAGGCTTCACTCTACGGCGTTGCTCCACTAGATCGAACTGCTAGGGCCTTAGAAGTCAACGCCAGAAGCATAAAATACAATATAAATACAACAGCTTTTCCATCGTATAAAACGAATAATTGCAACCAGTATGAAACTTATGGTCATTTCAACTTTCCGAGCAACCTAGGCTTCACCCTAGGGCATTGCTCCAACAGATTGAGTAGTTAGGGCCTTAGATGTCAACGCCCGAAGCATAAAATGCAATAAAAATACAACTGTGTTTCCATCATATAACAGGAATAATTGCAACCAGTTTGAAAGTGATGGCCAATTCTACGTTCCGGGCAACCTAGACCTCACTCTAGGGCGTTGCTCCACCAGATCGAATAGTTAGTGCCTTAGAAGTCAACGCCAGAAGCATAAAATACAATATAAATACAACAGTTTTTCCATCGTATAAAACGAATAATTGCAACCAGTATGAACCTTATGGACACTTCTACTTTCCGAGCAGCCTAGGCTTCACCCTAGGGCGTTGCTCCAAAAGATTGAATAGTTAGGGCCTTAGAAGTCAACGACCGAACCATAAAATGCAAAAAAATACAACAGTGTATCCATCATATAACAGGAATAATTGCAACCAGTTTGAAAGTGATGGTCAATTCTACGTTCCGGGCAACCTAGACTTCACTCTAGGGCGTTGCTCCACCACATCGAATAGTTAGTGCCTTAGAAGTCAACGCCAGAAGCATAAAATACAATATAAATACAACAGTTTTTTCATCGTACAAAACGAATAATTGCAACCCGGATGAAAGTTATGGTCATTTCAACGTTCCGGCAATCTAGGCTTCACTCTAGGACGTTGCTCCACCAGATCAATCAGTTAGGGCCTTAGACGTCAACGCCCGAAGCATAAAATGCAAAATAAATAGAACAGTTTTTCCATTGTATAAAACGAATGATTGCTACCAGTGTAATAGTTATGGTCATTTCTACGTTCCGGGCAACCTAGGTTCCACTCCAGGGCGTTGCTCCACCAGATCGAATAGTTATGTCCTATGAAGTCAACGCCAGAAGCATAAAATACGATATAAATACAACAGCTTTACCATCGTATAAAACGAATAATTGCAGCCAGTGTGAAAGTAATAGTCATTTCTACGTCCCGAGCAACCTAGGCGTCACTCTAGGGCGTTGCTCCTCCAGATCGAATAGCTAGGGACTTATAATTCATCGCTAAAAGCATAAAATACAATTAAAATACAACAGTTTTTCCATCGTATAACAGGAATAATTGCAACCAGTGTGTAAGTAATGGTCATTTCTACGTTCCGAGCAACCTAGGCGTCACTCTAGGGCGTTGCTCCACCAGACCGAATAGCTAGGGACTTAGAATTCAACGCCATAAGAATAAAACACAATATAAGTACAACAGTCTTTCCATTTTATAAAATGAATAATTGCAACCAGTGTGAAAGTTATGGTCATTTCTACATTCCGAGCAACCTAGGCTTCACTCTAGGGCGTTGCTCCACCTGACCGAATAGCTAGGGCCTTAGAAGTCAACGCCAGAAGCATAAAATACAATTAAGATGCAGCAGTTTTTCCATCGTATAGCAGGAATAATTTGCAACCAGTGTGATAGTAGTGGCCATTTCTACGTACCGGGCAACCTAGGTTTCACTCCAGGGTGTTGCTCCACCAGATCGAATTGTTACGGCCTAAGAAGTCAACGCAAGAAGCATAAAACACGATATAAATAAAGCAGCTTTTCCATCGTATAAAACGAATAATTGCAACCAGTGTGATAGTTATGCTCATATCTACGTTCCGGGCAACCTAGGCTTCACCCTAGGGCGTTGCTCCAACAGATTGAATAGTTAGGGCCATAAAAGTCAATGCCCGAAGCATAAAATGCAATAAAAATACAACAGTTTTTCCATCGTATAACAGGAATAATTGCAACCAGTGTGAGAGTAATGGTCATTTCTACGTTCCGGGCAACCTAGGCTTCACTCTGGGGCGGTGCTCCACAAGATCAAATAGTTAGGGCCTAAGAAGTCAACGCCAGAAGCATAAAATACAACATAAATACAACAGATTTTCCACCATATGTAATGTATATTTGCAAACAGTGTGAAAGTAATGGTCATTTCTACGTACCGGGCAACCTAGGTTCCACTCTAGGGCATTGCTCCACCAAACCGAATAGCTAGGGCCTCAGAAGTCAACGCCAGAAGCATAAAATACAATAAAGGTGCAAAATTTTTTCCATCGTGTAACAGGAATAACTGCAAACAGTATGAAAGTACTGGTCATTTCTCCGTTACGGGTAACCTAGGTTTCACTCTAGAGTGTTGCTCCACCAGATCGAATAGCTAGGGACTTAGAATTCAACGCCATAAGAATAAAATACAATATAAGTACAACAGTCTTTCCATCGTATAAAATGAATAATTGCAACCAGTGTGAAAGTTATGGTCATTTCTACATTCCGAGCAACCTAGGCTTCACTCTAGGGCGTTGCTCCACCTGATCGAATAGTTAGGGCCTTAGAAGTCAACGCCAGAAGCATAAAATACAATAAAGATGCAGCAGTTTTTCCATCGTATAGCAGGAATAATTTCCAACCAGTGTGATAGTCGTGGTCATTTCTACGTACCGGGCAACCTAGGTTTCACTCCAGGGCGTTGCTCCACCAGATCGAATAGTTACGGCCTAAGAAGTCAACGCCAGAAGCATAAAATACGATAAAGATGCAACAGCTTGTCCATCGTATATACGAATAATTGCAACCAGGATGAAAGTTATGGTCATTTCTACTTTCCGGGCAACCTAGGCTTCACCCTAGGGCGTTGCTCCATCAGATTGAATAGTTAGGGCCTTAGAAGTCAATGCCCGAAGCATAAAATGCAATAAAAGTACAACCGTTTTTCCATCGTATAAAATGAATAATTGCTACCAGTGTGAAAGTTATGGTCATTTCTACGTTCCGCGCAACCTAGGCTTCACCCTAGGGCGTTGTTCCACCAGATGGAATAGTTAGGGACTAAGAAGTCAACGCCAGAAGCATAAAATGCGATATAAATACAACAGCTTTTCTATCGTATAAAACGAATAATTGCAACCAGTATGAAAGTTAACGTCATTTCTAGTTTCCGGGCAACATAGGCTTCACCCTTGGGCGTTGCACCAACAGATTGAATAGTTAGGGCCTGAGAAGTCAACGCCCGAAGCATAAAATGCAACATAAATAGAACAGTTTTTCCATCGTATAGAACGAATAATTGCAACCAGTGTGAAGGTAATGATCATTTCTACGTTCCGGGCTACTTAGGCGTCACTCTAGGGCGTTGCTCCACCACATCTAATAGCTACGGCCTTAGAAGTCAACCCCAGATGAATAAAATACAATAAAGATGCCACAGCTTTTCCATCGTATAAAACGAATAATTGCAGCCAGTGTGAAAGTTACGGTCATTTCTACTTTCCGGGCATCCTAGGCTTCACCCTAGGACGTTGTTCCACCAGATCGAACAGTTATGGCCTAAGAAGTCAACGCCAGAAGCATAAAATACAATATAAATATAACAGTTTTTCCATCGTATAAAACGAATGATAGCAACCAGTGTGAAAGTTATGGTCATTTCTACGTTCCGGGCAACCTAGGCTTCACTCTCGGGCGTTGCTCCACCAAATCGAATAGCTAGGGCCTTAGAAGTCAACGCCAGAAGCATAAAGTACAATTAAGATGCAAAAGTTTTTCCATCGTATAACAGGAATAACTGCAAACAGTGTGAAACTTATGGTCATTTCTCCGTTCCGGGCAACCTGGCTGCACCCTAGGGCGTTGTTCCACCAGACGTAATAGTTAGGGCCTAAGAAGTCAACGCCAGAAGCATAAAATACGATATAAATACAATAGCTTTTCCATCGTATAAAATGAATAATTGCAAACATTGTGAAAGTAATGGTCATTTCTACGTTCCGGCCGACCTAGGCGTCACTCTTGGGCGTTGCTCCACCACATCTAATAGCTACGGCCTTAGAAGTCAACCGCAGATGAATAAAATACAATAAAGATGCCACAGCTTTTCCATCGTCTAAAACGAATAATTGCAACCAGTGTGAAAGTTATGGTCATTTCTACTTTCTGGGCAACATAGGCTTCACTCTAGGGCGTTGCTCCACCAGATCAAACGGTTAGGGCCTTAGATGTCAACACCCGAAGCATAAAATACAAAATAAATAGAACAGTTTTTCTATCGTATAAAACGAATAATTGCTACCGGTGTGAAAGTTATGGTCATTTCTACGTCCCGCGCAACCTAGACTTCACTCTAGGGCGTCTCTCCACCAGATCGAATAGTTAGGTCCTTAGAAGTCAACGCCAGAAGCATAAAATACGATATAAATACAACAGCTTTTCCATCGTATAAAACGAATAGTTGCAACCAGTGTGGAAGTTATGGTCATTTCTACGTTCCGGACAACCTAGGCTTCACTCTAGGGCGTTGCTCCACCGGATCGAATAGTTAGGGCCTTAGAAGTCAACGCCAGAAGCACAAAATACAAAATAAATAAAACAATTTTTTCATCACATAAAACGAATAATTGCTACCAGTGTGAAAGTGATGGTCATTTCTACGTTCCGCGCAACCTAGGCTTCACCGTAGGGCACTGTTCCACCAGATCGAATAGCTACGGCCTTAGAAGTCAACGCCAGGAGCATAAAATACAATATAAATATAACAGCTTAGCCATCGTATAAAATGAATAATTGCAACCAGTGTGAACGCTATGGCCCTTTCTACGTTCAGGGCAACCTAGGCTTGGCTCTTGGTCGTTGCCCCACCAGATCGAACAGTTACGGGCTTAGAAGTCAACGCCCGAACCATAAAATACATTAAAGATACAACAGTTTTTCCATCGTATAACAGGAATAATTGCAATCAGTGTGAAAGTGATAGTCATTTCTACGCCCCGGGCTACCTAGGCTTCAATCTAGGGCGTTGTTCCACCACATCGAATAGTTAGTGCCTTAGAAGTCAACGCCAGAAGCATATAATACAATATAAGTGCAACAGCTTTTTCATCGTATAAAACGAATAGTTGCAACCAGTATGAAAGATATGGTCATTTCTACTTTCCGGGCAACCTATACTCCACCCTAGGGCGTTGCTCCAACAGATTGAATAGTTAGGGCCTTAAAAGTCAACGCCAGAAGCATAAAATACTATATAAATACAACAGCTTTTCCATCGTATAAAACGAATAATTGCAACCAGTGTGAAAGTAATGGTCACTTCTACGTACCGGGCAACCTAGGCTTCACTGTAGGTCGTTGTTCCACCAGATCGTATAGTTAGGGCCTAAGAAGTCAACGCCAGAAGCATAAAATACATTATAAGTATAACAGTTTTTCCATTGTTTAAACCGAATAATAGCAACCAGTGTGAAAGTTATGGTCATTTCTACGTTCCGGGCAGCCCAGGCTTCACTCTAGGGCGTTGCTCCACCAGATGGAATAGTTAGGGCCTTAGAAGTCAACGCCAGAAGCATAAAATACAATAAAGATGCAACAGTTTTTACATCGTATAACAGGAATAATTGCAACCAGTGTGAAGGTAATGGTATGTTCTACGTTCCGGGCAACCTATGCTTCACTCTAGGGCGGTGCTCTACCAGATTAAATAGTTAGGGACTAAGAAGTCAACGCCAGAAGCATAAAACACATTATAAATACAACAGCTTTTCCATCGTATATAATGTATATTTGCAAACAGTGTGAAAGTAATGGTCATTTCCATGTTCCGGGCAACCTAGTCTTCACTCTAGGGCGTTGTTCCACCAGATCGAATAGTTAGGGCCTATGAAGTCAATGCCAGAAGAATAAAATACAATACAAGTACAAAAGTTTTGCCATCGAATAAAATGAATAATTGCAAACATTGTGAAAGTAATGGTTATTTCTACGTTCCGGGCAACCTAGGCGTCACTCTAGGGCGTTGCTCCACCACACCTAATAGCTACGGCCTTAGAAGTCAACCCCCGATGAATAAAATACAATAAAGATGCCACAGCTTTTCCATCGTATAAAACGAATAATTGCAACCAGTGTGAAAGTTATTGTCATTTTTACTTACCGGGCAACCTAGGCTTCACCCTAGGGCGTTGTTCCACCAGATCGAATAGTTAGGGCCATTGAAGTCAACGCCAGAAGCATAAAATACAATATAAATGTAACAGTTTTTCCATCGTATAAAACGTATAATAGCAATCAGTGTGGAAGTTATGTTCATTTCAACTTTCCGGTCAATCTAGGTTTCACTCTAGGGCGATGCTCCACCAGATCAATCAGTTAGGGCCTTAGAAGTCAACGCCCGAAGCATAAAATGAAAAATAAATAGAACAGTTTTTCCATTGTATAAAATGAATAGTTGCAACCAGTTTGAAAGTGATGGTCATTTCTCCTTTCCGGGCAACCTTGGCTTCACTCTAGGGCGTTGCTCCACTAGATCGAATAGCTAGGGCCTTAGAAGTCAACGCCAGAAGCATAAAATACAATATAAATACAACAGTTTTTCCATCGTATAAAACGAATGATAGCAACCAGTGTGAAAGCTATTTTCATTTCTACGTTCCGGGCAACCTAGGCTTCACTCTAGGGCGTTGCTCCACCAGATCGAATAGTTAGGGCCTTAGAAGTCAACGCCCGAAGCATAAAATACAAAATAAATAGAACAGTTTTTCCATTGTATAAAACGAATAATTGCTACCAGTGTAAAAGTTATGGTCATTTCTACGTTCCGGGCAACCTAGGCTTCACCCTAGGGCGTTGTTCCACCAGATCGAATAGTTAGGGCCTAAGAAGTGAACGCCAGAAGTATAAAATACAATATAAATACAACACTTTTTCCATCATATAAAACGAATAACTGCAACCAGTATGAAAGTTATGGTCATTTCTACTTTCCGGGCAACCTAGGCTTCACGCTAGGGCGTTGCTCCAACAGATTGAATAGTTATGGCCTTAGAAGTCAATGCCCGAAGCATAAAATGAAATAAAAATACAACAGTTTTTCCATCGTGTAAAACGAATAATTGCTACCAGTGTGAAAGTTATGGTCATTTCTACTTTCCGGGCAACCTAGGCTTCACCCTAGGGCGTTGTTCCACCAGATGGAATAGTTAGAGCCTAAGAAGTCAACGACAGAAGCATAAAATACGATATAAATACAACAGCTTTTCCATCGTATAAAACGAATAATTGCAACCAGTGTGAAAGTTATGGTCATTTCTACGTTCCGGGCAACCTAGGCTTCACCCTAGGGCGTTGCTCCAACAGACTGAATAGTTAGGTCCTTAGAAGTCAACGCCAGAAGCATAAAATACGATATAAATACAACAGCTTTTCCATCGTATAAAAGGAATAATTGCAAACAGTGTGAAAGTTATGGTCATTTGTACATTCCGAGCAACCTAGGCTTCACTCTAGGGCGTTGCTCCACCTGATCGAATAGTTAGGGCCTTGGAAGTCAACGCCAGAAGCATAAAATACAATATAAACATAACAGTTTTTCCGTCGTCTAAAACGAATAATAGAAGCCAGTGTGAAAGTTATGGTCATTTCTACGTTCCGGGCAACAAAGGCTTCTCCCTAGGGCGTTGCTCCACCAGATCAAACAGTTAGGGCCTTAGAAGTCAACGCCCGAAGCATTAAATACAAAATAAATAGAACAGTTCTTCCATTTTATTAAACGAAAGATTGCTACCAGTGTGAAAGTTATGGTCATTGCTACGTTCCGCGCAACCTAGGTTTCACTCCAGGGCGTTGCTCCACCAGATCGAATAGTTACGGCCTAAGAAGTCAACGCCAGAAGCATAAAATACGATAAAGATGCAAAAGTTTTTCCATCGTATAAAACGAATAATTGCAACCAGTGTGAAAGTTATGGTCATTTCTACATTCCGAGCAACCTAGGCTTCACTCTAGGGCGCTGCTCCACCAGATCGAATAGTTAGGTCCTTAGAAGTCAACGCCAGAAGCATAAAATACGATATAAATACAACAGCATTTCCACCGTATTAAATGAGTAATTGCTAACAGTGTGAAAGTAGTGGTCATTTCTACGTTCCGAGCAACCTAGGTTTCACTCTAGGGCGGTGCTCCAACATATCGAATAGCTACGGCCTTAGAAGTCTACGACTGAAGCATAAAATACAATAAAAATACAACAGTCTTTTCATCGTATAACAGGATTAATTGCAACAAGCGTGATAGTAATGATCATTTCGGCGTTTCGGGCATCCTAGACTTATCTCTGAGGCATTGCTCCACCAGATCGAATAGTTAGGGCCTAAGAAGTCAACGCCAGAAGCATAAAATACAATATAAATACAACAGCTTTGCCATCGTATAAAATGAATAATTGCAAACAGTGCGAAAGATATGGACATTTCTACGTTCCGGTCTACCTAGGCTTCACTCTATGGCGTTCTTCCACCACATCGAAAAGCAACGGCCTCAGAAGTCAACGCCAGAAGCATAAAATACAATATAAATATAACAGTTTTTCCATCGTCTAAAACGAATAATAGCAACCAGTGTGATAGTTATGGTCATTTCTACGTTCCGGGCAACATAGGCTTCACTCTAGGGCGCTGCTCCACCAGATCAAACAGTTAGGGCCTTAGAAGTCAACGCCCGAAGCATTAAATACAATAAAGATGCAACAGTTTTTCCATCGTATAACAGGAATAACTGTAAACAGTGTGAAAGTAATGGTCATTTCTACGTTCCAGGCAACCTAGGCTTCACTCTAGGTCGTTGTTCCACCAGATCGTATAGTTAGGGCCTAAGAAGTCAACGCCAGAAGCATAAAATACATTATAAATATAACAGTTTTTCCATCGTATAAAATGAATAATAGCAATCAGTGTGGAAGTTATGTTCATTTCAACGTTCCGGTCAATCTCGGCTTCACTCTAGGGCGATGCTCCACCAGATCAATCAGTTAGGGCCTTAGAAGTCAACGCCCGAAGCATAAAATGAAAAATAAATAGAACAGTTTTTCCATTGTATAAAATGAATAGTTGCTACCGGTGTGAAGGTTATGGTCATTTCTACGTTCTGGGCAACCTAGGCTTCACTCTAGGGCGTTGTTCCGCCAGATCGAATAGTTAGGGCCTAAGCAGTGAACGCCAGAAGCATAAAATACAATATAAATACAACAGTTCTTCTATCATATAAAACGAATAATTGCAACCAGTATGAAAGTTATGGTCATTTCTACTTTCCGGGCAACCTAGGCTTCACCCTAGGGCGTTGTTCCACCAGATCGAATAGTTAAGGCCCAAGAAGTGAACGCCAGAAGCATAAAATACAATATAAATACAACAGTTTTTCCATCATATAAAACGAATAATTGCAGCCAGTATGAAAGTTATGGTCATTTCTACTTTCCGGGCAACCTAGGCTTCACCCTAGGGCGTTGTTCCACCAGATCGAATAGTTAAGGCCCAAGAAGTGAACGCCAGAAGCATAAAATACAATATAAATGCAACAGTTTTTCCATCGTATAAAACGAATAAGTGCGACCAGTATGAAACTTATGGTCATTTCTACTTTCCGAGCAACCTAGGCTCCACCCTAGGGCGTAGCTCCTACAGATTGAATAGTTAGGGCCTTAGAAGTCAACGCCCGAACCATAAAATGCAAAAAAAATACAACAATTTTTCCATCATATAACAGGAATAATTGCAAGCAGTTTGAAAGTGATGGTCATTTCTACGTACCGGGCACCCTAGGCTTCACTCTAGGGCGTTGCTCCACCAGATCGAATAGTTAGGGCCTTTGAAGTCAACGCCAGAAGCATAAAATACAATATAAATGTAACAGTTTTTCCATCGTATAAAACGAATAATAGCAATCAGTGTGGAAGTTATGTTCATTTCAACGTTCCGGTCAATCTAGGCTTCACTCTAGGGCGATGCTCCACCAGATCAATCAGTTAGGGCCTTAGAAGTCAACGCCCGAAGCATAAAATGAAAAATAAATAGAACAGTTTTTCCATTGTATAAAATGAATAGTTGCTACCGGTGTGAAGGTTATGGTCATTTCTACGTTCTGGGCAACCTAGGCTTCACTCTAGGGCGTTGTTCCGCCAGATCGAATAGTTAGGTTCTTAGAAGTCAACGCCAGAAGCATAAAATACGATATAAATACAACAGCATTTCCACCGTATTAAATGAATAATTGCAAACAGTGTGAAAGTAGTCGTCATTTCTACGTTCCGAGCAACCTAGGTTTCACTCTAGGGCGGTGCTCCAACATATCGAATAGCTACGGCCTTAGAAGTCTACGACTGATGCATAAAATACAATAAAAATACGACAGGCTTTTCATCGTATAACAGGATTAATTGCAGCAAGCGTGATAGTAATGATCATTTCGGCGTTTCGGGCATCCTAGACTTATCTCTGAGGCATTTCTCCACCAGATCGAATAGTTAGGGCCTAAGAAGTCAACGCCAGAAGCATAAAATACGATATAAATACAACAGCTTTTCCATCGTATAAAACGAATAATAGCAGCCAGTGTGAAAGTTATGGTCATTTCTACGTTCCGGGCAACCTAGGTTTCACTCTTTGGCGTTGCTCCACCACATTGAATAGCTACGGCCTCAGAAGTCAACACCTGAAGTCTAAAATACAATAAAAATACAACAGTCTTTCCATCCTATAACAGGAATAATTGCAACCCGTGTGAAGTTGATGGTCATTTCTGCGTTCCAGGCAACCTAGGCTTCACTCTAGGGCGTTGTTCCACCAGATCGAATAGTTAGGGCCTAAGAAGTCAACGCCAGAAGCATAAAATACAATATAAATATAACAGCTTTTCCATCGTATAAAACGAGTAATAGCAACCAGTGTGAAAGTTGTTGTCATTTCTACGTTCCGGGCAACCTAGGTTTCACTCTAGGGCGTTGCTCCACCAGATCAAACATTTAGGGCCTAAGAAGTCAACGCCAGAAGCATAAAATACGATATAAATACAACAGTTTTTCCATCGTATAAAACGAATAATTGCAACCAGTGTGATAGTAATGGTCATTTCTACGTTCCGAGCACCCTAGGCGTCACTCTAGGGCGTTGCTCTACGACATCTAATAGCTACGGCCTTAGAAGTCAACGACTGAAGCATAAAATACAATAAAAATACAACAGTCTTTTCATCGTATAACAGGAATAATTGCATCAAGCGTGAAAGTAATGATCATTTTGGCGTTTCGGGCATCCTAGACACAACTCGGAGGCATTGCTCCACCAGACCGAATAATTAGGGCCTTAGATGTCAACGCCAGAGGCATAAAATACGATATAAATACAACAGTTTTTCCAGCGTATAAAACGAATAATTGCAACCAGTATGAAACTTATGGTCATTTCTACTTTCCGTGCAACCTGGGCTTCACCCTAGGGCGTTGCTCCAACATATTGATAGTTAGGGCCTTAGAAGTCAACGCCCGAACCATAAAATGCAAAAAAAATACAACAGTGTTTCCATCATATAACAGGAATAATTGCAACCAGTTTGAAAGTGATGGCCAATTCTACGTTCCGGGCAACCTAGGCTTCACCCTAGCGCGTTGTTCCACCTGATCGAATAGGTAGCGCCTAAGAAGTGGACGCCAGAAGCATAAAATACGAAATAAATACAACAGCTTTTCCATCGTATTAAATGAATAATTGCAAACAGTGTGAAAGTTGTGGTCATTTCTACGTTCCGAGCAACCTAGGCTTCACTCTAGGGCGGTGCTCCACCATATCGAATAGCTACGGCCTTAGAAGCCTTCGCCTGAAGCATAAAATGCAATAAAAATACAACAGTCTTTTCATCGTATAACAGGAATAATTGCAACAAGCGTGAATGTAATGATCATTTCGGCGTTTCGGGCATCCTAGACTTAACTCGGAGACATTGCTCCACCAGATCGAATAATTAGGGCCTTAGAAGTAAACGCCAGAAGCATAAAATACAATATAAATACAACAGTTTTTCCATCGTGTAAAACGAATAACTGCAACCAGTGTGAGAGTAATGGTCCTTTCTACGTTCCGAGCGCCCTAGGCGTCACTCTAGGGCATTGCTCCACCACATCTAATAGCTACGGCCTTAGAAGACAACGCCAGAGGCATAAAATACGATATAAATACAACAGCTTTTCCATCGTATTAAATAAATAATTGCAAACAGTGTGAGAGTTGTGGTCATTTCTACGTTCCGAGCAACCTAGGCTTCACTCTAGGGCGGTGCTCCACCATATCGAATAGCTACGGCCTTGGAAGCCTACGCCTGAAGCATAAAATACAATAAACATACAACAGTCTTTTCATCGTATAACAGGAATAATTGCAACAAGCGTGAAAGTAATGATCATTTCGGCGTGTCGGGCATCCTAGACTCAACTCGGAGGCATTGCTCCACCAGACCGAATAATTAGGGCCTTAGAAGTCAACGCCAGAGGCATAAAATACGATATAAATACAACAGTTTTTCCATCGTATAAAACGAATAATTGCAACCAGTATGAAAATAATGGGCATTTCTACTTTCCGAGCAACCTAGGCTTCACCCTAGGGCGTTGCTCCAACATATTGATAGTTAGGGCCTTAGAAGTCAACGCCCGAACCATAAAATGCAAAAAAAATACAACAGTGTTTCCATCATATAACAGGAATAATTGCAACCAGTTTGAAAGTGATGGCCAATTCTACGTTCCGGGCAACCTAGGTTTCACTCCAGGGCGTTGCTCCACCAGATCGAATAGTTACGGCCTGAGAAGTCAACGCAAGAAGCATAAAATACGATATAAATATAACAGCTTATCCATCGTATAAAACGAATAATTGCTACCAGTGTAAAAGTTATGGTCATTTCTACGTTCCGGGCAACCTAGGCTTCACCCTAGGACGTTGTTCCACCAGATCGAATAGGTAGGGCCTAAGAAGTGAACGCCAGAAGCATAAAATACGATATAAATGTCACAGCTTATCCATCGTATAAAACGAATAATCCCTACCAGTGTAAAAGTTATGGTCATTTCTACGTTCTGGGCAACCTAGGCTTCACCCTAGCGCGTTGTTCCACCAGATCGAATAGGTAGCGCCTAAGAAGTGGACGCCAGAAGCATAAAATACGAAATGAATACAACAGCTTTTCCATCGTATTAAATGAATAATTGCAAACAGTGTGAAAGTTGTGGTCATTTCTACGTTCCGAGCAACCTAGGCTTCACTCTAGGGTGGTGCTCCACCATATCGAATAGCTACGGCCTTAGAAGCCTACGCCTGAAGCATAAAATGCAATAAAAATACAACAGTCTTTTCATCGTATAACAGGAATAATTGCAACAAGCGTGAATGTAATGATCATTTCGGCGTTTCGGGCATCCTAGACTTAACTCGGAGACATTGCTCCACCAGATCGAATAATTAGGGCCTTAGAAGTCAACGCCAGAAGCATAAAATACAATATAAATACAACAGTTTTTCCATCGTGTAAAACGAATAACTGCAACCAGTGTGAAAGTAATGGTCCTTTCTACGTTCCGAGCGCCCTAGGCGTCACTCTAGGGCATTGCTCCACCACATCTAATAGCTACGGCCTTAGAAGACAACGCCAGAGGCATAAAATACGATATAAATACAACAGCTTTTCCATCGTATTAAATGAATAATTGCAAACAGTGTGAAAGTTGTGGTCATTTCTACGTTCCGAGCAACCTAGGCTTCACTCTAGGGCGGTGCTCCACCATATCGAATAGCTACGGCCTTGGAAGCCTACGACTGAAGCATAAAATACAATAAAAATACAACAGTCTTTTCATCGTATAACAGGAATAATTGCAACAAGCGTGAAAGTAATGATCATTTCGGCGTTTCGGGCATCCTAGACTCAACTCGGCGGCATTGCTCCACCAGATCGAATAATTAGGGCCTTAGAAGTCCACGCAAGAAGCATAAAATGCAATATAAATACAACAGTTTTTCCATCGTATAAAACGAATAATTGCAACCAGTGTGAAAGTTATGGTCACTTCTACGTTCCGGGCAACCTAGGCTTCACCCTAGGGCGTTGTTCCACCAGATGGAATTTTTTAGGGCCTAAGAGATCAACGCCAGAAGCTTAAAATACGATATAAATACACCAGCTTTACCATCGTATAAAACGAATAATTGCAACCAGTTTGAAAGTGATGGATATTTCTACGTACCGGGCACCCTAGGCTTCACTCTAGGGCGTTGCTCCACCAGATCGAATTGTTAGGGCCTTAGAAGTCAAGGCCCGAAGCATAAAATACAAAATAAAGACAACAGTTTTTCCATCGTATAAAACTAATAATTGCTACCAGTGTGAAAGTTATCGTCATTTGAACTTTCCGGGCAACCTACGCTTCACCCTAGGGCGTTGTTCCACCAGATGGAATAGTTAGGGCCTAAGAAGTCAACGCCAGAAACATAAAATACGATATAAATGCAACAGCTTTTCCATCGTACAAAACGAATAATTGCAACCGGTGTGAAAGTTATGGTCATTTCTGCGTTCCGGGCAACCTAGGCTTCACCCTAGGGCGTTGCTCCAACAGATTGAATAGTTAGGGCCTTAGAAGTCAATGCCCGAAGCATAAAATGCAATAAAAATACAACAGTTTTTCCATCGTATAGCAGGAATCATTTGCAACCAGTGTGATAGTAGTGGTCATTTCTACGTTCCGGGCAACCTAGGTTTCACTCCAGGACGTTGCTCCACCAGATCGAATTGTTAGGGCCTTAGAAGTCAACGCCCGAAGCATAAAATACAAAATAAAGACAACAGTCTTTCCATCGTATAAAACTAATAATTGCTACCAGTGTGAAAGTTATCGTCATTTGTACTTTCCGGGCAACCTACGCTTCACCCTAGGGCGTTGTTCCACCAGATGGAATAGTTAGGGCCTAAGAAGTCAACGCCAGAAACATAAAATACGATATAAATGCAACAGCTTTTCCATCGTACAAAACGAATAATTGCAACCGGTGTGCAAGTGATGGTCATTTCTACGTTCCAGGCAACGTAGGCTTCACCCTAGTCCGTTGCTCCAACAGATTGAATAGTTAGGGCTTCAGAAGTCAATGCCCGAAGCATAAAATGCAATAAAAATACAACAGTTTTTCCATCGTAAAGCAGGAATCATTTGCAACCAGTGTGATAGTAGTGGTCATTTCTACGTTCCGGGCAACCTAGGTATCACTCCAGGGCGTTGCTCCACCAGATCGAATAGTTACGGCCTAAGAAGTCAACGCCAGAAGCATATAATACGATAAAGATGCAACAGTTTTTCCATCGTATAAAACGAATAATTGCAACCAGTGTGAAAGTTATGGTCATTTCTACATTCCGAGCAACATAGGCTTCACTCTAGGGCGTTGCTCCACCAGATCGAAATGTTAGGGCCTAAGAAGTCAACGCCCGAAGCATAAAATACGATATAAATACAACTGCTTTTCCATCGTATTAAATGTATAATTGCAAACAGTGTGCAAGTAATGGTCATTTCTACGTTCTCGGCAACCTAGGCTTCACTCTACGGCGTTGTTCCACCAGATCGAATAGTTAGGGCCTAAGAAGTCAACACCAAAAGAATAAAATACAAAATAAATACAACAGTTTTTCTATCCTATAACAGGAATAATTGCAACCCGTGTGCAAGTGATAGTCATTTCTACGTTCCGGGCAACCTAGGCTTCACTCTAGGGCGTTGTTGCACCAGATCGAATAGTTAGGGCCTAAGAAGTGATCGCCAGAAGCATAAAATACAATATAAATACAACAGCTTTTCCATCATATAACAGGAATAATTGCAACCAGTTTGAAAGTGATAGTCATTTCTACGTACCGGGCAACCTAGGCTTCACTCTAGGGCGTTGCTCCACCAGATCGAATAGTTAGGGCCTTAGAAGTCAACGCCCGAAGCATAAAATACAAAATAAATAGAACAGTCTTTCCATCGTATAAAACGAATAATTGCTACCAGTGTGAAAGTTATGGTCATTTCTTGTTTCCGGGCAACCTAGGCTACACCCTAGGGCGTTGTTCCACCAGATGGAATAGTTAGGGCCTAAGAGGTCAGCGCCAGAAGCATAAAACACGAAATAAATACAACAGCTTTTCCATCGTATAAAACGAATAATTGCAACCAGTTTGAAAGTGATGGTCATTTTTACGTACCGGGCAACCTAGGCTTCACTCTAGGGCGTTGCTCCACCAGATCGAATAGATAGGGCCCTAGAAGTCAACGCCCGAAGCATAAAATACAAAATAAATTGAACAGTTTTTCCATCGTATAAAACGAATAATTGCAACCAGTGTGAAAGTTATGGTCACTTCTACGTTCCGGGCATCCTAGACCTCACTCTAGGGCGTTGCTCCACCAGATCGAATAATTAGGGCCTTAGAAGTCAACGCCCGAAGCATAAAATGCGATATAAATACAACAGCTTTTCCATCGTATTAAATGAATAATTGCAACCAGTTTGAAAGTTATGGTCATTTCTACGTACCGGGCAACCTAGGCTTCACTCTAGCGCGTTGCTCCACCAGATCGAATAGTTAGGGCCTTAGAAGTCAACGCCCGAAGCATAAAATACAAAATAAATAGAACAGTCTTTCAATCGTATAAAACGAATAATTGCTACCAGTGTGAAAGTTATGGTCATTTCTAGTTTCCGGGCAACCTAGGCTACACCCTAGGGCGTTGTTCCACCAGATGGAATAGTTAGGGCCTAAGAGGTCAGCGCCAGAAGCATAAAATACGAAATAAATACAATAGCTTTTCATCGTATAAAACGAATAATTGCAAACAGTTTGAAAGTGATGGTCATTTTTACGTACCGGGCAACCTAGGCATCACTCTAGGGCGTTGCTCCACCAGATCGAATAGTTAGGGCCCTAGAAGTCAACGCCCGAAGCATAAAATACAATATAAATACAACGGTTTTTCCATCGTATAAAACGAATAATTGCAACCAGTATGAAACTGATGGTCATTTCTACTTTCCGAGCAACCTAGGCTTCACCCTATGGTGTTGCTCCAACAGATTGAATAGTTAGGGCCCTAGAAGTCAACGCCCGAACCATACAATGCAAAAAAAATACAACAGTGTTTCCATCATATAACAGGAATAATTGCAACCAGTTTGAAAGTGATGGCCAATTCTACGTTCCGGGCAACCTAGGTTTCACTCCAGGGCATTGCTCCACCAGACCGAATAATTAGGGCCTTAGAAGTCAACGCCAGAGGCATAAAATACGATATAAATACAACAGTTTTTCCATCGTATAAAACGAATAATTGCAACCAGTATGAAAATAATGGTCATTTCTACTTTCCGAGCAACCTAGGCTTCACCCTAGGGCGTTGCTCCAACATATTGATAGTTAGGGCCTTAGAAGTCAACGCCCGAACCATAAAATGCAAAAAAAATACAACAGTGTTTCCATCATATAACAGGAATAATTGCAACCAGTTTGAAAGTGATGGCCAATTCTACGTTCCGGGCAACCTAGGTTTCACTCCAGGGCGTTGCTCCACCAGATCGAATAGTTACGGCCTGAGAAGTCAACGCAAGAAGCATAAAATACGATATAAATATAACAGCTTATCCATCGTATAAAACGAATAATTGCTACCAGTGTAAAAGTTATGGTCATTTCTACGTTCCGGGCAACCTAGGCTTCACCCTAGGACGTTGTTCCACCAGATCGAATAGGTAGGGCCTAAGAAGTGAACGCCAGAAGCATAAAATACGATATAAATGTCACAGCTTATCCATCGTATAAAACGAATAATCCCTACCAGTGTAAAAGTTATGGTCATTTCTACGTTCTGGGCAACCTAGGCTTCACCCTAGCGCGTTGTTCCACCAGATCGAATAGGTAGCGCCTAAGAAGTGGACGCCAGAAGCATAAAATACGAAATGAATACAACAGCTTTTCCATCGTATTAAATGAATAATTGCAAACAGTGTGAAAGTTGTGGTCATTTCTACGTTCCGAGCAACCTAGGCTTCACTCTAGGGTGGTGCTCCACCATATCGAATAGCTACGGCCTTAGAAGCCTACGCCTGAAGCATAAAATGCAATAAAAATACAACAGTCTTTTCATCGTATAACAGGAATAATTGCAACAAGCGTGAATGTAATGATCATTTCGGCGTTTCGGGCATCCTAGACTTAACTCGGAGACATTGCTCCACCAGATCGAATAATTAGGGCCTTAGAAGTCAACGCCAGAAGCATAAAATACAATATAAATACAACAGTTTTTCCATCGTGTAAAACGAATAACTGCAACCAGTGTGAAAGTAATGGTCCTTTCTACGTTCCGAGCGCCCTAGGCGTCACTCTAGGGCATTGCTCCACCACATCTAATAGCTACGGCCTTAGAAGACAACGCCAGAGGCATAAAATACGATATAAATACAACAGCTTTTCCATCGTATTAAATGAATAATTGCAAACAGTGTGAAAGTTGTGGTCATTTCTACGTTCCGAGCAACCTAGGCTTCACTCTAGGGCGGTGCTCCACCATATCGAATAGCTACGGCCTTGGAAGCCTACGCCTGAAGCATAAAATACAATAAAAATACAACAGTCTTTTCATCGTATAACAGGAATAATTGCAACAAGCGTGAAAGTAATGATCATTTCGGCGTTTCGGGCATCCTAGACTCAACTCGGCGGCATTGCTCCACCGGATCGAATAATTAGGGCCTTAGAAGTCCACGCAAGAAGCATAAAATGCAATATAAATACAACAGTTTTTCCATCGTATAAAACGAATAATTGCAACCAGTGTGAAAGTTATGGTCACTTCTACGTTCCGGGCAACCTAGGCTTCACCCTAGGGCGTTGTTCCACCAGATGGAATTTTTTAGGGCCTAAGAGATCAACGCCAGAAGCTTAAAATACGATATAAATACACCAGCTTTACCATCGTATAAAACGAATAATTGCAACCAGTTTGAAAGTGAGGGATATTTCTACGTACCGGGCACCCTAGGCTCCACTCTAGGGCGTTGCTCCACCAGATCGAATTGTTAGGGCCTTAGAAGTCAAGGCCCGAAGCATAAAATACAAAATAAAGACAACAGTTTTTCCATCGTATAAAACTAATAATTGCTACCAGTGTGAAAGTTATCGTCATTTGAACTTTCCGGGCAACCTACGCTTCACCCTAGGGCGTTGTTCCACCAGATGGAATAGTTAGGGCCTAAGAAGTCAACGCCAGAAACATAAAATACGATATAAATGCAACAGCTTTTCCATCGTACAAAACGAATAATTGCAACCGGTGTGAAAGTTATGGTCATTTCTGCGTTCCGGGCAACCTAGGCTTCACCCTAGGGCGTTGCTCCAACAGATTGAATAGTTAGGGACTTAGAAGTCAATGCCCGAAGCATAAAATGCAATAAAAATACAACAGTTTTTCCATCGTATAGCAGGAATCATTTGCAACCAGTGTGATAGTAGTGGTCATTTCTACGTTCCGGGCAACCTAGGTTTCACTCCAGGGCGTTGCTCCACCAGATCGAATTGTTAGGGCCTTAGAAGTCAACGCCCGAAGCATAAAATACAAAATAAAGACAACAGTTTTTCCATCGTATAAAACGAATAATTGCAACCAGTGTGAAAGTTATGGTCATTTCTACATTCCGAGCAACCTAGGCTTCACCCTAGGGCGTTGCTCCACCAGATCGAATAGTTAGGTCCTTAGAAGTCAACGCCAGAAGCATAAAATACGATATAAATACAACAGCTTTTCCATCGTATAAAAGGAATAATAGCAAACAGTGTGAAAGTAATGGTCATTTCCATGTTCCGGGCAACCTAGTCTTCACTCTAGGGCGTTGTTCCACCAGATCGAATAGTTAGGGCCTAAGAAGTCAAAGCCAGAAGAATAAAATACAATATAAGTACAAATGTTTTTCCATCGTATAAAATGAATAATTGCAAACATTGTGAAAGTAATGGTCATTTCTACGTTCCGGGCAACCTAGGCGTCACCCTAGGGCGTTGCTTCACCAGATCGAATAGTTAGGTCCTTAGAAGTCAACACCAGAAGCATAAAATACGATATAAATACAACAGTCTTTCCATCCTATAACAGGAATAATTGCAACCCGTGTGCAAGTGATGGTCATTTCTACGTTCCAGGCAACCTAGGCTTCACCCTAGTCCGTTGCTCCAACAGATTGAATAGTTAGGGCTTCAGAAGTCAATGCCCGAAGCATAAAATGCAATAAAAATACAACAGTTTTTCCATCGTAAAGCAGGAATCATTTGCAACCAGTGTGATAGTAGTGGTCATTTCTACGTTCCGGGCAACCTAGGTATCACTCCAGGGCGTTGCTCCACCAGATCGAATAGTTACGGCCTAAGAAGTCAACGCCAGAAGCATATAATACGATAAAGATGCAACAGTTTTTCCATCGTATAAAACGAATAATTGCAACCAGTGTGAAAGTTATGGTCATTTCTACATTCCGAGCAACATAGGCTTCACTCTAGGGCGTTGCTCCACCAGATCGAAATGTTAGGGCCTAAGAAGTCAACGCCCGAAGCATAAAATACGATATAAATACAACTGCTTTTCCATCGTATTAAATGTATAATTGCAAACAGCGTGCAAGTAATGGTCATTTCTACGTTCTCGGCAACCTAGGCTTCACTCTACGGCGTTGTTCCACCAGATCGAATAGTTAGGGCCTAAGAAGTCAACACCAAAAGAATAAAATACAAAATAAATACAACAGTTTTTCTATCCTATAACAGGAATAATTGCAACCCGTGTGCAAGTGATAGTCATTTCTACGTTCCGGGCAACCTAGGCTTCACTCTAGGGCGTTGTTGCACCAGATCGAATAGTTAGGGCCTAAGAAGTGATCGCCAGAAGCATAAAATACAATATAAATACAACAGCTTTTCCATCATATAACAGGAATAATTGCAACCAGTTTGAAAGTGATAGTCATTTCTACGTACCGGGCAACCTAGGCTTCACTCTAGGGCGTTGCTCCACCAGATCGAATAGTTAGGGCCTTAGAAGTCAACGCCCGAAGCATAAAATACAAAATAAATAGAACAGTCTTTCCATCGTATAAAACGAATAATTGCTACCAGTGTGAAAGTTATGGTCATTTCTTGTTTCCGGGCAACCTAGGCTACACCCTAGGGCGTTGTTCCACCAGATGGAATAGTTAGGGCCTAAGAGGTCAGCGCCAGAAGCATAAAACACGAAATAAATACAACAGCTTTTCCATCGTATAAAACGAATAATAGCAACCAGTGTGAAAGTTATGGTCATTTCTACGTTCCGGGCAACCTTGGCTTCACTCTAGGGCGTTGCTCCACCAGATCAAACAGTTAGGGCCTTAGAAGTCAACTCCCGAAGCATTAAATACAAAATAAATAGAACAGTTTTTCCATTGTATAAAACGAATAATTGCTACCAGTGTAAAAGTTATGGTCATTTCTACGTTCCGGGCAACCTAGGCTTTACCCTAGGCCGCTGTTCCACCAGATCGAATAGTGAGGGCCTAAGAAGTGAACTCCAGAAGCATAAAATACAATATAAATACAACAGTTTTTCCATCATATAAAACGGATAAATGCAAGCAGTATGAAAGTTATGGTCATTTCTACTTTCCGGGCAACCTAGGCTTTACCGTATGGCGTTGCTCCAACAGATTGAATAGTTAGGGCATTAGAAGTCAACGCCCGAACCATAAAATGCAAAAAAAATACAACAGTTCTTCCATCCTATAACAGGAATAATTGCAACCAGTTTGAAAGTGATGTCCAATTCTACGTTCCGGGCAACCTAGGTTTCACTCCGAGGCGTTGCTCCACCAGACCGAATAGTTACGGCCTAAGAAGTCAACGCCAGAAGCATAAAATACGATATAAATACAACAGTTTTTCCATCGTATAAAACGAATAATTGCAATCAGTGTGAAAGTAATGGTCATTTCTACGTTCCGAGCACACTAGGCGTCACTCTAGGGCGTTGCTCCACCACATCTAATAGCTACGGCCTTAGAAGTCAACGCCAGAGGCATAAATACACTATAAATACAACAGCGTTTCCATCGAATAAAACGAATAATTGCAACCAGTGTGAAACTTATGGTCATTTCTACATTCCGAGCAACCTAGGCTTCACCCTAGGGCGTTGCTCCACCAGATCGAATAGTTAGGCTCTTAGAAGTAAACGCCAGAAGCATAAAATACGATATAAATACAACAGCTTTTCCATCGTATAAAAGGAATAATTGCAAACAGTGTGAAAGTAATGGTCATTTCTACGTTCCGGGCAACCTAGGCTTCACTCTACGGCGTTGTTCCACCAGATCGGATAGTTAGGGCCTAAGAAGTCAACACCAGAAGAATAAAATACAAAATAAATACAACAGCCTTTACACCGTATAAAACGAATAATTGCAACCTGTGTGAAGGTTATGGTCATATCTACGTTCCGGGCAACCTAGGCTTCACTGTAGCGCGTTGCTCCACCAGATCGAAATGTTAGGGCCTAAGAAGTCAACGCCCGAAGCATAAAATACGGTATAAATACAACAGCTTTTCCATCGTATTAAATGAATAATTGCAAACAGTGTGCAAGTAATGGTCATTTCTACGTTCCGGGCAACCTAGGCTTCACTCTAGGGCGTTGTTGCACCAGATCGAATAGTTAGGGCCTAAGAAGTGATCGCCAGAAGCATAAAATACAATATAAATACAACAGTTTTTCCATCATATAACACGAGTAAATGCAACCAGTGTGGAAGTTATGGTCATTTCTAAATTCCGAGCAACATAGGCTTTACTCTAGGGCGTTGCTCCACCAGATCGAAATGTTAGGGCCTAAGAAGTCAACGCCCGAAGCATAAAATACGATATAAATACAACAGCTTTTCCATCGTATTAAATGTATAATTGCAAACAGTGTGCAAGTAATGGTCATTTCTACGTTCCGGGCAACCTAGGCTTCACTCTAGGGCGTTGTTGCACCAGATCCAATAGTTAGGGCCTAAGAAGTGATCGCCAGAAGCATAAAATACAATATAAATACAACAGTTTTTCCATCATATAACAGGAATAATTGCAACCAGTTTGAAAGTGATGGTCATTTCTACGTACCGGGCAACCTAGGCTTCACTCTAGGGTGTTGCTCCACCAGATCGAATAGTTAGGGCCTTAGAAGTCAACGCCCGAAGCATAAAATACAAAATAAATAGAACAGTCTTTCCATCGTATAAAACGAATAATTGCTACCAGTGTGAAAGTTATGGTCATTTCTTGTTTCCGGGCAACCCAGGCTACACCCTAGGGCGTTGTTCCACCAGATGGAATAGTTAGGGCCTAAGATGTCAGCGCCAGAAGCATAAAATACGAAATAAATACAACAGCTTTTCGATCGTATAAAACGAATAATTGCAACCAGTTTGAAAGTGATGGTCATTCTTACGTACCGGGCAACCTAGGCTTCACTCTAGGGCGTGGCTTCACCAGATCCAATAGTTAGGGCCCTAGAAGTCAACGCCCGGAGCATAAAATACAAAATAAATTGAACTGTTTTTCCATCGTATAAAACGAATAATTGCAACCAGTGTGAAAGTTATGGTCACTTCTACGTTCCGGGCAACCTAGACCTCACTCTAGGGCGTTGCTCCACCAGATCGAATAATTAGGGCCTTAGAAGTCAACGCCCGAAGCATAAAATACGATATAAATACAACAGCTTTTCCATCGTATTAAATGAATAATTGCAAACAGTGTGCAAGTAGTGGTCATTTCTACGTTCTCGGCAACCTAGGCTTCACTCTACGGCGTTGTTCCACCAGATCGAATAGTTAGGGCCTAAGAAGTCAACACCAAAAGAATAAAATACAAAATAAATACAACAGTTTTTCTATCCTATAACAGGAATAATTGCAACCCGTGTGCAAGTGATGGTCATTTCTGCGTTCCGGGCAACCTAGGCTTCACTCTAGGGCGTTGCTGCACCAGATCGAATAGTTAGGGTCTAAGAAGTGAACGCCAGAAGCATAAAATACAATATAAATACAACAGATTTTCCATCATATAACAGGAATAATTGCAACCAGTTTGAAAGTGATGGTCATTTCTACGTACCGGGCAACCTAGGCTTCACTCTAGGGCGTTGCTCCACCAGATCGAATAGTTAGGGCCTTAGAAGTCAACGCCCGAAGCATAAAATGCGATATAAATACAACAGCTTTTCCATCGTATTAAATGAATAATTGCAACCAGTTTGAAAGTTATGGTCATTTCTACGTACCGGGCAACCTAGGCTTCACTCTAGCGCGTTGCTCCACCAGATCGAATAGTTAGGGCCTTAGAAGTCAACGCCCGAAGCATAAAATACAAAATAAATAGAACAGTCTTTCAATCGTATAAAACGAATAATTGCTACCAGTGTGAAAGTTATGGTCATTTCTAGTTTCCGGGCAACCTAGGCTACACCCTAGGGCGTTGTTCCACCAGATGGAATAGTTAGGGCCTAAGAGGTCAGCGCCAGAAGCATAAAATACGAAATAAATACAATAGCTTTTCATCGTATAAAACGAATAATTGCAAACAGTTTGAAAGTGATGGTCATTTTTACGTACCGGGCAACCTAGGCATCACTCTAGGGCGTTGCTCCACCAGATCGAATAGTTAGGGCCCTAGAAGTCAACGCCCGAAGCATAAAATACAATATAAATACAACGGTTTTTCCATCGTATAAAACGAATAATTGCAACCAGTATGAAACTGATGGTCATTTCTACTTTCCGAGCAACCTAGGCTTCACCCTATGGTGTTGCTCCAACAGATTGAATAGTTAGGGCCCTAGAAGTCAACGCCCGAACCATACAATGCAAAAAAAATACAACAGTGTTTCCATCATATAACAGGAATAATTGCAACCAGTTTGAAAGTGATGGCCAATTCTACGTTCCGGGCAACCTAGGTTTCACTCCAGGGCATTGCTCCACCAGACCGAATAATTAGGGCCTTAGAAGTCAACGCCAGAGGCATAAAATACGATATAAATACAACAGTTTTTCCATCGTATAAAACGAATAATTGCAACCAGTATGAAAATAATGGTCATTTCTACTTTCCGAGCAACCTAGGCTTCACCCTAGGGCGTTGCTCCAACATATTGATAGTTAGGGCCTTAGAAGTCAACGCCCGAACCATAAAATGCAAAAAAAATACAACAGTGTTTCCATCATATAACAGGAATAATTGCAACCAGTTTGAAAGTGATGGCCAATTCTACGTTCCGGGCAACCTAGGTTTCACTCCAGGGCGTTGCTCCACCAGATCGAATAGTTACGGCCTGAGAAGTCAACGCAAGAAGCATAAAATACGATATAAATATAACAGCTTATCCATCGTATAAAACGAATAATTGCTACCAGTGTAAAAGTTATGGTCATTTCTACGTTCCGGGCAACCTAGGCTTCACCCTAGGACGTTGTTCCACCAGATCGAATAGGTAGGGCCTAAGAAGTGAACGCCAGAAGCATAAAATACGATATAAATGTCACAGCTTATCCATCGTATAAAACGAATAATCCCTACCAGTGTAAAAGTTATGGTCATTTCTACGTTCTGGGCAACCTAGGCTTCACCCTAGCGCGTTGTTCCACCAGATCGAATAGGTAGCGCCTAAGAAGTGGACGCCAGAAGCATAAAATACGAAATGAATACAACAGCTTTTCCATCGTATTAAATGAATAATTGCAAACAGTGTGAAAGTTGTGGTCATTTCTACGTTCCGAGCAACCTAGGCTTCACTCTAGGGTGGTGCTCCACCATATCGAATAGCTACGGCCTTAGAAGCCTACGCCTGAAGCATAAAATGCAATAAAAATACAACAGTCTTTTCATCGTATAACAGGAATAATTGCAACAAGCGTGAATGTAATGATCATTTCGGCGTTTCGGGCATCCTAGACTTAACTCGGAGACATTGCTCCACCAGATCGAATAATTAGGGCCTTAGAAGTCAACGCCAGAAGCATAAAATACAATATAAATACAACAGTTTTTCCATCGTGTAAAACGAATAACTGCAACCAGTGTGAAAGTAATGGTCCTTTCTACGTTCCGAGCGCCCTAGGCGTCACTCTAGGGCATTGCTCCACCACATCTAATAGCTACGGCCTTAGAAGACAACGCCAGAGGCATAAAATACGATATAAATACAACAGCTTTTCCATCGTATTAAATGAATAATTGCAAACAGTGTGAAAGTTGTGGTCATTTCTACGTTCCGAGCAACCTAGGCTTCACTCTAGGGCGGTGCTCCACCATATCGAATAGCTACGGCCTTGGAAGCCTACGCCTGAAGCATAAAATACAATAAAAATACAACAGTCTTTTCATCGTATAACAGGAATAATTGCAACAAGCGTGAAAGTAATGATCATTTCGGCGTTTCGGGCATCCTAGACTCAACTCGGCGGCATTGCTCCACCGGATCGAATAATTAGGGCCTTAGAAGTCCACGCAAGAAGCATAAAATGCAATATAAATACAACAGTTTTTCCATCGTATAAAACGAATAATTGCAACCAGTGTGAAAGTTATGGTCACTTCTACGTTCCGGGCAACCTAGGCTTCACCCTAGGGCGTTGTTCCACCAGATGGAATTTTTTAGGGCCTAAGAGATCAACGCCAGAAGCTTAAAATACGATATAAATACACCAGCTTTACCATCGTATAAAACGAATAATTGCAACCAGTTTGAAAGTGAGGGATATTTCTACGTACCGGGCACCCTAGGCTCCACTCTAGGGCGTTGCTCCACCAGATCGAATTGTTAGGGCCTTAGAAGTCAAGGCCCGAAGCATAAAATACAAAATAAAGACAACAGTTTTTCCATCGTATAAAACTAATAATTGCTACCAGTGTGAAAGTTATCGTCATTTGAACTTTCCGGGCAACCTACGCTTCACCCTAGGGCGTTGTTCCACCAGATGGAATAGTTAGGGCCTAAGAAGTCAACGCCAGAAACATAAAATACGATATAAATGCAACAGCTTTTCCATCGTACAAAACGAATAATTGCAACCGGTGTGAAAGTTATGGTCATTTCTGCGTTCCGGGCAACCTAGGCTTCACCCTAGGGCGTTGCTCCAACAGATTGAATAGTTAGGGACTTAGAAGTCAATGCCCGAAGCATAAAATGCAATAAAAATACAACAGTTTTTCCATCGTATAGCAGGAATCATTTGCAACCAGTGTGATAGTAGTGGTCATTTCTACGTTCCGGGCAACCTAGGTTTCACTCCAGGGCGTTGCTCCACCAGATCGAATTGTTAGGGCCTTAGAAGTCAACGCCCGAAGCATAAAATACAAAATAAAGACAACAGTTTTTCCATCGTATAAAACGAATAATTGCAACCAGTGTGAAAGTTATGGTCATTTCTACATTCCGAGCAACCTAGGCTTCACCCTAGGGCGTTGCTCCACCAGATCGAATAGTTAGGTCCTTAGAAGTCAACGCCAGAAGCATAAAATACGATATAAATACAACAGCTTTTCCATCGTATAAAAGGAATAATAGCAAACAGTGTGAAAGTAATGGTCATTTCCATGTTCCGGGCAACCTAGTCTTCACTCTAGGGCGTTGTTCCACCAGATCGAATAGTTAGGGCCTAAGAAGTCAAAGCCAGAAGAATAAAATACAATATAAGTACAAATGTTTTTCCATCGTATAAAATGAATAATTGCAAACATTGTGAAAGTAATGGTCATTTCTACGTTCCGGGCAACCTAGGCGTCACCCTAGGGCGTTGCTTCACCAGATCGAATAGTTAGGTCCTTAGAAGTCAACACCAGAAGCATAAAATACGATATAAATACAACAGTCTTTCCATCCTATAACAGGAATAATTGCAACCCGTGT
The DNA here is from genome assembly GCF_051401765.1 of Calliopsis andreniformis. Classification (NCBI taxonomy): domain Eukaryota; kingdom Metazoa; phylum Arthropoda; class Insecta; order Hymenoptera; family Andrenidae; genus Calliopsis; species Calliopsis andreniformis. The sequence continues at coordinate 6,670,453 of NW_027480433.1, forward strand.
GCAAGTGATGGTCATTTCTACGTTCCAGGCAACCTAGGCTTCACCCTAGTCCGTTGCTCCAACAGATTGAATAGTTAGGGCTTCAGAAGTCAATGCCCGAAGCATAAAATGCAATAAAAATACAACAGTTTTTCCATCGTAAAGCAGGAATCATTTGCAACCAGTGTGATAGTAGTGGTCATTTCTACGTTCCGGGCAACCTAGGTATCACTCCAGGGCGTTGCTCCACCAGATCGAATAGTTACGGCCTAAGAAGTCAACGCCAGAAGCATATAATACGATAAAGATGCAACAGTTTTTCCATCGTATAAAACGAATAATTGCAACCAGTGTGAAAGTTATGGTCATTTCTACATTCCGAGCAACATAGGCTTCACTCTAGGGCGTTGCTCCACCAGATCGAAATGTTAGGGCCTAAGAAGTCAACGCCCGAAGCATAAAATACGATATAAATACAACTGCTTTTCCATCGTATTAAATGTATAATTGCAAACAGCGTGCAAGTAATGGTCATTTCTACGTTCTCGGCAACCTAGGCTTCACTCTACGGCGTTGTTCCACCAGATCGAATAGTTAGGGCCTAAGAAGTCAACACCAAAAGAATAAAATACAAAATAAATACAACAGTTTTTCTATCCTATAACAGGAATAATTGCAACCCGTGTGCAAGTGATAGTCATTTCTACGTTCCGGGCAACCTAGGCTTCACTCTAGGGCGTTGTTGCACCAGATCGAATAGTTAGGGCCTAAGAAGTGATCGCCAGAAGCATAAAATACAATATAAATACAACAGCTTTTCCATCATATAACAGGAATAATTGCAACCAGTTTGAAAGTGATAGTCATTTCTACGTACCGGGCAACCTAGGCTTCACTCTAGGGCGTTGCTCCACCAGATCGAATAGTTAGGGCCTTAGAAGTCAACGCCCGAAGCATAAAATACAAAATAAATAGAACAGTCTTTCCATCGTATAAAACGAATAATTGCTACCAGTGTGAAAGTTATGGTCATTTCTTGTTTCCGGGCAACCTAGGCTACACCCTAGGGCGTTGTTCCACCAGATGGAATAGTTAGGGCCTAAGAGGTCAGCGCCAGAAGCATAAAACACGAAATAAATACAACAGCTTTTCCATCGTATAAAACGAATAATAGCAACCAGTGTGAAAGTTATGGTCATTTCTACGTTCCGGGCAACCTAGGCTTCACTCTAGGGCGTTGCTCCACCAGATCAAACAGTTAGGGCCTTAGAAGTCAACTCCCGAAGCATTAAATACAAAATAAATAGAACAGTTTTTCCATTGTATAAAACGAATAATTGCTACCAGTGTAAAAGTTATGGTCATTTCTACGTTCCGGGCAACCTAGGCTTTACCCTAGGCCGCTGTTCCACCAGATCGAATAGTGAGGGCCTAAGAAGTGAACTCCAGAAGCATAAAATACAATATAAATACAACAGTTTTTCCATCATATAAAACGGATAAATGCAAGCAGTATGAAAGTTATGGTCATTTCTACTTTCCGGGCAACCTAGGCTTTACCGTATGGCGTTGCTCCAACAGATTGAATAGTTAGGGCATTAGAAGTCAACGCCCGAACCATAAAATGCAAAAAAAAATACAACAGTTCTTCCATCCTATAACAGGAATAATTGCAACCAGTTTGAAAGTGATGTCCAATTCTACGTTCCGGGCAACCTAGGTTTCACTCCGAGGCGTTGCTCCACCAGACCGAATAGTTACGGCCTAAGAAGTCAACGCCAGAAGCATAAAATACGATATAAATACAACAGTTTTTCCATCGTATAAAACGAATAATTGCAATCAGTGTGAAAGTAATGGTCATTTCTACGTTCCGAGCACACTAGGCGTCACTCTAGGGCGTTGCTCCACCACATCTAATAGCTACGGCCTTAGAAGTCAACGCCAGAGGCATAAATACACTATAAATACAACAGCGTTTCCATCGAATAAAACGAATAATTGCAACCAGTGTGAAACTTATGGTCATTTCTACATTCCGAGCAACCTAGGCTTCACCCTAGGGCGTTGCTCCACCAGATCGAATAGTTAGGCTCTTAGAAGTAAACGCCAGAAGCATAAAATACGATATAAATACAACAGCTTTTCCATCGTATAAAAGGAATAATTGCAAACAGTGTGAAAGTAATGGTCATTTCTACGTTCCGGGCAACCTAGGCTTCACTCTACGGCGTTGTTCCACCAGATCGGATAGTTAGGGCCTAAGAAGTCAACACCAGAAGAATAAAATACAAAATAAATACAACAGCCTTTACACCGTATAAAACGAATAATTGCAACCTGTGTGAAGGTTATGGTCATATCTACGTTCCGGGCAACCTAGGCTTCACTGTAGCGCGTTGCTCCACCAGATCGAAATGTTAGGGCCTAAGAAGTCAACGCCCGAAGCATAAAATACGGTATAAATACAACAGCTTTTCCATCGTATTAAATGAATAATTGCAAACAGTGTGCAAGTAATGGTCATTTCTACGTTCCGGGCAACCTAGGCTTCACTCTAGGGCGTTGTTGCACCAGATCGAATAGTTAGGGCCTAAGAAGTGATCGCCAGAAGCATAAAATACAATATAAATACAACAGTTTTTCCATCATATAACACGAGTAAATGCAACCAGTGTGGAAGTTATGGTCATTTCTAAATTCCGAGCAACATAGGCTTTACTCTAGGGCGTTGCTCCACCAGATCGAAATGTTAGGGCCTAAGAAGTCAACGCCCGAAGCATAAAATACGATATAAATACAACAGCTTTTCCATCGTATTAAATGTATAATTGCAAACAGTGTGCAAGTAATGGTCATTTCTACGTTCCGGGCAACCTAGGCTTCACTCTAGGGCGTTGTTGCACCAGATCCAATAGTTAGGGCCTAAGAAGTGATCGCCAGAAGCATAAAATACAATATAAATACAACAGTTTTTCCATCATATAACAGGAATAATTGCAACCAGTTTGAAAGTGATGGTCATTTCTACGTACCGGGCAACCTAGGCTTCACTCTAGGGTGTTGCTCCACCAGATCGAATAGTTAGGGCCTTAGAAGTCAACGCCCGAAGCATAAAATACAAAATAAATAGAACAGTCTTTCCATCGTATAAAACGAATAATTGCTACCAGTGTGAAAGTTATGGTCATTTCTTGTTTCCGGGCAACCCAGGCTACACCCTAGGGCGTTGTTCCACCAGATGGAATAGTTAGGGCCTAAGATGTCAGCGCCAGAAGCATAAAATACGAAATAAATACAACAGCTTTTCGATCGTATAAAACGAATAATTGCAACCAGTTTGAAAGTGATGGTCATTCTTACGTACCGGGCAACCTAGGCTTCACTCTAGGGCGTGGCTTCACCAGATCCAATAGTTAGGGCCCTAGAAGTCAACGCCCGGAGCATAAAATACAAAATAAATTGAACTGTTTTTCCATCGTATAAAACGAATAATTGCAACCAGTGTGAAAGTTATGGTCACTTCTACGTTCCGGGCAACCTAGACCTCACTCTAGGGCGTTGCTCCACCAGATCGAATAATTAGGGCCTTAGAAGTCAACGCCCGAAGCATAAAATACGATATAAATACAACAGCTTTTCCATCGTATTAAATGAATAATTGCAAACAGTGTGCAAGTAGTGGTCATTTCTACGTTCTCGGCAACCTAGGCTTCACTCTACGGCGTTGTTCCACCAGATCGAATAGTTAGGGCCTAAGAAGTCAACACCAAAAGAATAAAATACAAAATAAATACAACAGTTTTTCTATCCTATAACAGGAATAATTGCAACCCGTGTGCAAGTGATGGTCATTTCTGCGTTCCGGGCAACCTAGGCTTCACTCTAGGGCGTTGCTGCACCAGATCGAATAGTTAGGGTCTAAGAAGTGAACGCCAGAAGCATAAAATACAATATAAATACAACAGATTTTCCATCATATAACAGGAATAATTGCAACCAGTTTGAAAGTGATGGTCATTTCTACGTACCGGGCAACCTAGGCTTCACTCTAGGGCGTTGCTCCACCAGATCGAATAGTTAGGGCCTTAGAAGTCAACGCCCGAAGCATAAAATACAAAATAAATGGAACAGTCTATCCATCGTATAAAACGAATAATTGCTACCAGTGTGAAAGTTATGGTCATTTCTAGTTTCCGGGCAACCTAGGCTACACCCTATGGCGTTGTTCCACCAGATGGAATAGTTAGGGCCTAAGAGGTCAGCGCCAGAAGCATAAAATACGAAATCAATACAATAGCTTTTCCATCGTATAAAACGAATAATTGCAAACAGTTTGAAAGTGATGGTCATTTTTACGTACCGGGCAACCTAGGCTTCACTCTAGGGCGTTGCTCCACCAGATCGAATAGTTAGGGCCCTAGAAGTCAACGCCCGAAGCATAAAATACAAAATAAATTGAACAGTTTTTCCATCGTATAAAACGAATAATTGCAACCAGTGTGAAAGTTATGGTCATTTCTACTTTCCGAGCAACCTAGGCTTTACCCTAGGGCGTTGCTCCAACAGATTGAATAGTTAGGGCCTTAGAAGTAAACGCCCGAACCATAAAATGCAAAAAAAATACAACAGTGTTTTCATCATATAACAGGAATAATTGCTACCAGTTTCAAAGTGATGGCCAATTCTACGTGCCGGGCAACATAGCCTTCACTCTAGGGCGTTGCTCCACCAGATCGAATAGTTAGTGCCTTAGAAGTCAACGCCAGAAGCATAAAATACAATATAAATACAACGGTTTTTCCATCGTATAAAACGAATAATTGCAACCAGTATGAAACTGATGGTCATTTCTACTTTCCGAGCAACCTAGGCTTCACCCTATGGCGTTGCTCCAACAGATTGAATAGTTAGGGCCCTAGAAGTCAACGCCCGAACCATACAATGCAAAAAAAATACAACAGTGTTTCCATCATATAACAGGAATAATTGCAACCAGTTTGAAAGTGATGGCCAATTCTACGTTCCGGGCAACCTAGGTTTCACTCCAGGGCGTTGCTCCACCAGATCGAATAGTTAGGTCCTTAGAAGTCAACGCCAGAAGCATAAAATACGATATAAATACAACAGCTTTTCCATCGTATAAAAGGAATAATTGCAAACAGTGTGAAAGTAATGGTCATTTCCATGTTCCGGGCAACCTAGTCTTCACTCTAGGGCGTTGTTCCACCAGATCGAATAGTTAGGGCCTAAGAAGTCAACGCCAGAAGAATAAAATACAATATAAGTACAAAAGTTTTTCCATCGTATAAAATGAATAATTGCAAACATTGTGAAAGTAATGGTCATTTCTACGTTCCGGGCAACATAGGCGTCACTCTAGGGCGTTGCTCCACCACACCTAATAGCTACGGCCTTAGAAGTCAACCCCAGATGAATAAAATACAATAAAGATGCCACAGCTTTTCCATCATATAAAACGAATAATTGCAACCAGTGTGAAGGTTATGGTCATTTCTACTTTCCGGGCAACCTAGACTTCACCCTAGGGCGCTGTTCCAGCAGATCGACCAGTTAGAACCTAAGAAGTCAACGCCAGAAGCATAAAATACATTATAAATATAACAGTTTTTCTATCGTATAAAACGAATGATAGCAACCAGTCTGAAAGTTATGGTCACTTCTACGTTCCGGACAACCTAGTCTTCACTCTAGGGCGTTGCTCCACCAGATCGAATAGTTAGGTCCTTAGAAGTCAACGCCAGAAGCATAAAATACGATATAAATACAACAGCTTTTCCATCGTATAAAAGGAATAATTGCAAACAGTGTGAAAGTAATGGTCATTTCTACGTTCCCGGCAACCTAGGCTTCACTCTACGGCGTTGTTCCACCAGATCGAATAGTTAGGGCCTAAGAAGTCAACACCGAAAGAATAAAACACAAAATAAATACAACAGTTTTTCTATCCTATAACAGGAATAATTGCAACCCGTGTGCAAGTGATGGTCATTTCTACGTTCCGGGCAACCTAGGCTTCACTCTAGGGCGTTGTTGCACCAGATCGAATAGTTAGGGCCTAAGAAGTGAACGCCAGAAGCATAAAATACAATATAAATGCAACAGTTTTTCCATCATATAACAGGAATAATTGCAACCAGTTTGAAAGTGATGGTCATTTCTACGTACCGGGCAACCTAGGCTTCACTCTAGGGCGTTGCTCCACCAGATCGAATAGTTAGGGCCTTAGAAGACAACGCCCGAAGCATAAAATACAAAATAAATAGAGCGGTTTTTCCATCGTATAAAACGAATAATTGCTACCAGTGTGAAAGTTATGGTCATTTCTAGTTTCCGGGCAACCTAGTCTACACCCTAGGGCGTTGTTCCACCAGATGGAATAGTTAGGGCCTAAGAGGTCGGCGCCAGAAGCATAAAATACGAAATAAATACAACAGCTTTTCCATCGTATAAATCGAATAATTGCAACCAGTTTGAAAGTGATGGTCATTTTTACGTACCGGGCAACCTAGGCTTCACTCTAGAGCGTTGCTCCACCAGATCGGAAAGTTAGTGCCTTAGAAGTCAACGCACGAAGCAAAAAATACAAAATAAATAGAACAGTTTTTCCATCGTATAAAACGAATAATTGCTGCCAGTGTGAAAGTTGTGTTCATTTCTACTTTCCGCGCAACCTAGGCTTCACCCTAGGGCGTTGTTCCACCTGATTGAATAGTTAGGGCCTAAGAAGTCAACACCAGAAGCATAAAATACGATATAAATACAACAGCTTTTCCATCGTATAAAACGAATAATTGCAACCAGTTTGAAAGTGAAGGTCATTTCTACGTACCGGGCAACCTGGCCTTCACTCTAGGGCGTAGGTCCACCAGATCGGATAGCTAGGGCCTAAGAATTCAACACCAGAAGAATAAAATACAAAATAAATACAACAGCCTTTACACCGTATAAAACGAATAATTGCAACCTGTGTGAACGTTATGGTCATATCTACGTTCCGGGCAACCTAGGCTTCACTGTAGGGCGTTGCTCCACCAGATCGAAATGTTAGGGCCTAAGAAGTCAACGCCCGAAGCATAAAATACGATATAAATACAACAGCTTTTCCATGGTATTAAATGAATAATTGCAAACAGTGTGAAAGTAGTGGCCATTTCTACGTTCCGAGCATACTAGGCTTCACTTTAGGGCGGTGCTCCACCATATCGAATAGCTACGACCTCAGAAGTCAACGCCTGAAGCATAAAATACGATATAAATACAACAGGTTTTCCACCCTATAAAAGGAATAATTGCAAACAGTGTGAAAGTAATGGTCACTGCTACGTTCGGGCAACCTAGGCTTCACTCTACGGCGTTGTTCCACCAGATCGAATAGTTAGGGCCCAAGAAGTCAACGGCAGAAGCATAAAATACAATATAAATATAACAGTTTTTCCATCGTATAAAACGAATAATAGCAACCAGTGTGAAAGTTATGGTCATTTCTACGTTCCGGGCAACCTAGGCTTCACTCTCGGGCGTTGCTCCACCAGATCAAACAGTTAGGGCCTTAGAAGTCAACTCCCGAAGCATTAAATACAAAATAAATAGAACAGTTTTTCCATTGTATAAAACGAATAATTGCTACCAGTGTAAAAGTTATGGTCATTTCTACGTTCCGGGAAACCTAGGCTTTACCCTAGGCCGCTGTTCCACCAGATCGAATAGTGAGGGCCTAAGAAGTGAACGCCAGAAGCATAAAATACAATATAAATACAACAGTTTTTCCATCATATAAAACGAATAAATGCAAGCAGTATGAAAGTTATGGTCATTTCTACTTTCCGGGCAACCTAGGCTTTACCGTATGGCGTTGCTCCAACAGATTGAATAGTTAGGGCGTTAGAAGTCAACGCCCGAACCATAAAATGCAAAAAAAATACAACAGTTTTTCCATCCTATAACAGGAATAATTGCAACCAGTTTGAAAGTGATGTCCAATTCTACGTTCCGGGCAACCTAGGTTTCACTCCGAGGCGTTGCTCCACCAGACCGAATAGTTACGGCCTAAGAAGTGAACGCCAGAAGCATAAAATACAATATAAATACAACAGCGTTTCCATCGAATAAAACGAATAATTGCAACCAGTGTGAAACTTATGGTCATTTCTACATTCCGAGCAACCTAGGCTTCACCCTATGGCGTTGCTCCACCAGATCGAATAGTTAGGCTCTTAGAAGTAAACGCCAGAAGCATAAAATACGATATAAATACAACAGCTTTTCCATCGTATAAAAGGAATAATTGCAAACAGTGTGAAAGTAATGGTCATTTCTACGTTCCGGGCAACCTAGGCTTCACTCTATGGTGTTGTTCCACCAGATCGGATAGTTAGGGCCTAAGAAGTGAACGCCAGAGGCATAAAATACGATATAAATATAACAGCTTATCCATCGTATAAAACGAATAATTGCAACCAGTGTGCAAGTAATGGTCCTTTCTACGTTCCGAGCGCCCTAGGCGTCACTCTAGGGCATTGCTCCACCACATCTAATAGCTACGGCCTTAGAAGACAACGCCAGAGGCATAAAATACGATATAAATACAACAGCTTTTCCATCGCATTAAATGAATTATTGCAAACAGTGTGAAAGCAGTGGTCATTTCTACGTTCCGAGCAACGTAGGCTTCACTCTAGGGCGGTGCTCCACCAGATCAAATAGTTAGGGCCTAGGAACTCAACGGCAGAAGCATAAAATACGCTAAAGATGCAACAGTTTTTCCATTGTATAAAAGGAATAATTGCAAACAGTGTGAAAGGAATGGTCTTTTCTACGTTCGGGGCAACCTAGGCTTCACTCTAGGTCGTTGCTCCACAGGATCAAATAGCTAGCGACATAGAATTAAACGCCAGAAGCATAAAATACAATGAAAATACAACAGTTTTTCCATCGTATAACATGAATTATTGCAACTAGTGTCAAAGTAAATGTCATTCCGACGTACCGGGCAACCTAGGCGTCACTCTAGGGCGTTGCTCCGCCAGATCGAACAGTTAGGGCCTTAGAAGTCAACGCCAGAAGCATAAGATGCAATAAAGATGCAACAGTTTTTCCATCGTATAACACGAGTAAATGCAACCAGTGTGAAAGTTATGGTCATTTCTAAATTCAGAGCTACATAGGCTTCACTCTAGGCCGTTGCTCCACCAGATCGAAATGTTAGGGCCTAAGAAGTCAACGCCCGAAGCATAAAATACGATATAAATACAACAGCTTTTCCATCGTATTAAATGAATAATTGCAAACAGTGTGCAAGTAATGGTCATTTCTACTTTCCGAGCAACCTAGGCTTCACCCTAGGGTGTTGCTCCAACAGATTGAATAGTTAGGGCCTTAGAAGTCAACGCCCGAACCATACAGTGCTAAAAAAATACAACAGTGTTTCCATCATATAACAGGAATAATTGCAACCAGTTTGAAAGTGATGGCCAATTCTACGTTCCGGGCAACCTAGGTTTCACTCCAGGGCGTTGCTCCACCAGACCGAATAGTTAGGGCCTAAGAAGTGAACGCCAGAAGCATAAAATACAATATAAATACAACAGTTTTTCCAACGTATAAAACGAATAATTGCAACCAGTATGAAACATATGGTCATTTCTACGTTCCGGGCAACCTAGGCTTCACTCTATGGCGTTCTTCCACCACATCGAATAGCTACGGCCTCAGAAGTCAACGCCTGAAGTCTAAAATACAATAAAAATACAACAGTCCTTCCATCCTATAACAGCAATAATTGCAACCCGTGTGAAAGTGATGGTTATTTCTACGTTCCAGGCAACCTAGGCTTCACTCTAGGGCGTTTTCCACCAGATCGAATAGTTAGGGCACAAGAAGTCAACGCCAGAAGCATAAAATACGATATAAATACAACAGCCTTTCCATCGTATTAAGTGAATAATTGCAAACAGTGTGAAAGTTGTGGTCATTTCTACGTTCCGAGCAACCGAGGCTTCACTCAAGGGCATTGCCCACCACATCTGATAGCTACGGCCTTAGAAGGCAACGCCAGAGGCATAAAATACGATATAAATACAACAGCTTTTCCATCGTATTAAATGAATAATTGCAAACAGTGTGAAAGCAGTGGTCATTTCTACGTTCCGAGCAACGTAGGCTTCACTCTAGGCCGGTGCTCCACCAGATCAAATAGTTAGGGCCTAGGATGTCAACGCCAGAAGCATAAAATACGATAAAGATGCAACAGTTTTTCCATTGTATAAAAGGAATAATTGCAAACAGTGTGAAAGGAATGGTCATTTCTACGTTCGGCGCAACCTAGGCTTCACTCTAGGTCGTTGCTCCACCAGATCGAATAGCTAGCGACATAGAATTAAACGCCAGAAGCATAAAATACGAAATAAATACAACAGCTTTTCCATCGTATAAAACGAATAATTGCAACCAGTTTGAAAGTGATGGTCATTTTTACGTACCGGGCAACCTAGGCTTCACTCTAGGGCGTTGCTCCACCAGATCGAATACATAGGGCCCTAGAAGTCAACGCCCGAAGCATAAAATACAAAATAAATTGAACAGTTTTTCCATCGTATAAAACGAATAATTGCAACCAGTGTGAAAGCTATGGTCATTTCTACTTTCCGGGCAACCTAGGCTTCACCCTAGGGCGTTGTTCCACCAGATCGAACAGTTAGGGCCTAAGAAGTCAACGCCAGAAGCATAAAATACAATATAAATATAACAGTTTTTCTATCGTATAAAACGAATGATAGCAACCAGTATGAAACTTATGGTCATTTCTACTTTCCGAGCAACCTAGGCTTCACCCTAGGGCGTTGCTCCAACATATTGATAGTTAGGGCCTTAGAAGTCAACGCCCGAAGCAAAAATGCAAAAAAAATTCAACAGCGTTTCCATCATATAACAGGAATAATTGCAACCAGTTTGAAAGTGATGGCCAATTCTACGTTCCGGGCAACCTAGGTTTCACTCCAGGGCGTTGCTCCACCAGATCGAATAGTTACGGCCTAAGAAGTCAACGCAAGAAGCATAAAGTACGATATAAATATAACAGCTTATTCATCGTATAAAACGAATAATTGCTACCAGTGTAAAAGTTATGGTCATTTCTACGTTCCGGGCAACGTAGGCTTCACCCTAGGACGTTGTTCCACCAGATCGAATAGTTAGGGCCTAAGAAGTGAACGCCAGAGGCATAAAATACGATATAAATATAACAGCTTATCCATCGTATAAAACGAATAATTGCTACAAGTGTAAAAGTTATGGTCATTTCTACATTCCGAGCAACCTAGGCTTCACCCTAGGGCGTTGCTCCACCAGATCGGGTAGTTAGGTCCTTAGAAGTCAACGCCAGAAGCATAAAATACGATATAAATACAACAGCTGTTCCACCGCATAAAAGGAATAAATGCAAACAGTGTGAAAGTAATGGTCATTTCTACGTTCCGGGCAACCTAGGCTTCACTCTACGCCGTTGTTCCACCAGATCGAATAGTTAGGGCCTAAGAAGTGAACGCCAGAAGCATAAAATACAATATAAATACAACAGTTTTTCCATCGTATAAAACGAATAACTGCAACCAGTGTGAAAGTAATGGTCCTTTCTACGTTCCGAGCGCCCTAGGCGTCACTCTAGGGCATTGCTCCACCACATCTGATAGCTACGGCCTTAGAAGGCAACGCCAGAGGCATAAAATACGATATAAATACAACAGCTTTTCCATCGTATTAAATGAATAATTGCAAACAGTGTGAAAGCAGTGGTCATTTCTACGCTCCGAGCAACGTAGGCTTCACTCTAGGCCGGTGCTCCACCAGATCAAATAGTTAGGGCCTAGGATGTCAATGCCAGAAGCATAAAATACGATAAAGATGCAACAGTTTTTCCATCATATAACAGGAATAATTGCAACCAGTTTGAAAGTGATGGTCATTTCTACGTACCGGGCAACCTAGGCTTCACTCTAGGGCGTTGCTCCACCAGATCGAATAGTTAGGGCCTTAGAAGACAACGCCCGAAGCATAAAATACAAAATAAATAGAGCGGTTTTTCCATCGTATAAAACGAATAATTGCTACCAGTGTGAAAGTTATGGTCATTTCTAGTTTCCGGGCAACCTAGTCTACACCCTAGGGCGTTGTTCCACCAGATGGAATAGTTAGGGCCTAAGAGGTCGGCGCCAGAAGCATAAAATACGAAATAAATACAACAGCTTTTCCATCGTATAAATCGAATAATTGCAACCAGTTTGAAAGTGATGGTCATTTTTACGTACCGGGCAACCTAGGCTTCACTCTAGAGCGTTGCTCCACCAGATCGGAAAGTTAGTGCCTTAGAAGTCAACGCACGAAGCAAAAAATACAAAATAAATAGAACAGTTTTTCCATCGTATAAAACGAATAATTGCTGCCAGTGTGAAAGTTGTGTTCATTTCTACTTTCCGCGCAACCTAGGCTTCACCCTAGGGCGTTGTTCCACCTGATTGAATAGTTAGGGCCTAAGAAGTCAACACCAGAAGCATAAAATACGATATAAATACAACAGCTTTTCCATCGTATAAAACGAATAATTGCAACCAGTTTGAAAGTGAAGGTCATTTCTACGTACCGGGCAACCTGGCCTTCACTCTAGGGCGTAGGTCCACCAGATCGGATAGCTAGGGCCTAAGAATTCAACACCAGAAGAATAAAATACAAAATAAATACAACAGCCTTTACACCGTATAAAACGAATAATTGCAACCTGTGTGAACGTTATGGTCATATCTACGTTCCGGGCAACCTAGGCTTCACTGTAGGGCGTTGCTCCACCAGATCGAAATGTTAGGGCCTAAGAAGTCAACGCCCGAAGCATAAAATACGATATAAATACAACAGCTTTTCCATGGTATTAAATGAATAATTGCAAACAGTGTGTAAGTAGTGGCCATTTCTACGTTCCGAGCATACTAGGCTTCACTTTAGGGCGGTGCTCCACCATATCGAATAGCTACGACCTCAGAAGTCAACGCCTGAAGCATAAAATACGATATAAATACAACAGGTTTTCCACCCTATAAAAGGAATAATTGCAAACAGTGTGAAAGTAATGGTCACTGCTACGTTCGGGCAACCTAGGCTTCACTCTACGGCGTTGTTCCACCAGATCGAATAGTTAGGGCCCAAGAAGTCAACGGCAGAAGCATAAAATACAATATAAATATAACAGTTTTTCCATCGTATAAAACGAATAATAGCAACCAGTGTGAAAGTTATGGTCATTTCTACGTTCCGGGCAACCTAGGCTTCACTCTCGGGCGTTGCTCCACCAGATCAAACAGTTAGGGCCTTAGAAGTCAACTCCCGAAGCATTAAATACAAAATAAATAGAACAGTTTTTCCATTGTATAAAACGAATAATTGCTACCAGTGTAAAAGTTATGGTCATTTCTACGTTCCGGGAAACCTAGGCTTTACCCTAGGCCGCTGTTCCACCAGATCGAATAGTGAGGGCCTAAGAAGTGAACGCCAGAAGCATAAAATACAATATAAATACAACAGTTTTTCCATCATATAAAACGAATAAATGCAAGCAGTATGAAAGTTATGGTCATTTCTACTTTCCGGGCAACCTAGGCTTTACCGTATGGCGTTGCTCCAACAGATTGAATAGTTAGGGCATTAGAAGTCAACGCCCGAACCATAAAATGCAAAAAAAATACAACAGTTTTTCCATCCTATAACAGGAATAATTGCAACCAGTTTGAAAGTGATGTCCAATTCTACGTTCCGGGCAACCTAGGTTTCACTCCGAGGCGTTGCTCCACCAGACCGAATAGTTACGGCCTAAGAAGTGAACGCCAGAAGCATAAAATACAATATAAATACAACAGCGTTTCCATCGAATAAAACGAATAATTGCAACCAGTGTGAAACTTATGGTCATTTCTACATTCCGAGCAACCTAGGCTTCACCCTATGGCGTTGCTCCACCAGATCGAATAGTTAGGCTCTTAGAAGTAAACGCCAGAAGCATAAAATACGATATAAATACAACAGCTTTTCCATCGTATAAAAGGAATAATTGCAAACAGTGTGAAAGTAATGGTCATTTCTACGTTCCGGGCAACCTAGGCTTCACTCTATGGTGTTGTTCCACCAGATCGGATAGTTAGGGCCTAAGAAGTGAACGCCAGAGGCATAAAATACGATATAAATATAACAGCTTATCCATCGTATAAAACGAATAATTGCAACCAGTGTGCAAGTAATGGTCCTTTCTACGTTCCGAGCGCCCTAGGCGTCACTCTAGGGCATTGCTCCACCACATCTAATAGCTACGGCCTTAGAAGACAACGCCAGAGGCATAAAATACGATATAAATACAACAGCTTTTCCATCGCATTAAATGAATTATTGCAAACAGTGTGAAAGCAGTGGTCATTTCTACGTTCCGAGCAACGTAGGCTTCACTCTAGGGCGGTGCTCCACCAGATCAAATAGTTAGGGCCTAGGAACTCAACGGCAGAAGCATAAAATACGCTAAAGATGCAACAGTTTTTCCATTGTATAAAAGGAATAATTGCAAACAGTGTGAAAGGAATGGTCTTTTCTACGTTCGGGGCAACCTAGGCTTCACTCTAGGTCGTTGCTCCACAGGATCAAATAGCTAGCGACATAGAATTAAACGCCAGAAGCATAAAATACAATGAAAATACAACAGTTTTTCCATCGTATAACATGAATTATTGCAACTAGTGTCAAAGTAAATGTCATTCCGACGTACCGGGCAACCTAGGCGTCACTCTAGGGCGTTGCTCCGCCAGATCGAACAGTTAGGGCCTTAGAAGTCAACGCCAGAAGCATAAGATGCAATAAAGATGCAACAGTTTTTCCATCGTATAACACGAGTAAATGCAACCAGTGTGAAAGTTATGGTCATTTCTAAATTCAGAGCTACATAGGCTTCACTCTAGGCCGTTGCTCCACCAGATCGAAATGTTAGGGCCTAAGAAGTCAACGCCCGAAGCATAAAATACGATATAAATACAACAGCTTTTCCATCGTATTAAATGAATAATTGCAAACAGTGTGCAAGTAATGGTCATTTCTACTTTCCGAGCAACCTAGGCTTCACCCTAGGGCGTTGCTCCAACAGATTGAATAGTTAGGGCCTTAGAAGTCAACGCCCGAACCATACAGTGCTAAAAAAATACAACAGTGTTTCCATCATATAACAGGAATAATTGCAACCAGTTTGAAAGTGATGGCCAATTCTACGTTCCGGGCAACCTAGGTTTCACTCCAGGGCGTTGCTCCACCAGACCGAATAGTTAGGGCCTAAGAAGTGAACGCCAGAAGCATAAAATACAATATAAATACAACAGTTTTTCCAACGTATAAAACGAATAATTGCAACCAGTATGAAACATATGGTCATTTCTACGTTCCGGGCAACCTAGGCTTCACTCTATGGCGTTCTTCCACCACATCGAATAGCTACGGCCTCAGAAGTCAACGCCTGAAGTCTAAAATACAATAAAAATACAACAGTCCTTCCATCCTATAACAGCAATAATTGCAACCCGTGTGAAAGTGATGGTTATTTCTACGTTCCAGGCAACCTAGGCTTCACTCTAGGGCGTTTTCCACCAGATCGAATAGTTAGGGCACAAGAAGTCAACGCCAGAAGCATAAAATACGATATAAATACAACAGCCTTTCCATCGTATTAAGTGAATAATTGCAAACAGTGTGAAAGTTGTGGTCATTTCTACGTTCCGAGCAACCGAGGCTTCACTCAAGGGCATTGCCCACCACATCTGATAGCTACGGCCTTAGAAGGCAACGCCAGAGGCATAAAATACGATATAAATACAACAGCTTTTCCATCGTATTAAATGAATAATTGCAAACAGTGTGAAAGCAGTGGTCATTTCTACGTTCCGAGCAACGTAGGCTTCACTCTAGGCCGGTGCTCCACCAGATCAAATAGTTAGGGCCTAGGATGTCAACGCCAGAAGCATAAAATACGATAAAGATGCAACAGTTTTTCCATTGTATAAAAGGAATAATTGCAAACAGTGTGAAAGGAATGGTCATTTCTACGTTCGGCGCAACCTAGGCTTCACTCTAGGTCGTTGCTCCACCAGATCGAATAGCTAGCGACATAGAATTAAACGCCAGAAGCATAAAATACGAAATAAATACAACAGCTTTTCCATCGTATAAAACGAATAATTGCAACCAGTTTGAAAGTGATGGTCATTTTTACGTACCGGGCAACCTAGGCTTCACTCTAGGGCGTTGCTCCACCAGATCGAATACATAGGGCCCTAGAAGTCAACGCCCGAAGCATAAAATACAAAATAAATTGAACAGTTTTTCCATCGTATAAAACGAATAATTGCAACCAGTGTGAAAGCTATGGTCATTTCTACTTTCCGGGCAACCTAGGCTTCACCCTAGGGCGTTGTTCCACCAGATCGAACAGTTAGGGCCTAAGAAGTCAACGCCAGAAGCATAAAATACAATATAAATATAACAGTTTTTCTATCGTATAAAACGAATGATAGCAACCAGTATGAAACTTATGGTCATTTCTACTTTCCGAGCAACCTAGGCTTCACCCTAGGGCGTTGCTCCAACATATTGATAGTTAGGGCCTTAGAAGTCAACGCCCGAAGCAAAAATGCAAAAAAAATTCAACAGCGTTTCCATCATATAACAGGAATAATTGCAACCAGTTTGAAAGTGATGGCCAATTCTACGTTCCGGGCAACCTAGGTTTCACTCCAGGGCGTTGCTCCACCAGATCGAATAGTTACGGCCTAAGAAGTCAACGCAAGAAGCATAAAGTACGATATAAATATAACAGCTTATTCATCGTATAAAACGAATAATTGCTACCAGTGTAAAAGTTATGGTCATTTCTACGTTCCGGGCAACGTAGGCTTCACCCTAGGACGTTGTTCCACCAGATCGAATAGTTAGGGCCTAAGAAGTGAACGCCAGAGGCATAAAATACGATATAAATATAACAGCTTATCCATCGTATAAAACGAATAATTGCTACAAGTGTAAAAGTTATGGTCATTTCTACATTCCGAGCAACCTAGGCTTCACCCTAGGGCGTTGCTCCACCAGATCGGGTAGTTAGGTCCTTAGAAGTCAACGCCAGAAGCATAAAATACGATATAAATACAACAGCTGTTCCACCGCATAAAAGGAATAAATGCAAACAGTGTGAAAGTAATGGTCATTTCTACGTTCCGGGCAACCTAGGCTTCACTCTACGCCGTTGTTCCACCAGATCGAATAGTTAGGGCCTAAGAAGTGAACGCCAGAAGCATAAAATACAATATAAATACAACAGTTTTTCCATCGTATAAAACGAATAACTGCAACCAGTGTGAAAGTAATGGTCCTTTCTACGTTCCGAGCGCCCTAGGCGTCACTCTAGGGCATTGCTCCACCACATCTGATAGCTACGGCCTTAGAAGGCAACGCCAGAGGCATAAAATACGATATAAATACAACAGCTTTTCCATCGTATTAAATGAATAATTGCAAACAGTGTGAAAGCAGTGGTCATTTCTACGCTCCGAGCAACGTAGGCTTCACTCTAGGCCGGTGCTCCACCAGATCAAATAGTTAGGGCCTAGGATGTCAATGCCAGAAGCATAAAATACGATAAAGATGCAACAGTTTTTCCATTGTATAAAAGGAATAATTGCAAACAGTGTGAAAGGAATGGTCATTTCTACGTTCGGCGCAACCTAGGCTTCACTCTAGGTCGTTGCTCCACCAGATCGAATAGCTAGCGACATAGAATTAAACGACAGAAGCATAAAATACAAAATAAATAGAACAGTTTTTCCATCGTATAAAACGAATAATTGCTACCAGTGTGAAAGTTATGGTTATTTCTAGTTTCCCGGCAGCCTAGGCTACACCCCAGGGCGTTGTTCCAGCAGATGGAATAGTTAGGGCCTAAGAGGTCAGCGCCAGAAGCATAAAATACGAAATAAATACAACAGCTTTTCCATCGTATAAAACGAATAATTGCAACCAGTTTGAAAGTGATGGTCATTTTTACGTACCGGGCAACCTAGGCTTCACCCTAGGGCGTTGCTCCAACATATTGATAGTTAGGGCCTTAGAAGTCAACGCCCGAACCAAAAATGCAAAAAAAATTCAACAGCGTTTCCATCATATAACAGGAATAATTGCAACCAGTTTGAAAGTGATGGCCAATTCTACGTTCCGGGCAACCTAGGTTTCACTCCAGGGCGTTGCTCCACCAGATCGAATAGTTACGGCCTAAGAAGTCAACGCAAGAAGCATAAAGTACGATATAAATATAACAGCTTATCCATCGTATAAAACGAATAATTGCTACCAGTGTAAAAGTTATGGTCATTTCTACGTTCCGGGCAACGTAGGCTTCACCCTAGGACGTTGTTCCACCAGATCGAATAGTTAGGGCCTCAGAAGTGAACGCCAGAGGCATAAAATACGATATAAATATAACAGCTTATCCATCGTATAAAACGAATAATTGCTACAAGTGTAAAAGTTATGGTCATTTCTACATTCCGAGCAACCTAGGCTTCACCCTAGGGCGTTGCTCCACCAGATCGGATAGTTAGGTCCTTAGAAGTCAACGCCAGAAGCATAAAATACGATATAAATACAACAGCTGTTCCACCGCATAAAAGGAATAAATGCAAACAGTGTGAAAGTAATGGTCATTTCTACGTTCCGGGCAACCTAGGCTTCACTCTACGCCGTTGTTCCACCAGATCGAATAGTTAGGGCCTAAGAAGTGAACGCCAGAAGCATAAAATACAATATAAATACAACAGTTTTTCCATCGTATAAAACGAATAACTGCAACCAGTGTGAAAGTAATGGTCCTTTCTACGTTCCGAGCGCCCTAGGCGTCACTCTAGGGCATTGCTCCACCACATCTGATAGCTACGGCCTTAGAAGGCAACGCCAGAGGCATAAAATACGATATAAATACAACAGCTTTTCCATCGTATTAAATGAATAATTGCAAACAGTGTGAAAGCAGTGGTCATTTCTACGCTCCGAGCAACGTAGGCTTCACTCTAGGCCGGTGCTCCACCAGATCAAATAGTTAGGGCCTAGGATGTCAATGCCAGAAGCATAAAATACGATAAAGATGCAACAGTTTTTCCATTGTATAAAAGGAATAATTGCAAACAGTGTGAAAGGAATGGTCATTTCTACGTTCGGCGCAACCTAGGCTTCACTCTAGGTCGTTGCTCCACCAGATCGAATAGCTAGCGACATAGAATTAAACGACAGAAGCATAAAATACAAAATAAATAGAACAGTTTTTCCATCGTATAAAACGAATAATTGCTACCAGTGTGAAAGCTATGGTTATTTCTAGTTTCCCGGCAGCCTAGGCTACACCCCAGGGCGTTGTTCCACCAGATGGAATAGTTAGGGCCTAAGAGGTCAGCGCCAGAAGCATAAAATACGAAATAAATACAACAGCTTTTCCATCGTATAAAACGAATAATTGCAACCAGTTTGAAAGTGATGGTCATTTTTACGTACCGGGCAACCTAGGCTTCACTCTAGGGCGTTGCTCCACCAGATCGAATAGTTAGGGCCCTAGAAGTCAACGCTCGAAGCATAAAATACAAAATAAATTGAACAGTTTTTCCATCGTATAAAACGAATAATTGCTACCAGTGTAAAAGTTATGGTCATTTCTACGTTCCGGGCAATGTAGGCTTCACCCTAGGACGTTGTTCCACCAGATCGAATAGTTAGGGCCTAAGAAGTGAACGCCAGAGGCATAAAATACGATATAAATATAACAGCTTATCCATCGTATAAAACGAATAATTGCTACAAGTGTAAAAGTTACTGTCATTTCTACGTTCCGGGCAACCTAGGCTTCACCCTAGCGCGTTGTTCCACCAGATCGAATAGTTAGGGCCTAAGAAGTCAACGCCCGAAGCATAAAATACGAAATAAATACAACAGCTTTTCCATCGTATTAAATGAATAATTGCAAACAGTGTGCAAGTAATGGTCATTTCTACTTTCCGAGCAACCTAGGCTTCACCCTAGGGCGTTGCTCCAACAGATTGAATAGTTAGGGCCTTAGAAGTCAACGCCCGAACCGTACAATGCTAAAAAAATACAACAGTGTTTCCATCATATAACAGGAATAATTGCAACCAGTTTGAAAGTGATGGCCAATTCTACGTTCCGGGCAACCTAGGTTTCACTCCAGGGCGTTGCTCCACCAGACCGAATAGTTAGGGCCTAAGAAGTGAACGCCAGAAGCATAAAATACAATATAAATACAACAGTTTTTCCAACGTATAAAACGAATAATTGCAACCAGTATGAAACATATGGTCATTTCTACGTTCCGGGCAACCTAGGCTTCACTCTATGGCGTTCTTCCACCACATCGAATAGCTACGGCCTCAGAAGTCAACGCCTGAAGTCTAAAATACAATAAAAATACAACAGTCCTTCCATCCTATAACAGCAATAATTGCAACCCGTGTGAAAGTAATGGTTATTTCTACGTTCCAGTCAACCTAGGCTTCACTCTAGGGCGTTTTCCACCAGATCGAATAGTTAGGGCCCAAGAAGTCAACGCCAGAAGCATAAAATACAATATAAATATAACAGTTTTTCTATCGTATAAAACGAATGATAGCAACCAGTGTGAAAGTTATGGTCACTTCTACGTTCCGGGCAACCTAGGCTTCACTCTAGGGCGTTGCTCCACTAGGTCGAATAGCTAGGGCCTTAGAAGTCAACGCCAGAAGCATAAAATACAATATAAATACAACAGCTTTTCCATCGTATAAAACGAATAATTGCAACCAGTGTGAAAGTAATGGTCATTTCTACGTTCCGAGCACCCTAGGCGTCACTCTAGGGCGTTGCTCCACCACATCTAATAGCTACGGCCTTAGAAGTCAACGCCAGAAGCATAAAATACGATATAAATACAACAGCTTTTCCATCGTATAAAAGGAATAATTGCAAACAGTGTGAAAGTGATGGTCATTTCTACGTTCCAGGCAACCTAGGCCTCACTCTAGGGCGTTGTTCCACAAGATCGAATAGTTAGGGCCTAAGAAATCAACGCCCGAAGCATAAAATACGATATAAATACAACAGTCTTTCCATCGTATTAAATGAATAATTGCAAACAGTGTGAAAGTTGTGGTCATTTCTACGTTCCGAGCAACCGAGGCTTCACTCTAGGGCGGTGCTCCACCATATCGAATAGCTACGGCCTTGGAAGCCTACGCCTGAAGCATAAAATACAATAAAAACACAACAGTCTTTTCATCGTATAACAGGAATAATTGCAACAAGCGTGAAAGTAATGATCATTTCGGCGTTTCGGGCATCCTAGACTTAACTCGGAGACATTGCTCCACCAGATCGAATAATTAGGGCCTTAGAAGTCAACGCCAGAAGCATAAAATACAATATAAATACAACAGTTTTTCCACCGTATAAAACGAATAACTGCAACCAGTGTGAAAGTAATGGTCCTTTCTACGTTCCGAGCGCCCTAGGCGTCACTCTAGGGCATTGCTCCACCACATCTGATAGCTACAACCTTAGAAGGCAACGCTAGAGGCATAAAATACGATATAAATACAACAGCTTTTCCATCGTATTAAACGAATAATTGCAAACAGTGTGAAAGCAGTGGTCATTTCTACGTTCCGAGCAACGTAGGCTTCACTCTAGGCCGGTGCTCCACCAGATCAAATAGTTAGGGCCTAGGATGTCAACGCCAGAACAATAAAATACGATAAAGATGCAACAGTTTTTCCATTGTATAAAAGGAATAATTGCAAACAGTGTGAAAGGAATGGTCATTTCTACGTTCGGCGCAACCTAGGCTTCACTCTAGGTCGTTGCGCCACCAGATCGAATAGCTAGCGACATAGAATTAAACGCCAGAAGCATAAAATACGAAATAAATACAACAGCTTTTCCATCGTATAAAACGAATAATTGCAACCAGTTTGAAAGTGATGGTCATTTTTACGTACCGGGCAACCTAGGCTTCACTCTAGGGCGTTGCTCCACCAGATCGAATACATAGGGCCCTAGAAGTCAACGCCCGAAGCATAAAATACAAAATAAATTGAACAGTTTTTCCATCGTATAAAACGAATAATTGCAACCAGTGTGAAAGTTATGGTCATTTCTACTTTCCGGGCAACCTAGGCTTCACCCTAGGGCGTTGTTCCACCAGATCGAACAGTTAGGGCCTAAGAAGTCAACGCCAGAAGCATAAAATACAATATAAATATAACAGTTTTTCTATCGTATAAAACGAATGATAGCAACCAGTATGAAACTTATGGTCATTTCTACTTTCCGAGCAACCTAGGCTTCACCCTAGGGCGTTGCTCCAACATATTGATAGTTAGGGCCTTAGAAGTCAACGCCCGAACCAAAAATGCAAAAAAAATTCAACAGCGTTTCCATCATATAACAGGAATAATTGCAACCAGTTTGAAAGTGATGGCCAATTCTACGTTCCGGGCAACCTAGGTTTCACTCCAGGGCGTTGCTCCGCCAGATCGAACAGTTAGGGCCTTAGAAGTCAACGCAAGAAGCATAAGATGCAATAAAGATGCAACAGTTTTTCCATCGTATAACACGAGTAAATGCAACCAGTGTGAAAGTTATGGTCATTTCTAAATTCAGAGCAACATAGGCTTCACTCTAGGGCGTTGCTCCACCAGATCGAAATGTTAGGGCCTAAGAAGTCAACGCCCGAAGCATAAAATACGATATAAATACAACAGCTTTTCCATCGTATTAAATGAATAATTGCAAACAGTGTGCAAGCAATGGTCATTTCTACTTTCCGAGCAACCTAGGCTTCACCCTAGGGCGTTGCTCCACCAGATCGAATAGTTAGTGCCTTAGAAGTCAACGCCAGAAGCATAAAATACAATATAAATACAACGGTTTTTCCATCGTATAAAACGAATAATTGCAACCAGTATGAAACTGATGGTCATTTCTCCTTTCCGGGCAACCTAGGCGTCACTCTAGGGCGTTGCTCTACCACACCTAATAGCTACGGCCTTAGAAGTCAACCCCAGATGAATAAAATACAATAAAGATGCCACAGCTTTTCCATCGTATAAAACGAATAATTGCAACCAGTGTGAAAGTTATGGTCATTTCTACTTTCCGGGCAACCTAGGCTTCACCCTAGGGCGTTGTTCCACCAGATCGAACAGTTAGGGCCTAAGAAGTCGACGCCAGAAGCATAACATACATTATAAATATAACAGTTTTTCTATCGTATAAAACGAATGATAGCAACCAGTGTGAAAGTTATGATCACTTCTACGTTCCGGTCAACCTAGACTTCACTCTAGGGCGTCGCTCCACCAGATCGAATAGTTAGGGCCTTAGAAGTCAACGCCCGGAGCATAAAATACTAAATAAATAAAACACTTTTTCCATCGTATAAAACGAATAATTGCTACCAGTGTGGAAGGTATGGTCATTTCTACGTTCCGGGCAACATGGGCTTTACTCTAGCGCGGTGCTCCACCAAATCAAATACTTAGGGCCTATGAAGTCAATGCCAGAAGCATAAAGTACAATAAAGATGCAAAAGTTTTTCCGTCGTATAACAGGAATAACTGCAAACAGTGTGAAAGTACTGGTCATTTCTACGTTCCGGGTAACATAGGCTTCACTCTAGGGCGTTGCTCCACCAGATCGAATAGCTAGGGACTTAGAATTCAACGCCATAAGTATAAAATACAATATAAGTACAACAGTTTTTCCATGGTATAAAATGAATAATTGCAACCAGTGTGAAACTTATGGTCATTTCTAAATTCCGGGCAACCTAGTCTTCACTCTAGGGCGTTGTTCCACCAGCTCGAATAGTTAGGGCCTAAGAAGTCAACGCCAGAAGAATAAAATACAATATAAGTACAAAAGTTTTTCCATCGTATAAAATGAATAATTGCAAACATTGTGAAAGTAATGGTCATTTCTACGTTCCGGGCAACCTAGGCTTCACCCTAGCGCGTAGTTCCACCAGATCGAATAGTTAGGGCCTAAGAAGTGAACGCCAGAAGCATAAAATACGAAATAAATACAACAGCTTTTCCATCGTATTAAATGAATAATTGCATACAGTGTGAAAGTTGTGGTCATTTCTACGTTCCGAGCAACCTAGGCTTCACTCTAGGGCGGTGCTCCACCATGTCGAATAGCTACGGCCTTAGAAGCCTACGCCTGAAGCATAAAATACAATATAAATACAACAGCTTTTCCATCATATAACAGGAATAATTGCAGCCAGTTTGAAAGTGATGCTCATTTCTACGTACCGGGCAACCTAGGCTTCACTCTAGGGCGGTGCTCCACCAGATCAAATAGTTAGGGCCTAGGAAGTCAACGCCAGAAGCATAAAATACGATAAAGATGCAACAGTTTTTCCATTGTATAAAAGGAGTAATTGCAAACAGTGTGAAAGGAATGGTCATTTCTACGTTCAGGGCAACCTAGGCTTCACACTATGTCGTTGATACACCAGATCGAATAGCTAGCGACATAGAATTAAACGCCAGATGCATAAAATACGATAAAGATGCAACAGTTTTTCCATTGTATAAAAGGAGTAACTGCAAACAGTGTGAAAGGAATGGTCATTTCTACGTTCGGGGCAACCTAGGTTTCACACTAGGGCGTTGCTCCACCAGATCGAATAGTTAGGGCCTTAGAAGTCAACGCCCGAAGCATAAAATACAAAATAAATAGAACAGTTTTTCCACCGTATAAAACGAATAATTGCTACCAGTGTGAAAGTTATGGTCATTTCTGGTTTCCGGGCAACCTAGGCTACACCCTAGGGCGTTGTTCCACCAGATGGAATAGTTAGGGCCTAAGAGGTCAGCGCCAGAAGCATAAAATACGAAATAAATACAACAGCTTTTCCATCGTATAAAACGAATAATTGCAACCAGTTTGAAAGAGATGGTCATTGCTACGTACCGGGCACTCTAGGCTTCACTCTAGGGTGTTGATCCACCAGATCGAATTGTTAGGGCCTTAGAAGTCAACGTACGAAGCATAAAATACAAAATAAAGACAACAGTTTTTCCATCGTATAAAACGAATAATTGCTACCAGTGCGAAAGTTATCGTCATTTGTACTTTCCGGGCAACCTACGCTTCACCCTAGGGCGTTGTTCCACCAGACGGAATAGTTAGGGCCTAAGAAGTCAACGCCAGAAACATAAAATACGATATAAATGCAACAGTTTTTCCATCGTACAAAACGAATAATTGCAACCCGTGTGAAAGTTATGGTCATTTCTACATTCCGAGCAACCTAGGCTTCACTCTAGGGCGTTGCTCCACCAGATCGAATAGTTAGGTCCTTAGAAGTCAACGCCAGAAGCATAAAATACGATATAAATACACCAGCTTTTCCATCGCATAAAAGGAATAATTGCAAACAGTGTGAAAGTAATGGTCATTTCTACGTTCCGGGCAACCTAGGCTTCACTCTACGGCGTTGTTCCACCAGATCGAATAGTTAGGGCCTAAGAAGTCAACACCAAAAGAATAAAATACAAAATAAATACAACAGTTTTTCTATCCTATAACGGGGATAATTGCAACCCGTGTGCACGTGATGGTCATTTCTACGTTCCGGGCAACCTAGGCTTCACTCTAGGGCGTTGTTGCACCAGACCGAATAGTTAGGGCCTAAGAAGTGAACGCCAGAAGCATAAAATACGATATAAATACAACAGCTTTTCCATCGTATTAAATGAATAATTGCAAGCAGTGTGAAAGTAATGGTCCTTTCTACGTTCCGAGCGCCCTAGGCGTCACTCTAGGGCATTGCTCCACCACATCAAATAGCTACGGCCTTAGAAGACAACGCCAGAGGCATAAAATACGATATAAATACAACAGCTTTTCCATTCTATTAAATGAATAATTGCAAACAGTGTGAAAGCAGTGGTCATTTCTACGTTCCGAGCAACGTATGCTTCACTCTAGGGCGGTGCTCCACCAGATCAAATAGTTAGGGCCTAGAAAGTCAACGCCAGAAGCATAAAATACGATAAAGATGCAACAGTTTTTCCATTGTATAAAAGGAGTAATTGCAAACAGTGTGAAAGGAATGGTCATTTCTACGTTCAGGGCAACCTAGGCGTCACACTAGGTCGTTGATACACCAGATCGAATAGCTAGCGACATAGAATTAAACGCCAGAAGCATAAAATACGATAAAGATGCAACAGTTTTTCCATTGTATAAAAGGAGTAATTGCAAACAGTGTGAAAGGAATGGTCATTTCTACGTTCGGGGCAACCTAGGCTTCACACTAGGGCGTTGCTCCACTAGATCGAAATGTTAGGGCCTAAGAAGTCAACGCCCGAAGCATAAAATACGATATAAATACAACAGCTTTTCCATCGTATTAAATGAATAATTGCAAACAGTGTGCAAGTAATGGTCATTTCTATGATCCCGGCAACCTAGGCTTCACTCTACGGCGTTGTTCCACCAGATCGAATAGTTAGGGCCTAAGAAGTCAACACCAAAAGAATAAAATACAAAATAAATACAACAGTTTTTCTATCCTATAACAGGGATAATTGCAACCCGTGTGCAAGTGATGGTCATTTCTACGTTCCGGGCAACCTAGGCTTCACTCTAGGGCGTTGTTGCACCAGATCGAATAGTTAGGGCCTAAGAAGTGAACGCCAGAAGCATAAAATACAATATAAATACAACAGCCTTTCCATCCTATAACAGGAATAATTGCAACCCGTGTGCAAGTGATGGTCATTTCTACGTTCCAGGCAAACCTTGGCTTCACTCTAGGGCGTTGTTCCACCAGATCAAACAGTTAGGGCCTTAGAAGCCAACGCCCGAAGCATTAAATACAAAATAAATACAATAGTTTTTCCATCGTATAACAGGAATAACTGCAACCAGTTTGAAAGTGATGGTCATTTCTCCTTTCCGGGCAACCTAGGCTTCACTCTAGGCCGTTGCTCCACTAGGTCGAATAGCTAGGGCCTTAGAAGTCAACGCCCGAAGCATAAAATACAAAATAAATAGAACAGTTTTTCCATCGTATAAAACGAATAATTGCTACCAGTGTGAAACTTATGGTCATTCCTACTTTCAGAGCAACCTAGGCTTCACCCTAGGGCGTTGCTCCAGCAGCTCGAATAGTTAGGTCCTTAGAAGTCAACACCAGAAGCATAAAATACGATATAAATACAACAGCCTTTCCATCCTATAACAGGAATATTTGCATCCCGTGTGCAAGTGATGGTCATTTCTACGTTCCAGGCAACCTAGGCTTCACTCAAGGGCGTTGTTCCACCAGATCAAACAGTTAGGGCCTTAGAAGCCAACGCCCGAAGCATTAAAAACAAAATAAATAGAATAGTTTTTCCATCGTATAACAGGATTAATTGCAACCAGTTTGAAAGTTATGGTCATCTCCACGTTCCGGGCAACCTAGGCTTCACCCTAGGGCGTTGCTCCAACAGATTGAATAGTTAGTGCCTTAGGAATCAACG
Organism: Calliopsis andreniformis; assembly: GCF_051401765.1. NCBI lineage: Eukaryota > Metazoa > Arthropoda > Insecta > Hymenoptera > Andrenidae > Calliopsis > Calliopsis andreniformis. The sequence goes on from NW_027480433.1 coordinate 6,698,091, forward strand.
CCAGATGCATAAAATATAATATAACTACAACAGCTTTTCCATCGTATAAAACGAATGATTGCAACCAGTGTGAAAGTTCTGGTCATTTCTACATTCCGAGCAACGTAGGCTTCACTCTAGGCCGGTGCTCCACCAGATCAAATAGTTAGGGCCTAGGATGTCAATGCCAGAAGCATAAAATACGATAAAGATGCAACAGCTTTTCCATTGTATAAAAGGAATAATTGCGAACAGTGTGAAAGGAATGGTCATTTCTACGTTCGGCGCAACCTAGGCTTCACTCTAGGTCGTTGCTCCACCAGATCGAATAGCTAGCGACATAGAATTAAACGACAGAAGCATAAAATACAAAATAAATAGAACAGTTTTTCCATCGTATAAAACGAATAATTGCTACCAGTGTGAAAGTTATGGTTATTTCTAGTTTCCCGGCAGCCTAGGCTACACCCCAGGGCGTTGTTCCACCAGATGGAATAGTTAGGGCCTAAGAGGTCAGCGCCAGAAGCATAAAATACGAAATAAATACAACAGCTTTTCCATCGTATAAAACGAATAATTGCAACCAGTTTGAAAGTGATGGTCATTTTTACGTACCGGGCAACCTAGGCTTCACTCTAGGGCGTTGGTCCACCACATCTAATAGCTACGGCATTAGAAGTCAACGCCAGAGGCATAAAATACAATATAAATACAACAGCTTTTCCATCGTATAAAACGAATGATTGCAACCAGTGTGAAAGTAATGGTCATTTCTACGTTCCGGGCAACCTAGGCTTCACTGTAGGGCGTTGCTCCACCAGATCAAACAGTTAGGGCCTTAGAAGCCAACGCCCGAAGCATAAAATACAAAATAAATAGAACAGTTTTTCCATTGTATAAAACGAATAATAGCAGCCAGTGTGAAAGTTACGGTCATTTCTCCGTTCCGGTCAACCTAGGCTTCACCCTAGGCCGCTGGTCCACCAGATCGAATTGTTAGGGCCTAAGAAGTGAACGCCAGAAGCATAAAATGCAATAAAAATACAACTGTTTTTCCATCGTATAACAGGATTAATTGCAACCAGTTTGAAAGCGATGGTCATTTCTCCTTTCCGGGCAACCTGGGCTTCACCCTAGGGCGTTGCTCCAACAGATTGAATAGTTAAGGCCTTAGAAGTCAATGCCCGAAGCATATAATGCAATAAAAATACAAGAGTTTTTCCATCATATAACAGGAATAATTGCAACCAGTTCGAAAGTGGTGGTCATCTCTACGTTCCGGGCAACGTAGGCTTCACTCTAGGGCGTTGCTCCAATAGATCGAATAGCTAGGGCCTAAGAAGTCAACGCCAGATGCATAAAATATAATATAACTACAACAGTTTTTCCATCGTATAAATCGAATAATTGCTACCAGTATGAAACTTATGGTCATTCCTACTTTCAGAGCAACCTAGGCTTCACCCTAGGGCGTTGCTCCAGCAGCTCGAATAGTTAGGTCCTTAGAAGTCAACACCAGAAGCATAAAATACGATATAAATACAACAGCCTTTCCATCCTATAACAGGAATATTTGCATCCCGTGTGCAAGTGATGGTCATTTCTACGTTCCAGGCAACCTAGGCTTCACTCAAGGGCGTTGTTCCACCAGATCAAACAGTTAGGGCCTTAGAAGCCAACGCCCGAAGCATTAAAAACAAAATAAATAGAATAGTTTTTCCATCGTATAACAGGATTAATTGCAACCAGTTTGAAAGTTATGGTCATCTCTACGTTCCGGGCAACCTAGGCTTCACCCTAGGGCGTTGCTCCAACAGATTGAATAGTTAGTGCCTTAGGAATCAACGCCAGATGCATAAAATATAATATAACTACAACAGTTTTTCTATCGTATAAAACGAATAATTGCAACCAGTATGAAAGTTAACGTCACTTCTACATTCCGGGCAACCTAGGCTTCGCGCTAGGGCGTTGCTCCAACAGATTGAATAGTTAGGGCCTTAGAAGTCAACGCCCGAAGCATAAAATGCAATAAAAATACAACAGTTCTTCCATCGTATAACAGGATGAATTGCAACCAGTTTGAAGGTGATGGTCATTTCTACGTTCCGAATCACCTAGGCTTCGCTCTAGGGCGTTGCTCCACTAGATCGAATAGCTAGGGCCTTAGAAGTCAACGCCAGAAGCATAAAATACAATATAAATACAACAGTTTTTCCATCGTATAAAACGAATAATTGCTACCAGTATGAAACTTATGGTCATTCCTACTTTCCGAGCAACCTAGGCTTCACCCTAGGGCGTTGCTCCACCAGATCGAATAGTTAGGTCCTTAGAAGTCAACGCCAGAAGCATAAAATACGATATAAATACAACAGCCTTTCCATCCTATAACAGGAATAATTGCAACCCGTGTGCAAGTGATGGTCATTTCTACGTTACAGGCAAACCTAGGCTTCACTCTAGGGCGTTGTTCCACCAGATCAAACAGTTAGGGCCTTAGAAGCCAACGCCCGAAGCATTAAATACAAAATAAATACAATAGTTTTTCCATCGTATAACAGGAATAACTGCAACCAGTTTGAAAGTGATGGTCATTTCTCCTTTCCGGGCAACCTAGGCTTCACTCTAGGCCGTTGCTCCACTAGGTCGAATAGCTAGGGCCTTAGAAGTCAACGCCAGAAGCATAAAATACAGTATAAATACAACAGCTTTTCCATCGTATAAAACGAATAATTGCAACCAGTGTGAAAGTAATGGTCATTTCTACGTTCCGAGCACCCTAGGCGTCACTCTAGGGCGTTGCTCCACCACATCTAATAGCTACGGCCTTAGAAGTCAACGCCAGGGGCATAAAATACAATATAAATACAACAGCTTTTCCATCGAATAAAACGAATAATTGCAACCAGTGTGAAACTTATCGTCATTTCTACATTCCGAGCAACCTAGGCTTCACCCTAGGGCGTTGCTCCAACAGATCGAATAGTTAGGTCCTTAGAAGTAAACGCCAGAAGCATAAAATACGATATAAATACAACAGCTTTTCCATCGTATAAAAGGAATAATTGCAAACAGTGTGAAAGTAATGGTCATTTCTACGTTCCGGGCAACCTAGGCTTCACTCTACGGCGTTGTTCCACCAGATCGGATAGTTAGGGCCCAAGAAGTCAACACCAGAAGAATAAAATACAAAATAAATACAACGGCCTTTACACCGTATAAAACGAATAATTGCAACCTGTGTGAAGGTTATGGTCATATCTACGTTCCGGGCAACCTAGGCTTCACTGTAGGGCGTTGCTCCACCTGATCGAAATGTTAGGGCCTAAGAAATCAACGCCCGAAGCATAAAATACGATATAAATACAACAGCTTTTCCATCGTATTAAATGAATAATTGCAAACAGTGTGAAAGTTGTGGTCATTTCTACGTTCCGAGCAACCGAGGCTTCACTCTAGGGCGGTGCTCCACCATATCGAATAGCTACGGCCTTGGAAGCCTACGCCTGAAGCATAAAATACAATACAAACACAACAGTCTTTTCATCGTATAACAGGAATAATTGCAACAAGCGTGAAAGTAATGATCATTTCGGCGTTTCGGGCATCCTAGACTTAACACGGAGACATTGCTCCACCAGATCGAATAATTAGGGCCTTAGAAGTCAACGCCAGAGGCATAAAATACGATATAAATACAACAGCTTTTCCATCGTATTAAATGAATAATTGCAAACAGTGTGAAAGCAGTGGTCATTTCTACGTGCCGAGCAACGTAGGCTTCACTCTAGGGCGGTGCTCCACCAGATCAAATAGTTAGGGCCTAGGATGTCAACGCCAGAAGCATAAAATACGATAAAGATGCAACAGTTTTTCCATTGTATAAAAGGAATAATTGCAAACAGTGTGAAAGGAATGGTCATTTCTACGTTCGGCGCAACCTAGGCTTCACTCTAGGTCGTTGCTCCACCAGATCGAATAGCTAGCGACATAGAATTAAACGCCAGAAGCATAAAATACGAAATAAATACAACAGCTTTTCCATCGTATAAAACGAATAATTGCAACCAGTTTGAAAGTGATGATCATTTTTACGTACCGGGCAACCTAGGCTTCACTCTAGGGCGTTGCTCCACCAGATCGAATACATAGGGCCCTAGAAGTCAACGCCCGAAGCATAAAATACAAAATAAATTGAACAGTTTTTCCATCGTATAAAACGAATAATTGCAACCAGTGTGAAAGTTATGGTCATTTCTACTTTCCTGGCATCCTAGGCTTCACCCTAGGGCGTTGTTCCACCAGATCGAACAGTTAGGGCCTAAGAAGTCAACGCCAGAAGCATAAAATACAATATAAATATAACAGTTTTTCTATCGTATAGAACGAATGATAGCAACCAGTGTGAAAGTTATGGTCACTTCTACGTTCCGGACAACCTAGACCTCACTGTAGGGCGTTGCTCTACCAGATCGAATAATTAGGGCCTTAGAAGTCAACGCCAGAAGCATAAAATACATTATAAATACAACAGTTTTTCCATCGTATAAAACGAATAATTGCAACCAGTATGAAACTTATGGTCATTTCTACTTTCCGGGCAACCTAGGCTTCACCCTAGGGCGTTGCTCCAACATATTGATAGTTAGGGCCTTAGAAGTCAACGCCCGAACCAAAAATGCAAAAAAAATACAACAGTGTTTCCATCATATAACAGGAATAATTGCAACCAGTTTGAAAGTGATGGCCAATTCTACGTTCCGGGCAACCTAGGTTTCACTCCAGGGCGTTGCTCCACCAGATCGAATAGTTACGGCCTAAGAAGTCAACGCAAGAAGCATAAAGTACGATATAAATATAACAGCTTATCCATCGTATAAAACGAATAATTGCTACCAGTGTAAAAGTTATGGTCATTTCTACGTTCCGGGCAACGTAGGCTTCACCCTAGGACGTTGTTCCACCAGATCGAATAGTTAGGGCCTAAGAAGTGAACGCCAGAGGCATAAAATACAATATAAATATAACAGCTTATCCATCGTATAAAACGAATAATTGCTACAAGTGTAAAAGTTATGGTCATTTCTACATTCCGAGCAACCTAGGCTTCACCCTAGGGCGTTGCTCCACCAGATTGGATAGTTAGGTCCTTAGAAGTCAACGCCAGAAGCATAAAATACGATATAAATACAACAGTTTTTCCATCGTATAAAACGGATAACTGCAACCAGTGTGAAAGTAATGGTCCTTTCTACGTTCCGAGCGCCCTAGGCGTCACTCTAGGGCATTGCTCCACCACATCTGATAGCTACGGCCTTAGAAGGCAACGCCAGAGGCATAAAATACGATATAAATACAACAGCTTTTCCATCGTATTAAATGAATAATTGCAAACAGTGTGAAAGCAGTGGTCATTTCTACGCTCCGAGCAACGTAGGCTTCACTCTAGGCCGGTGCTCCACCAGATCAAATAGTTAGGGCCTAGGATGTCAATGCCAGAAGCATAAAATACGATAAAGATGCAACAGTTTTTCCATTGTATAAAAGGAATAATTGCAAACAGTGTGAAAGGAATGGTCATTTCTACGTTCGGCGCAACCTAGGCTTCACTCTAGGTCGTTGCTCCACCAGATCGAATAGCTAGCGACATAGAATTAAACGACAGAAGCATAAAATACAAAATAAATAGAACAGTTTTTCCATCGTATAAAACGAATAATTGCTACCAGTGTGAAAGTTATGGTTATTTCTAGTTTCCCGGCAGCCTAGGCTACACCCCAGGGCGTTGTTCCACCAGATGGAATAGTTAGGGCCTAAGAGGTCAGCGCCAGAAGCATAAAATACGAAATAAATACAACAGCTTTTCCATCGTATAAAACGAATAATTGCAACCAGTTTGAAAGTGATGGTCATTTTTACGTACCGGGCAACCTAGGCTTCACTCTAGGGCGTTGCTCCACCAGATCGAATAGTTAGGGCCCTAGAAGTCAACGCTCGAAGCATAAAATACAAAATAAATTGTACAGTTTTTCCATCGTATAAAACGAATAATTGCTACCAGTGTAAAAGTTATGGTCATTTCTACGTTCCGGGCAACGTAGGCTTCACCCTAGGACGTTGTTCCACCAGATCGAATAGTTAGGGCCTAAGAAGTGAACGCCAGAGGCATAAAATACGATATAAATATAACAGCTTATCCATCGTATAAAACGAATAATTGCTACCAGTGTAAAAGTTATGGTCATTTCTACGTTCCGGGCAACGTAGGCTTCACCCTAGGACGTTGTTCCACCAGATCGAATAGTTAGGGCCTAGGAAGTCAACGCCAGAAGCATAAAATACGAAATAAATACAACAGCTTTTCCATCGTATTAAATGAATAATTGCAAACAGTGTGAAAGTTGTGGTCATTTCTACGTTCCGACCAACCTAGGCTTCACTCTAGGGCGGTGCTCCACCAGATCAAATAGTTAGGGCCTAGGAACTCAACGGCAGAAGCATAAAATACGATAAAGATGCAACAGTTTTTCCATTGTATAAAAGGAATAATTGCAAACAGTGTGAAAGGAATGGTCATTTCTACGTTCGGGGCAACCTAGGCTTCACCCTAGGGCGTTGCTCCAACAGATTGAATAGTTAGGGCCATAGAAGTCAACGCCCGAACCATACAATGCTAAAAAAATACAACAGTGTTTCCATCATATAACAGGAATAATTGCAACCAGTTTGAAAGTGATGGCCAATTCTACGTTCCGGGCAACCTAGGTTTCACTCCAGGGCGTTGCTCCACCAGACCGAATAGTTAGGGCCTAAGAAGTGAACGCCAGAAGCATAAAATACAATATAAATACAACAGTTTTTCCAACGTATAAAACGAATAATTGCAACCAGTATGGAACATATGGTCATTTCTACGTTCCGGGCAACCTAGGCTTCACTCTATGGCGTTCTTCCACCACATCGAATAGCTACGGCCTCAGAAGTCAACGCCTGAAGTATAAAATACAATAAAAATACAACAGTCCTTCCATCCTATAACAGCAATAATTGCAACCCGTGTGAAAGTGATGGTTATTTCTACGTTCCAGGCAACCTAGGCTTCACTCTAGGGCGTTTTCCACCAGATCGAATAGTTAGGGCCCAAGAAGTCAACGCCAGAAGCATAAAATACAATATAAATATAACAGTTTTTCTATCGTACAAAACGAATGATAGCAACCAGTGTGAAACTTATGGTCACTTCTACGTTCCGGGCAACCTAGGCTTCACCCTAGGGCGTTGATCCACCAGATGGAATTTTTTAGGGCCTAAGAAGTCATCGCCAGAAGCTTAAAATACGATATAAACACAACAGCTTTTCCATCGTATAAAACGAATAATTGCAACCAGTTTGAAAGTGATGGTCATTTCTACGTACCGGGCAACCTAGGCTTCACTCTAGGGCGTTGCTCCACCAGATCGAATTGTTAGGGCCTTAGAAGTCAACGCCCGAAGCATAAAATACAAAATAAAGACAACAGTTTTTCCATCGTATAAAACGAATAATTGCTACCAGTGTGAAAGTTATCGTCATTTGTACTTTCCGGGCAACCTACGCTTCACCCTAGGGCGTTGTTCCACCAGATGGAATAGTTAGGGCCTAAGAAGTCAACGCCAGAAACATAAAATACGATATAAATGCAACAGCTTTTCCATCGCACAAAACGAATAATTGCAACCAGTGTGATAGTTATGGTCATTTCTGCGTTCCGGGCAACCTAGGCTTCACCCTAGGGCGTTGCTCCAACAGATTGAATAGTTAGGGCCTTAGAAGACAATGCCCGAAGCATAAAATGCAATAAAAATACAACAGTTTTTCCATCGTATAGCAGGAATCATTAGCAACCAGTGTGATAGTAGTGGTCATTTCTACGTTCCGGGCAACCTAGGCTTCACCCTAGCGCGTTGTTCCACCAGATCGAATAGTTAGGGACTAAGAAGTGAACGCCAGAAGCATAAAATACAATATAAATACAACAGTTTTCCATCATATAACAGGAATAATTGCAACCAGTTTGAAAGTGATGGTCATTTCTACGTACCGGGCAACCTAGGCTTCACTCTAGGGCGTTGCTCCACCAGATCGAATAGTTAGAGCCTTAGAAGTCAACGCCCGAATCATAAAATACAAAATAAAGACAACAGTTTTTCCATCGTATAAAACGAATAATTGCTACCAGTGTGAAAGTTATCGTCATTTGTACTTTCCGGGCAACCTACGCTTCACAATAGGGCGTTGTTCCACCAGATCGAACAGTTAGGGCCTAAGAAGTCGACGCCAGAAGCATAACATACAAAATAAATAAAACACTTTTTCCATCGTATAAAACGAATAATTGCTACCAGTGTGGAAGTTATGGTCATTTCTACGTTCCGGGCAACATGGGCTTTACTCTAGCGCGGTGCTCCACCAAATCAAATAGTTAGGGCCTATGAAGTCAATGCCAGAAGCATAAAGTACAATAAAGATGCAAAAGTTTTTCCGTCGTATAACAGGAATAACTGCAAACAGTGTGAAAGTACTGGTCATTTCTACGTTCCGGGTAACATAGGCTTCACTCTAGGGCGTTGCTCCACCAGATCGAATAGCTAGGGACTTAGAATTCAACGCCATAAGTATAAAATACAATATAAGTACAACAGTTTTTCCATGGTATAAAATGAATAATTGCAACCAGTGTGAAACTTATGGTCATTTCTAAATTCCGGGCAACCTAGTCTTCACTCTAGGGCGTTGTTCCACCAGATCGAATAGTTAGGGCCTAAGAAGTGAACGCCAGAAGCATAAAATACAATATAAATACAACAGTTTTCCTTCATATAACAGGAATAATTGCAACCAGTTTGAAAGTGATGGTCATTTCTACGTACCGGGCAACCTAGGCTTCACTCTAGGGCGTTGCTCCACCAGATCGAATAGTTAGAGCCTTAGAAGTCAACGCCCGAATCATAAAATACAAAATAAAGACAACAGTTTTTCCATCGTATAAAACGAATAATTGCTACCAGTGTGAAAGTTATCGTCATTTGTACTTTCCGGGCAACCTACGCTTCACCCTAGGGCGTTGTTCCACCAGATCGAACAGTTAGGGCCTAAGAAGTCGACGCCAGAAGCATAACATACAAAATAAATAAAACACTTTTTCCATCGTATAAAACGAATAATTGCTACCAGTGTGGAAGTTATGGTCATTTCTACGTTCCGGGCAACATGGGCTTTACTCTAGCGCGGTGCTCCACCAAATCAAATAGTTAGGGCCTATGAAGTCAATGCCAGAAGCATAAAGTACAATAAAGATGCAAAAGTTTTTCCGTCGTATAACAGGAATAACTGCAAACAGTGTGAAAGTACTGGTCATTTCTACGTTCCGGGTAACATAGGCTTCACTCTAGGGCGTTGCTCCACCAGATCGAATAGCTAGGGACTTAGAATTCAACGCCATAAGTATAAAATACAATATAAGTACAACAGTTTTTCCATGGTATAAAATGAATAATTGCAACCAGTGTGAAACTTATGGTCATTTCTAAATTCCGGGCAACCTAGTCTTCACTCTAGGGCGTTGTTCCACCAGATCGAATAGTTAGGGCCTAAGAAATGAACGCCAGAAGCATAAAATACGAAATAAATACAACAGCTTTTCCATCGTATTAAATGAATAATTGCAAACAGTGTGAAAGTTGTGGTCATTTCTACGTTCCGAGCAACCTAGGCTTCACTCTAGGGCGGTGCTCCACCATGTCGAATAGCTACGGCCTTAGAAGCCTACGCCTGAAGCATAAAATGCAATAAAAATACAACAGTCTTTTCATCGTATAACAGGAATAATTGCAACAAGCGTGAAAGTAATGATCATTTCGGCGTTTCGGGCATCCTAGATTTAACTCGGAGACATTGCTCCACCAGATCGAATAATTAGGGCCTTAGAAGTCAACGCCAGAAGCATAAAATACAATATAAATACAACAGTTTTTCCATCATATAACAGGAATAATTGCAGCCAGTTTGAAAGTGATGGTCATTTCTACGTACCGGGCAACCTAGGCTTCACTCTAGGGCGGTGCTCCACCAGATCAAATAGTTAGGGTCTAGGAAGTCAACGCCAGAAGCATAAAACACGATAAAGATGCAACAGTTTTTCCATTGTATAAGAGGAGTAATTGCAAACAGTGTGAAAGGAATGGTCATTTCTACGTTCAGGGCAACCTAGGCTTCACACTAGGTCGTTGATACACCAGATCGAATAGCTAGCGACATAGAAATAAACGCCAGAAGCATAAAATACGATAAAGATGCAACAGTTTTTCCATTGTATAAAAGGAGTAACTGCAAACAGTGTGAAAGGAATGGTCATTTCTACGTTCGGGGCAAGCTAGGTTTCACACTAGGGCGTTGCTCCACCAGATCGAACAGTTAGGGCCTTAGAAGTCAACGCGAGAAGCATAAGATGCAATAAAGATGCAACAGTTTTTCCATCGTATAACACGAGTAAATGCAACCAGTGTGAAAGTTATGGTCATTTCTAAATTCCGAGCAACATAGGCTTCACTCTAGGGCGTTGCTCCACTAGATCGAAATGTTAGGGCCTAAGAAGTCAACGCCCGAAGCATAAAATACGATATAAATACAACAGCTTTTCCATCGTATTAAATGAATAATTGCAAACAGTGTGCAAGTAATGGTCATTTCTATGATCCCGGCAACATAGGCTTCACTCTACGGCGTTGTTCCACCAGATCGAATAGTTAGGGCCTAAGAAGTCAACACCAAAAGAATAAAATACAAAATAAATACAACAGTTTTTCTATCCTATAACAGGGATAATTGCAACCCGTGTGCAAGTGATGGTCATTTCTACGTTCCGGGCAACCTAGGCTTCACTCTAGGGCGTTGTTGCACCAGATCGAATAGTTAGGGCCTAAGAAGTGAACGCCAGAAGCATAAAATACAATATAAATACAACAGTTTTTCCATCATATAACAGGAATAATTGCAGCCAGTTTGAAAGTGATGGTCATTTCTACGTACCGGGCAACCTAGGCTTCACTCTAGGGCGTTGCTCTACCAGATCGAATAGTTAGGGCCTTAGAAGTCAACGCCCGAAGCATAAAATACAAAATAAATAGAACAGTTTTTCCATCGTATAAAACGAATAATTGCAACCAGTGTGAAAGTTATGGTCATTTCTACTTTCCGGGCAACCTAGGCTTCACCCTAGGGCGTTGTTCCACCAGATCGAACAGTTAGGGCCTAAGAAGTCGACGCCAGAAGCATAACATACAAAATAAATAAAACACTTTTTCCATCGTATAAAACGAATAATTGCTACCAGTGTGGAAGTTATGGTCATTTCTACGTTCCGGGCAACATGGGCTTTACTCTAGCGCGGTGCTCCACCAAATCAAATAGTTAGGGCCTATGAAGTCAATGCCAGAAGCATAAAGTACAATAAAGATGCAAAAGTTTTTCCGTCGTATAACAGGAATAACTGCAAACAGTGTGAAAGTACTGGTCATTTCTACGTTCCGGGTAACATAGGCTTCACTCTAGGGCGTTGCTCCACCAGATCGAATAGCTAGGGACTTAGAATTCAACGCCATAAGTATAAAATACAATATAAGTACAACAGTTTTTCCATGGTATAAAATGAATAATTGCAACCAGTGTGAAACTTATGGTCATTTCTAAATTCCGGGCAACCTAGTCTTCACTCTAGGGCGTTGTTCCACCAGATCGAATAGTTAGGGCCTAAGAAGTGAACGCCAGAAGCATAAAATACGAAATAAATACAACAGCTTTTCCATCGTATTAAATGAATAATTGCAAACAGTGTGAAAGTTGTGGTCATTTCTACGTTCTGAGCAACCTAGGCTTCACTCTAGGGCGGTGCTCCACCATGTCGAATAGCTACGGCCTTAGAAGCCTACGCCTGAAGCATAAAATGCAATAAAAATACAACAGTCTTTTCATCGTATAACAGGAATAATTGCAACAAGCGTGAAAGTAATGATCATTTCGGCGTTTCGGGCATCCTAGATTTAACTCGGAGACATTGCTCCACCAGATCGAATAATTAGGGCCTTAGAAGTCAACGCCAGAAGCATAAAATACAATATAAATACAACAGTTTTTCCATCATATAACAGGAATAATTGCAGCCAGTTTGAAAGTGATGGTCATTTCTACGTACCGGGCAACCTAGGCTTCACTCTAGGGCGGTGCTCCACCAGATCAAATAGTTAGGGTCTAGGAAGTCAACGCCAGAAGCATAAAATACGATAAAGATGCAACAGTTTTTCCATTGTATAAGAGGAGTAATTGCAAACAGTGTGAAAGGAATGGTCATTTCTACGTTCAGGGCAACCTAGGCTTCACACTAGGTCGTTGATACACCAGATCGAATAGCTAGCGACATAGAAATAAACGCCAGAAGCATAAAATACGATAAAGATGCAACAGTTTTTCCATTGTATAAAAGGAGTAACTGCAAACAGTGTGAAAGGAATGGTCATTTCTACGTTCGGGGCAACCTAGGTTTCACACTAGGGCGTTGCTCCACCAGATCGAACAGTTAGGGTCTTAGAAGTCAACGCCAGAAGCATAAGATGCAATAAAGATGCAACAGTTTTTCCATCGTATAACACGAGTAAATGCAACCAGTGTGAAAGTTATGGTCATTTCTAAATTCCGAGCAACATAGGCTTCACTCTAGGGCGTTGCTCCACTAGATCGAAATGTTAGGGCCTAAGAAGTCAACGCCCGAAGCATAAAATACGATATAAATACAACAGCTTTTCCATCGTATTAAATGAATAATTGCAAACAGTGTGCAAGTAATGGTCATTTCTATGATCCCGGCAACCTAGGCTTCACTCTACGGCGTTGTTCCACCAGATCGAATAGTTAGGGCCTAAGAAGTCAACACCAAAAGAATAAAATACAAAATAAATACAACAGTTTTTCTATCCTATAACAGGGATAATTGCAACCCGTGTGCAAGTGATGGTCATTTCTACGTTCCGGGCAACCTAGGCTTCACTCTAGGGCGTTGTTGCACCAGATCGAATAGTTAGTGCCTAAGAAGTGAACGCCAGAAGCATAAAATACAATATAAATACAACAGTTTTTCCATCATATAACAGGAATACTTGCAGCCAGTTTGAAAGTGATGGTCATTTCTACGTACCGGGCAACCTAGGCTTCACTCTAGGGCGTTGCTCTACCAGATCGAATAGTTAGGGCCTTAGAAGTCAACGCCCGAAGCATAAAATACAAAATAAATAGAACAGTTTTTCCATCGTATAAAACGAATAATTGCTACCAGTGTGAAAGTTATGGTCATTTCTAGTTTCCGGGCAACCTAGGCTACACCCTAGGGCGTTGTTCCACCAGATGGAATAGTTAGGCCCTAAGAGGTCAGCGCCAGAAGCATAAAATACGAAATAAATACAACAGCTTTTCCATCGTATAAAACGAATAATTGCTACCAGTGCGAAAGTTATCGTCATTTGTACTTTCCGGGCAACCTACGCTTCACCCTAGGGCGTTGTTCCACCAGACGGAATAGTTAGGGCCTAAGAAGTCAACGCCAGAAACATAAAATACGATATAAATGCAACAGCTTTTCCATCGTACAAAACGAATAATTGCAACCAGTGTGAAAGTTATGGTCATTTCTAAATTCCGAGCAACATAGGCTTCACTCTAGGTCGTTGCTCCACTAGATCGAAATGTTAGGGCCTAAGAAGTCAACGCCCGAAGCATAAAATACGATATAAATACAACAGCTTTTCCATCGTATTAAATGAATAATTGCAAACAGTGTGCAAGTAATGGTCATTTCTATGATCCCGGCAACCTAGGCTTCACTCTACGGCGTTGTTCCACCAGATCGAATAGTTAGGGCCTAAGAAGTCAACACCAAAAGAATAAAATACAAAATAAATACAACAGTTTTTCTATCCTATAACAGGGATAATTGCAACCCGTGTGCAAGTGATGGTCATTTCTACGTTCCGGGCAACCTAGGCTTCACTCTAGGGCGTTGTTGCACCAGATCGAATAGTTAGGGCCTAAGAAGTGAACGCCAGAAGCATAAAATACAATATAAATACAACAGTTTTTCCATCATATAACAGGAATAATTGCAGCCAGTTTGAAAGTGATGGTCATTTCTACGTACCGGGCAACCTAGGCTTCACTCTAGGGCGTTGCTCCACCAGATCGAATAGTTAGGGCCTTAGAAGTCAACGCCCGAAGCATAAAATACAAAATAAATAGAACAGTTTTTCCATCGCATAAAAGGAATAATTGCAAACAGTGTGAAAGTAATGGTCATTTCTACGTTCCGGGCAACCTAGGCTTCACTCTACGGCGTTGTTCCACCAGATCGAATAGTTAGGGCCTAAGAAGTCAACACCAAAAGAATAAAATACAAAATAAATACAACAGTTTTTCTATCCTATAACGGGAATAATTGCAACCCGTGTGCAAGTGATGGTCATTTCTACGTTCCGGGCAACCTAGGCTTCACTCTAGGGCGTTGTTGCACCAGACCGAATAGTTAGGGCCTAAGAAGTGAACGCCAGAAGCATAAAATACGAAATAAATACAACAGCTTTTCCATCGTAATAAATGAATAATTGCAAACAGTGTGAAAGTTGTGGTCATTTCTACGTTCCGAGCAACCTAGGCTTCACTCTAGGGCGGTGCTCCACCATATCGAATAGCTACGGCCTTAGAAGCCTACGCCTGAAGCATAAAATGCAATAAAAATACAACAGTCTTTTCATCGTCTAACAGGAATAATTGCAACAAGCGTGAAAGTAATGATCATTTCGGCGTTTCGGGCATCCTAGATTTAACTCGGAGACATTGCTCCACCAGATCGAATAATTAGGGCCTTAGAAGTCAACGCCAGAAGCATAAAATACAATATAAATACAACAGTTTTTCCATCGCATAAAACGAATAACTGCAGCCAGTGTGAAAGTAATGGTCCTTTCTACGTTCCGAGCGCCCTAGGCGTCACTCTAGGGCATTGCTCCACCACATTTAATAGCTACGGCCTTAGATGACAACGCCAGAGGCATAAAATACGATATAAATACAACAGCTTTTCCATCCTATTAAATGAATAATTGCAAACAGTGTGAAAGCAGTGGTCATTTCTACGTTCCGAGCAACGTAGGCTTCACTCTAGGGCGGTGCTCCACCAGATCAAATAGTTAGGGCCTAGGAAGTCAACGCCAGAAGCATAAAATACGATAAAGATGCAACAGTTTTTCCATTGTATAAAAGGGGTAATTGCAACCAGTGTGAGAGTTATGGTCATTTCTACATTCCGAGCAACCTAGGCTTCACCCTAGGGCGTTGCTCCACCAGATCGAATAGTTAGGTCCTTAGAAGTCAACGCCAGAAGCATAAAATACGATAGAAATACAACAGCTTTTCCATCGCATAAAAGGAATAATTGCAAACAGTGTGAAAGTAATGGTCATTTCTACGTTCCGGGCAACCTAGGCTTCACTCTAGGGCGTTGCTCCACCAGATCGAACAGTTAGGGCCTTAGAAGTCAACGCCAGAAGCATAAAATACAATATAAATACAACAGTTTTTCCATCATATAACAGGAATAATTGCAGCCAGTTTGAAAGTGATGGTCATTTCTACGTACCGGGCAACCTAGGCTTCACTCTAGGTCGTTGCTCCACCAGATCGAATAGTTAGGGCCTTAGAAGTCGACGCCCGAAGCATAAAATACAAAATAAATAGAACAGTTTTTCCATCGTATAAAACGAATAATTGCTACCAGTGTGAAAGTTATGGTCATTTCTAGTTTCCGGGCAACCTAGGCTACACCCTAGGGCGTTGTTCCACCAGATGGAATAGTTAGGGCCTAAGAGGTCAGCGCCAGAAGCATAAAATACGAAATAAATACAACAGCTTTTCCATTGTATAAAACGAATAATAGCAACCAGTGTGAAAGTTATGGTCATTTCTACATTCCGAGCAACCTAGGCTTCACTCTAGGGCGGTGCTCCACCATATCGAATAGCTACGGCCTTAGAAGCCTACGCCTGAAGCCTAAAATGCAATAAAAATACAACAGTCTTTTCATCGTATAACAGGAATAATTGCAACAAGCGTGAAAGTAATGATCATTTCGGCGTTTCGGGCATCCTAGATTTAACTCGGAGACATTGCTCCACCAGATCGAATAATTAGGGCCTTAGAAGTCAACGCCAGAAGCATAAAATACAATATAAATACAACAGTTTTTCCATCGCATTAAACGAATAACTGCAACCAGTGTGAAAGTAATGGTCCTTTCTACGTTCCGAGCGCCCTAGGCGTCACTCTAGGGCATTGCTCCACCACATCTAATAGCTACGGCCTTAGAAGACAACGCCAGAGGCATAAAATACGATATAAATACAACAGCTTTTCCATCCTATTAAATGAATAATTGCAAACAGTCTGAAAGCAGTGGTCATTTCTACGTTCCGAGCAACGTAGGCTTCACTCTAGGGCGGTGCTCCACCAGATCAAATAGTTAGGGCCTAGGAAGTCAACGCCAGAAGCATAAAATACGATAAAGATGCAACAGTTTTTCCATTGTATAAAAGGGGTAATTGCAACCAGTGTGAAAGTTATGGTCATTTCTACATTCCGAGCAACCTAGGCTTCACCCTAGGGCGTTGCTCCACCAGATCGAATAGTTAGGTCCTTAGAAGTCAACGCCAGAAGCATAAAATACGATAGAAATACAACAGCTTTTCCATCGCATAAAAGGAATAATTGCAAACAGTGTGAAAGTAATGGTCATTTCTACGTTCCGGGCAACCTAGGCTTCACTCTAGGGCGTTGCTCCACCAGATCGAACAGTTAGGGCCTTAGAAGTCAACGCCAGAAGCATAAAATACAATATAAATACAACAGTTTTTCCATCATATAACAGGAATAATTGCAGCCAGTTTGAAAGTGATGGTCATTTCTACGTACCGGGCAACCTAGGCTTCACTCTAGGTCGTTGCTCCACCAGATCGAATAGTTAGGGCCTTAGAAGTCAACGCCCGAAGCATAAAATACAAAATTAATAGAACAGTTTTTCCATCGTATAAAACGAATAATTGCTACCAGTGTGAAAGTTATGGTCATTTCTAGTTTCCGGGCAACCTAGGCTACACCCTAGGGCGTTGTTCCACCAGATGGAATAGTTAGGGCCTAAGAGGTCAGCGCCAGAAGCATAAAATACGAAATAAATACAACAGCTTTTCCATAGTATAAAACGAATAATAGCAACCAGTGTGAAAGTTATGGTCATTTCTACGTACCGGGCAACCTAGGCTTCACCCTAGGGCGTTGCTCCAACAGATAGAATAGTTAGGGCCTTAGAAGTCAACGCCCGAAGCATAAAATGCAATAAAAATACAACAGTGTTTCCATCGTATAACAGGAATAATTGCAACCAGTATGAAACTTATGGTCATTTCTACTTTCCGAGCAACCTAGGCTTCACCCTAGGGCGTTGCTCCAACAGGTTGAATAGTTAGGACCTTAGAAGTCAACGCCCGAAGCATAAAATGCAATAAAAATACAACCGTGTTTCCATCATATAGCAGGAATAATTGCAACCAGTTTGAAAGTTATGGCCAATTCTACGTTCCGGGCAACCTAGGCTTCACTCTATTGCGTTGCTCCACCAGATCGAATAGCAACGGCCTTAGAAGTCAACGCCAGAAGCATAAAATACAATATAAATACAACAGCTTTTCCATCGTATAAGACGAATAATTGCAACCATTGTGAAAGTTATGGTCATTTCTACATTCCGAGCAACCTAGATTTCACTCTAGGGCGTTGCTCCACCAGATCGAATAGTTAGGTCCTTAGAAGTAAACGCCAGAAGCATAAAATACGATATATATACAACAGCTTTTCCACCGTATAAAAGGAATAATTGCAAACAGTGTGAAAGTAATGGTCATTTCTACGTTCCGGGCAACCTAGGCTTCACTCTACGGCGTTGTTCCACCAGATCGAATAGTTAGGGCCTAAGAAGTGAACGCCAAAAGCATAAAATACAATATAAATATAACAGTTTTTCCATCGTATAAAACGAATAATAGCTACCAGTGTGAAAGTTATGGTCATTTCTACGTTCCGGGCAACCTAGGCTTCACTCTGGGGCGTTGCTCCACCATATCTAGTAGCTCCGGCCTTAGAAGTCAACGCCAGAAGCATAAAATACGATAAAGATGCAACAGTTTTTCCATTGTATAAAAGGGGTAATTGCAACCAGTGTGAAAGTTATGGTCATTTCTACATTCCGAGCAACCTAGGCTTCACCCTAGGGCGTTGCTCCACCAGATCGAATAGTTAGGTCCTTAGAAGTCAACGCCAGAAGCATAAAATACGATAGAAATACAACAGCTTTTCCATCGCATAAAAGGAATAATTGCAAACAGTGTGAAAGTAATGGTCATTTCTACGTTCCGGGCAACCTAGGCTTCACTCTAGGGCGTTGCTCCACCAGATCGAACAGTTAGGGCCTTAGAAGTCAACGCCAGAAGCATAAAATACAATATAAATACAACAGTTTTTCCATCATATAACAGGAATAATTGCAGCCAGTTTGAAAGTGATGGTCATTTCTACGTACCGGGCAACCTAGGCTTCACTCTAGGTCGTTGCTCCACCAGATCGAATAGTTAGGGCCTTAGAAGTCAACGCCCGAAGCATAAAATACAAAATTAATAGAACAGTTTTTCCATCGTATAAAACGAATAATTGCTACCAGTGTGAAAGTTATGGTCATTTCTAGTTTCCGGGCAACCTAGGCTACACCCTAGGGCGTTGTTCCACCAGATGGAATAGTTAGGGCCTAAGAGGTCAGCGCCAGAAGCATAAAATACGAAATAAATACAACAGCTTTTCCATAGTATAAAACGAATAATAGCAACCAGTGTGAAAGTTATGGTCATTTCTACGTACCGGGCAACCTAGGCTTCACCCTAGGGCGTTGCTCCAACAGATAGAATAGTTAGGGCCTTAGAAGTCAACGCCCGAAGCATAAAATGCAATAAAAATACAACAGTGTTTCCATCGTATAACAGGAATAATTGCAACCAGTATGAAACTTATGGTCATTTCTACTTTCCGAGCAACCTAGGCTTCACCCTAGGGCGTTGCTCCAACAGGTTGAATAGTTAGGACCTTAGAAGTCAACGCCCGAAGCATAAAATGCAATAAAAATACAACCGTGTTTCCATCATATAGCAGGAATAATTGCAACCAGTTTGAAAGTTATGGCCAATTCTACGTTCCGGGCAACCTAGGCTTCACTCTATTGCGTTGCTCCACCAGATCGAATAGCAACGGCCTTAGAAGTCAACGCCAGAAGCATAAAATACAATATAAATACAACAGCTTTTCCATCGTATAAGACGAATAATTGCAACCATTGTGAAAGTTATGGTCATTTCTACATTCCGAGCAACCTAGATTTCACTCTAGGGCGTTGCTCCACCAGATCGAATAGTTAGGTCCTTAGAAGTAAACGCCAGAAGCATAAAATACGATATATATACAACAGCTTTTCCACCGTATAAAAGGAATAATTGCAAACAGTGTGAAAGTAATGGTCATTTCTACGTTCCGGGCAACCTAGGCTTCACTCTACGGCGTTGTTCCACCAGATCGAATAGTTAGGGCCTAAGAAGTGAACGCCAAAAGCATAAAATACAATATAAATATAACAGTTTTTCCATCGTATAAAACGAATAATAGCAACCAGTGTGAAAGTTATGGTCATTTCTACGTTCCGGGCAACCTAGGCTTCACTCTGGGGCGTTGCTCCACCATATCTAGTAGCTCCGGCCTTAGAAGTCAACGCCAGAAGCATAAAATACGATAAAGATGCAACAGTTTTTCCATTGTATAAAAGGGGTAATTGCAACCAGTGTGAAAGTTATGGTCATTTCTACATTCCGAGCAACCTAGGCTTCACCCTAGGGCGTTGCTCCACCAGATCGAATAGTTAGGTCCTTAGAAGTCAACGCCAGAAGCATAAAATACGATAGAAATACAACAGCTTTTCCATCGCATAAAAGGAATAATTGCAAACAGTGTGAAAGTAATGGTCATTTCTACGTTCCGGGCAACCTAGGCTTCACTCTAGGGCGTTGCTCCACCAGATCGAACAGTTAGGGCCTTAGAAGTCAACGCCAGAAGCATAAAATACAATATAAATACAACAGTTTTTCCATCATATAACAGGAATAATTGCAGCCAGTTTGAAAGTGATGGTCATTTCTACGTACCGGGCAACCTAGGCTTCACTCTAGGTCGTTGCTCCACCAGATCGAATAGTTAGGGCCTTAGAAGTCAACGCCCGAAGCATAAAATACAAAATTAATAGAACAGTTTTTCCATCGTATAAAACGAATAATTGCTACCAGTGTGAAAGTTATGGTCATTTCTAGTTTCCGGGCAACCTAGGCTACACCCTAGGGCGTTGTTCCACCAGATGGAATAGTTAGGGCCTAAGAGGTCAGCGCCAGAAGCATAAAATACGAAATAAATACAACAGCTTTTCCATAGTATAAAACGAATAATAGCAACCAGTGTGAAAGTTATGGTCATTTCTACGTACCGGGCAACCTAGGCTTCACCCTAGGGCGTTGCTCCAACAGATAGAATAGTTAGGGCCTTAGAAGTCAACGCCCGAAGCATAAAATGCAATAAAAATACAACAGTGTTTCCATCGTATAACAGGAATAATTGCAACCAGTATGAAACTTATGGTCATTTCTACTTTCCGAGCAACCTAGGCTTCACCCTAGGGCGTTGCTCCAACAGGTTGAATAGTTAGGACCTTAGAAGTCAACGCCCGAAGCATAAAATGCAATAAAAATACAACCGTGTTTCCATCATATAGCAGGAATAATTGCAACCAGTTTGAAAGTTATGGCCAATTCTACGTTCCGGGCAACCTAGGCTTCACTCTATTGCGTTGCTCCACCAGATCGAATAGCAACGGCCTTAGAAGTCAACGCCAGAAGCATAAAATACAATATAAATACAACAGCTTTTCCATCGTATAAGACGAATAATTGCAACCATTGTGAAAGTTATGGTCATTTCTACATTCCGAGCAACCTAGATTTCACTCTAGGGCGTTGCTCCACCAGATCGAATAGTTAGGTCCTTAGAAGTAAACGCCAGAAGCATAAAATACGATATATATACAACAGCTTTTCCACCGTATAAAAGGAATAATTGCAAACAGTGTGAAAGTAATGGTCATTTCTACGTTCCGGGCAACCTAGGCTTCACTCTACGGCGTTGTTCCACCAGATCGAATAGTTAGGGCGTAAGAAGTGAACGCCAAAAGCATAAAATACAATATAAATATAACAGTTTTTCCATCGTATAAAACGAATAATAGCAACCAGTGTGAAAGTTATGGTCATTTCTACGTTCCGGGCAACCTAGGCTTCACTCTGGGGCGTTGCTCCACCATATCTAGTAGCTCCGGCCTTAGAAGTCAACGCCAGAAGCACAAAATACAATAAAAATGCAGCAGTTTTTCCATCGTATAGCATGACTAATTGCAACCAGTGCGAAAGTAATGAACATATCGACATTTCGGGCATCCTAGACTTAACTCTGAGGCGTTGCTCCACCAGATCGAAGAGTTAGGGCCTTAGAAGACAACGCCAGAAGCATAATCTACAGAATAAATACAACAGTCTTTCCATCGTATAAAACGAATAATTGCAACCTGTGTGATGGTTATGGACATATCTACGTTCCGGGCAACCTAGGCTTCACTGTAGGGCGTTGCTCCAAAAAGTCGAATAGTTAGGGCCTTAGAAGTCAACGCCCGAAGCATAAAATACAGTATAAGTATAACAGTTTTTCCATCGTATAAAATGAATGATTGCGAACATTGTGAAAGTAATGGTCATTTCTACGTTCCGGGCAACCTACGCGTCACTCTAGGGCGTTGCTGCTCCACATCTGATAGCTACGGCCTTAGAAGTTAACGCCGGAAGCTTAATATACAATATAAATACAACAGCTTTGCCATCGTATAAAATGAATAATTGCAACAAGCGCGAAGGTAATGATCATTTCTACGTTCCGGGCATCGCAGGCTTCACTGTAGGGCGTTGTTCCACCAGATCGAATAGTTAGGGCCTAAGAAGTCAGCGCCAGAAACATAAAATGCAATATAAATATAACAGTTTTTCCATCGTGTAAAACGAATAATAGCAACCAGTGTTAAGTTATGGTCATTTCATCGTTCCGGGCAATCTAGGCTTCACTCGAGGGCGTTGCTGCACCAGAACGAATGGTTAGGGCCTTAGAAGTCAACGCCAGATGCATAAACTACAAAATAAATAGAACAGTCTTTCCATCGTATAAAATGAATAATTGCAACCTGTGTGAAGGTTATGGTCATATCTTCGGTCCGTGCAACCTAGGCTTCACTGTAGGGTGTTGCTCTACCAGATCGAATAGTTACGGCCTAAGAAGTCAACGCAAGAAGCATAAAATACGATATAAATATAACAGCTTATCCATCGTATAAAACGAATAATTGCTACCAGTGTAAAGGTTATGGTCATTTCTACGTTCCGGGCAACCTATGCTTCACTCTGGGACGTTGTTCCTCCAGATCGAATAGTTAGGGCCTAAGAAGTCAACGCCAGAAGCATAAAATACAATATAAATATAACAGTTTTTCCATCGTATAAAACGAATAATAGCAACCAGTGTGAAAGAGTTCGTCATTTCTACGTTCCGGGCGACCTAGGCTTCACCGTAGGGCGCTGTTCCACCAGATGGAATAGTTAGGGCCTAAGAAGTCAACGCCAGAAGTATAAAACGCAATAAAGGTGCAACAGTTTTTCCATCGTGTAACAGGAATAATTGCAACCAGTGTGAAAGTTGTCGTCATTTCTACTTCCCGGGCAACCTAGGCTTCACTCTAGGGCGTTGCTCCACCAGATCGAATTGTTAGGGCCTTAGAAGTCAGCGCCCGAAGCATAAAATGCAAAATAAATAGGACAGTTTTTCATTGTATAAAACGAATAACTGCAACCAGTGTGAAAGTACTGGTCATTTCTACGTTCCGGGCAACCTAGGTTTCACTCTGGGGCGTTGCTCCACCAGCTCGAGTAGCTAGGGCCTCAGAAGTCTACGCTTGAAGAATAAAATACGATATAAATACAACAGCTTTTCCATCGTATAACAGGAATAATTGCAACCAGTGTGAAGGTAAAGGTATGTCCTACGTTCCGGGCAACCTAGGCTGCACTCTAGGGCGTTGTTCCACTAGATCGAATAGTTATGGCCTAAGAAGTCAACGCCAGAAGCATAAAATACAATATAAGTATAACAGTTTTTCCATCGTATAAAACGAATAATAGCAACCAGTTTGAAAGTAATGGACATTTCTACTTTCCGGGCAACCTAGGCTTGACCCTAGGGCGTTGCTCCAACAGTTTGAATAGTTAGGGCCTAAGAAGTGAACGCCAGAAGCATGAAATACAATATAAATACAACTGTTTTTCCATCATATAAAACGAGTAATTGCAACCAGTATGAAAGTTGCGGTCATTTCTACCTTCCGGGCAACCTAGGATACACTCTAGGGCGTTGCTCCAACAGATTGAATAGTTAGGGCCTTAGAAGTCAATGCCCGAAGCATAAAATGCAATAAAAATACAACAGTCTTTCCATCATATAACAGGAATAATTGCCACCCGTGTGAAAGTGATGGTCATTTGTACGTTCGGGGCAACATAGGCTTCACTCTATGGCGTTGTTCCACCAGGTCGAACAGTTAGGGCCTTAGAAGTCGACGCCAGAAGCATAAAATACGATATAAATACAACAGATTTTCCATCGTATAAAACGAATAATGGTAACCAGTGTGAAAGCTATGGTCATTTCTACGTTCCGCGCAACCTAGGCTTCACTCTAGGACGTTGCTCCACCAGATCGAAGAGTTAGGGCCTAAGAAGTCAACACCAGAAGCATAAAGTACAATAAAGATGCAACAGTTTTTCCATCGTATAACAGGAATAATTGCAACCAGTGTGAAGGTATTGGTCATTTCTTCGTTCCGGGCAACCTAGGCTTCACTCTAGGGCGCTGTTCCACAAGATCGAATGGTTAGTGCCTAAGGAGCCAACGCCAGAAGCATAAATTACAATATAAGTACAACAGCTTTTCCATCGTATGTAATGTATATTTGCAATCAGTGTGGAAGTAATGGTTATTTCTACCTTCCGGGCAACCTAGGCTTCACACTAGGGTGTTGCTCCACCAGATGGAATAGCTAGGGGGTTAGAATTCAATGCCAGAAGCATAAAATGCAATATAAATGTAACAGCTTTTCCATCGTATAAAACGAATAATAGCAACCAGTGTGAAAGTTATGGTCATTTCTACGTTCCGGGCAACCTATGCTTCACTCTGGGACGTTGTTCCTCCAGATCGAATAGTTAGGGCCTAAGAAGTCAACGCCAGAAGCATAAAATACAATATAAATATAACAGTTTTTCCATCGTATAAAACGAATAATAGCAACCAGTGTGAAAGAGTTCGTCATTTCTACGTTCCGGGCGACCTAGGCTTCACCGTAGGGCGCTGTTCCACCAGATGGAATAGTT
Source organism: Calliopsis andreniformis (assembly GCF_051401765.1). Taxonomy (NCBI): domain Eukaryota; kingdom Metazoa; phylum Arthropoda; class Insecta; order Hymenoptera; family Andrenidae; genus Calliopsis; species Calliopsis andreniformis. The sequence continues at coordinate 6,722,802 of NW_027480433.1, forward strand.
AGGGCCTAAGAAGTCAACGCCAGAAGTATAAAACGCAATAAAGGTGCAACAGTTTTTCCATCGTGTAACAGGAATAATTGCAACCAGTGTGAAAGTTATCGTCATTTCTACTTCCCGGGCAACCTAGGCTTCACTCTGGGGCGTTGCTCCACCAGATCGAATTGTTAGGGCCTTAGAAGTCAGCGCCCGAAGCATAAAATGCAAAATAAATAGGACAGTTTTTCATTGTATAAAACGAATAACTGCAACCAGTGTGAAAGTACTGGTCATTTCAACGTTCCGGGCAACCTAGGTTTCACTCTAGGGCCTTGCTTCACCAGATCGAATAGCTAGGGACTTAGAATTAAACGCCAGAAGCATAAAATACAATAAAAATACAACAATTTTTCCATTGTATAACAGGAATAATTGTAACCAGTGTGAAAGTAATGGTTATTTCTACATTCCGGGCAACCTAGGTTTCACTCTGGGGCGTTGCTCCACCAGCTCGAGTAGCTAGGGCCTCAGAAGTCTACGCTTGAAGAATAAAATACGATATAAATACAACAGCTTTTCCATCGTATAACAGGAATAATTGCAACCAGTGTGAAGGTAAAGGTATGTCCTACGTTCCGGGCAACCTAGGCTGCACTCTAGGGCGTTGTTCCACTAGATCGAATAGTTATGGCCTAAGAAGTCAACGCCAGAAGCATAAAATACAATATAAGTATAACAGTTTTTCCATCGTATAAAACGAATAATAGCAACCAGTTTGAAAGTAATGGACATTTCTACTTTCCGGGCAACCTAGGCTTGACCCTAGGGCGTTGCTCCAACAGTTTGAATAGTTAGGGCCTTAGAAGTCAACGCCCGAAGCATAAAATACAAAATAAATATAACAGTTTTTCCATCGTATAAAACGAATTATTGCGACCGATGTGAAAGTTATGGTCATTTGTACGTTCCGGGCGACCTAGGCTTCACCCTAGTTCGTTGTTCCACCAGATGGAATAGTTAGGGCCTTAGAAGTCAACGCCAGAAGCATAAAATACAAAATGAATAGAACAGTTTTTCATTGTATAAAACGAATAACTGCAACCAGTGTGAAAGTACTGGTCATTTCTACGTTCCGGGCAACCTAGGCTTCACTCTAGGGCCTTGCTCCACCAGATCGAATAGTTAGGGCCTTAGATGTCAACGCCAGATGCATAAAATACAATACACGTGCAACAGTTTTTCCATCGTATAACAGGAATAACTGCAACCAGTGTGAAAGTACTGGTCATTTCTACGTTCCGGGTAACCTAGGTTTCACTCTAGGGCGTTGCTCCACCAGATAGAATAGCTAGGGACTTATAATTCAACGCCACAAGAATAAAATACAATACAAGTACAACAGTTTTTCCATCGTATAAAATGTGTATTTCCAAAAATTGTGAAAGTAACGGTCATTTCTACGTTCCGGGCAGCCTATGCGACACTCAAGGGCGTTGCTCCACCACATCTAATAGCTACGGCCTTAAAAGTCAACGCCAGAAGCATAAAATACGATATAAATACAACAGCTTTTCCATCGTATAAAACGAATAATGGTAACCAGTGTGAAAGTTATGGTCATTTCTACGTTCCAGTCAACCTAGGCTTCACTCTAGGACGTTGCTCCACCAGATCGAATAGTTAGGGCCTAAGAAGTGAACGCCAGAAGCATGAAATACAATATAAATACAACTGTTTTTCCATCATATAAAACGAGTAATTGCAACCAGTATGAAAGTTGCGGTCATTTCTACCTTCCGGGCAACCTAGGATACACTCTAGGGCGTTGCTCCAACAGATTGAATAGTTAGGGCCTTAGAAGTCAATGCCCGAAGCATAAAATGCAATAAAAATACAACAGTCTTTCCATCATATAACAGGAATAATTGCAACCCGTGTGAAAGTGATGGTCATTTGTACGTTCCACGCAACCTAGGCTTCACTCTAGGGCGTTGTTCCACCAGATCGAATTGTTAGGGCCTAAGAAGTCAACGCCAGAAGCATAAGATACAATATAAATATAACAGTTTTTCCATCGTATAGAACGAATAATAGCAACCAGCATGAAAGTTATGGTCTTTTCTAGTTTCCGGGCAACCTAGGCTTCACCCTAGGGCGCTGTTCCATCAGATTGAGTAGTTAGGGCCTTAGAAGTCAACGCCCGAAGCATTCAATACAAAATAAATAGAACAGTTGTTCCGTCGTATAAAACGAATAATTCCTACCAGTGTGAAAGTTATGGTAATTTCTGTGTTCCGGGCAACCTAGGTTTCACTCTAGGGCGTTGTTCCACCAGATCGCATAGCTAGGGACATAGAATTCAACGCCATAAGAATAAAATACAATATAAGTACAACAGTTTTTCCATCGTATAAAATGTGTAATTGGAAACATTGTGAAAGTAATGGTTATTTCTACGTTCCAGGCAACCTAGGCGCCACTCTAGAACGTTGTTCCACCAGATCGAATAGTTAGGGCCTAAGAAGTGAACTTTAGCAGCATAAAATACAGTATAAATACAACAGTTTTTCCATCATATAAAACGTGTAATTGCAACCAGTATGAAAGTTGTGGTCATTTCTACTTTCCGGGCAACCTAGGCTACACCCTAGGGCGTTGCTCCAACAGATTGAATAGTTAGGGCCTTAGAAGTCAACGCCAGAAGCATAAAAAACAATATAAATACAACAGTCTTTCCATCATATAACAGGAATAATTGCCACCCGTGTGAAAGTGATGGTCATTTGTACGTTCGGGGCAACATAGGCTTCACTCTATGGCGTTGTTCCACCAGGTCGAACAGTTAGGGCCTTAGAAGTCGACGCCAGAAGCATAAAATACGATATAAATACAACAGATTTTCCATCGTATAAAACGAATAATGGTAACCAGTGTGAAAGCTATGGTCATTTCTACGTTCCGCGCAACCTAGGCTTCACTCTAGGACGTTGCTCCACCAGATCGAAGAGTTAGGGCCTAAGAAGTCAACACCAGAAGCATAAAGTACAATAAAGATGCAACAGTTTTTCCATCGTATAACAGGAATAATTGCAACCAGTGTGAAGGTATTGGTCATTTCTTCGTTCCGGGCAACCTAGGCTTCACTCTAGGGCGCTGTTCCACAAGATCGAATGGTTAGTGCCTAAGGAGCCAACGCCAGAAGCATAAATTACAATATAAGTACAACAGCTTTTCCATCGTATGTAATGTATATTTGCAATCAGTGTGGAAGTAATTGTTATTTCTACCTTCCGGGCAACCTAGGCTTCACACTAGGGTGTTGCTCCACCAGATGGAATAGCTAGGGGGTTAGAATTCAATGCCAGAAGCATAAAATGCAATATAAATGTAACAGCTTTTCCATCGTATAAAACGAATAATAGCAACCAGTGTGAAAGTTATGGTCATTTCTACGTTCCAGTCAACCTAGGCTTCACTCTAGGACGTTGCTCCACCAGATCGAATAGTTAGGGCCTAAGAAGTGAACGCCAGAAGCATGAAATACAATATAAATACAACTGTTTTTCCATCATATAAAACGAGTAATTGCAACCAGTATGAAAGTTGCGGTCATTTCTACCTTCCGGGCAACCTAGGATACACTCTAGGGCGTTGCTCCAACAGATTGAATAGTTAGGGCCTTAGAAGTCAATGCCCGAAGCATAAAATGCAATAAAAATACAACAGTCTTTCCATCATATAACAGGAATAATTGCAACCCGTGTGAAAGTGATGGTCATTTGTACGTTCCACGCAACCTAGGCTTCACTCTAGGGCGTTGTTCCACCAGATCGAATTGTTAGGGCCTAAGAAGTCAACGCCAGAAGCATAAGATACAATATAAATATAACAGTTTTTCCATCGTATAGAACGAATAATAGCAACCAGCATGAAAGTTATGGTCATTTCTAGTTTCCGGGCAACCTAGGCTTCACCCTAGGGCGCTGTTCCATCAGATTGAGTAGTTAGGGCCTTAGAAGTCAACGTCCGAAGCATTCAATACAAAATAAATAGAACAGTTGTTCCGTCGTATAAAACGAATAATTCCTACCAGTGTGAAAGTTATGGTAATTTCTGTGTTCCGGGCAACCTAGGTTTCACTCTAGGGCGTTGTTCCACCAGATCGCATAGCTAGGGACATAGAATTCAACGCCATAAGAATAAAATACAATATAAGTACAACAGTTTTTCCATCGTATAAAATGTGTAATTGGAAACATTGTGAAAGTAATGGTTATTTCTACGTTCCAGGCAACCTAGGCGCCACTCTAGAACGTTGTTCCACCAGATCGAATAGTTAGGGCCTAAGAAGTGAACTTTAGCAGCATAAAATACAGTATAAATACAACAGTTTTTCCATCATATAAAACGTGTAATTGCAACCAGTATGAAAGTTGTGGTCATTTCTACTTTCCGGGCAACCTAGGCTACACCCTAGGGCGTTGCTCCAACACATTGAATAGTTAGGGCCTTAGAAGTCAACGCCAGAAGCATAAAAAACAATATAAATACAACAGCTTTTCCATCGTATAAAACGAATAATTGCAACAGGTATGAAAGTTGTGGTTATTTCCACGTTCCGGGCAACCTAGGTTTCACTCTAGGGCGTTGCTCCACTGGATCGAATGGTGAGGGCCTTAGAAGTAAACGCCCGAAGCATAAAATACGATACAAAATACAACAGCTTTTCCATCGTATAAAACGAATAATTGGGACCAATGTGAAAGTTAAAGTCATTTCTACACTCCGAGGAACCTAGGTTTCACTCTAGGGCGTTGCTCCACCAGATCGACTAGCTAGGGACATGGAATTCAACGCCAGAAGAATAAAACACAATATAAGTACAACCGTTTTTCCATTGTATAAAATGAATAATTGCAAACATTGTGAAATTAATGGTCATTTCTACGTTCCGGGCAACCTAGGCGTCACTGTAGGGCGTTACTCCACCACAGCTAATAGCTACGGCCTTAGAAGTCAACGCCAGAAGCATAAAATACAATATCAATACAACAGCTTTTCCATCGTATAAAATGAATAATAGCAAACAGTGTGAAAGTTATGTTCATTTCTACGTTCCGTGCAACCTAGGCTTGACTGTAGGGCGTTGCTCCACCAGATCGAATAGGTAGGGCCATAGAAGTCGACGCCCGAAGCATAAAATACATTAAATATACAAGAGCTTTTCCATCGTATAACAGGAATAATTGCCACCAGTATGAAAGATATGGTCATTTCTACGTTCGGGGCAACATAGGCTTCACTCTATGGCGTTGTTCCACCAGGTCGAACAGTTAGGGCCTTAGAAGTCGACGCCAGAAGCATAAAATACGATATAAATACAACAGATTTTCCATCGTATAAAACGAATAATGGTAACCAGTGTGAAAGCTATGGTCATTTCTACGTTCCGCGCAACCTAGGCTTCACTCTAGGACGTTGCTCCACCAGATCGAAGAGTTAGGGCCTAAGAAGTCAACACCAGAAGCATAAAGTACAATAAAGATGCAACAGTTTTTCCATCGTATAACAGGAATAATTGCAACCAGTGTGAAGGTATTGGTCATTTCTTCGTTCCGGGCAACCTAGGCTTCACTCTAGGGCGCTGTTCCACAAGATCGAATGGTTAGTGCCTAAGGAGCCAACGCCAGAAGCATAAATTACAATATAAGTACAACAGCTTTTCCATCGTATGTAATGTATATTTGCAATCAGTGTGGAAGTAATGGTTATTTCTACCTTCCGGGCAACCTAGGCTTCACACTAGGGTGTTGCTCCACCAGATGGAATAGCTAGGGGGTTAGAATTCAATGCCAGAAGCATAAAATGCAATATAAATATAACAGCTTTTCCATCGTATAAAACGAATAATAGCAACCAGTGTGAAAGTTATGGTCATTTCTACTTCCCGGGCAACCTAGGCTTCACTCTAGGGTGTTTCTCCACCAGATGGAATAGATAGGGACTTAGAATTCATTGCCAGAAGCTTAAAATGCAATATAAATATAACAGCTTTTCCATTGTATAAAACGAATAATTGCAAACAGTGTGAAAGTAATGGTCATTTCTACGTTCCGGGCAACCTAGGCTTTACTCTACGGCGTTGTTCCACCAGATCGAATAGTTAGGGCCTAAGAAGCCAACACGAAAAGTATAAAATACAAAATAAATTCAACAGTTTTTCTATCCTATAACAGGAATAATTGCAACCCGTGTGCAAGTAATGGTCATTTCTACGTTCCGGGCAACCTAGGCTTCACTCTAGGGCGTTGTTGCACCAGACCGAATAGTTAGGGCCTAAGAAGTGAACGCCGGAAGCATAAAATACGATATAAATACAACAGCTTTTCCATCGTATTAAATGAATAATTGCAAACAGTGTGCAAGTAATGGTCATTTCTACTTTCCGAGCAACCTAGGCTTCACCCTAGGGTGTTGCTCCACCAGATCGAATAGTTAGTGCCTTAGAAGTCAACGCCAGAAGCATAAAATACAATATAAATACAACGGTTTTTCCATCGTATAAAACGAATAATTGCAACCAGTATGAAACTGATGGTCATTTCTCCTTTCCGGGCAACCTAGGCGTCACTCTAGGGAGTTGCTCCACCACACCTAATAGCTACGGCCTTAGAAGTCAACCCCAGATGAATAAAATACAATAAAGATGCCACAGCTTTTCCATCGTATAAAACGAATAATTGCAACCAGTGTGAATGTTATGGTCATTTCTACTTTCCGGGCAACCTAGGCTTCACCCTAGGGCGTTGTTCCACCAGACGGAATAGCTAGGGCCTAAGAAGTCAACGCCAGAAACATAAAATACGATATAAATGCAACAGCTTTTCCATCGTACAAAACGAATAATTGCAACCAGTGTGAAAGTTATGGTCATTTCTACATTCCGAGCAACCTAGGCTTCACCCTAGGACGTTGCTCCACCAGATCGAATAGTTAGGTCCTTAGAAGTCAACGCCAGAAGCATAAAATACGATATAAATACAACAGCTTTTCCATCGCATAAAAGCAATAATTGCAAACAGAGTGAAAGTAATGGTCATTTCTACGTTCCGGGCAACCTAGGCTTCACTCTACGGCGTTGTTCCACCAGATCGAATAGTTAGGGCCTAAGAAGTCAACACCAAAGGGATAAAATACAAAATAAATACAACAGTTTTTCTATCCTATAACGGGAATAATTGCAACCCGTGTGCAAGTGATGGTCATTTCTACATTCCGAGCAACATAGGCTTCACTCTAGGGCGTTGCTCCACCAGATCGAATAGTTAGGTCCTTAGAAGTAAACGCCAGAAGCATAAAATACGATATAAATACAACAGCTTTTCCATCGTATAGAAGGAATAATTGCAAACAGTGTGAAAGTATGGTCATTTCTACGTTCCGGGCAAACTAGGCTTCACTCTACGGTGTTGGTCCACCAGATGGGATACTTAGGGCCGAAGAAGTGAACGCCAGAAGCATAAAATACAATATAAATATAACAGTTTTTCCATCGTATAAAACGAATAATAGCAACCAGTGTGATGGTTATGGTCATTTCTACGTTCCGGGCAACCTAGGCTTCACTCTACGGTGTTGTTCCACCAGATCGAATAGTTAGGGCTTAAGAAGTCAACACCAAAAGAATAAAATACAAAATAAATACAACAGTTTTTCTATCCTATAACAGGAATAATTGCAACCCGTGTGCAAGTGATGGTCGTTTCTACGTTCCGGGCAACCTAGGTTTCACTCCAGGGCGTTGCTGCACCAGACCGAATAGTTAGGGCCTAAGAAGTGAACGCCAGAAGCATAAAATACGATATAAATACAACAGCTTTTCCATCGTATTAAACGAATAATTGCAAACAGTGTGCAAGTAATGGTCATTTCTACTTTCCGAGCAACCTAGGCTTCACCCTAGGGCGTTGCTCCACCAGATCGAATAGTTAGTGCCTTAGAAGTCAACGCCAGAAGCATAAAATACAATATAAATACAACGGTTTTTCCATCGTATAAAACGAATAATTGCAACCAGTATGAAACTGATGGTCATTTCTCCTTTCCGGGCAACCTAGGCGTCACTCTAGGGCGTTGCTCCACCACACCTAATAGCTACGGCCTTAGAAGTCAACCCCAGATGAATAAAATACAATAAAGATGCCACAGCTTTTCCATCGTATAAAACGAATAATTGCAACCAGTGTGAATGTTATGGTCATTTCTACTTTCCGGGCAACCTAGGCTACACCCTAGGGCGTTGTTCCACCAGATCGAACAGTTAGGGCCTAAGAAGTCGACGCCAGAAGCATAACATACAAAATAAAAAAAACACTTTTTCCATCGTATAAAACGAATAATTGCTACCAGTGTGGAAGTTATGGTCATTTCTACGTTCCGGGCAACATGGGCTTTACTCTAGCGCGGTGCTCCACCAAATCAAATAGTTAGGGCCTATGAAGTCAATGCCAGAAGCATAAAGTACAATAAAGATGCAAAAGTTTTTCCGTCGTATAACAGGAATAACTGCAAACAGTGTGAAAGTACTGGTCATTTCTACGTTCCGGGTAACATAGGCTTCACTCTAGGGCGTTGCTCCACCAGATCGAATAGCTAGGGACTTAGAATTCAACGCCATAAGTATAAAATACAATATAAGTACAACAGTTTTTCCATGGTATAAAATGAATAATTGCAACCAGTGTGAAACTTATGGTCATTTCTAAATTCCGGGCAACCTAGTCTTCACTCTAGGGCGTTGTTGCACCAGACCGAATAGTTAGGGCCTAAGAAGTGAACGCCAGAAGCATAAAATACGATATAAATACAACAGCTTTTCCATCCTATTAAATGAATAATTGCAAACAGTGTGAAAGCAGTGGTCATTTCTACGTTCCGAGCAACGTAGGCTTCACTCTAGGTCGGTGCTCCGCCAGATCAAATAGTTAGGGCCTAGGAAGTCAACGCCAGAAGCATAAAATACGATAAAGATGCAACAGTTTTTCCATTGTATAAAAGGAGTAATTGCAAACAGTGTGAAAGGAATGGTCATTTCTACGTTCAGGGCAACCTAGGCTCCACACTAGGTCGTTGATACACCAGATCGAATAGCTAGCGACATAGAATTAAACGCCAGAAGCATAAAATACGATAAAGATGCAACAGTTTTTCCATTGTATAAAAGGAGTAATTGCAAACAGTGTGAAAGGAATGGTCATTCCTACGTTCGGGGCAACCTAGGCTTCACACTAGGGCGTTGCTCCACCAGATCGAACAGTTAGGGCCTTAGAAGTCAATCCCAGAAGCATAAGATGCAATAATGATGCAACAGTTTTTCCATCGTATAACACGAGTAAATGCAACCAGTGTGAAAGTTATGGTCATTTCTAAATTCCGAGCAACATAGGCTTCACTCTAGGGCGTTGCTCCACTAGATCGAAATGTTAGGGCCTAAGAAGTCAACGCCCGAAGCATAAAATACGATATAAATACAACAGCTTTTCCATCCTATTAAATGAATAATTGCAAACAGTGTGAAAGCAGTGGTCATTTCTACGTTCCGAGCAACGTAGGCTTCACTCTAGGTCGGTGCTCCGCCAGATCAAATAGTTAGGGCCTAGGAAGTCAACGCCAGAAGCATAAAATACGATAAAGATGCAACAGCTTTTCCATCGCATAAAAGCAATAATTGCAAACAGAGTGAAAGTAATGGTCATTTCTACGTTCCGGGCAACCTAGGCTTCACTCTACGGCGTTGTTCCACCAGATCGAATAGTTAGGGCCTAAGAAGTCAACACCAAAGGGATAAAATACAAAATAAATACAACAGTTTTTCTATCCTATAACGGGAATAATTGCAACCCGTGTGCAAGTGATGGTCATTTCTACATTCCGAGCAACATAGGCTTCACTCTAGGGCGTTGCTCCACCAGATCGAATAGTTAGGTCCTTAGAAGTAAACGCCAGAAGCATAAAATACGATATAAATACAACAGCTTTTCCATCGTATAGAAGGAATAATTGCAAACAGTGTGAAAGTATGGTCATTTCTACGTTCCGGGCAAACTAGGCTTCACTCTACGGTGTTGGTCCACCAGATGGGATACTTAGGGCCGAAGAAGTGAACGCCAGAAGCATAAAATACAATATAAATATAACAGTTTTTCCATCGTATAAAACGAATAATAGCAACCAGTGTGATGGTTATGGTCATTTCTACGTTCCGGGCAACCTAGGCTTCACTCTACGGTGTTGTTCCACCAGATCGAATAGTTAGGGCCTAAGAAGTCAACACCAAAAGAATAAAATACAAAATAAATACAACAGTTTTTCTATCCTATAACAGGAATAATTGCAACCCGTGTGCAAGTGATGGTCGTTTCTACGTTCCGGGCAACCTAGGTTTCACTCCAGGGCGTTGCTGCACCAGACCGAATAGTTAGGGCCTAAGAAGTGAACGCCAGAAGCATAAAATACGATATAAATACAACAGCTTTTCCATCGTATTAAACGAATAATTGCAAACAGTGTGCAAGTAATGGTCATTTGTACTTTCCGAGCAACCTAGGCTTCACCCTAGGGCGTTGCTCCACCAGATCGAATAGTTAGTGCCTTAGAAGTCAACGCCAGAAGCATAAAATACAATATAAATACAACGGTTTTTCCATCGTATAAAACGAATAATTGCAACCAGTATGAAACTGATGGTCATTTCTCCTTTCCGGGCAACCTAGGCGTCACTCTAGGGCGTTGCTCCACCACACCTAATAGCTACGGCCTTAGAAGTCAACCCCAGATGAATAAAATACAATAAAGATGCCACAGCTTTTCCATCGTATAAAACGAATAATTGCAACCAGTGTGAATGTTATGGTCATTTCTACTTTCCGGGCATCCTAGGCTACACCCTAGGGCGTTGTTCCACCAGATGGAACAGTTAGGGCCTAAGAAGTCGACGCCAGAAGCATAACATACAAAATAAATAAAACACTTTTTCCATCGTATAAAACGAATAATTGCTACCAGTGTGGAAGTTATGGTCATTTCTACGTTCCGGGCAACATGGGCTTTACTCTAGCGCGGTGCTCCACCAAATCAAATAGTTAGGGCCTATGAAGTCAATGCCAGAAGCATAAAGTACAATAAAGATGCAAAAGTTTTTCCGTCGTATAACAGGAATAACTGCAAACAGTGTGAAAGTACTGGTCATTTCTACGTTCCGGGTAACATAGGCTTCACTCTAGGGCGTTGCTCCACCAGATCGAATAGCTAGGGACTTAGAATTCAACGCCATAAGTATAAAATACAATATAAGTACAACAGTTTTTCCATGGTATAAAATGAATAATTGCAACCAGTGTGAAACTTATGGTCATTTCTAAATTCCGGGCAACCTAGTCTTCACTCTAGGGCGTTGTTGCACCAGACCGAATAGTTAGGGCCTAAGAAGTGAACGCCAGAAGCATAAAATACGATATAAATACAACAGCTTTTCCATCCTATTAAATGAATAATTGCAAACAGTGTGAAAGCAGTGGTCATTTCTACGTTCCGAGCAACGTAGGCTTCACTCTAGGTCGGTGCTCCGCCAGATCAAATAGTTAGGGCCTAGGAAGTCAACGCCAGAAGCATAAAATACGATAAAGATGCAACAGTTTTTCCATTGTATAAAAGGAGTAATTGCAAACAGTGTGAAAGGAATGGTCATTTCTACGTTCAGGGCAACCTAGGCTCCACACTAGGTCGTTGATACACCAGATCGAATAGCTAGCGACATAGAATTAAACGCCAGAAGCATAAAATACGATAAAGATGCAACAGTTTTTCCATTGTATAAAAGGAGTAATTGCAAACAGTGTGAAAGGAATGGTCATTCCTACGTTCGGGGCAACCTAGGCTTCACACTAGGGCGTTGCTCCACCAGATCGAACAGTTAGGGCCTTAGAAGTCAATCCCAGAAGCATAAGATGCAATAATGATGCAACAGTTTTTCCATCGTATAACACGAGTAAATGCAACCAGTGTGAAAGTTATGGTCATTTCTAAATTCCGAGCAACATAGGCTTCACTCTAGGGCGTTGCTCCACTAGATCGAAATGTTAGGGCCTAAGAAGTCAACGCCCGAAGCATAAAATACGATATAAATACAACAGCTTTTCCATCGTATTAAATGAATAATTGCAAACAGTGTGCAAGTAATGGTCATTTCTATGATCCCGGCAACCTAGGCTTCACTCTACGGCGTTGTTCCACCAGATCGAATAGTTAGGGCCTAAGAAGTCAACACCAAAAGAATAAAATACAAAATAAATACAACAGTTTTTCTATCCTATAACAGGGATAATTGCAACCCGTGTGCAAGTGATGGTCATTTCTACGTTCCGGGCAACCTAGGCTTCACTCTAGGGCGTTGTTGCACCAGATCGAATAGTTAGGGCCTAAGAAGTGAACGCCAGAAGCATAAAATACAATATAAATACAACAGTTTTTCCATCATATAAAACGAATAATTGCAACCAGTGTGAAAGTTATGGTCATTTCTAGTTTCCGGGCAACCTAGGCTACACCCTAGGGCGTTGTTCCACCAGATGGAATAGTTAGGGCCTAAGAGGTCAGCGCCAGAAGCATAAAATACGAAATAAATACAACAGCCTTTCCATCGTATAAAACGAATAATTGCAACCAGTTTGAAAGAGATGGTCATTTCTACGTACCGGGCACCCTAGGCTTCACTCTAGGGTGTTGCTCCACCAGATCGAATTGTTAGGGCCTTAGAAGTCAACGCCCGAAGCATAAAATACAAAATAAAGACAACAGTTTTTCCATCGTATAAAACGAATAATTGCTACCAGTGCGAAAGTTATCGTCATTTGTACTTTCCGGGCAACCTACGCTTCACCCTAGGGCGTTGTTCCACCAGACGGAATAGCTAGGGCCTAAGAAGTCAACGCCAGAAACATAAAATACGATATAAATGCAACAGCTTTTCCATCGTACAAAACGAATAATTGCAACCAGTGTGAAAGTTATGGTCATTTCTACATTCCGAGCAACCTAGGCTTCACCCTAGGGCGTTGCTCCACCAGATCGAATAGTTAGGTCCTTAGAAGTCAACGCCAGAAGCATAAAATACGATATAAATACAACAGCTTTTCCATCGCATAAAAGCAATAATTGCAAACAGAGTGAAAGTAATGGTCATTTCTGCGTTCCGGGCAACCTAGGCTTCACTCTACGGCGTTGTTCCACCAGATCGAATAGTTAGGGCCTAAGAAGTCAACACCAAAAGGATAAAATACAAAATAAATACAACAGTTTTTCTATCCTATAACGGGAATAATTGCAACCCGTGTGCAAGTGATGGTCATTTCTACATTCCGAGCAACATAGGCTTCACTCTAGGGCGTTGCTCCACCAGATCGAATAGTTAGGTCCTTAGAAGTAAACGCCAGAAGCATAAAATACGATATAAATACAACAGCTTTTCCATCGTATAGAAGGAATAATTGCAAACAGTGTGAAAGTATGGTCATTTCTACGTTCCGGGCAAACTAGGCTTCACTCTACGGTGTTGGTCCACCAGATCGGATACTTAGGGCCGAAGAAGTGAACGCCAGAAGCATAAAATACAATATAAATATAACAGTTTTTCCATCGTATAAAACGAATAATAGCAACCAGTGTGAAGGTTATGGTCATTTCTACGTTCCGGGCAACCTAGGCTTCACTCTAAGGCGTTGCTCCACCAGATCAAACAGTTAGGGCTTTAGAAGTCAACGCCAGAAGCATAAAATACAAAATAAATAGAACAGTTTTTCCATTGTATAAAACGAATAATTGCTACCAGTGTAAAGGTTATGGTCATTTCTATGTTCCGAGCAACCTAGGCTTCACCCTAGGGCGTTGCTCCAACAGATTGTATAGTTAGGGACTTAGAAGTCATCGCCCCAACCATAAAATGCAAAAAAAATACGAGAGTGTTTCCATCATATAACAGGAATAATTGCAACCAGTTTGAAAGTGATGGCCAATTCTACGTTCCGGGTAACCTAGGTTTCACTCCAGGGCGTTGCTCCACCAGATCCAATAGTTACGGCCTAAGAAGTCAACGCCAGAAGCATAAAATACGATATAAATACAACAGCTTTTCCATTGTATAAAACGAATAATTGCAACCAGTTTGAAAGTAATGGTCATTTCTACGTTCCGAGCACCCTAGGCGTCACTCTAGGGCGTTGCTCCACCACATCTAATAGCTACGGCATTAGAAGTCAACGCCAGAGGCATAAAATACAATATAAATACAACAGCTTTTCCATCGTATAAAACGAATGATTGCAACCAGTGTGAAAGTAATGGTCATTTCTACGTTCCGGGCAACCTAGGCTTCACTGTAGGGCGTTGCTCCACCAGATCAAACAGTTAGGGCCTTAGAAGTCAACGCCCGAAGCATAAAATACAAAATAAATAGAACAGTTTTTCCATTGTATAAAACGAATAATTGCTGCCAGTGTAAAAGTTATAGTCATTTCTACGTTCCGGGCAACGAAGGCTTCACCCTAGCGCGTTGTTCCACCTGATGGAATAGTTAGGGCCTAAGAAGTCAACGCCAGAAGCATAAAATACGATATAAATACAACAGCTATTCCATCGTATAAAACGAATAATTGCAAACAGTGTGAAAGTAATGGTCATTTCTACGTTCCCGGCAACCTAGGCTGCACTCTACGGCGTTGCTCCGCCAGATCGAATAGTTAGGGCCTAAGAAGTCAACACCAAAAGAATAAAATACAAAATAAATACAACAGTTTTTCTATCCTATAACAGGAATAATTGCAACCAGTGTGCAAGTGATGGTCGTTTCTACGTTCCGGGCAACCTAGGTTTCACTCCAGGGCGTTGCTGCACCAGATCGAATAGTTACGGCCTAAGAAGTCAACGCAAGAAGCATAAAATACGATATAAATATAACAGCTTATCCATCGTATAAAACGAATAATTGCTACCAGTGTAAAGGTTATGGTCATTTCTACGTTCCGGGCAACCTAGGCTTCACCCTAGGACGTTGTTCCACCAGATCGAATAGTTAGGGCCTAAGAAGTGAACGCCAGAAGCATAAAATACGATATAAATATAACAGCTTATCCATCGTATAAAACGAATAATTGCTACCAGTGTAAAAGTTATGGTCATTTCTACGTTCCGGGCAACCTAGGCTTCACCCTAGCGCGTTGTTCCACCAGATGGAATAGTTAGGGCCTAAGAAGTGAACGCCGGAAGCATAAAATACGAAATAAATACAACAGCTTTTCCATCGTAATAAATGAATAATTGCAAACAGTGTGAAAGTTGTGGTCATTTCTACGTTCCGAGCAACCTAGGCTTCACTCTAGGGCGGTGCTCCACCATATCGAATAGCTACGGCCTTAGAAGCCTACGCCTGAAGCATAAAATGCAATAAAAATACAACAGTCTTTTCATCGTATAACAGGAATAATTGCAACAAGCGTGAAAGTAATGATCATTTCGGCGTTTCGGGCTTCCTAGATTTAACTCGGAGACATTGCTCCACCAGATCGAATAATTAGGGCCTTAGAAGTCAACGCCAGAAGCATAAAATACAAAATAAAGACAACAGTTTTTCCATCGTATAAAACGAATAATTGCTACCAGTGCGAAAGTTATCGTCATTTGTACTTTCCGGGCAACCTACGCTTCACCCTAGGGCGCTGTTCCACCAGACGGAATAGCTAGGGCCTAAGAAGTCAACGCCAGAAACATAAAATACGATATAAATGCAACAGCTTTTCCATCGTACAAAACGAATAATTGCAACCAGTGTGAAAGTTATGGTCATTTCTACATTCCGAGCAACCTAGGCTTCACCCTAGGGCGTTGCTCCACCAGATCGAATAGTTAGGTCCTTAGAAGTCAACGCCAGAAGCATAAAATACGATATAAATACAACAGCTTTTCCATCGCATAAAAGCAATAATTGCAAACAGAGTGAAAGTAATGGTCATTTCTGCGTTCCGGGCAACCTAGGCTTCACTCTACGGCGTCGTTCCACCAGATCGAATAGTTAGGGCCTAAGAAGTCAACACCAAAAGGATAAAATACAAAATAAATACAACAGTTTTTCTATCCTATAACGGGAATAATTGCAACCCGTGTGCAAGTGATGGTCATTTCTACATTCCGAGCAACATAGGCTTCACTCTAGGGCGTTGCTCCACCAGATCGAATAGTTAGGTCCTTAGAAGTAAACGCCAGAAGCATAAAATACGATATAAATACAACAGCTTTTCCATCGTATAGAAGGAATAATTGCAAACAGTGTGAAAGTATGGTCATTTCTACGTTCCCGGCAAACTAGGCTTCACTCTACGGTGTTGGTCCACCAGATCGGATACTTAGGGCCGAAGAAGTGAACGCCAGAAGCATAAAATACAATATAAATATAACAGTTTTTCCATCGTATAAAACGAATAATAGCAACCAGTGTGAAGGTTATGGTCATTTCTACGTTCCGGGCAACCTAGGCTTCACTCTAAGGCGTTGCTCCACCAGATCAAACAGTTAGGGCTTTAGAAGTCAACGCCAGAAGCATAAAATACAAAATAAATAGAACAGTTTTTCCATTGTATAAAACGAATAATTGCTACCAGTGTAAAGGTTATGGTCATTTCTATGTTCCGAGCAACCTAGGCTTCACCCTAGGCCGTTGCTCCAACAGATTGTATAGTTAGGGACTTAGAAGTCATCGCCCCAACCATAAAATGCAAAAAAAATACGAGAGTGTTTCCATCATATAACAGGAATAATTGCAACCAGTTTGAAAGTGATGGCCAATTCTACGTTCCGGGTAACCTAGGTTTCACTCCAGGGCGTTGCTCCACCAGATCCAATAGTTACGGCCTAAGAAGTCAACGCCAGAAGCATAAAATACGATATAAATACAACAGCTTTTCCATTGTATAAAACGAATAATTGCAACCAGTTTGAAAGTAATGGTCATTTCTACGTTCCGAGCACCCTAGGCGTCACTCTAGGGCGTTGCTCCACCACATCTAATAGCTACGGCATTAGAAGTCAACGCCAGAGGCATAAAATACAATATAAATACAACAGCTTTTCCATCGTATAAAACGAATGATTGCAACCAGTGTGAAAGTAATGGTCATTTCTACGTTCCGGGCAACCTAGGCTTCACTGTAGGGCGTTGCTCCACCAGATCAAACAGTTAGGGCCTTAGAAGTCAACGCCCGAAGCATAAAATACAAAATAAATAGAACAGTTTTTCCATTGTATAAAACGAATAATTGCTGCCAGTGTAAAAGTTATAGTCATTTCTACGTTCCGGGCAACGAAGGCTTCACCCTAGCGCGTTGTTCCACCTGATGGAATAGTTAGGGCCTAAGAAGTCAACGCCAGAAGCATAAAATACGATATAAATACAACAGCTATTCCATCGTATAAAACGAATAATTGCAAACAGTGTGAAAGTAATGGTCATTTCTACGTTCCCGGCAACCTAGGCTGCACTCTACGGCGTTGCTCCGCCAGATCGAATAGTTAGGGCCTAAGAAGTCAACACCAAAAGAATAAAATACAAAATAAATACAACAGTTTTTCTATCCTATAACAGGAATAATTGCAACCAGTGTGCAAGTGATGGTCGTTTCTACGTTCCGGGCAACCTAGGTTACACTCCAGGGCGTTGCTGCACCAGATCGAATAGTTACGGCCTAAGAAGTCAACGCAAGAAGCATAAAATACGATATAAATATAACAGCTTATCCATCGTATAAAACGAATAATTGCTACCAGTGTAAAGGTTATGGTCATTTCTACGTTCCGGGCAACCTAGGCTTCACCCTAGGACGTTGTTCCACCAGATCGAATAGTTAGGGCCTAAGAAGTGAACGCCAGAAGCATAAAATACGATATAAATATAACAGCTTATCCATCGTATAAAACGAATAATTGCTACCAGTGTAAAAGTTATGGTCATTTCTACGTTCCGGGCAACCTAGGCTTCACCCTAGCGCGTTGTTCCACCAGATGGAATAGTTAGGGCCTAAGAAGTGAACGCCGGAAGCATAAAATACGAAATAAATACAACAGCTTTTCCATCGTAATAAATGAATAATTGCAAACAGTGTGAAAGTTGTGGTCATTTCTACGTTCCGAGCAACCTAGGCTTCACTCTAGGGCGGTGCTCCACCATATCGAATAGCTACGGCCTTAGAAGCCTACGCCTGAAGCATAAAATGCAATAAAAATACAACAGTCTTTTCATCGTATAACAGGAATAATTGCAACAAGCGTGAAAGTAATGATCATTTCGGCGTTTCGGGCTTCCTAGATTTAACTCGGAGACATTGCTCCACCAGATCGAATAATTAGGGCCTTAGAAGTCAACGCCAGAAGCATAAAATACAATATAGATACAACAGTTTTTCCATCGCATAAAACGAATAACTGCAACCAGTGTGAAAGTAATGGTCCTTTCTACGTTCCGAGCGCCCTAGGCGTCACTCTAGGGCATTGCTCCACCACATCTAATAGCTACGGCCTTAGAAGACAACGCCAGAGGCATAAAATACGATATAAATACAACAGCTTTTCCATCCTATTAAATGAATAATTGCCAACAGTGTCAAAGCTGTGGTCATTTCTACGTACCGAGCAACGTAGGCTTCACTCTAGGGCGGTGCTCCACCAGATCAAATAGTTAGGGCCTAGGAAGTCAACGCCAGAAGCATAAAATACGATAAAGATGCAACAGTTTTTCCATTGTATAAAAGGGGTAATTGCAACCAGTGTGAAAGTTATGGTCATTTCTACATTCCGAGCAACCTAGGCTTCACCCTAGGGCGTTGCTCCACCAGATCGAATAGTTAGGTCCTTAGAAGTCAACGCCAGAAGCATAAAATACGATAGAAATACAACAGCTTATCCATCGCATAAAAGGAATAATTGCAAACAGTGTGAAAGTAATGGTCATTTCAACGTTCCGGGCAACCTAGGCTTCACTCTAGGGCGTTGCTCGACCAGATCGAACAGTTAGGGCCTTAGAAGTCAACGCCAGAAGCATAAAATACAATATAAATACAACAGTTTTTCCATCATATAACAGGAATAATTGCAGCCAGTTTGAAAGTGATGGTCATTTCTACGTACCGGGCAACCTAGGCTTCACTCTAGGGCGTTGCTCCACCAGATCGAATAGTTAGGGCCTTAGAAGTCAACGCCCGAAGCATAAAATACAAAATAAATAGAACAGTTTTTCCATCGTATAAAACGAATAATTGCTACCAGTGTGAAAGTTATGGTCATTTCTAGTTTCCGGGCAACCTAGGCTACACCCGAGGGCGTTGTTCCACCAGATGGAATAGTTAGGGCCCAAGAGGTCAGCGCCAGAAGCATAAAATACGAAATAAATACAACAGCTTTTCCATCGTATAAAACGAATAATAGCAACCAGTGTGAAAGTTATGGTCATTTCTACTTCCCGGGCAACCTAGGCTTCACTCTAGGGTGTTTCTCCACAAGATGGAATAGATAGGGACTTAGAATTCATTGCCAGAAGCTTAAAATGCAATATAAATATATCAGCTTTTCCATTGTATAAAACGAATAATTGCAAACAGTGTGAAAGTAATGGTCATTTCTACGTTCCGGGCAACCTAGGCTTTACTCTACGGCGTTGTTCCACCAGATCGAATAGTTAGGGCCTAAGAAGCCAACACAAAAAGTATAAAATACAAAATAAATTCAACAGTTTTTCTATCCTATACCAGGAATAATTGCAACCCGTGTGCAAGTGATGGTCATTTCTACGTTCCGGGCAACCTAGGCTTCACTCTAGGGCGTTGTTGCACCAGACCGAATAGTTAGGGCCTAAGAAGTGAACGCCAGAAGCGTAAAATACGATATAAATACAACAGATTTTCCATCGTATTAAACGAATAATTGCAAACAGTGTGCAAGTAATGGTCATTTCTACTTTCCGAGCAACCTAGGCTTCACCCTAGGGCGTTGCTCCACCAGATCGAATAGTTAGTGCCTTAGAAGTCAACGCCAGAAGCATAAAATACAATATAAATACAACGGTTTTTCCATCGTATAAAACGAATAATTGCAACCAGTATGAAACTGATGGTCATTTCTCCTTTCCGGGCAACCTAGGCGTCACTCTAGGGCGTTGCTCCACCACACCTAATAGCTACGGCCTTAGAAGTCAACCCCAGATGAATAAAATACAATAAAGATGCCACAGCTTTTCCATCGTATAAAACGAATAATTGCAACCAGTGTGAATGTTATGGTCATTTCTACTTTCCGGGCAACCTAGGCTACACCCTAGGGCGTTGTTCCACCAGATCGAACAGTTAGGGCCTAAGAAGTCGACGCCAGAAGCATAACATACAAAATAAATAAAACACTTTTTCCATCGTATAAAACGAATAATTGCTACCAGTGTGGAAGTTATGGTCATTTCTACGTTCCGGGCAACATGGGCTTTACTCTAGCGCGGTGCTCCACCAAATCAAATAGTTAGGGCCTATGAAGTCAATGCCAGAAGCATAAAGTACAATAAAGATGCAAAAGTTTTTCCGTCGTATAACAGGAATAACTGCAAACAGTGTGAAGGTACTGGTCATTTCTACGTTCCGGGTAACATAGGCTTCACTCTAGGGCGTTGCTCCACCAGATCGAATAGCTAGGGACTTAGAATTCAACGCCATAAGTATAAAATACAATATAAGTACAACAGTTTTTCCATGGTATAAAATGAATAATTGCAACCAGTGTGAAACTTATGGTCATTTCTAAATTCCGGGCAACCTAGTCTTCACTCTAGGGCGTTGTTGCACCAGACCGAATAGTTAGGGCCTAAGAAGTGAACGCCAGAAGCATAAAATACGATATAAATACAACAGCTTTTCCATCCTATTAAATGAATAATTGCAAACAGTGTGAAAGCAGTGGTCATTTCTACGTTCCGAGCAACGTAGGCTTCACTCTAGGTCGGTGCTCCGCCAGATCAAATAGTTAGGGCCTAGGAAGTCAACGCCAGAAGCATAAAATACGATAAAGATGCAACAGTTTTTCCATTGTATAAAAGGAGTAATTGCAACCAGTGTGAAAGTTATGGTCATTTCTAAATTCCGAGCAACATAGGCTTCACTCTAGGGCGTTGCTCCACTAGATCGAAATGTTAGGGCCTAAGAAGTCAACGCCCGAAGCATAAAATACGATATAAATACAACAGCTTTTCCATCGTATTAAATGAATAATTGCAAACAGTGTGCAAGTAATGGTCATTTCTATGATCCCGGCAACCTAGGCTTCACTCTACGGCGTTGTTCCACCAGATCGAATAGTTAGGGCCTAAGAAGTCAACACCAAAAGAATAAAATACAAAATAAATACAACAGTTTTTCTATCCTATAACAGGGATAATTGCAACCCGTGTGCAAGTGATGGTCATTTCTACGTTCCGGGCAACCTAGGCTTCACTCTAGGGCGTTGTTGCACCAGATCGAATAGTTAGGGCCTAAGAAGTGAACGCCAGAAGCATAAAATACAATATAAATACAACAGTTTTTCCATCATATAACAGGAATAATTGCAGCCAGTTTGAAAGTGATGGTCATTTCTACGTTCCGGGCAACCTAGGCTTCACTCTAGGGCGTTGTTCCACCAGATGGAATAGTTAGGGCCTAAGAGGTCAGTGCCAGAAGCATAAAATACGAAATAAATACAACAGCTTTTCCATCGTATAAAACGAATAATTGCAACCAGTGTGAAAGTTATGGTCATTTCTAGTTTCCGGGCAACCTAGGCTACACCCTAGGGCGTTGTTCCACCAGATGGAATAGTTAGGGCCTAAGAGGTCAGCGCCAGAAGCATAAAATACGAAATAAATACAACAGCCTTTCCATCGTATAAAACGAATAATTGCAACCAGTTTGAAAGAGATGGTCATTTCTACGTACCGGGCACCCTAGGCTTCACTCTAGGGTGTTGCTCCACCAGATCGAATTGTTAGGGCCTTAGAAGTCAACGCCCGAAGCATAAAATACAAAATAAAGACAACAGTTTTTCCATCGTATAAAACGAATAATTGCTACCAGTGCGAAAGTTATCGTCATTTGTACTTTCCGGGCAACCTACGCTTCACCCTAGGGCGTTGTTCCACCAGACGGAATAGCTAGGGCCTAAGAAGTCAACGCCAGAAACATAAAATACGATATAAATGCAACAGCTTTTCCATCGTACAAAACGAATAATTGCAACCAGTGTGAAAGTTATGGTCATTTCTACATTCCGAGCAACCTAGGCTTCACCCTAGGGCGTTGCTCCACCAGATCCAATAGTTACGGCCTAAGAAGTCAACGCCAGAAGCATAAAATACGATATAAATACAACAGCTTTTCCATTGTATAAAACGAATAATTGCAACCAGTTTGAAAGTAATGGTCATTTCTACGTTCCGAGCACCCTAGGCGTCACTCTAGGGCGTTGCTCCACCACATCTAATAGCTACGGCATTAGAAGTCAACGCCAGAGGCATAAAATACAAAATAAATACAACAGCTTTTCCATCGTATAAAACGAATGATTGCAACCAGTGTGAAAGTAATGGTCATTTCTACGTTCCGGGCAACCTAGGCTTCACTGTAGGGCGTTGCTCCACCAGATCAAACTGTTAGGGCCTTAGAAGTCAACGCCCGAAGCATAAAATACAAAATAAATAGAACAGTTTTTCCATTGTATAAAACGAATAATTGCTGCCAGTGTAAAAGTTATAGTCATTTCTACGTTCCGGGCAACGAAGGCTTCACCCTAGCGCGTTGTTCCACCTGATGGAATAGTTAGGGCCTAAGAAGTCAACGCCAGAAGCATAAAATACGATATAAATACAACAGCTATTCCATCGTATAAAACGAATAATTGCAAACAGTGTGAAAGTAATGGTCATTTCTACGTTCCCGGCAACCTAGGCTGCACTCTACGGCGTTGCTCCGCCAGATCGAATAGTTAGGGCCTAAGAAGTCAACACCAAAAGAATAAAATACAAAATAAATACAACAGTTTTTCTATCCTATAACAGGAATAATTGCAACCAGTGTGCAAGTGATGGTCGTTTCTACGTTCCGGGCAACCTAGGTTTCACTCCAGGGCGTTGCTGCACCAGATCGAATAGTTACGGCCTAAGAAGTCAACGCAAGAAGCATAAAATACGATATAAATATAACAGCTTATCCATCGTATAAAACGAATAATTGCTACCAGTGTAAAGGTTATGGTCATTTCTACGTTCCGGGCAACCTAGGCTTCACCCTAGGACGTTGTTCCACCAGATCGAATAGTTAGGGCCTAAGAAGTGAACGCCAGAAGCATAAAATACGATATAAATATAACAGCTTATCCATCGTATAAAACGAATAATTGCTACCAGTGTAAAAGTTATGGTCATTTCTACGTTCCGGGCAACCTAGGCTTCACCCTAGCGCGTTGTTCCACCAGATGGAATAGTTAGGGCCTAAGAAGTGAACGCCGGAAGCATAAAATACGAAATAAATACAACAGCTTTTCCATCGTAATAAATGAATAATTGCAAACAGTGTGAAAGTTGTGGTCATTTCTACGTTCCGAGCAACCTAGGCTTCACTCTAGGGCGGTGCTCCACCATATCGAATAGCTACGGCCTTAGAAGCCTACGCCTGAAGCATAAAATGCAATAAAAATACAACAGTCTTTTCATCGTATAACAGGAATAATTGCAACAAGCGTGAAAGTAATGATCATTTCGGCGTTTCGGGCTTCCTAGATTTAACTCGGAGACATTGCTCCACCAGATCGAATAATTAGGGCCTTAGAAGTCAACGCCAGAAGCATAAAATACAATATAGATACAACAGTTTTTCCATCGCATAAAACGAATAACTGCAACCAGTGTGAAAGTAATGGTCCTTTCTACGTTCCGAGCGCCCTAGGCGTCACTCTAGGGCATTGCTCCACCACATCTAATAGCTACGGCCTTAGAAGACAACGCCAGAGGCATAAAATACGATATAAATACAACAGCTTTTCCATCCTATTAAATGAATAATTGCCAACAGTGTCAAAGCTGTGGTCATTTCTACGTTCCGAGCAACGTAGGCTTCACTCTAGGGCGGTGCTCCACCAGATCAAATAGTTAGGGCCTAGGAAGTCAACGCCAGAAGCATAAAATACGATAAAGATGCAACAGTTTTTCCATTGTATAAAAGGGGTAATTGCAACCAGTGTGAAAGTTATGGTCATTTCTACATTCCGAGCAACCTAGGCTTCACCCTAGGGCGTTGCTCCACCAGATCGAATAGTTAGGTCCTTAGAAGTCAACGCCAGAAGCATAAAATACGATAGAAATACAACAGCTTATCCATCGCATAAAAGGAATAATTGCAAACAGTGTGAAAGTAATGGTCATTTCTACGTTCCGGGCAACCTAGGCTTCACTCTAGGGCGTTGCTCCACCAGATCGAACAGTTAGGGCCTTAGAAGTCAACGCCAGAAGCATAAAATACAATATAAATACAACAGTTTTTCCATCATATAACAGGAATAATTGCAGCCAGTTTGAAAGTGATGGTCATTTCTACGTACCGGGCAACCTAGGCTTCACTCTAGGGCGTTGCTCCACCAGATCGAATAGTTAGGGCCTTAGAAGTCAACGCCCGAAGCATAAAATACAAAATAAATAGAACAGTTTTTCCATCGTATAAAACGAATAATTGCTACCAGTGTGAAAGTTATGGTCATTTCTAGTTTCCGGGCAACCTAGGCTACACCCGAGGGCGTTGTTCCACCAGATGGAATAGTTAGGGCCCAAGAGGTCAGCGCCAGAAGCATAAAATACGAAATAAATACAACAGCTTTTCCATCGTATAAAACGAATAATAGCGACCAGTGTGAAAGTTATGGTCATTTCTACTTCCCGGGCAACCTAGGCTTCACTCTAGGGTGTTTCTCCACCAGATGGAATAGATAGGGACTTAGAATTCATTGCCAGAAGCTTAAAATGCAATATAAATATATCAGCTTTTCCATTGTATAAAACGAATAATTGCAAACAGTGTGAAAGTAATGGTCATTTCTACGTTCCGGGCAACCTAGGCTTTACTCTACGGCGTTGTTCCACCAGATCGAATAGTTAGGGCCTAAGAAGCCAACACAAAAAGTATAAAATACAAAATAAATTCAACAGTTTTTCTATCCTATACCAGGAATAATTGCAACCCGTGTGCAAGTGATGGTCATTTCTACTTTCCGAGCAACCTAGGCTTCACCCTAGGGCGTTGCTCCACCAGATCGAATAGTTAGTGCCTTAGAAGTCAACGCCAGAAGCATAAAATACAATATAAATACAACGGTTTTTCCATCGTATAAAACGAATAATTGCAACCAGTATGAAACTGATGGTCATTTCTCCTTTCCGGGCAACCTAGGCGTCACTCTAGGGCGTTGCTCCACCACACCTAATAGCTACGGCCTTAGAAGTCAACCCCAGATGAATAAAATACAATAAAGATGCCACAGCTTTTCCATCGTATAAAACGAATAATTGCAACCAGTGTGAATGTTATGGTCATTTCTACTTTCCGGGCAACCTAGGCTACACCCTAGGGCGTTGTTCCACCAGATCGAACAGTTAGGGCCTAAGAAGTCGACGCCAGAAGCATAACATACAAAATAAATAAAACACTTTTTCCATCGTATAAAACGAATAATTGCTACCAGTGTGGAAGTTATGGTCATTTCTACGTTCCGGGCAACATGGGCTTTACTCTAGCGCGGTGCTCCACCAAATCAAATAGTTAGGGCCTATGAAGTCAATGCCAGAAGCATAAAGTACAATAAAGATGCAAAAGTTTTTCCGTCGTATAACAGGAATAACTGCAAACAGTGTGAAGGTACTGGTCATTTCTACGTTCCGAGCAACCTAGGCTTCACCCTAGGGCGTTGCTCCACCAGATCCAATAGTTACGGCCTAAGAAGTCAACGCCAGAAGCATAAAATACGATATAAATACAACAGCTTTTCCATTGTATAAAACGAATAATTGCAACCAGTTTGAAAGTAATGGTCATTTCTACGTTCCGAGCACCCTAGGCGTCACTCTAGGGCGTTGCTCCACCACATCTAATAGCTACGGCATTAGAAGTCAACGCCAGAGGCATAAAATACAAAATAAATACAACAGCTTTTCCATCGTATAAAACGAATGATTGCAACCAGTGTGAAAGTAATGGTCATTTCTACGTTCCGGGCAACCTAGGCTTCACTGTAGGGCGTTGCTCCACCAGATCAAACTGTTAGGGCCTTAGAAGTCAACGCCCGAAGCATAAAATACAAAATAAATAGAACAGTTTTTCCATTGTATAAAACGAATAATTGCTGCCAGTGTAAAAGTTATAGTCATTTCTACGTTCCGGGCAACGAAGGCTTCACCCTAGCGCGTTGTTCCACCTGATGGAATAGTTAGGGCCTAAGAAGTCAACGCCAGAAGCATAAAATACGATATAAATACAACAGCTATTCCATCGTATAAAACGAATAATTGCAAACAGTGTGAAAGTAATGGTCATTTCTACGTTCCCGGCAACCTAGGCTGCACTCTACGGCGTTGCTCCGCCAGATCGAATAGTTAGGGCCTAAGAAGTCAACACCAAAAGAATAAAATACAAAATAAATACAACAGTTTTTCTATCCTATAACAGGAATAATTGCAACCAGTGTGCAAGTGATGGTCGTTTCTACGTTCCGGGCAACCTAGGTTTCACTCCAGGGCGTTGCTGCACCAGATCGAATAGTTACGGCCTAAGAAGTCAACGCAAGAAGCATAAAATACGATATAAATATAACAGCTTATCCATCGTATAAAACGAATAATTGCTACCAGTGTAAAGGTTATGGTCATTTCTACGTTCCGGGCAACCTAGGCTTCACCCTAGGACGTTGTTCCACCAGATCGAATAGTTAGGGCCTAAGAAGTGAACGCCAGAAGCATAAAATACGATATAAATATAACAGCTTATCCATCGTATAAAACGAATAATTGCTACCAGTGTAAAAGTTATGGTCATTTCTACGTTCCGGGCAACCTAGGCTTCACCCTAGCGCGTTGTTCCACCAGATGGAATAGTTAGGGCCTAAGAAGTGAACGCCGGAAGCATAAAATACGAAATAAATACAACAGCTTTTCCATCGTAATAAATGAATAATTGCAAACAGTGTGAAAGTTGTGGTCATTTCTACGTTCCGAGCAACCTAGGCTTCACTCTAGGGCGGTGCTCCACCATATCGAATAGCTACGGCCTTAGAAGCCTACGCCTGAAGCATAAAATGCAATAAAAATACAACAGTCTTTTCATCGTATAACAGGAATAATTGCAACAAGCGTGAAAGTAATGATCATTTCGGCGTTTCGGGCTTCCTAGATTTAACTCGGAGACATTGCTCCACCAGATCGAATAATTAGGGCCTTAGAAGTCAACGCCAGAAGCATAAAATACAATATAGATACAACAGTTTTTCCATCGCATAAAACGAATAACTGCAACCAGTGTGAAAGTAATGGTCCTTTCTACGTTCCGAGCGCCCTAGGCGTCACTCTAGGGCATTGCTCCACCACATCTAATAGCTACGGCCTTAGAAGACAACGCCAGAGGCATAAAATACGATATAAATACAACAGCTTTTCCATCCTATTAAATGAATAATTGCCAACAGTGTCAAAGCTGTGGTCATTTCTACGTTCCGAGCAACGTAGGCTTCACTCTAGGGCGGTGCTCCACCAGATCAAATAGTTAGGGCCTAGGAAGTCAACGCCAGAAGCATAAA
This sequence comes from Calliopsis andreniformis, assembly GCF_051401765.1. Classification (NCBI taxonomy): domain Eukaryota; kingdom Metazoa; phylum Arthropoda; class Insecta; order Hymenoptera; family Andrenidae; genus Calliopsis; species Calliopsis andreniformis. The sequence continues at coordinate 6,750,717 of NW_027480433.1, forward strand.
ATACGATAAAGATGCAACAGTTTTTCCATTGTATAAAAGGGGTAATTGCAACCAGTGTGAAAGTTATGGTCATTTCTACATTCCGAGCAACCTAGGCTTCACCCTAGGGCGTTGCTCCACCAGATCGAATAGTTAGGTCCTTAGAAGTCAACGCCAGAAGCATAAAATACGATAGAAATACAACAGCTTATCCATCGCATAAAAGGAATAATTGCAAACAGTGTGAAAGTAATGGTCATTTCTACGTTCCGGGCAACCTAGGCTTCACTCTAGGGCGTTGCTCCACCAGATCGAACAGTTAGGGCCTTAGAAGTCAACGCCAGAAGCATAAAATACAATATAAATACAACAGTTTTTCCATCATATAACAGGAATAATTGCAGCCAGTTTGAAAGTGATGGTCATTTCTACGTACCGGGCAACCTAGGCTTCACTCTAGGGCGTTGCTCCACCAGATCGAATAGTTAGGGCCTTAGAAGTCAACGCCCGAAGCATAAAATACAAAATAAATAGAACAGTTTTTCCATCGTATAAAACGAATAATTGCTACCAGTGTGAAAGTTATGGTCATTTCTAGTTTCCGGGCAACCTAGGCTACACCCGAGGGCGTTGTTCCACCAGATGGAATAGTTAGGGCCCAAGAGGTCAGCGCCAGAAGCATAAAATACGAAATAAATACAACAGCTTTTCCATCGTATAAAACGAATAATAGCAACCAGTGTGAAAGTTATGGTCATTTCTACTTCCCGGGCAACCTAGGCTTCACTCTAGGGTGTTTCTCCACCAGATGGAATAGATAGGGACTTAGAATTCATTGCCAGAAGCTTAAAATGCAATATAAATATATCAGCTTTTCCATTGTATAAAACGAATAATTGCAAACAGTGTGAAAGTAATGGTCATTTCTACGTTCCGGGCAACCTAGGCTTTACTCTACGGCGTTGTTCCACCAGATCGAATAGTTAGGGCCTAAGAAGCCAACACAAAAAGTATAAAATACAAAATAAATTCAACAGTTTTTATATCCTATACCAGGAATAATTGCAACCCGTGTGCAAGTGATGGTCATTTCTACTTTCCGAGCAACCTAGGCTTCACCCTAGGGCGTTGCTCCACCAGATCGAATAGTTAGTGCCTTAGAAGTCAACGCCAGAAGCATAAAATACAATATAAATACAACGGTTTTTCCATCGTATAAAACGAATAATTGCAACCAGTATGAAACTGATGGTCATTTCTCCTTTCCGGGCAACCTAGGCGTCACTCTAGGGCGTTGCTCCACCACACCTAATAGCTACGGCCTTAGAAGTCAACCCCAGATGAATAAAATACAATAAAGATGCCACAGCTTTTCCATCGTATAAAACGAATAATTGCAACCAGTGTGAATGTTATGGTCATTTCTACTTTCCGGGCAACCTAGGCTACACCCTAGGGCGTTGTTCCACCAGATCGAACAGTTAGGGCCTAAGAAGTCGACGCCAGAAGCATAACATACAAAATAAATAAAACACTTTTTCCATCGTATAAAACGAATAATTGCTACCAGTGTGGAAGTTATGGTCATTTCTACGTTCCGGGCAACATGGGCTTTACTCTAGCGCGGTGCTCCACCAAATCAAATAGTTAGGGCCTATGAAGTCAATGCCAGAAGCATAAAGTACAATAAAGATGCAAAAGTTTTTCCGTCGTATAACAGGAATAACTGCAAACAGTGTGAAGGTACTGGTCATTTCTACGTTCCGGGTAACATAGGCTTCACTCTAGGGCGTTGCTCCACCAGATCGAATAGCTAGGGACTTAGAATTCAACGCCATAAGTATAAAATACAATATAAGTACAACAGTTTTTCCATGGTATAAAATGAATAATTGCAACCAGTGTGAAACTTATGGTCATTTCTAAATTCCGGGCAACCTAGTCTTCACTCTAGGGCGTTGTTGCACCAGACCGAATAGTTAGGGCCTAAGAAGTGAACGCCAGAAGCATAAAATACGATATAAATACAACAGCTTTTCCATCCTATTAAATGAATAATTGCAAACAGTGTGAAAGCAGTGGTCATTTCTACGTTCCGAGCAACGTAGGCTTCACTCTAGGTCGGTGCTCCGCCAGATCAAATAGTTAGGGCCTAGGAAGTCAACGCCAGAAGCATAAAATACGATAAAGATGCAACAGTTTTTCCATTGTATAAAAGGAGTAATTGCAAACAGTGTGAAAGGAATGGTCATTTCTACGTTCAGGGCAACCTAGGCTCCACACTAGGTCGTTGATACACCAGATCGAATAGCTAGCGACATAGAATTAAACGCCAGAAGCATAAAATACGATAAAGATGCAACAGTTTTTCCATTGTATAAAAGGAGTAATTGCAAACAGTGTGAAAGGAATGGTCATTCCTACGTTCGGGGCAACCTAGGCTTCACACTAGGGCGTTGCTCCACCAGATCGAACAGTTAGGGCCTTAGAAGTCAATCCCAGAAGCATAAGATGCAATAATGATGCAACAGTTTTTCCATCGTATAACACGAGTAAATGCAACCAGTGTGAAAGTTATGGTCATTTCTAAATTCCGAGCAACATAGGCTTCACTCTAGGGCGTTGCTCCACTAGATCGAAATGTTAGGGCCTAAGAAGTCAACGCCCGAAGCATAAAATACGATATAAATACAACAGCTTTTCCATCGTATTAAATGAATAATTGCAAACAGTGTGCAAGTAATGGTCATTTCTATGATCCCGGCAACCTAGGCTTCACTCTACGGCGTTGTTCCACCAGATCGAATAGTTAGGGCCTAAGAAGTCAACACCAAAAGAATAAAATACAAAATAAATACAACAGTTTTTCTATCCTATAACAGGGATAATTGCAACCCGTGTGCAAGTGATGGTCATTTCTACGTTCCGGGCAACCTAGGCTTCACTCTAGGGCGTTGTTGCACCAGATCGAATAGTTAGGGCCTAAGAAGTGAACGCCAGAAGCATAAAATACAATATAAATACAACAGTTTTTCCATCATATAACAGGAATAATTGCAGCCAGTTTGAAAGTGATGGTCATTTCTACGTTCCGGGCAACCTAGGCTTCACTCTAGGGCGTTGTTCCACCAGATGGAATAGTTAGGGCCTAAGAGGTCAGTGCCAGAAGCATAAAATACGAAATAAATACAACAGCTTTTCCATCGTATAAAACGAGTAATTGCAACCAGTGTGAAAGTTATGGTCATTTCTAGTTTCCGGGCAACCTAGGCTACACCCTAGGGCGTTGTTCCACCAGATGGAATAGTTAGGGCCTAAGAGGTCAGCGCCAGAAGCATAAAATACGAAATAAATACAACAGCCTTTCCATCGTATAAAACGAATAATTGCAACCTGTTTGAAAGAGATGGTCATTTCTACGTACCGGGCACCCTAGGCTTCACTCTAGGGTGTTGCTCCACCAGATCGAATTGTTAGGGCCTTAGAAGTCAACGCCCGAAGCATAAAATACAAAATAAAGACAACAGTTTTTCCATCGTATAAAACGAATAATTGCTACCAGTGCGAAAGTTATCGTCATTTGTACTTTCCGGGCAACCTACGCTTCACCCTAGGGCGTTGTTCCACCAGACGGAATAGCTAGGGCCTAAGAAGTCAACGCCAGAAACATAAAATACGATATAAATGCAACAGCTTTTCCATCGTACAAAACGAATAATTGCAACCAGTGTGAAAGTTATGGTCATTTCTACATTCCGAGCAACCTAGGCTTCACCCTAGGGCGTTGCTCCACCAGATCGAATAGTTAGGGCCTAAGAAGTGAACGCCAGAAGCATAAAATACGATATAAATATAACAGCTTATCCATCGTATAAAACGAATAATTGCTACCAGTGTAAAAGTTATGGTCATTTCTACGTTCCGGGCAACCTAGGCTTCACCCTAGCGCGTTGTTCCACCAGATGGAATAGTTAGGGCCTAAGAAGTGAACGCCGGAAGCATAAAATACGAAATAAATACAACAGCTTTTCCATCGTAATAAATGAATAATTGCAAACAGTGTGAAAGTTGTGGTCATTTCTACGTTCCGAGCAACCTAGGCTTCACTCTAGGGCGGTGCTCCACCATATCGAATAGCTACGGCCTTAGAAGCCTACGCCTGAAGCATAAAATGCAATAAAAATACAACAGTCTTTTCATCGTATAACAGGAATAATTGCAACAAGCGTGAAAGTAATGATCATTTCGGCGTTTCGGGCTTCCTAGATTTAACTCGGAGACATTGCTCCACCAGATCGAATAATTAGGGCCTTAGAAGTCAACGCCAGAAGCATAAAATACAATATAGATACAACAGTTTTTCCATCGCATAAAACGAATAACTGCAACCAGTGTGAAAGTAATGGTCCTTTCTACGTTCCGAGCGCCCTAGGCGTCACTCTAGGGCATTGCTCCACCACATCTAATAGCTACGGCCTTAGAAGACAACGCCAGAGGCATAAAATACGATATAAATACAACAGCTTTTCCATCCTATTAAATGAATAATTGCCAACAGTGTCAAAGCTGTGGTCATTTCTACGTTCCGAGCAACGTAGGCTTCACTCTAGGGCGGTGCTCCACCAGATCAAATAGTTAGGGCCTAGGAAGTCAACGCCAGAAGCATAAAATACGATAAAGATGCAACAGTTTTTCCATTGTATAAAAGGGGTAATTGCAACCAGTGTGAAAGTTATGGTCATTTCTACATTCCGAGCAACCTAGGCTTCACCCTAGGGCGTTGCTCCACCAGATCGAATAGTTAGGTCCTTAGAAGTCAACGCCAGAAGCATAAAATACGATAGAAATACAACAGCTTATCCATCGCATAAAAGGAATAATTGCAAACAGTGTGAAAGTAATGGTCATTTCTACGTTCCGGGCAACCTAGGCTTCACTCTAGGGCGTTGCTCCACCAGATCGAACAGTTAGGGCCTTAGAAGTCAACGCCAGAAGCATAAAATACAATATAAATACAACAGTTTTTCCATCATATAACAGGAATAATTGCAGCCAGTTTGAAAGTGATGGTCATTTCTACGTACCGGGCAACCTAGGCTTCACTCTAGGGCGTTGCTCCACCAGATCGAATAGTTAGGGCCTTAGAAGTCAACGCCCGAAGCATAAAATACAAAATAAATAGAACAGTTTTTCCATCGTATAAAACGAATAATTGCTACCAGTGTGAAAGTTATGGTCATTTCTAGTTTCCGGGCAACCTAGGCTACACCCGAGGGCGTTGTTCCACCAGATGGAATAGTTAGGGCCCAAGAGGTCAGCGCCAGAAGCATAAAATACGAAATAAATACAACAGCTTTTCCATCGTATAAAACGAATAATAGCAACCAGTGTGAAAGTTATGGTCATTTCTACTTCCCGGGCAACCTAGGCTTCACTCTAGGGTGTTTCTCCACCAGATGGAATAGATAGGGACTTAGAATTCATTGCCAGAAGCTTAAAATGCAATATAAATATATCAGCTTTTCCATTGTATAAAACGAATAATTGCAATCAGTGTGAAAGTAATGGTCATTTCTACGTTCCGGGCAACCTAGGCTTTACTCTACGGCGTTGTTCCACCAGATCGAATAGTTAGGGCCTAAGAAGCCAACACAAAAAGTATAAAATACAAAATAAATTCAACAGTTTTTCTATCCTATACCAGGAATAATTGCAACCCGTGTGCAAGTGATGGTCATTTCTACGTTCCGGGCAACCTAGGCTTCACTCTAGGGCGTTGTTGCACCAGACCGAATAGTTAGGGCCTAAGAAGTGAACGCCAGAAGCGTAAAATACGATATAAATACAACAGCTTTTCCATCGTATTAAACGAATAATTGCAAACAGTGTGCAAGTAATGGTCATTTCTACTTTCCGAGCAACCTAGGCTTCACCCTAGGGCGTTGCTCCACCAGATCGAATAGTTAGTGCCTTAGAAGTCAACGCCAGAAGCATAAAATACAATATAAATACAACGGTTTTTCCATCGTATAAAACGAATAATTGCAACCAGTATGAAACTGATGGTCATTTCTCCTTTCCGGGCAACCTAGGCGTCACTCTAGGGCGTTGCTCCACCACACCTAATAGCTACGGCCTTAGAAGTCAACCCCAGATGAATAAAATACAATAAAGATGCCACAGCTTTTCCATCGTATAAAACGAATAATTGCAACCAGTGTGAATGTTATGGTCATTTCTACTTTCCGGGCAACCTAGGCTACACCCTAGGGCGTTGTTCCACCAGATCGAACAGTTAGGGCCTAAGAAGTCGACGCCAGAAGCATAACATACAAAATAAATAAAACACTTTTTCCATCGTATAAAACGAATAATTGCTACCAGTGTGGAAGTTATGGTCATTTCTACGTTCCGGGCAACATGGGCTTTACTCTAGCGCGGTGCTCCACCAAATCAAATAGTTAGGGCCTATGAAGTCAATGCCAGAAGCATAAAGTACAATAAAGATGCAAAAGTTTTTCCGTCGTATAACAGGAATAACTGCAAACAGTGTGAAGGTACTGGTCATTTCTACGTTCCGGGTAACATAGGCTTCACTCTAGGGCGTTGCTCCACCAGATCGAATAGCTAGGGACTTAGAATTCAACGCCATAAGTATAAAATACAATATAAGTACAACAGTTTTTCCATGGTATAAAATGAATAATTGCAACCAGTGTGAAACTTATGGTCATTTCTAAATTCCGGGCAACCTAGTCTTCACTCTAGGGCGTTGTTGCACCAGACCGAATAGTTAGGGCCTAAGAAGTGAACGCCAGAAGCATAAAATACGATATAAATACAACAGCTTTTCCATCCTATTAAATGAATAATTGCAAACAGTGTGAAAGCAGTGGTCATTTCTACGTTCCGAGCAACGTAGGCTGCACTCTAGGTCGGTGCTCCGCCAGATCAAATAATTAGGGCCTAGGAAGTCAACGCCAGAAGCATAAAATACGATAAAGATGCAACAGTTTTTCCATTGTATAAAAGGAGTAATTGCAAACAGTGTGAAAGGAATGGTCATTTCTACGTTCAGGGCAACCTAGGCTCCACACTAGGTCGTTGATACACCAGATCGAATAGCTAGCGACATAGAATTAAACGCCAGAAGCATAAAATACGATAAAGATGCAACAGTTTTTCCATTGTATAAAAGGAGTAATTGCAAACAGTGTGAAAGGAATGGTCATTCCTACGTTCGGGGCAACCTAGGCTTCACACTAGGGCGTTGCTCCACCAGATCGAACAGTTAGGGCCTTAGAAGTCAACGCCAGAAGCATAAGATGCAATAATGATGCAACAGTTTTTCCATCGTATAACACGAGTAAATGCAACCAGTGTGAAAGTTATGGTCATTTCTAAATTCCGAGCAACATAGGCTTCACTCTAGGGCGTTGCTCCACTAGATCGAAATGTTAGGGCCTAAGAAGTCAACGCCCGAAGCATAAAATACGATATAAATACAACAGCTTTTCCATCGTATTAAATGAATAATTGCAAACAGTGTGCAAGTAATGGTCATTTCTATGATCCCGGCAACCTAGGCTTCACTCTACGGCGTTGTTCCACCAGATCGAATAGTTAGGGCCTAAGAAGTCAACACCAAAAGAATAAAATACAAAATAAATACAACAGTTTTTCTATCCTATAACAGGGATAATTGCAACCCGTGTGCAAGTGATGGTCATTTCTACGTTCCGGGCAACCTAGGCTTCACTCTAGGGCGTTGTTGCACCAGATCGAATAGTTAGGGCCTAAGAAGTGAACGCCAGAAGCATAAAATACAATATAAACACAACAGTTTTTCCATCATATAACAGGAATAATTGCAGCCAGTTTGAAAGTGATGGTCATTTCTACGTTCCGGGCAACCTAGGCTTCACTCTAGGGCGTTGTTCCACCAGATGGAATAGTTAGGGCCTAAGAGGTCAGCGCCAGAAGCATAAAATACGAAATAAATACAACAGCTTTTCCATCGTATAAAACGAATAATTGCAACCAGTGTGAAAGTTATGGTCATTTCTAGTTTCCGGGCAACCTAGGCTACACCCTAGGGCGTTGTTCCACCAGATGGAATAGTTAGGGCCTAAGAGGTCAGCGCCAGAAGCATAAAATACGAAATAAATACAACAGCCTTTCCATCCTATAAAACGAATAATTGCAACCAGTTTGAAAGAGATGGTCATTTCTACGTACCGGGCACCCTAGGCTTCACTCTAGGGTGTTGCTCCACCAGATCGAATTGTTAGGGCCTTAGAAGTCAACGCCCGAAGCATAAAATACAAAATAAAGACAACAGTTTTTCCATCGTATAAAACGAATAATTGCTACCAGTGCGAAAGTTATCGTCATTTGTACTTTCCGGGCAACCTACGCTTCACCCTAGGGCGTTGTTCCACCAGACGGAATAGCTAGGGCCTAAGAAGTCAACGCCAGAAACATAAAATACGATATAAATGCAACAGCTTTTCCATCGTACAAAACGAATAATTGCAACCAGTGTGAAAGTTATGGTCATTTCTACATTCCGAGCAACCTAGGCTTCACCCTAGGGCGTTGCTCCACCAGATCGAATAGTTAGGTCCTTAGAAGTCAACGCCAGAAGCATAAAATACGATATAAATACAACAGCTTTTCCATCGCATAAAAGCAATAATTGCAAACAGAGTGAAAGTAATGGTCATTTCTACGTTCCGGGCAACCTAGGCTTCACTCTACGGCGTTGTTCCACCAGATCGAATAGTTAGGGCCTAAGAAGTCAACACCAAAAGGATAAAATACAAAATAAATACAACAGTTTTTCTATCCTATAACGGGAATAATTGCAACCCGTGTGCAAGTGATGGTCATTTCTACATTCCGAGCAACATAGGCTTCTCTCTAGGGCGTTGCTCCACCAGATCGAATAGTTAGGTCCTTAGAAGTAAACGCCAGAAGCATAAAATACGATATAAATACAACAGCTTTTCCATCGTATAGAAGGAATAATTGCAAACAGTGTGAAAGTATGGTCATTTCTACGTTCCGGGCAAACTAGGCTTCACTCTACGGTGTTGGTCCACCAGATCGGATACTTAGGGCCGAAGAAGTGAACGCCAGAAGCATAAAATACAATATAAATATAACAGTTTTTCCATCGTATAAAACGAATAATAGCAACCAGTGTGAAGGTTATGGTCATTTCTACGTTCCGGGCAACCTAGGCTTCACTCTACGGTGTTGTTCCACCAGATCGAATAGTTAGGGCCTAGGAAGTGAACGCCAGAAGCATAAAATACAATATAAATATAACAGTTTTTCCATCGTATAAAACGAATAATAGCAACCAGTGTGAAAGTTATGGTCATTTCTACGTTCCGGGCAACCTAGGCTTCACTCTAAGGCGTTGCTCCACCAGATCAAACAGTCAGGGCTTTAGAAGTCAACGCCAGAAGCATAAAATACAAAATAAATAGAACAGTTTTTCCATTGTATAAAACGAATAATTGCTACCAGTGTAAAGGTTATGGTCATTTCTATGTTCCGAGCAACCTAGGCTTCACCCTAGGGCGTTGCTCCAACAGATTGTATAGTTAGGGACTTAGAAGTCATCGCCCCAACCATAAAATGCAAAAAAAATACGAGAGTGTTTCCATCATATAACAGGAATAATTGCAACCAGTTTGAAAGTGATGGCCAATTCTACGTTCCGGGTAACCTAGGTTTCACTCCAGGGCGTTGCTCCACCAGATCCAATAGTTACGGCCTAAGAAGTCAACGCCAGAAGCATAAAATACGATATAAATACAACAGCTTTTCCATTGTATAAAACGAATAATTGCAACCAGTTTGAAAGTAATGGTCATTTCTACGTTCCGAGCACCCTAGGCGTCACTCTAGGGCGTTGCTCCACCACATCTAATAGCTACGGCATTAGAAGTCAACGCCAGAGGCATAAAATACAATATAAATACAACAGCTTTTCCATCGTATAAAACGAATGATTGCAACCAGTGTGAAAGTAATGGTCATTTCTACGTTCCGGGCAACCTAGGCTTCACTGTAGGGCGTTGCTCCACCAGATCAAACAGTTAGGGCCTTAGAAGTCAACGCCAGAAGCATAAAATACGATAAAGATGCAACAGTTTTTCCATTGTATAAAAGGGGTAATTGCAACCAGTGTGAAAGTTATGGTCATTTCTACATTCCGAGCAACCTAGGCTTCACCCTAGGGCGTTGCTCCACCAGATCGAATAGTTAGGTCCTTAGAAGTCAACGCCAGAAGCATAAAATACGATAGAAATACAACAGCTTTTCCATCGCATAAAAGGAATAATTGCAAACAGTGTGAAAGTAATGGTCATTTCTACGTTCCGGGCAACCTAGGCTTCACTCTAGGGCGTTGCTCCACCAGATCGAACAGTTAGGGCCTTAGAAGTCAACGCCAGAAGCATAAAATACAATATAAATACAACAGTTTTTCCATCATATAACAGGAATATTTGCAACCAGGTTGAAAGTAATGGTACTTTCTACGTTCCGGGCAACTTAGGCTTCACTCTAGGGCGTTGCTCCACCAGATCGAATAGTTAGTGCCTTAGAAGTCAACGCCAGAAGCATAAGATACAAAATAAATAGAACAGTTTTTCCATCGTGCAAAACGAATAATTGATACCGGTGTGAAAGTTATGGTCATTTCTACGTTCCGGTCGACATAGGCTACACCATAGGGCGTTGTTCCACCAGATCGAATAGTCAGCGCCTAAGAAGTGAACGCCAGAAGCATAAAATACTATATAAATACAACAGCTTTTCAATCGTATAAAACGAGTAATTGCAACCAGTATGAAAGTTAACGTCATTTCTACGTTCCGGGCAACCTAGGCTTCACCCTAGGGGGTTGCTCCAACAGATTCAATAGTTAGGGCCTTAGAAGTCAACGCCGGGAGCATAAAATGCAATAAAAATACAACAGTTTTTCCCTCGTATAAAAGGATTAATTGCTACCAGTATGGAAGTGATGGTCATTTCTACGTTCCGGTCTACCTAGGCCTCACTCTAGGTCGTTGCTCCACCAGGTCGAATAGCTAGTGCCTTAGAAGTCAACGCCAGAAGCATAAGATACAAAATAAATAGAGCAGTTTTTCCATCGTGTAAAACGAATAATTGCTACCGGTGTGAAAGTTATGGTCATTTCTACGTTCCGGTCAACCTAGGGTTCACCATAGGGCGTTGTTCCACCAGATCGAATAGTCATGGCCTAAGAAGTGTACGCCAGAAGCATAAAATACAATAGAAATACAACAGTTTTTCCATCGTATAAAACGAATAATTGCAACCAGTATGAAAGTTAACGTCATTTCTACTTTCCGGGCAACCTAGGCTTCGCCCTAGGGCGTTGCTCCAACAGATTGAATAGTTAGGGCCTTAGAAGTCAACGCCGGAAGCATAAAATGCAATAAAGATACAACAGTTTTTCCACCGTATAAAAGGATTAATTGCAACCAGTTTGAAAGTGATGGTCATTTCCACGTTCCGGGCAACCTAGGCTTCACTCTAGGGCGTTGCTCCACCAGATCGAATAACCAGGGTCTTAGAAGGCAACGCCAGAACATAAAATACAATAAAAATACAACAATTTTTCCATTGTATAACAGGAATAATTGTAACCAGTGTGGAAGTAATGGTTATTTCTACGTTCCGGGCAACCTAGGCTTCACTCTGGGGCGTTGCTCCACCATATCTAGTAGCTCCGGCCTTAGAAGTCAACGCCAGAAGCACAAAATACACTAAAAATGCAGCAGTTTTTCCATCGTATAGCATGACTAATTGCAACCAGTGCGAAAGTAATGATCATATCGACATTTCGGGCATCCTAGACTTAACTCTGAGGCGTTGCTCCACCAGATCGAAGAGTTAGGGCCTTAGAAGACAACGCCAGGAGCATAAACTACAGAATAAATACAACAGTCTTTCCATCGTATAAAACGAATAATTGCAACCTGTGTGATGGTTATGGACATATCTACGTTCCGGGCAACCTAGGCTTCACTGTAGGGCGTTGCTCCAAAAAGTCGATTAGTTAGGGCCTTAGAAGTCAACGCCCGAAGCATAAAATACAGTATAAGTATAACAGTTTTTCCATCGTATAAAATGAATGATTGCGAACATTGTGAAAGTAATTGTCATTTCTACGTTCCGGGCAACCTACGCCTCACTCTAGGGCGTTGCTGCTCCACATCTGATAGCTACGGCCTTAGAAGTTAACGCCGGAAGCTTAATATACAATATAAATACAACAGCTTTGCCATCGTATAAAATGAATAATTGCAACAAGCGCGAGGGTAATGATCATTTCTACGTTCCGGGCATCGCAGGCTTCACTGTAGGGCGTTGTTCCACCAGATCGAATAGTTAGGGCCTAAGAAGTCAGCGCCAGAAACATAAAATGCAATATAAATATAACAGTTTTTCCATCGTGTAAAACGAATAATAGCAACCAGTGTGAAGTTATGGTCATTTCAACGTTCCGGGCAACCTAGGCTTCACTCGAGGGCGTTGCTGCACCAGAACGAATGGTTAGGGCCTTAGAAGTCAACGCCAGATGCATAAACTACAAAATAAATAGAACAGTCTTTCCATCGTATAAAATGAATAATTGCAACCTGTGTGAAGGTTATGGTCATATCTTCGGTCCGTGCAACCTAGGCTTCACTGTAGGGTGTTGCTCTACCAGATTGAATAGGTAGGGTCATAGAAGTCAACGCCCCAAGCATAAAATACAATAAATATACAAGAGTTTTTCCATTGTATAACAGGAATTATTGCAACCAGTGTGAAAGTGATGGTCATTTCTACGTTCCGGGCAACCTAGGCTTCACTCTGGGGCGTTGTTCCTCCAGATCGAATAGTTAGGGCCTAAGAAGTCAACGCCAGAAGCATAAAATACAATAAAAATGCAACAGTTTTTCCATCGTATAGAATGACTAATTGCAAACAGTGCGAAAGTAATGATCATTTCGACGTTTCGGGCATCCTAGGCTTAACTCTGAGGCGTTGCTCCACCAGATCGAAGAGTTAGGGCCTTAGAAGTCAACGCCGTAAGCATAAACTACAAAATAAATACAAAAATCTTTCCATCGTATAAAACGTATAATTGCCACCAGTGTGAAAGTTATGGTCATTTCTACGTTCCGGGCAACCTAGGCTTCACCCTAGGGCGTTGTTCCACCAGATGGAATAGTTAGGGCCTTAGGAGTCAACGCCAGAAGCATAAAATACAATAAGAATGCAACAGTTTTTCCATCGTATAGCATGACTAATTGCAACCAGTGCGAAAGTAATGATCATTTCGACGTTTCGGGCATCCTAGGCTTCACTCTAGGGCGTTGCTCCACCAGATCGAATAGCTAGGGCCTTAGGAGTCAACGCCCGAAGCTTAAAATACAAAATAAATAAAGCAGTTTTTCCATCGTATAAAACGAAAGATTGCTACCAGTGTGAAAGTTATGGTCATTTCTACGTTCCGCGCAATCTGGGCTTTACCCTAGAGCGTTGTTCCACCAGATGGAATAGTTAGGGCCTAAGAAGTCAACGCCAGAAGCATAAAAAACGATATAAATACAACAGCTTTTCCATCGTATAAAACGAATAATTGCAGCCAGTGTGGAAGTTATGGTCATTTCTACGTTCCGGGCAAGCTAGGCTTCACCCTAGGGCCTTGCTCCACCAGATCGAATAGTTAGGGCCTTAGATGTCAACGCCAGATGCATAAAATACAATAAAGGTGCAACTGTTTTCCCGTCGTATAAAACGAATAATTGCAACCAGTGTGAAAGTTATGGTCATTTCTACATTCCGAGCAACCTAGGCTTCACCCTAGGGCGTTGCTCCACCAGATCGAATAGTTAGGTCCTTAGAAGTCAACGCCAGAAGCATAAAATACGATAGAAATACAACAGCTTTTCCATCGCATAAAAGGAATAATTGCAAACAGTGTGAAAGTAATGGTCATTTCTACGTTCCGGGCAACCTAGGCTTCACTCTAGGGCGTTGCTCCACCAGATCGAACAGTTAGGGCCTTAGAAGTCAACGCCAGAAGCATAAAATACAATATAAATACAACAGTTTTTCCATCATATAACAGGAATAATTGCAGCCAGTTTGAAAGTGATGGTCATTTCTACGTACCGGGCAACCTAGGCTTCACTCTAGGGCGTTGCTCCACCAGATCGAATAGTTAGGGCCTTAGAAGTCAACGCCCGAAGCATAAAATACAATAGAAATACAACAGTTTTTCCATCGTATAAAACGAATAATTGCAACCAGTATGAAAGTTAACGTCATTTCTACTTTCCGGGCAACCTAGGCTTCGCCCTAGGGCGTTGCTCCAACAGATTGAATAGTTAGGGCCTTAGAAGTCAACGCCGGAAGCATAAAATGCAATAAAGATACAACAGTTTTTCCACCGTATAAAAGGATTAATTGCAACCAGTTTGAAAGTGATGGTCATTTCCACGTTCCGGGCAACCTAGGCTTCACTCTAGGGCGTTGCTCCACCAGATCGAATAACCAGGGTCTTAGAAGGCAACGCCAGAACATAAAATACAATAAAAATACAACAATTTTTCCATTGTATAACAGGAATAATTGTAACCAGTGTGGAAGTAATGGTTATTTCTACGTTCCGGGCAACCTAGGCTTCACTCTGGGGCGTTGCTCCACCATATCTAGTAGCTCCGGCCTTAGAAGTCAACGCCAGAAGCACAAAATACACTAAAAATGCAGCAGTTTTTCCATCGTACAGCATGACTAATTGCAACCAGTGCGAAAGTAATGATCATATCGACATTTCGGGCATCCTAGACTTAACTCTGAGGCGTTGCTCCACCAGATCGAAGAGTTAGGGCCTTAGAAGACAACGCCAGGAGCATAAACTACAGAATAAATACAACAGTCTTTCCATCGTATAAAACGAATAATTGCAACCTGTGTGATGGTTATGGACATATCTACGTTCCGGGCAACCTAGGCTTCACTGTAGGGCGTTGCTCCAAAAAGTCGATTAGTTAGGGCCTTAGAAGTCAACGCCCGAAGCATAAAATACAGTATAAGTATAACAGTTTTTCCATCGTATAAAATGAATGATTGCGAACATTGTGAAAGTAATTGTCATTTCTACGTTCCGGGCAACCTACGCCTCACTCTAGGGCGTTGCTGCTCCACATCTGATAGCTACGGCCTTAGAAGTTAACGCCGGAAGCTTAATATACAATATAAATACAACAGCTTTGCCATCGTATAAAATGAATAATTGCAACAAGCGCGAGGGTAATGATCATTTCTACGTTCCGGGCATCGCAGGCTTCACTGTAGGGCGTTGTTCCACCAGATCGAATAGTTAGGGCCGAAGAAGTCAGCGCCAGAAACATAAAATGCAATATAAATATAACAGTTTTTCCATCGTGTAAAACGAATAATAGCAACCAGTGTGAAGTTATGGTCATTTCAACGTTCCGGGCAACCTAGGCTTCACTCGAGGGCGTTGCTGCACCAGAACGAATGGTTAGGGCCTTAGAAGTCAACGCCAGATGCATAAACTACAAAATAAATAGAACAGTCTTTCCATCGTATAAAATGAATAATTGCAACCTGTGTGAAGGTTATGGTCATATCTTCGGTCCGTGCAACCTAGGCTTCACTGTAGGGTGTTGCTCTACCAGATTGAATAGGTAGGGTCATAGAAGTCAACGCCCCAAGCATAAAATACAATAAATATACAAGAGTTTTTCCATTGTATAACAGGAATTATTGCAACCAGTGTGAAAGTGATGGTCATTTCTACGTTCCGGGCAACCTAGGCTTCACTCTGGGGCGTTGTTCCTCCAGATCGAATAGTTAGGGCCTAAGAAGTCAACGCCAGAAGCATAAAATACAATAAAAATGCAACAGTTTTTCCATCGTATAGAATGACTAATTGCAAACAGTGCGAAAGTAATGATCATTTCGACGTTTCGGGCATCCTAGGCTTAACTCTGAGGCGTTGCTCCACCAGATCGAAGAGTTAGGGCCTTAGAAGTCAACGCCGTAAGCATAAACTACAAAATAAATACAAAAATCTTTCCATCGTATAAAACGTATAATTGCCACCAGTGTGAAAGTTATGGTCATTTCTACGTTCCGGGCAACCTAGGCTTCACCCTAGGGCGTTGTTCCACCAGATGGAATAGTTAGGGCCTTAGGAGTCAACGCCAGAAGCATAAAATACAATAAGAATGCAACAGTTTTTCCATCGTATAGCATGACTAATTGCAACCAGTGCGAAAGTAATGATCATTTCGACGTTTCGGGCATCCTAGGCTTCACTCTAGGGCGTTGCTCCACCAGATCGAATAGCTAGGGCCTTAGGAGTCAACGCCCGAAGCTTAAAATACAAAATAAATAAAGCAGTTTTTCCATCGTATAAAACGAAAGATTGCTACCAGTGTGAAAGTTATGGTCATTTCTACGTTCCGCGCAATCTGGGCTTTACCCTAGAGCGTTGTTCCACCAGATGGAATAGTTAGGGCCTAAGAAGTCAACGCCAGAAGCATAAAAAACGATATAAATACAACAGCTTTTCCATCGTATAAAACGAATAATTGCAGCCAGTGTGGAAGTTATGGTCATTTCTACGTTCCGGGCAAGCTAGGCTTCACCCTAGGGCCTTGCTCCACCAGATCGAATAGTTAGGGCCTTAGATGTCAACGCCAGATGCATAAAATACAATAAAGGTGCAACTGTTTTCCCGTCGTATAAAACGAATAATTGCAAACAGTGTGAAAGTAATGGTCATTTCTACGTTCCGGGTAACCTAGGCGTCACTCTAGGGCGTTACTCCACCAGATCGAATAGTTAGGGCCTTAGAAGTCAACGCCAGAAGCATGAAATACAAAATAAATAGAACAGTTTTTCCATGTATAAAACGAATAGTTGCTACCAGTATGAAAGTTATGGTTATTTCTACGTCCCGGGCAACCTAGGCTTCACTGCAGGGCGTTGTTCCACCAGATGGAATAGTTAGGGCCTAAGAAGTCAACGCCAGAAGCATAAAATCCGATATAAATACTACAGCTTTTCCATCGTATAAAACGAATAATTGCTACCAGTGTGAAAGTTATGGTTATTGCTACGTTCCGGGCAACCTAGGCTTCACTCTAGGGCGGTGCTCCACCAGGTCAAATAGTTAGGGCCTAAGAAGTCAACGCCAGTAGCATCAATTACAATATAAGTACAACAGCTTTTCCATCGTATATAATGTATATTTGCAAACAGTGTGGAAGTAATTGTCACTTCTACGTTCCGGGCAACCTAGGCTTCACTCTAGGGTGTTATTCCACATGATGGAATTGCTAGGGACTTAGAATTCAATGCCAGAAGCATAAAATGCAATATAAATATAACAGCTTTTCCATCGTATAAAACGAACAATAGCAACCAGTGTGAAAGTTATGGTCATTTCTACGTTCCGGTCAACCTAGGCTTCACTCTAGGACGTTGCTCCACCAGATCGAATAGTTAGGGCCTATGAAGTCAACGCCAGAAGCATGAAACACAATAAAGGTGCAACAGTTTTTCCATCGTGTAACAGGAATAATTGCAAGCAGTGTGAAAGTTATGGTCATTTATACTTCCCGGGCAACCTAGGCTTCACTCTAGGGCGTTGCTCCACCAGATAGAATAAATAGGGACTTAGAATTCAACGCCTGAAGAATAAAATACAATATAAGTACAACAGTTTTTCCATTGTATAAAGTGAATAATTGCAAACATTGTGAAAGTAATGGTCATTTCTACGTTCCGTGCAACCTAGACGTCACTCTAGGGCGTTGCTCCACCACGGCTAATAGCAACGGCCTTAGAAGTCAACGCCAGAAGCATAAAATACAATAAAAATGCAACAGTTTTTCCATCGTATAGCATGACTAATTGCAACCAGTGCGAAAGTAATGATCATTTCGACGTTTCGGGCATCCTAGGCTTCACTCTAGGGCGTTGCTCCACCAGATCGAATAGCTAGGGCCTTAGAAGTCAACGCCGTAAGCATAAACTACAAAATAAATACAAAAATCTTTCCATCGTATAAATCGTATAATTGCCACCAGTGTGAAAGTTATGGTCATTTCTACGTTCCGGGCAACCTAGGCTTCACCCTAGGGCGTTTTTCCACCAGATCGAATAGTTAGGGCCTTAGGAGTCAACGCCAGAAGCATAAAATGCAATATAAATAGAACAGCTTTTCCATGGTATAAAACGAATAATAGCAACCAGTGTGAAAGTAATGGTCATTTCTACGTTCCGAGCAACCTAGGCGTCACGCTAGGGCGTTGCTCCCCCACAGCTAATAGTTACGGCCTTAGAAGTCAACGCCAGAAGCAAAAAATACAATAAGAATACAACAGTTTTTCCATCGTATAGCATGACTAATTGCAACCAGTGCGAAAGTAATGATCATTTCGACGTTTCGGGCATCCTAGGCTTCACTCTAGGGCGTTGCTCCACCAGATCGAATAGCTAGGGCCTTAGGAGTCAACGCCCGAAGCTTAAAATACAAAATAAGTAAAGCAGTTTTTCCATCGTATAAAACGAAAGATTGCTACCAGTGTGAAAGTTATGGTCATTTCTACGTTCCGCGCAATCTGGGCTTTACGCTAGAGCGTTGTTCCACCAGATGGAATAGTTAGGGCCTAAGAACTCAACGCCAGAAGCATAAAAAACGATATAAATACAACAGCTTTTCCATCGTATAAAACGAATAATTGCAGCCAGTGTGGAAGTTATGGTCATTTCTACGTTCCGGGCGATCTAGGCTTCACCCTAGGGCGGTGCTCCACCAAATCGAATAGCTAGGGCCTTAGAAGTAAACGCCAGAAGCATAAAATACAATGAAGATGCAAAAGTTTTTCCATCGTATCACAGGAATAACTGCAAACAGTATGAAAGTACTGGTCATTTCTACGTTCCGGGTAACCTAGGTTTCACTCTAGGGCGTTGCTCCACCACATCTAATAGCTAGGGCCTTAGAAGTCAACGCCCGAAGCATAAAATACAATATAAATACAACGGCTTTCCCAGCATATAAAACGAATAATTGCAGACATTGTGAAAGTAATGCTCATTTCTACGTTCCGGTCAACCTAGGCGTCACTCTAGGGCGTTTCTCCACCACATCTAATAGCTACGGCCTTAGAAGTCAACGCCAGGAGCATAGAATACAATATAAATACAACAGCTTTTCCATCGTATAAAACAAATAATTGTAACCAGTGTGAAAGTTATGGTCATTTCTACGTTCCGGGCAACCTAGGCTTCACTCTAGGGCGTTGCTCCACCAGATCAAACAGTTAGGGCCTTAGAAGTCAACGCCCGAAGCATTAAGTACAAAATAAATAGAACAGTTTTTCCATCGTATAAAACGAATAATTGCTACCAGTGTAAAAGTTATGGTCATTTCTACGTTCCGGGCAACCTAGGCTTCACCCTAGGCCGTTGTTCCACCAGATCGAATAGTTAGGGCCTAAGAAGTGAACGCCAGAAGCATAAAATGCAATAAAAATACAACAGTTTTTCCATCGTGTAGCAGGAATAATATGCAACTAGTGTGATAGTAGTTGTCATTTCTACGTTCCGGGCATCCTAGGTTTCACTCCAGGGCGTTGCTCCACCAGATCGAATAGTTACGGCCTAAGAAGTCAATGCCAGAAGCAGAAAATATGATAAAGATGCAACAGTTTTTCCATCGTATAAAACGAATAATTGCAACCAGTGTGAAGGTTATGGTCATTTCTACTTTCCGAGCAACCTAGGCTTCACCGTAGGGCGTTGCTCCAACAGATTGAATAGTTAGGGCCTTAGAAGTCAACGCCCGAAGCATAAAATACAAAATAAATAGAACGGTTTTTCCATTGTATAAAACGAATAATTGCAACCAGTGTGAAAGTTATTGTCATTTCTACATTCCGAGCAACCTAGGCTACACTCTAGGGCGGTGCTCCACCAAATCGAATAGCTAGGGCCTTAGAAGTCAACGCCAGAAGCATACGATACAATAAAGATGCAAAAGTTTTTCCATCGTATCACAGGAATAACTGCAAACAGTATGAAAGTACTGGTCATTTCTACGGTCCGGGTAACCTAGGTCTCACTCTAGGGCGTTGCTCCACCAGATCGAAGAGTTAGGTCCTTAGAAGTCAACGCCAGAAGCATAAAATACGATATAAATACAACAGCATTTCCATCGTATTAAATGAATAATTGCAGACAGTGTGAAAGTAGTGGTCATTTCTACGTTCCGGGCAACCTAGGCGTCACTCTAGGGCGTTGCTCCACCACATCTAATAGCTACGGCCTTAGATGTCAACGCCAGGAGCATAGAATACAATATAAATACAACAGCTTTGCCATCGTATACAATGAATAATTGCAAGCAGTGTGAAAGTAATGGTCATTTTTACGTTCCGGGCAACCTAGGCTTCACTCTAGCGTGTTGCTGCACCAGATGGAATAGATAGGGACTTAGAATTCATTGCCGGAAGCTTCAAATGCAATAAAAATATAACAGCTTTTCCATTGTATAAAACGAATAATAGCAACCAGTGTGAAAGTTATGGTCATTTCTACGTTCCGGGCAACCTAGGCTTCACTCTAGGGCGTTGTTCCACCAGATCGAATAGCTAGGGCCTTAGATGTCAACGCCAGAAGCATACGATACAATAAAGATGCAAAAGTTTTTCCATCGTATCACAGGAATAACTGCAAACAGTATGAAAGTACTGGTCATTTCTACGGTCCGGGTAACCTAGGTTTCACTCTAGGGCGTTGCTCCACCAGATCGAAGAGTTAGGTCCTTAGAAGTCAACGCCAGAAGCATAAAATACGATATAAATACAACAGCATTTCCATCGTATTAAATGAATAATTGCAGACAGTGTGAAAGTAGTGGTCATTTCTACGTCCCGGGCAACCTAGGCGTCACTCTAGGGCGTTGCTCCACCACATCTAATAGCTACGGCCTTAGATGTCAACGCCAGGAGCATAGAATACAATATAAATACAACAGCTTTGCCATCGTATACAATGAATAATTGCAAGCAGTGTGAAAGTAATGGTCATTTTTACGTTCCGGGCAACCTAGGCTTCACTCTAGCGTGTTGCTGCACCAGATGGAATAGATAGGGACTTAGAATTCATTGCCGGAAGCTTCAAATGCAATAAAAATATAACAGCTTTTCCATTGTATAAAACGAATAATAGCAACCAGTGTGAAAGTTATGGTCATTTCTACGTTCCGGGCAACCTAGGCTTCACTCTAGGGCGTTGTTCCACCAGATCGAATAGCTGGGGCCTTAGATGTCAACGCCCGGAGCATAAAATACAATATAAATACAACGGCTTTCCCAACATATAAAACGAATAATTGCAGACATTGTGAAAGTAATGGTCATTTCTACGTTCCGGTCAACCTAGGAATCACTCTAGGGTGTTGCTCCACCAGATAGAATAGATAGGGACTTAGAATTCATTGCCAGATGCTTAAAATGCAATATAAATATAACAGCTTTTCCATTGTATAAAACGAATAATAGCAACCAGTGTGAAAGTTATGATCATTTCTACGTTGCGGGCAACCTAGGCTTCACTCTAGGGCGTTGCTCCACCAGATCAAACAGTTAGGGCCTTAGAAGTCGACGCCCGAAGCATTAAATACAAAATAAATAGAACAGTTTTTCCATTGTATAAAACGAATAATAGCAACCAGTGTGAAAGTTATGGTCATCTCTACGTTCCGGGCAACCTAGGCTTCACTCTAGGGCGTTGCTCCACCAGATCAAACAGTTAGGGCCTTAGAAGTCGACGCCCGAAGCATTAAATACAAAATAAATAGAACAGTTTTTCCATCGTATAAAACGTATAATTGCAACCAGTGTGAATGTTATGGTCATTTCTACATTACGAGCAACCTATGCTTCACTCTAGGGCGTTGCTCCAACAGATTGAATAGTTAGGGCCTTAGAAGTCAACGCCCGAAGCATAAAATGCAATAAAAATACAACAGTTTTTCCATCATATAAAAGGAATAATTGCAGACAGTGTGAAAGTAATGGTCAATTCTACGTTCCGTGCAACCTAGCCTTCACTCTAGGGCGTTGCTCCATCAGATGAAACAGTTAGGGCCTTAGAAGTCAACGCCCGAAGCATAAAATACAATATAAATATAACAGCTTTTCCATCGTATAAAACGAATAATTGCTACCAGTGTAAAAGTTATGGTCATTTCTACGTTCCGGGCAACCTAGGCTTCACTCTAGGGCGTTGCTCCACCAGATCAAACAGTTAGGGCCTTAGAAGTCAACGCCCGAAGCATTAAGTACAAAATAAATAGAACAGTTTTTCCATTGTATAACACGAATAATTGCTACCAGTGTAAAAGTTATGGTCATTTCTACGTTCCGGGTAACCTAGGCTTCACCCTAGGCCGTTGTTCCACCAGATCGAATAGTTAGGGCCTAAGAAGTGAACGCCAGAAGCATAAAATGCAATAAAAATACAACAGATTTTCCATCGTGTAGCAGGAATAATATGCAACCATTGTGATAGTAGTGGTCATTTCTACGTTCCGGGCAACCTAGGTTTCACTCCAGGGCGTTGCTCCACCAGATCAAACAGTTAGGGCCTTAGAAGTCAACGCCCGTAGCATTAAATACAAAATAAATAGAACAGTTTTTCCATTGTATAAAACGAGTAATTGCTACCAGTGTAAAAGTTATGATCATTTCTACGTTCCGGGCAACCTAGGCTTCACTCTATGGCGTTGCTCCACCAGATCAAACAGTTACGGCCTTAGAAGTCAACGCCCGAAGCATAAAATACAAAATAAATAGAACAGTTTTTCCATCGTATAAAACGAATAATTGCAACCAGTGTGAATGTTATGGTCATTTCTACATTACGAGCAACCTATGCTTCACTCTAGGGCGTTGCTCCAACAGATTGAATCGTTAGGGCCATAGAAGTCAACGCCCGAAGCATAAAATGCAATAAAAATACAACAGTTTTTCCAGCGTATAACAGGATTAATTGCAACCAGTTTGAAAGTGATGGTCATTTCTGCGTTCCGGGCATCCTAGGTTTCACTCTAGGGCGTTGCTCGACTAGATCGAATAGCTAGGGCCTTAGAAGTCAACGCCAGAAGCATAAAATACGATATAAATACAACAGCTTTTCCATCGTATAAAAGGAATAATTGCAAACAGTGTGAAAGTACTGGTCATTTCTACGTTCCGTGCAACCTAGGCTTCACTCTATGGCGTTGCTCCATCAGATCAAACAGTTAGGGCCTTATAAGTCAACGCCCGAAGCATAAAATACAAAATAAATAGAACAGTTTTTCCATCGTATAAAACGAATATTAGCAACCAGTGTGAAAGTTATGGTCATTTCTACGTTCCGGGCAACCTAGGCGTCACTCTATGGCGTTCATCCACCACATCCAATAGCTACGGCCTCAGAAGTCACCGCCTGAAGTATAAAATACAATAAAAATACAACAGTCTTTCCACCCTATAACAGGAATAATTGCAACCCGTGTGAAGGTGATGGTCATTTCTACGTTCCAGGCAACCTAGGCTTCACTCTAGGGCGTTGTTCCACCAGATCGAATAGCTAGGGCCTAGGAAGGCAACGCCAGAAGCATAAAATACAATATAAATCTAACAGTTTTTCCATCGCATAAAACGAACAATAGCAACCAGTGTGAAAGTTATGGTCATTTCTACGTTCCAGGCAACCTAGGCTTCACTCTAGGGCGTTGTTCCACCAGATCGAATAGTTAGGTCCTAAGAAGTCAACGCCAGAAGCATAAAGTACCATATAAATACAACAGCTTTTCCATCGTGTAAAACGAATAATTGCAACCAGTGTGAAAGTTATGGAGATTTCTACGTTCCAGGCAACCTAGGCTTCACCCTAGGGCATTGCTCCAACAGATTGAATAGTTAGGGCCTTAGAAGTCAACGCCAGAAGCATAAAATACACTAAAGATGCAACAGTTTTTCCATCGTATAACAGGAATAATTGTAACCAGTGTGAAGGTAATGGTATGTTCTACGTTCCGGGCAACCTATGCTTCACTCTAGGGCGGTGCTCTACCAGATTAAATAGCTAGGTCGTAAGATGTCAACGCCCGAACCATAAAATGCAAAGAAAATACAACAGCTTTTCCATCGTATATAATGTATATTTGCAAACAGTGTGAAAGTAATGGTCATTCCCATGTTCTGGGCAACCTAGGCTTCACTCTAGGGCGTTGTTCCACCAGTTCGAATGGTTAGGGCCTAAGAGGTCAACGCCAGAAGAATAAAATACAATATAAGTACAACAGTTTTTCCATCGTATTAAATGTATAATTGCAAACATTGTGAAAGTAATGGTCATTTCTACGTTCCGGGCAACCTAGGCGTCACCCTAGGGCGTTGTTCCACCACATCTAATAGCTACGGCCTTAGATGTCAACCCCAGATGAATAAAATACAATAAAGATGCAACAGCTTTTCCATCGTATAAAACGAATAATTGCAACCCGTGTGAAAGTGATGGTCATTTCTACGTTCCAGGCAATCTAGGCTTCACTCTAGGGCGTTGTTCCACCAGATCGAATAGTTACGGCCTAAGAAGTCAACGCCAGAAGCATAAAATACAATATAAATATAACAGTCTTTCCATCGTATAAAACGAATATTAGCAACCAGTGTGAAAGTTATGGTCATTTCTACGTTCCGGGCAACCTAGGCTTCACTCTAGGGCGTTGCTCCACCTGATCAAACTGTTAGGGCCTTAGAAGTCAACGCCCGAAGCATTAAATACAAAATAAATAGAACAGTTTTTCCATTGTATAAAACGAATAATTGCTACCAGTGTAAAAGTTATGGTCATTTCTACGTTCCGGGCAACCTAGGCTTCACCCTTGGCCGTTGTTCCACCAGATCGAACAGTTAGTGCCTTAGAAGTCAACGCCCGAACCATAAAATGCAAAAAAAATACAACAGTGTTTCCATCATATAACAGGAATAATTGCAACCAGTTTGAAAGTGATAGCCAATTCTACGTTACGGGCAACCTAGGTTTCACTCCAGGGCATTGCTCCACCAGACCGAATAGTTATGGCCTTAGAAGTCAACGCCAGAAGCATAATATACGATATAAATACAACCGCTTTTCCATCGTATAAAACGAATAATTGCAACCAGTATGAAACTTATGGTCATTTCTACGTTCCGGGCACCCTAGGCGTCACCTTAGGGCGTTGCACCAACAGATTGAATAGTTAGGGCCTTAGAAGTCAAGGCCCGAAGCATAAAATGCAATAAAAATACAACAGTGTTTCCATCATATAACAGGAATAATTGCATCGAGTTTGAAAGTGGTGGCCAATTCTACGTTCCGGGCAACCTAGGCTTCACCCTACGGCGTGGCTCCACCAGATCGAATAGTTAGTGCCTTAGAAGTCAACGCCAGAAGCATAAAATACAATATAAATACAACAGTTTTTCCGTCGCATAAAACGAATAATTGCAACCAGTATGAAACTTATGGACATTTCTACTTTCCGAGCAACCTAGGCTTCACCATAGGGCGTAGCTCCACCAGATAGAATAGTTAGTGCCTTAGAAGTCAACGCCAGAAGCATAAAATACAATATAAATACAACAGTTTTTCCATCGTATAAAACGAATAATTGCAACCAGTTTGATAGTGATGGCCAATTCTACCTTCCGGGCAACCTAGGCTTCACTCTAGGGCGTTGCTCCACCAGATCGAATAGTTAGTGCCTTAGAAGTCAACGCCAGAAGCATAAAATACAATATAAATACAACAGTTTTTCCATCGTATAAAACGAATAATTGCAACCAGTATGAAACTTATGGTCATTTCTACTTTCCGAGCAACCTAGGCTCCACCCTAGGGCGATGCTCAAACGGATTGAACAGTTAGGGCCTTAGAAGTCAATGCCCGAACCATAAAATGCAAAAAAAATACAACAGACTTTCCATCATATAACAGGAATAATTGCAACCAGTTTGAAAGTGATGGCCAATTCTACGTTCCGGGCAACCTAGGTTTCACTCCAGGGCGTTGCTCCACCAGACCGAATAGCTACGGACTACGAAGTCAACGCCAGAAGCATAAAATACGATTTAAATACAACAGCTTTTCCATCCTATAAAACGAATAATTGCAACCAGTGTGAAAGTAATGGTCATTTCTACGTTGCGAGCACCCAGGCGTCACTCTAGGGCGTTGCTCCACCACACCTAATAGCTACGGCCTTAGAAGTCAACGCCAGAGGCATAAAGTTCAAAAAAATACAACAGCGTTTCCATCGTCTAAAACGAATAATTGCAACCAGTGTGAAAGTTATGGTCATTTCTACATTCCGAGCAACCTAGGATTCACTCTAGGGCGCTGCTCCACCTGATCGAATAGTTAGGCCCTTAGAAGTAAACGCCAGAAGAATAAAATTCGATATAAATACAACAGCTTTTCCATCGTATAAAACGAATAATTGCAACCAGTGTGAAAGTAATGGTCATTTCTGCGTTCCGAGCACCCTAGGCGTCACTCTAGGGCGTTGCTACACCACATCTAATAGCTACGGCCTTAGAAGTCAACGCCAGAGGCATAAAGTACAATATAAATACAACAGCGTTTCCATCGTATAAAACGAATAATTGCAACCAGTGTGAAAGTTATGGTCACTTCTACTTTCCGAGCAACCTAGGCTTCACCCTAGGGTGTTGCTCCAACATATTGAATAGTTGGGGCCTTAGAAGTCTACGACCGAACCATAAAATACAAAAAAAATAGAACAGTGTTTCCATCATATAACAGGAATAATTTCGACCAGTTTGAAACTGATGGCAAATTCTACGTTCCGGGCAACCTAGGCTTCACTCTAGGGCGTTGCTCCACCAGATCGAATAGTTAGTGCCTTAGAAGTCAACGCCAGAAGCATAAAATACGATATAAATACAACAGCTTTTCCATCGTATGAAACGAATAATTGCAACCAGTGTGAAAGTAATGGTCATTTCTACGTTCCGAGCACCCTATGCGTCTCTCTAGGGCGTTGCACCTCCACATCTAATAGCTACGGCCTTAGAAGTCAACGCAAGAGGCATAAAGTACAATATAAGTACAACAGCGTTTCCATCGTATAAAACGAATAATTGCAACCAGTGTGAAAGTTATGGTCATTTCTACATTCCGAGCAACCTAGGATCCACTCTAGGGCGTTGCTCCACCAGATCGAATAGTTAGGTCCTTAGAAGTAAACGCCAGAAGCATAAAATACGATACAAATACAACAGCTTTTC
Organism: Calliopsis andreniformis; assembly: GCF_051401765.1. Taxonomy (NCBI): domain Eukaryota; kingdom Metazoa; phylum Arthropoda; class Insecta; order Hymenoptera; family Andrenidae; genus Calliopsis; species Calliopsis andreniformis. The sequence continues at coordinate 6,778,127 of NW_027480433.1, forward strand.
CATCGCATAAAAGGATTAATTGCAACCAGTTTGAACGTGATGGTCATTTCTCCTTTCCGGGCAACCTAGGCTTCACTCTAGGGCGTTGCTCCACTACATCGAACAGCTAGGGCCTTAGAAGTCAACGCCAGAAGCATAAAATACAATATAAATACAACAGCTTTTCCATTGTATAAAACGAATAATTGCAACCAGTATGAAACTTATGGTCATTTCTACTTTCCGAGAAACCTAGGCTTCACCCTAGGGCGTTGCTCCAACAGATTGAATAGTTAGGGCCTTAGAAGTCTACGCCCGAACCATAAAATGCAAAAAAAATACAACAGTGTTTCCATCATATAACAGGAATACTTTCGACCAGTTTGAAAGTGATGGTCAATTCTACGTTCCGGGCAACCTAGGCTTCACTCTAGGGCGTTGCTCCACCAGATCGAATAGTTAGTGCCTTAGCAGTCAACGCCAGAAGCATAAAATACAATATAAATACAACAGTTTTTCCATCGCATGAGACAAATAATTGCAAACAGTGTGAAAGTAATGGTCATTTCTACGTTCCGGACAAGCTAGGCCTCACCCTAGGCTGTTGTTCCACCAGATCGAATAATCAGAGCCTAAGAAGTGAACGCCAGAAGCATAAAATGCAATAAAAATACAACAGTTTTTCCATCGTATAACAAGATTAATTGCAACCAGTTTGAAAGTGATGGTCATTTCTCCTTTCCGGGCAACCTAGGCTTCACTCTAGGGCGGTGCTCCACTAGATCGAATAGCTAGGGCCTTAGAAGTCAACGCCAGAAGCATAAAATACAATATAAATACAACAGTTTTTCCATCGTATAAGACGAATAATTGCAACCAGTGTGAAAGTAATGGTCATGTCTACGTTCCAAGCACCCTAGGCGTCACTCTAGGGCGTTGCTGCACCACATCTCAGAAGCTACGGCCTTAGAAGTCAACGCCAGAGGCATAAAGTACAATATAAATACAACAGCGTTTCCATCGTCCAAAACGAATAATTGCAACCTGTGAGAAAGTTATGGTCATTTCTACATTCCGAGCAACCTAGGATTCACTCTAGGGCGTTGCTCCGCCAGATCGAATAGTTAGGTCCTTAGAAGTCAACGCCAGAAGCATAAAATACAATATAAATACAACAGCTTTTCCATCGTATAAAACGAATAACTGCAACCAGTATGAAACTTATGGTCATTTCTACTTTCCGAGGAACCTAGGCTTCACCCTAGGGCGCTGCTCCAACAGATTGAATAGTTAGGGCCTTAGAAGTCAACGCCTGAACCATAAAAAGCAAAAAAAATACAACAGTGCTTGCATCATATAACAGGAATAATTGCAACCAGTTTGAAAGTGATGGCCAATTCTACGTTCCGGGCAACCTAGGCTTCACTCTATTGCGTTGCTCCACCAGATCGAATAGTTAGTGCCTTAGAAGTCAACGCCAGAAGCATAAAATACAATATAAATGCAACAGTTTTTCCATCGTATAAAACAAATAATTGCAAACCAGTATGAAGCCTATGGTCATTTCTACTTTCCGAGCAACCTAGGCTTCACCCTAGGGCGTTGCTCCAACGGATTGAATAGTTAGGGCCCTAGAAGTCAACGCCCGAACCATAAAATGCAAAAAAAATACAACAGCGTTTCCATCGTATAAAACGAATAATTGCAACATGTGTGAAAGTTATGGTCATTTCTACATTCCGAGCAACCTAGGCTTCACTCTAGGGCGTTGCTCCACCAGATCGAATAGTTAGTGCCTCAGAAGTCAACGCCAGAAGCATAAAATACAATATAAATACAACAGCTTTTCCATCGTATAAAACGAATAATTGCAACCAGTGTGAAAGTTATGGTCATTTCTACATTCCGAGCAACCTAGGATTCACTCTAGGGCGTTCCTCCACCAGATCGAATAGTTAGGTCCTTAGAAGTAAACGCCAGAATCATAAAATACTATATAAATACAACAGCGTTTCCATCGTATAAAACGAATAATTGCAACCAGTGTGAAAGTTATGGTCATTTCTACATTCCGAGCAACCTAGGATTCACTCTAGGGCGTTGCTCCACCAGATCGAATAGTTAGGTCCTTAGAAGTAAACGCCAGAAGCATAAAATACGATATAAATACAACAGCTTTTCCATCGTATAAAAGGAATAATTGCAAAACAGTGTGAAAGTAATGGTCATTTCTACGTTCCGGGCAAGCTAGGCTTCACCCTAGGGCGTTGCTCCAACAGATTGAATAGATAGGGCCTTAGAAGTCTACGCCCGAACCATAAAATGCAAAAAAATTACAACAGTGTTTCCATCATATAACAGGAATAATTTCGATCAGTTTGAAAGTGATGGCCAATTCTACGTTCCGGGCAACCTAGGCTTCACTCTAGTTCGTTGCTCCACCAGATCGAATAGTTAGTGCCTTAGAAGTCAACGCCAGAAGCATAAAATACAATATAAATACAACAGTTTTTCCATCGTATGAAACAAATAATTGCAACCAGTATGAAACATATGGTCATTTCTACTTTCCGAGCAAACTAGGCTTCACCCTAGGGCGTTGCTCCAACGGATTGAATAGTTAGGGCCCGAGAAGTCAACGCCCGAACCATAAAATGCAAAAAAAATACAACAGCGTTTCCATCGTATAAAACGAATAATTGCAACATGTGTGAAAGTAATGGTCATTTCTACGTTCCGAGCACCCTATGCGTCACTCTAGGGCGTTGCTCCTCCACATCTAATAGCTACGGCCTTAGAAGTCAACGCCAGAGGCATAAAGTACAATATAAGTACAACAGCGTTTCCATCGTATAAAACGAATAATTGCAACCAGTGTGAAAGTTATGGTCATTTCTACATTCCGAGCAACCTAGGATCCACTCTAGGGCGTTGCTCCACCAGATCGAATAGTTAGGTCCTTCGAAGTAAACGCCAGAAGCATAAAATACGATATAAATACAACAGCTTTTCCATCGCATAAAAGGATTAATTGCAACCAGTTTGAACGTGATGGTCATTTCTCCTTTCCGGGCAACCTAGGCTTCACTCTAGGGCGTTGCTCCACTAGATCGAACAGCTAGGGCCTTAGAAGTCAACGCCAGAAGCATAAAATACAATATAAATACAACAGCTTTTCCATCGTATAAAACGAATAATTGCAACCAGTATGAAACTTATGGTCATTTCTACTTTCCGAGAAACCTTGGCTTCACCCTAGGGCGTTGCTCCAACAGATTGAATAGTTAGGGCCTTAGAAGTCTACGCCCGAACCATAAAATGCAAAAAAAATACAACAGTGTTTCCACCATATAACAGGAATACTTTCGACCAGTTTGAAAGTGATGGCCAATTCTACGTTCCGGGCAACCTAGGCTTCACTCTAGGGCGTTGCTCCACCAGATCGAATAGCTAGGGCCTTAGAAGTCAACGCCAGAAGCATAAAATACAATATAAATACAACAGTTTTTCCATCGTATAAAACGAATAATTGCAACCAGTGTGAAAGTAATGGTCATTTCTACGTTCCAAGCACCCTAGGCGTCACTCTAGGGCGTTGCTGCACCACATCTCAGAAGCTACGGCCTTAGAAGTCAACGCCAGAGTCATAAAGTACAATATAAATACAACAGCGTTTCCATCGTCCAAAACGAATAATTGCAACCTGTGAGAAAGTTATGGTCATTTCTACATTCCGAGCAACCTAGGCTTCACCCTAGGGCGTTGCTCCAACATATTGAATAGTTGGGGCCTTAGAAGTCTACGACCGAACCATAAAATACAAAAAAAATAGAACAGTGTTTCCATCATATAACAGGAATAATTTCGACCAGTTTGAAAGTGATGGCAAATTCTACGTTCCGGGCAACCTAGGCTTCACTCTAGGGCGTTGCTCCACCAGATCGAATAGTTAGTGCCTTAGAAGTCAACGCCAGAAGCATAAAATACAATATAAATGCAACAGTTTTTCCATCGTATAGAACAAATAATTGCAAACCAGTATGAAGCCTATGGTCATTTCTACTTTCCGAGCAACCTAGGCTTCACCCTAGGGCGTTGCTCCAACGGATTGAATAGTTAGGGCCCTAGAAGTCAACGCCCGAACCATAAAATGCAAAAAAAATACAACAGCGTTTCCATCGTATAAAACGAATAATTGCAACATGTGTGAAAGTTATGGTCATTTCTACATTCCGAGCAACCTAGGCCTCACTCTAGGGCGTTGCTCCACCAGATCGAATAGTTAGGTCCTTAGAAGTAAACGCCAGAATCATAAAATACGATATAAATGCAACAGCGTTTCCATCCTATAAAACGAATAATTGCAACCAGTGTGAAAGTTATGGTCATTTCTACATTCCGAGCAACCTAGGATTCACTCTACGGCGTTGCTCCACCAGATCGAATAGTTAGGTCCTTAGAAGTAAACGCCAGAAGCATAAAATACGATATAAATACAACAGCTTTTCCATCGTATAAAAGGAATAATTGCAAAACAGTGTGAAAGTAATGGTCATTTCTACGTTCCGGGCAAGCTAGGCTTCACCCTAGGGCGTTGCTCCAACAGATTGAATAGTTAGGGCCTTAGAAGTCTACGCCCGAACCATAAAATGCAAAAAAAATACAACAGTGTTTCCATCATATAACAGGAATACTTTCGACCAGTTTGAAAGTGATGGTCAATTCTACGTTCCGGGCAACCTAGGCTTCACTCTAGGGCGTTGCTCCACCAGATCGAATAGTTAGTGCCTTAGCAGTCAACGCCAGAAGCATAAAATACAATATAAATACAACAGTTTTTCCATCGCATGAGACAAATAATTGCAAACAGTGTGAAAGTAATGGTCATTTCTACGTTCCGGACAAGCTAGGCCTCACCCTAGGCTGTTGTTCCACCAGATCGAATAATCAGAGCCTAAGAAGTGAACGTCAGAAGCATAAAATGCAATAAAAATACAACAGTTTTTCCATCGTATAACAAGATTAATTGCAACCAGTTTGAAAGTGATGGTCATTTCTCCTTTCCGGGCAACCTAGGCTTCACTCTAGGGCGGTGCTCCACTAGATCGAATAGCTAGGGCCTTAGAAGTCAACGCCAGAAGCATAAAATACAATATAAATACAACAGTTTTTCCATCGTATAAGACGAATAATTGCAACCAGTGTGAAAGTAATGGTCATGTCTACGTTCCAAGCACCCTAGGCGTCACTCTAGGGCGTTGCTGCACCACATCTCAGAAGCTACGGCCTTAGAAGTCAACGCCAGAGGCATAAAGTACAATATAAATACAACAGCGTTTCCATCGTCCAAAACGAATAATTGCAACCTGTGAGAAAGTTATGGTCATTTCTACATTCCGAGCAACCTAGGATTCACTCTAGGGCGTTGCTCCGCCAGATCGAATAGTTAGGTCCTTAGAAGTCAACGCCAGAAGCATAAAATACAATATAAATACAACAGCTTTTCCATCGTATAAAACGAATAACTGCAACCAGTATGAAACTTATGGTCATTTCTACTTTCCGAGGAACCTAGGCTTCACCCTAGGGCGCTGCTCCAACAGATTGAATAGTTAGGGCCTTAGAAGTCAACGCCTGAACCATAAAAAGCAAAAAAAATACAACAGTGCTTGCATCATATAACAGGAATAATTGCAACCAGTTTGAAAGTGATGGCCAATTCTACGTTCCGGGCAACCTAGGCTTCACTCTATTGCGTTGCTCCACCAGATCGAATAGTTAGTGCCTTAGAAGTCAACGCCAGAAGCATAAAATACAATATAAATGCAACAGTTTTTCCATCGTATAAAACAAATAATTGCAAACCAGTATGAAGCCTATGGTCATTTCTACTTTCCGAGCAACCTAGGCTTCACCCTAGGGCGTTGCTCCAACGGATTGAATAGTTAGGGCCCTAGAAGTCAACGCCCGAACCATAAAATGCAAAAAAAATACAACAGCGTTTCCATCGTATAAAACGAATAATTGCAACATGTGTGAAAGTTATGGTCATTTCTACATTCCGAGCAACCTAGGCTTCACTCTAGGGCGTTGCTCCACCAGATCGAATAGTTAGTGCCTCAGAAGTCAACGCCAGAAGCATAAAATACAATATAAATACAACAGCTTTTCCATCGTATAAAACGAATAATTGCAACCAGTGTGAAAGTTATGGTCATTTCTACATTCCGAGCAACCTAGGATTCACTCTAGGGCGTTCCTCCACCAGATCGAATAGTTAGGTCCTTAGAAGTAAACGCCAGAATCATAAAATACTATATAAATACAACAGCGTTTCCATCGTATAAAACGAATAATTGCAACCAGTGTGAAAGTTATGGTCATTTCTACATTCCGAGCAACCTAGGATTCACTCTAGGGCGTTGCTCCACCAGATCGAATAGTTAGGTCCTTAGAAGTAAACGCCAGAAGCATAAAATACGATATAAATACAACAGCTTTTCCATCGTATAAAAGGAATAATTGCAAAACAGTGTGAAAGTAATGGTCATTTCTACGTTCCGGGCAAGCTAGGCTTCACCCTAGGGCGTTGCTCCAACAGATTGAATAGATAGGGCCTTAGAAGTCTACGCCCGAACCATAAAATGCAAAAAAATTACAACAGTGTTTCCATCATATAACAGGAATAATTTCGATCAGTTTGAAAGTGATGGCCAATTCTACGTTCCGGGCAACCTAGGCTTCACTCTAGTTCGTTGCTCCACCAGATCGAATAGTTAGTGCCTTAGAAGTCAACGCCAGAAGCATAAAATACAATATAAATACAACAGTTTTTCCATCGTATGAAACAAATAATTGCAACCAGTATGAAACATATGGTCATTTCTACTTTCCGAGCAAACTAGGCTTCACCCTAGGGCGTTGCTCCAACGGATTGAATAGTTAGGGCCCGAGAAGTCAACGCCCGAACCATAAAATGCAAAAAAAATACAACAGCGTTTCCATCGTATAAAACGAATAATTGCAACATGTGTGAAAGTAATGGTCATTTCTACGTTCCGAGCACCCTATGCGTCACTCTAGGGCGTTGCTCCTCCACATCTAATAGCTACGGCCTTAGAAGTCAACGCCAGAGGCATAAAGTACAATATAAGTACAACAGCGTTTCCATCGTATAAAACGAATAATTGCAACCAGTGTGAAAGTTATGGTCATTTCTACATTCCGAGCAACCTAGGATCCACTCTAGGGCGTTGCTCCACCAGATCGAATAGTTAGGTCCTTCGAAGTAAACGCCAGAAGCATAAAATACGATATAAATACAACAGCTTTTCCATCGCATAAAAGGATTAATTGCAACCAGTTTGAACGTGATGGTCATTTCTCCTTTCCGGGCAACCTAGGCTTCACTCTAGGGCGTTGCTCCACTAGATCGAACAGCTAGGGCCTTAGAAGTCAACGCCAGAAGCATAAAATACAATATAAATACAACAGCTTTTCCATCGTATAAAACGAATAATTGCAACCAGTATGAAACTTATGGTCATTTCTACTTTCCGAGAAACCTTGGCTTCACCCTAGGGCGTTGCTCCAACAGATTGAATAGTTAGGGCCTTAGAAGTCTACGCCCGAACCATAAAATGCAAAAAAAATACAACAGTGTTTCCACCATATAACAGGAATACTTTCGACCAGTTTGAAAGTGATGGCCAATTCTACGTTCCGGGCAACCTAGGCTTCACTCTAGGGCGTTGCTCCACCAGATCGAATAGCTAGGGCCTTAGAAGTCAACGCCAGAAGCATAAAATACAATATAAATACAACAGTTTTTCCATCGTATAAAACGAATAATTGCAACCAGTGTGAAAGTAATGGTCATTTCTACGTTCCAAGCACCCTAGGCGTCACTCTAGGGCGTTGCTGCACCACATCTCAGAAGCTACGGCCTTAGAAGTCAACGCCAGAGTCATAAAGTACAATATAAATACAACAGCGTTTCCATCGTCCAAAACGAATAATTGCAACCTGTGAGAAAGTTATGGTCATTTCTACATTCCGAGCAACCTAGGCTTCACCCTAGGGCGTTGCTCCAACATATTGAATAGTTGGGGCCTTAGAAGTCTACGACCGAACCATAAAATACAAAAAAAATAGAACAGTGTTTCCATCATATAACAGGAATAATTTCGACCAGTTTGAAAGTGATGGCAAATTCTACGTTCCGGGCAACCTAGGCTTCACTCTAGGGCGTTGCTCCACCAGATCGAATAGTTAGTGCCTTAGAAGTCAACGCCAGAAGCATAAAATACAATATAAATGCAACAGTTTTTCCATCGTATAGAACAAATAATTGCAAACCAGTATGAAGCCTATGGTCATTTCTACTTTCCGAGCAACCTAGGCTTCACCCTAGGGCGTTGCTCCAACGGATTGAATAGTTAGGGCCCTAGAAGTCAACGCCCGAACCATAAAATGCAAAAAAAATACAACAGCGTTTCCATCGTATAAAACGAATAATTGCAACATGTGTGAAAGTTATGGTCATTTCTACATTCCGAGCAACCTAGGCCTCACTCTAGGGCGTTGCTCCACCAGATCGAATAGTTAGGTCCTTAGAAGTAAACGCCAGAATCATAAAATACGATATAAATGCAACAGCGTTTCCATCCTATAAAACGAATAATTGCAACCAGTGTGAAAGTTATGGTCATTTCTACATTCCGAGCAACCTAGGATTCACTCTACGGCGTTGCTCCACCAGATCGAATAGTTAGGTCCTTAGAAGTAAACGCCAGAAGCATAAAATACGATATAAATACAACAGCTTTTCCATCGTATAAAAGGAATAATTGCAAAACAGTGTGAAAGTAATGGTCATTTCTACGTTCCGGGCAAGCTAGGCTTCACCCTAGGGCGTTGCTCCAACAGATTGAATAGTTAGGGCCTTAGAAGTCTACGCCCGAACCATAAAATGCAAAAAAATTACAACAGTGTTTCCATCATATAACAGGAATAATTTCGATCAGTTTGAAAGTGATGGCCAATTCTACGTTCCGGGCAACCTAGGCTTCACTCTAGTTCGTTGCTCCACCAGATCGAATAGTTAGTGCCTTAGAAGTCAACGCCAGAAGCATAAAATACAATATAAATACAACAGTTTTTCCATCGTATGAAACAAATAATTGCAACCAGTATGAAACATATGGTCATTTCTACTTTCCGAGCAAACTAGGCTTCACACTAGGGCATTGCTCCAACGGATTGAATAGTTAGGGCCCGAGAAGTCAACGCCCGAACCATAAAATGCAAAAAAAATACAACAGCGTTTCCATCGTATAAAACGAATAATTGCAACATGTGTGAAAGTTATGGTCATTTCTACATTCCGAGCAACCTAGGCTTCACTCTAGGGCGTTGCTCCACCAGATTGAATAGTTAGTGCCTCAGAAGTCAACGCCAGAAGCATAAAATACAATATATATACTACAGCTTTTCCATCGTATAAAACGAATAATTGCAACCAGTATGAAACTTATGCTCATTTCTACTTTCCGAGCAACCTAGGCTTCACCCTAGGGCGTTGCTCCAACAGATTGAATAGTTAGGGCCTTAGAAGTCTACGCCCGAACCATAAAATACAAAAAAAATACAACAGTGTTTCCATCATATAACAGGAATAATTTCGACCAGTTAGAAAGTGATGGCCAATTCTACGTTCCGGGCAACCTAGGCTTCACTCTAGGGCGTTGCTCCACTAGATCGAACAGCTAGGGCCTTAGAAGTCAACGCCAGAAGCATAAAATACAATATAAATACAACAGCTTTTCCATCGTATAAAACGAATAATTGCAACCAGTATGAAACTTATGGTCATTTCTACTTTCCGAGAAACCTAGGCTTCACCCTAGGGCGTTGCTCCAACAGATTGAATAGTTAGGGCCTTAGAAGTCTACGCCCGAACCATAAAATGCAAAAAAAATACAACAGTGTTTCCACCATATAACAGGAATACTTTCGACCAGTTTGAAAGTGATGGCCAATTCTACGTTCCGGGCAACCTAGGCTTCACTCTAGGGCGTTGCTCCACCAGATCGAATAGCTAGGGCCTTAGAAGTCAACGCCAGAAGCATAAAATACAATATAAATACAACAGTTTTTCCATCGTATAAAACGAATAATTGCAACCAGTGTGAAAGTAATGGTCATTTCTACGTTCCAAGCACCCTAGGCGTTACTCTAGGGCGTTGCTGCACCACATCTCAGAAGCTACGGCCTTAGAAGTCAACGCCAGAGGCATAAAGTACAATATAAATACAACAGCGTTTCCATCGTCCAAAACGAATAATTGCAACCTGTGAGAAAGTTATGGTCATTTCTACATTCCGAGCAACCTAGGCTTCACCCTAGGGCGTTGCTCCAACATATTGAATAGTTGGGGCCTTAGAAGTCTACGACCGAACCATAAAATACAAAAAAAATAGAACAGTGTTTCCATCATATAACAGGAATAATTTCGACCAGTTTGAAAGTGATGGCAAATTCTACGTTCCGGGCAACCTAGGCTTCACTCTAGGGCGTTGCTCCACCAGATCGAATAGTTAGTGCCTTAGAAGTCAACGCCAGAAGCATAAAATACGATATAAATACAACAGCTTTTCCATCGTATGAAACGAATAATTGCAACCAGTGTGAAAGTAATGGTCATTTCTACGTTCCGAGCACCCTATGCGTCACTCTAGGGCGTTGCACCTCCACATCTAATAGCTACGGCCTTAGAAGTCAACGCCAGAGGCATAAAGTACAATATAAGTACAACAGCGTTTCCATCGTATAAAACGAATAATTGCAACCAGTGTGAAAGTTATGGTCATTTCTACATTCCGAGCAACCTAGGATCCACTCTAGGGCGTTGCTCCACCAGATCGAATAGTTAGGTCCTTAGAAGTAAACGCCAGAAGCATAAAATACGATATAAATACAACAGCTTTTCCATCGCATAAAAGGATTAATTGCAACCAGTTTGAACGTGATGGTCATTTCTCCTTTCCGGGCAACCTAGGCTTCACTCTAGGGCGTTGCTCCACTAGATCGAACAGCTAGGGCCTTAGAAGTCAACGCCAGAAGCATAAAATACAATATAAATACAACAGCTTTTCCATCGTATAAAACGAATAATTGCAACCAGTATGAAACTTATGGTCATTTCTACTTTCCGAGAAACCTAGGCTTCACCATAGGGCGTTGCTCCAACAGATTGAATAGTTAGGGCCTTAGAAGTCTACGCCCGAACCATAAAATGCAAAAAAAATACAACAGTGTTTCCACCATATAACAGGAATACTTTCGACCAGTTTGAAAGTGATGGTCAATTCTACGTTCCGGGCAACCTAGGCTTCACTCTAGGGCGGTGCTCCACTAGATCGAATAGCTAGGGCCTTAGAAGTCAACGCCAGAAGCATAAAATACAATATAAATACAACAGTTTTTCCATCGTATAAAACGAATAATTGCAACCAGTGTGAAAGTAATGGTCATTTCTACGTTCCAAGCACCCTAGGCGTCACTCTAGGGCGTTGCTGCACCACATCTCAGAAGCTACGGCCTTAGAAGTCAACGCCAGAGGCATAAAGTACAATATAAATACAACAGCGTTTCCATCGTCCAAAACGAATAATTGCAACCTGTGAGAAAGTTATGGTCATTTCTACATTCCGAGCAACCTAGGATTCACTCTAGGGCGTTGCTCCGCCAGATCGAATAGTTAGGTCCTTAGAAGTCAACGCCAGAAGCATAAAATACAATATAAATACAACAGCTTTTCCATCGTATGAAACAAATAATTGCAACCAGTATGAAACATATGGTCATTTCTACTTTCCGAGCAAACTAGGCTTCACACTAAGGCGTTGCTCCTACGGATTGAATAGTTAGGGCCCGAGAATTCAACGCCCGAATCATAAAATGCAAAAAAAATACAACAGCGTTTCCATCGTATAAAACGAATAATTGCAACATGTGTGAAAGTTATGGTCATTTCTACATTCCGAGCAACCTAGGCTTCACTCTAGGGCGTTGCTCCACCAGATTGAATAGTTAGGACCTTAGAAGTGAACGCCCGAACCATAAAATGCAAAAAAAATACAACAGTGTTTCCATCATATAACAGGAATAATTGCAACCAGTTTGAAAGTGATGGCCAATTCCACGTTCCGGGCAAACTAGGCTTCTATCTAGGGCGTTGCTCCACCAGATCGAATAGATAGTGCCTTAGAAGTCAACGCCAGAAGCATAAAATAAAATATAAATACAACAGTTTCACCATCGTATAAAACGAATAATTGCAACCAGTATGAAACTTATGGTCATTTCTACTTTCCGAGCAACCTAGGCTTCACCCTAGGGCCTTGCTCCACCATATCGAATAGTTAGGGCCTAAGAAGTGAACGCCAGAAGCATAAAATGCAATAAAAATACAACAGTTTTTCCATCGTATAACAAGATTAATTGCAACCAGTTTGAAAGTGATAGTCATTTCTCCTTTCCGGGCAACCTAGGCTTCACTCTAGGGCGTTGCTCCACTAGATCGAATAGCTAGGGCCTTAGAAGTCAACGCCAGAAGCATAAAATACAATATAAATACAACAGCGTTTCCATCGTCCAAAACGAATAATTGCAACCTGTGAGAAAGTTATGGTCATTTCTACATTCCGAGCAACCTAGGATTCACTCTAGGGCGTTGCTCCGCCAGATCGAATAGTTAGGTCCTTAGAAGTCAACGCCAGAAGCATAAAACACAATATAAATACAACAGCTTTTCCATCGTATAAAACGAATAACTGCAACCAGTATGAAACTTATGGTCATTTCTACTTTCCGAGGAACCTAGGCTTCACCCTAGGGCGCTGCTCCAACAGATTGAATAGTTAGGGCCTTAGAAGTCAACGCCTGAACCATAAAAAGCAAAAAAAATACAACAGCGTTTCCATCGTATAAAACGAATAATTGCAACATGTGTGAAAGTTATGGTCATTTCTACATTCCGAGCAACCTAGGCTTCACTCTAGGGCGTTGCTCCACCAGATCGAATAGTTAGTGCCTCAGAAGTCAACGCCAGAAGCATAAAATACAATATAAATACAACAGCTTTTCCATCGTATAAAACGAATAATTGCAACCAGTGTGAAAGTTATGGTCATTTCTACATTCCGAGCAACCTAGGATTCACTCTAAGGCGTTGCTCCACCAGATCGAATAGTTAGGTCCTTAGAAGTAAACGCCAGAAGCGTAAAATACGATATAAATACAACAGCGTTTCCATCGTATAAAACGAATAATTGCAACCAGTGTGAAAGTTATGGTCATTTCTACATTCCGAGCAACCTAGGATTCACTCTAGGGCGTTGCTCCACCAGATCGAATAGTTAGGTCCTCAGAAGTCTACGCCCGAACCATAAAATGCAAAAAAATTACAACAGTGTTTCCATCATATAACAGGAATAATTTCGATCAGTTTGAAAGTACTGGTCATTTCTACGTTCCGGGCAACCTAGGCTTCACCCTAGGGCGTTGTTCCACCAGGTCGAATAGTTAGGGCCTAAGAAGTGAACGCCTGAAGCATAAAATACAATATAAATACATCAGTTTTTTCAACGTATGAAACGAATAATTGCAACCAGTATTGAAGATGTGGTCACTTCTACTTTCCGGGCAACCTAGACTTCACCCTAGGGCGTTGCTCCAACAGATTGAATAGTTAGGGCCTTAGAAGTCAATGCCGGAAGCATAAAATGCAAAATAAATAGAACAGTTTTTCCATCGTATAAAACGAATAATTGCTACCAGTGTGAAAGTAATGGTCATTTCTACGTTCCGAGCAACCTAGGCGTCACTCTAGGGCGTTGCTCCACCAGATCGAATAGCTAGGGACTTATAATTCATCGCTAAAAGCATAAAATACAATTAAAATACAACAGTTTTTCCATCGTATAACAGGAATAATTGCAACCAGTGTGTAAGTAATGGTCATTTCTACGTTCCGAGCAACCTAGGCTTCACCCTAGGGCGTTGTTCCACCAGGTCGAATAGTTAGGGCCTAAGAAGTGAACGCCAGAAGCATAAAATACAATATAAGTACAACAGTTTTTCCATCGTATAAAATGAATAATTGCAACCAGTGTGAAAGTTATGGTCATTTCTACATTCCGAGCAACCTAGGCTTCACTCTAGGGCGTTGCTCCACCCGGTAGAATAGTTAGGGCCTTAGAAGTCAACGCCAGAAGCATAAAATACAATAAATATGCAACAGTTTTTCCATCGTATAGCAGGAATATTTTGCAACCAGTGTGATAGTAGTGGTCATTTCTACGTACCGGGCAACCTAGGTTTCACCCCAGGGCGTTGCTACACCAGATCGAATAGTTACGGCCTAAGAAGTCAACGCCAGAAGCATAAAATACAATATATATACTACAGCTTTTCCATCGTATAAAACGAATAATTGCAACCAGTATGAAACTTATGCTCATTTCTACTTTCCGAGCAACCTAGGCTTCACCCTAGGGCGTTGCTCCAACAGATTGAATAGTTAGGGCCTTAGAAGTCTACGCCCGAACCATAAAATACAAAAAAAATACAACAGTGTTTCCATCATATAACAGGAATAATTTCGACCAGTTAGAAAGTGATGGCCAATTCTACGTTCCGGGCAACCTAGGCTTCACTCTAGGGCGTTGCTCCACCAGATCGAATAGTTAGTGCCTTAGAAGTCAACGCCAGAAGCATAAAATACAATATAAGTACAACAGTTTCTCCATCGTATAAAACGAATAATTGCAACCAGTATGAAACTGAAGGTCATTTCTGCTTTCGGAGCAACCTAGGCTTCACCATAGGGCGTTGCTCCAACAGATTGAATAGTTAGGACCTTAGAAGTGAACGCCCGAACCATAAAATGCAAAAAAAATACAACAGTGTTTCCATCATATAACAGGAATAATTGCAACCAGTTTGAAAGTGATGGCCAATTCCACGTTCCGGGCAAACTAGGCTTCTATCTAGGGCGTTGCTCCACCAGATCGAATAGATAGTGCCTTAGAAGTCAACGCCAGAAGCATAAAATAAAATATAAATACAACAGTTTCACCATCGTATAAAACGAATAATTGCAACCAGTATGAAACTTATGGTCATTTCTACTTTCCGAGCAACCTAGGCTTCACCCTAGGGCCTTGCTCCACCATATCGAATAGTTAGGGCCTAAGAAGTGAACGCCAGAAGCATAAAATGCAATAAAAATACAACAGTTTTTCCATCGTATAACAAGATTAATTGCAACCAGTTTGAAAGTGATAGTCATTTCTCCTTTCCGGGCAACCTAGGCTTCACTCTAGGGCGTTGCTCCACTAGATCGAATAGCTAGGGCCTTAGAAGTCAACGCCAGAAGCATAAAATACAATATAAATACAACAGCGTTTCCATCGTCCAAAACGAATAATTGCAACCTGTGAGAAAGTTATGGTCATTTCTACATTCCGAGCAACCTAGGATTCACTCTAGGGCGTTGCTCCGCCAGATCGAATAGTTAGGTCCTTAGAAGTCAACGCCAGAAGCATAAAACACAATATAAATACAACAGCTTTTCCATCGTATAAAACGAATAACTGCAACCAGTATGAAACTTATGGTCATTTCTACTTTCCGAGGAACCTAGGCTTCACCCTAGGGCGCTGCTCCAACAGATTGAATAGTTAGGGCCTTAGAAGTCAACGCCTGAACCATAAAAAGCAAAAAAAATACAACAGCGTTTCCATCGTATAAAACGAATAATTGCAACATGTGTGAAAGTTATGGTCATTTCTACATTCCGAGCAACCTAGGCGTCACTCTAGGGCGTTGCTCCACCAGATCGAATAGCTAGGGACTTATAATTCATCGCTAAAAGCATAAAATACAATTAAAATACAACAGTTTTTCCATCGTATAACAGGAATAATTGCAACCAGTGTGTAAGTAATGGTCATTTCTACGTTCCGAGCAACCTAGGCTTCACCCTAGGGCGTTGTTCCACCAGGTCGAATAGTTAGGGCCTAAGAAGTGAACGCCAGAAGCATAAAATACAATATAAGTACAACAGTTTTTCCATCGTATAAAATGAATAATTGCAACCAGTGTGAAAGTTATGGTCATTTCTACATTCCGAGCAACCTAGGCTTCACTCTAGGGCGTTGCTCCACCCGGTAGAATAGTTAGGGCCTTAGAAGTCAACGCCAGAAGCATAAAATACAATAAATATGCAACAGTTTTTCCATCGTATAGCAGGAATATTTTGCAACCAGTGTGATAGTAGTGGTCATTTCTACGTACCGGGCAACCTAGGTTTCACCCCAGGGCGTTGCTACACCAGATCGAATAGTTACGGCCTAAGAAGTCAACGCCAGAAGCATAAAATACGATAAAGATGCAACAGCTTTTCCATCGTATAAAACGAATAATTGCAACAAGCGTGATAGTAATGATCATTTCGGCGTTTCGGGCATCCTAGACTTATCTCTGAGGCATTGCTCCACCAGATCGAATAGTTAGGGCCTAAGAAGTCGCCAGAAGCATAAAATACAATATAAATACAACAGCTTTGCCATCGTATAAAATGAATAATTGCAGACAGTGCGAAAGATATGGACATTTCTACGTTCCGGGGTACCTAATCTTCACTCTATGGCGTTCTTCCACCACATCGAACAGCAACGGCCTCAGAAGTCAACGCCAGAAGTATAAAATACAATATAAATATAACAGTTTTTCCATTGTAAAGAACGAATAATAGCAACCAGTGTGAAAGTTATGGTCATTTCTACGTTCCGGGCAACCTAGGCTTCACTCTAGGGCGTTGCTCCACCAGATCGAATAGTTAGGGCCTTAGAAGTCAACGCCAGAAGCATAAAATACAATAAAGATGCAACAGTTTTTCCATCGTATAACAGGAATAATTGCAACCAGCGTGAAGGTAATGGTATGTTCTACGTTCCGGGCAACCTATGCTTCACTCTAGGGCGGTGCTCTACCACATTAAATAGTTAGGGCCTAGGAAGTCAACGCCAGAAGCATAAAACACAATATAAATACAACAGCTTTTCCACCGTATATAATGTATATTTGCAAACAGTGTGAAAGTAATGGTCATTTCCATGCTCGGGGCAACCTAGTCTTCACTCTAGGGCGTTGTTCCACCAGATCGAATAGTTAGGGCCTAAGAAGTCAACGCCAGAAGAATAAAATACAATATAAGTACAATACTTTTTACATCGCATAAAATGAATAATTGCAAACATTGTGAAAGTAATGGACACTTCTACGTTCCGGGCAACCTAGGCGTCACTATAGGGCGGTGCTCCACCAGATCGAATAGCTAGGGACTTAGAATTCAACGCCAGAAGCATAAAACACGATATAAATACAACAGTTTTTCCATCGTATAAAATGAATAATTGCAACCAGTGTGAAAGTTATGGTCATTTCTACATTTTGAGCAACCTAGGCTTTACTCTAGGGCGGTGCTCCATCAGATCAAATAGTTAGGTCCTAAGAAGTCAACGCCAGAAGCATAAAATGCAATATAAATGCAACAGTTTTTCTATCGTATAAAACGAATGATAGCAACCAGTGTGAAGGTTATGGTCATTTCTACGTTCCGGGCAACCTAGGCTTCACTCTAGGGCGTTGTTCCACCAGATCTAATAGGTAGGGCCTGAGAAGTCAACGCCAGAAGCATGAAATACAATATAAATATAACAGTTTTTCCATCGTACAAAACGAATAATAGCAACCAGTGTGAAAGTTATGGTCATTTCTACTTTCCGGGCAACCTAGGCCTCACCCTAGGGCGTTGTTGCGCCACATCGAACAGTTAGGGCCTAAGAAGTCAACGCCAGAAGCATAAAATACAATATAAATATAACAGTCTTTCTATCGTATAAAACGAATGATAGAAACCCGTGCGAAAGTTATGGTCACTTCTCCGTTCCGGGCAACCTAGACTTCACTCTAGGTTGTTGCTCCACCAGATCGAATAGTTAGGGCCTTAGAAGTCAACGCCGGGAGCATAAAATACAAAATAAATAAAACACTTTTTCCATCGTATAAAACGAATAATTGCTACCAGTGTGGAAGTTATGGTCATTTCTACGTCCCGGGCAACCTAGGCTTTACTCTAGGGCGGTGCTCCATCAGATCAAATAGTTAGGTCCTAAGAAGTCAACGCCAGAAGCATAAAATACAACATACATACAACAGATTTTCCATCGTATATAATGTGTATTTGCAAACAGTGTGAAAGTAATGGTCATTTCTACGTACCGGGCAACCTGGGCTCCACTCTAGGGCGTTGCTCCGCCAAACCGAATAGCTAGGGCCTTAGAAGTCAACGCCAGAAGCAGAAAATACAATAAAGATGCAAAAGTTTTTCCATCGTATAACAGGAATAACTGCAAACAGTGTGAAAGTACTGGTCATTTCTACGTTCCGGGTAACCTAGGTTTCACTCTAGGGCGTTGCTCCACCAGATCGAATAGCTAGGGACTTAGAATTCAACGCCAGAAGCATAAAATACGATATAAATACAACAGTTTTTCCATCGTATAAAATGAATAATTGCAACCAGTGTGAAAGTTATGGTCATTTCTCCTTTCCGGGCAACCTAGGCTTCACCCTAGGGCGTCGCTCCAACAGATTGAATAGTTTGGGCCTTCGAAGTCAATGCCCGAAGCATAAAATACAATATAAATGCAACAGTTTTTCCATCATATAAAACGAATAATTGCAACCAGTATGAAAGTTATGGTCATTTCTACTTTCCGGGCAACATAGGCTTCACCCTAGGGCGTTGCACCAACAGATTGTATAGTTAGGGCCTTAGAAGTCAATGCCCGAAGCATAAAGTGCAATAAAAATACAACAGTCTTTCCATCCTATAACAGGAATAATTGCAACCCGTGTGAATGTGATGGTCATTTCTGCGTTCCAGGCAACCTAGGCTTCACCCTAGGGCGTTGCACCACCAGATCGAATGGTTAGGGCCTTAGAAGTGAACGCCAGAAGCATAAAATACAATATAAATTGAACAGTTTTTCCATCGTATAAAACGAATAATTGCTACCAGTGTGAAAGTAATTTTCGTTTCTACGTACCGAGCAACCTAGGCGTCACTCTAGGGCGTTGCTCCACCAGATCGAATAGCTAGGGTCTTATAATTCATCGCTAAAAGCATAAAAAAAATTAAAATACAACAGTTTTTCCATCGTATAACAGGAATAATTGCAACCAGTGTGAAAGTAATGGTCATTTCTACGTTCCGAGCAACCTAGGCGTCACTCTAGGGCGTTGCTCCACCGGATCGAATATTTAGGGCCTTAGAACTCAATGCCAGAAGCATAAAATACAATATAAATACAACAGTTTTTCCATCATATAACAGGAATAATTGCAGCCAGTTTGAAAGTGATGGTCATTTCTACGTTCCGGGCAACCTAGGCTTCACTCTAGGGCGTTGCTCCACCAGATCGAATAGTTAGGGCCTTAGAAGTCAACGCCCGAAGCATAAAATACAAAATAAATAGAACAGTTTTTCCATCGTATAAAACGAATAATTGCTACCAGTGTGAAAGTTATGGTCATTTCTAGTTTCCGGGCAACCTAGGCTACACCCTAGGGCGTTGTTCCACCAGATGGAATAGTTAGGGCCTAAGAGGTCAGCGCCAGAAGCATAAAATACGAAATAAATACAACAGCTTTTCCATCGTATAAAACGAATAATTGCAACCAGTTTGAAAGAGATGGTCATTTCTACGTACCGGGCACCCTAGGCTTCACTCTAGGGCGTTGCTCCACCAGATCGAATTGTTAGGGCCTTAGAAGTCAACGCCCGAAGCATAAAATACAAAATAAAGACAACAGTTTTTCCATCGTATAAAACGAATAATTGCTACCAGTGCGAAAGTTATCGTCATTTGTACTTTCCGGGCAACCTACGCTTCACCCTAGGGCGTTGTTCCACCAGACGGAATAGCTAGGGCCTAAGAAGTCAACGCCCGAAGCATAAAATACAAAATAAAGACAACAGTTTTTCCATCGTATAAAACGAATAATTGCTACCAGTGCGAAAGTTATCGTCATTTGTACTTTCCGGGCAACCTACGCTTCACCCTAGGGCGTTGTTCCACCAGACGGAATAGCTAGGGCCTAAGAAGTCAACGCCAGAAACATAAAATACGATATAAATGCAACAGCTTTTCCATCGTACAAAACGAATAATTGCAACCAGTGTGAAAGTTATGGTCATTTCTACGTTCCGAGCACCCTAGGCGTCACTCTAGGGCGTTTCTCCACCACATCTAATAGCTACGGCATTAGAAGTCAACGCCAGAGGCATAAAATACAATATAAATACAACAGCTTTTCCATCGTATAAAACGAATGATTGCAACCAGTGTGAAAGTAATGGGCATTTCTACGTTCCGGGCAACCTAGGCTTCACTCTACGGCGTTGTTCCACCAGATCGAATAGTTAGGGCCTAAGAAGTCAACACCAAAAGAATAAAATACAAAATAAATACAACAGTTTTTCTATCCTATAACGGGAATAATTGCAACCCGTGTGCAAGTGATGGTCATTTCTACATTCCTAGCAACATAGGCTTCACTCTAGGGCGTTGCTCCACCAGATCGAATAGTTAGGTCCTTAGAAGTAAACGCCAGAAGCATAAAATACGATATAAATACAACAGCTTTTCCATCGTATAGAAGGAATAATTGCAAACAGTGTGAAAGTATGGTCATTTCTACGTTCCGGGCAAACTAGGCTTCACTCTACGGTGTTGGTCCACCAGATCGGATACTTAGGGCCGAAGAAGTGAACGCCAGAAGCATAAAATACAATATAAATATAACAGTTTTTCCATCGTATAAAACGAATAATAGCAACCAGTGTGAAGGTTATGGCCATTTCTACGTTCCGGGCAGCCTAGGCTTCACTCTACGGTGTTGTTCCACCAGATGGAATAGTTAGGGCCTAGGAAGTGAACGCCAGAAGCATAAAATACAATATAAATATAACAGTTTTTCCATCGTATAAAACGAATAATAGCAACCAGTGTGAAAGTTATGGTCATTTCTACGTTCCGGGCAACCTAGGCTTCACTCTAAGGCGTTGGTCCACCAGATCAAACAGTTAGGGCTTTAGAAGTCAACGCCAGAAGCATAAAATACAAAATAAATAGAACAGTTTTTCCATTGTATAAAACGAATAATTGCTACCAGTGTAAAGGTTATGGTCATTTCTATGTTCCGAGCAACCTAGGCTTCACCCTAGGGCGTTGCTCCACCAGATCGAATAGTTAGGTCCTTAGAAGTCAACGCCAGAAGCATAAAATACGATAAAGATGCAACAGTTTTTCCATTGTATAAAAGGGGTAATTGCAACCAGTGTGAAAGTTATGGTCATTTCTACATTCCGAGCAACCTAGGCTTCACCCTAGGGCGTTGCTCCACCAGATCGAATAGTTAGGTCCTTAGAAGTCAACGCCAGAAGCATAAAATACGATAGAAATACAACAGCTTTTCCATCGCATAAAAGGAATAATTGCAAACAGTGTGAAAGTAATGGTCATTTCTACGTTCCGGGCAACCTAGGCTTCACTCTAGGGCGTTGCTCCACCAGATCGAATAGTTAGGGCCTTAGAAGTCAACGCCCGAAGCATAAAATACAAAATAAATAGAACAGTTTTTCCATCGTATAAAACGAATAATTGCTACCAGTGTGAAAGTTATGGTCATTTCTAGTTTCCGGGCAACCTAGGCTACACCCTAGGGCGTTGTTCCACCAGATAGAATAGTTAGGGCCTAAGAGGTCAGCGCCAGAAGCATAAAATACGAAATAAATACAACAGCTATTCCATCGTATAAAACGAATAATAGCAACCAGTGTGAAAGTTATGGTCATTTCTACGTACCGGGCAACCTAGGCTTCACCCTAGGGCGTTGCTCCAACAGATAGAATAGTTAGGGCCTTAGAAGTCAACGCCCGAAGCATAAAATGCAATAAAAATACAACAGTGTTTCCATCATATAACAGGAATAATTGCAACCAGTATGAAACTTATGGTCATTTCTACTTTCCGAGCAACCTAGGCTTCACCCTAGGGCGTTGCTCCAACAGGTTGAATAGTTAGGGCCTTAGAAGTCAACGCCCGAAGCATAAAATGCAATAAAAATACAACCGTGTTTCCATCATATAGCAGGAATAATTGCAACCAGTTTGAAAGTTATGGCCAATTCTACGTTCCGGGCAACCTAGGCTTCACTCTAGGGCGTTGCTCCACCAGATCGAATAGCAACGGCCTTAGAAGTCAACGCCAGAAGCATAAAATACAATATAAATACAACAGCTTTTCCATCGTATAAGACGAATAATTGCAACCAGTGTGAAAGTTATGGTCATTTCTACATTCCGAGCAACCTAGATTTCACTCTAGGGCGTTGCGCCACCAGATCGAATAGTTAGGTCCTTAGAAGTAAACGCCAGAAGCATAAAATACGATATATATACAACAGCTTTTCCACCGTATAAAAGGAATAATTGCAAACAGTGTGAAAGTAATGGTCATTTCTACGTTCCGGGCAACCTAGGCTTCACTCTACGGCGTTGTTCCACCAGATCGAATAGTTAGGGCCTAAGAAGTGAACGCCAAAAGCATAAAATACAATATAAATATAACAGCTTTTCCATCGTATAAAACGAATAATAGCAACCAGTGTGATAGTAGTGGTCATTTCTACGTTCCGGGCAACCTAGGCTTCACCCCAGGGCGTTGTTCCACCAGATCGAATAGTTAGGGCCTAAGAAGTGAACGCCAGAAGCATAAAATACAATATAAATACAACAGTTTTTCCATCATATAAAACGAATAATTGCAACCTGTATGAAAGCTATGGTCATTTCTACTTTACGGGCAACCTAGGCTACACCCTAGGTCGTTGCACCTACAGATTGAATAGTCAGCGCCTTAGAAGTCATTGCCCGACGCATAAAATGCAATAAAAATACAACAGTTTTTCCATCATATAACAGGAATATTTGCAACCAGGTTGAAAGTAATGGTACTTTCTACGTTCCGGGCAACTTAGGCTTCACTCTAGGGCGTTGCTCCACCAGATCGAATAGTTAGTGCCTTAGAAGTCAACGCCAGAAGCATAAGATACAAAATAAATAGAACAGTTTTTCCATCGTGCAAAACGAATAATTGCTACCGGTGTGAAAGTTATGGTCATTTCTACGTTCCGGTCGACATAGGCTACACCATAGGGCGTTGTTCCACCAGATCGAATAGTCAGCGCCTAAGAAGTGAACGCCAGAAGCATAAAATACTATATAAATACAACAGCTTTTCAATCGTATAAAACGAGTAATTGCAACCAGTATGAAAGTTAACGTCATTTCTACGTTCCGGGCAACCTAGGCTTCACCCTAGGGCGTTGCTCCAACAGATTCAATAGTTAGGGCCTTAGAAGTCAACGCCGGGAGCATAAAATGCAATAAAAATACAACAGTTTTTCCCTCGTATAAAAGGATTAATTGCTACCAGTATGGAAGTGATGGTCATTTCTACGTTCCGGTCTACCTAGGCCTCACTCTAGGTCGTTGCTCCACCAGGTCGAATAGCTAGTGCCTTAGAAGTCAACGCCAGAAGCATAAAATGCAATAAAAATACAACAGTGTTTCCATCGTATAAAACGAATAATTGCAACCAGTATGAAGCTTATGGTCATTACTACTTTCCGAGCAAGCTAGGCTTTACCCTAGGGCGTTGCTCCAACAGATTAAATAGTTAGGGCCTTAGAAGTCTACGCCCGAACCATAAAATGCAAAAAAATTACAACAGTGTTTCCATCATATAACAGGAATAATTTCGATCAGTTTGGAAGTACTGGTCATTTCTACGTTCCGGGCAACCTAGGCTTCACCCTAGGGCGGTGTTCCACCAGGTCGAATAGTTAGGGCCTAAGAAGTGAACGCCTGAAGCATAAAATACAATATAAATACATCAGTTTTTTCAACGTATGAAACGAATAATTGCAACCAGTATTGAAGATGTGGTCACTTCTACTTTCCGGGCAACCTAGACTTCACCCTAGGGCGTTGCTCCAACAGATTGAATAGTTAGGGCCTTAGAAGTCAATGCCGGAAGCATAAAATGCAAAATAAATAGAACAGTTTTTCCATCGTATAAAACGAATAATTGCTACCAGTGTGAAAGTAATGGTCATTTCTACGTTCCGAGCAACCTAGGCGTCACTCTAGGGCGTTGCTCCACCAGATCGAATAGCTAGGGACTTATAATTCATCGCTAAAAGCATAAAATACAATTAAAATACAACAGTTTTTCCATCGTATAACAGGAATAATTGCAACCAGTGTGTAAGTAATGGTCATTTCTACGTTCCGAGCAACCTAGGCTTCACCCTAGGGCGTTGTTCCACCAGGTCGAATAGTTAGGGCCTAAGAAGTGAACGCCAGAAGCATAAAATACAATATAAGTACAACAGTTTTTCCATCGTATAAAATGAATAATTGCAACCAGTGTGAAAGTTATGGTCATTTCTACATTCCGAGCAACCTAGGCTTCACTCTAGGGCGTTGCTCCACCCGGTAGAATAGTTAGGGCCTTAGAAGTCAACGCCAGAAGCATAAAATACAATAAATATGCAACAGTTTTTCCATCGTATAGCAGGAATATTTTGCAACCAGTGTGATAGTAGTGGTCATTTCTACGTACCGGGCAACCTAGGTTTCACCCCAGGGCGTTGCTACACCAGATCGAATAGTTACGGCCTAAGAAGTCAACGCCAGAAGCATAAAATACGATAAAGATGCAACAGCTTTTCCATCGTATAAAACGAATAATTGCAACCAGTGTGAAAGTTATGGTCATTTCTACATTCCGAGCAACCTAGGCTTCACTCTATGGCGTTGCTCCACCAGATCGAAATGTTAGGGCCTAAGAAGTCAACGCCCGAAGCATAAAATACGATATAAATACAACAGCATTTCATCGTATTAAATGAATAATTGCAAACAGTGTGAAAGTAGTGGTCATTTCTACGTTCCGGGCAACCTAGGCTTCACACTAGGGCGTTGCTCCACCAGATCGAATAGTTAGGGCCTTAGAAGTCAACGCCAGAAGCATAAAATACAATAAAGATGCAACAGTTTTTCCATCGTATAACAGGAATAATTGCAACCAGCGTGAAGGTAATGGTATGTTCTACGTTCCGGGCAACCTATGCTTCACTCTAGGGCGGTGCTCTACCACATTAAATAGTTAGGGCCTAGGAAGTCAACGCCAGAAGCATAAAACACAATATAAATACAACAGCTTTTCCACCGTATATAATGTATATTTGCAAACAGTGTGAAAGTAATGGTCATTTCCATGCTCGGGGCAACCTAGTCTTCACTCTAGGGCGTTGTTCCACCAGATCGAATAGTTAGGGCCTAAGAAGTCAACGCCAGAAGAATAAAATACAATATAAGTACAATACTTTTTACATCGCATAAAATGAATAATTGCAAACATTGTGAAAGTAATGGTCACTTCTACGTTCCGGGCAACCTAGGCGTCACTATAGGGCGGTGCTCCACCAGATCGAATAGCTAGGGACTTAGAATTCAACGCCAGAAGCATAAAATACGATATAACTACAACAGTTTTTCCATCGTATAAAATGAATAATTGCAACCAGTGTGAAAGTTATGGTCATTTCTACATTTTGAGCAACCTAGGCTTTACTCTAGGGCGGTGCTCCATCAGATCAAATAGTTAGGTCCTAAGAAGTCAACGTCAGAAGCATAAAATACAATATAAATGCAACAGTTTTTCTATCGTATAAAACGAATGATAGCAACCAGTGTGAAGGTTATGGTCATTTCTACGTTCCGGGCAACCTAGGCTTCACCCTAGGGCGTTGTTCCACCAGATCTAATAGGTAGGGCCTGAGAAGTCAACGCCAGAAGCATAAAAAACGATATAAATACAACAGCTTTTCCATCGTATAAAACGAATAATTGCAGCCAGTGTGGAAGTTATGGTCATTTCTACGTTCCGGGCAATCTAGGCTTCACCCTAGGGCGGTGCTCCACCAAATCGAATAGCTAGGGCCTTAGAAGTAAACGCCAGAAGCATAAAATACAATGAAGATGCAAAAGTTTTTCCATCGTATCACAGGAATAACTGCAAACAGTATGAAAGTACTGGTCATTTCTACGTTGCGGGTAACCTAGGTTTCACTCTAGGGCGTTGCTCCACCACATCTAATAGCTAGGGCCTTAGAAGTCAACGCCCGAAGCATAAAATACAATATAAATACAACGGCTCTCCCAACATATAAAACGAATAATTGCAGACATTGTGAAAGTAATGGTCATTTCTACGTTCCGGTCAACCTAGGCGTCACTCTATGGCGTTGCTCCACCACATCTAATAGCTACGGCCTTAGAAGTCAACGCCAGGAGCATAGAATACAATATAAATACAACAGCTTTTCCATCGTATACAATGAATAATTGCAAGCATGGTGAAAGTAATGGTCATTTCTACGTTCCGGGCAACCTAGGCTTCACTCTAGGGTGTTGCTACACCAGATGGAATAGATAGGGACTTAGAATTCATTGCCAGAAGCTTCAAATGCAATATAAATATAACAGCTTTTCCATTGTATAAAACGAATAATAGCAACCAGTGTGAAAGTTATGGTCATTTCTATGTTCCGGGCAACCTAGGCTTCACTCTAGGGTGTTGCTCCACCAGATGGAATAGATAAGGACTTAGAATTCATTGCCAGAAGCTTAAAATGCTATATAAATATAACATCATTTCCATTGTATAAAACGAATAATTGCTACCAGTGTTAAAGTTATGGTCATTTCTACGTTCCGGGCAACCTAGGCTCACCCTAGGCAGTTGTTCCACCAGATCGAATATTTAGGGCCTAAGAAGTGAACGCCAGCAGCATAAAATGCATTAAAAATACAACAGTTTTTCCATCGTATAGCAGGAATAATTTGCAACCAGTATGATAGTAGTGGTCATTTCTCCGTTCCGGGCAACCCAGGTTTCACTCCAGGGCGTTGCTCCACCAGATCGAATAGTTACGGCCTAAGAAGTCAACGCCAGAAGCATAAAATACGATAAAGATGCAACAGTCTTTTCAACGTATAAAACGAATAATAGCAACCAGTGTGAAAGTTATGGTCTATTCTACGTTCCGGGCAACCTAGGCTTCACCCTAGGCCGTTGTTCCACGAGATCGAATAGTTAGGGCCTGAGAAGTGAACGCCAGAAGCATAAAATACGATAAAGATGCAACAGTTTTTCCATCGTATAAAACGAATAATTGCAACCAGTGTGATAGTAGTGGTCATTTCTACGTTCCGGGCAACCTAGGTGTCACTCCAGGGCGTTGCTCCACCAGATCGAATAGTCGCGGCCTAAGAAGTCAACGCCAGAAGCATAAAATACGATAAAGAGGCAACAGTTTTTCCATCGTATAAAATGAATAATAGCAAACAGTGAAAGATATAGACATTTCTACGTTCCGGGCTACCTAGGCTTCACTCTATGGCGTTCTTCCACCACATCGAATAGCAACGGCCTCCGAAGTCAACGCTAGAAGCATAAAATACAATATAAATATAACAGCTTTTCCATCGTATAAAACGAATAATTGCTACCAGTGTAAAAGTTATGGTCATTTGTACGTACCGGGCAACCTAGGCTTCACTGTATGGCGTTCTTCCACTACATCGAACAGCTACGGCCTCAGAAGTCAACGCCTGAAGTATAAAATACAATAAAAATACAACAGCTTTTCCAGCGTATAAAACAAATAATTGTAGCCAGTGTGAAAGTTATGGTCATTTCTACGTACGGGCAACCTAGGCTTCACACTAGGGCGTTGCTCCACCAGATCAAACAGTTAGGGCCTTAGAAGTCAACGCCCGAAGCATTAAGTACAAAATAAATAGAACAGTTTTTCCATTGTATAAAACGAATAATTGCTACCAGTGTAAAAGTTATGGTCATTTCTACGTTCCGGGTAACCTAGGCTTCACCCTAGGCCGTTGTTCCACCAGATCGAATAGTTAGGGCCTAAGAAGTGAACGCCAGAAGCATAAAATGCAATAAAAATACAACAGATTTTCAATCGTGTAGCAGGAATAATATGCAACCAGTGTGATAGTAGTGGTCATTTCTCCGTTCCGGGCAACCCAGGTTTCACTCCACGGCGTTGCTCCACCAGATCGAATAGTTACGGCCTAAGAAGTCAACGCCAGAAGCATAAAATACGATAAAGATGCAACAGTCTTTCCAACGTATAAAACGAATAATTGCAATCAGTGTGAAAGTTATGTTCATCTCTACATTCCGAGCAACCTAGGCTTCACTCCAGGGCGTTGCTCCACCAGATCGAATAGTTAGGGCCTAAGAAGTCAACGCCCGAAGCATAAAATACGATATAAATACATCAGCATTTCCATCGTATTAAATGAATAATTGCAAACAGTGTGAAAGTAGTTGTCATTTCTACGTCCCGGGCAACCTAGGCTTCACTGTATGGCGTTCTTCCACCACATCGAATAGCTACGGCCTCAGAAGTCCACGCCTGAAGCATAAAATACAATAAAAATACAACAGTCTTTTCATCGTATAACAGGAATGATTGGAACAAGCGTGAAAGTAATGATCATTTCGGCGTTTCGGGCATCATAGACTTAACTCTGAGGCATTGCTCCACCAAATCGAATAATTAGGGCCTTAGGAGTCAACGCCAGAAGCATAAAATACAATATAAATACAACAGTCTTTCCAACGTATAAAACGAATAATTGTAACCAGTATGAAACCTATGGTCATTTCTACTTTCCGAGCAACCTAGGCTTCACCCTAGGGCGTTGCTCCAACAGATTGAATAGTTAGGGCCTTAGAAGTCAACGCCCGAAGCATAAAATACAATATAAATAGAACGGTTTTTCCATTGTATAAAACGAATAATAGCAACCAGTGTGAAAGTTATGGTCTATTCTACGTTCCGGGCAACCTAGGCTTCACCCTAGGCCGTTGTTCCACCAGATCGAATAGTTAGGGCCTGAGAAGTGAACGCCAGAAGCATAAAATACGATAAAGATGCAACAGTTTTTCCATCGTATAAAACGAATAATTGCAACCAGTGTGAAAGTTATGGTCATTTCTACATTCCGGGCAACCTAGGCTTCACCCTAGGCCGTTGTTCCACCAGATCGAATAGGTAGGGCCTAAGAAGTGAACGCCAGAAGCAAAAAATGCAATAAAAATACAACAGTTTTTCCATCGTATAGCAGGAATAATTTGCAACCAGTGTGATAGTAGTGGTCATTTCTACGTTCCGGGCAACCTAGGTGTCACTCCAGGCCGTTGCTCCACCAGATCGAATAGTCGCGGCCTAAGAAGTCAACGCCAGAAGCATAAAATACGATAAAGAGGCAACAGTTTTTCCATCGTATAAAATGAATAATAGCAAACAGTGAAAGATATAGACATTTCTACGTTCCGGGCTACCTAGGCTTCACTCTATGTCGTTCTTCCACCACATCGAATAGCAACGGCCTCAGAAGTCAACGCTAGAAGCATAAAATACAATATAAATATAACACCTTTTCCATCGTATAAAACGAATAATTGCTACCAGTGTGATAGTAGTGGTCATTTCTACGTTCCGGGGAACCTAGGTTTCACTCCAGGGCGTTGCTCCACCAGATCAAACAGTTAGGGCCTAAGAAGTCAACACCAGAAGCATAAAGTACAATAAAGATGCAACAGTTTTTCCATCGTATAACAGGAATAATTGCAACCAGTGTGAAGGTATTGGTCATTTCTTCGTTCCGGGCAACCTAGGCTTCACTCTAGGGCGCTGTTCCACCAGATCGAATGGTTAGTGCCTAAGGAGCCAACGCCAGAAGCATAAATTACAATATAAGTACAACAGCTTTTCCATCGTATGTAATGTATATTTGCAATCAGTGTGGAAGTAATGGTTATTTCTACCTTCCGGGCAACCTAGGCTTCACACTAGGGTGTTGCTCCACCAGATGGAATAGCTGGGGGGTTAGAATTCAATGCCAGAAGCATAAAATGCAATATAAATATAACAGCTTTTCCATCGTATAAAACGAATAATAGCAACCAGTGTGAAAGTTATGGTCATTTCTACTTCCCGGGCAACCTAGGCTTCACTCTAGGGTGTTTCTCCACCAGATGGAATAGATAGGGACTTAGAATTCATTGCCAGAAGCTTAAAATGCAATATAAATATAACAGCTTTTCCATTGTATAAAACGAATAATAGCAACCAGTGTGAAAGTTATGGTCATTTCTACGTTCCGGGCAACCTAGGCTTCACTCTAGGGTGTTGCTCCACCAGATGGAATAGATAGGGACTTAGAATTCATTGCCAGAAGCTTAAAATGCAATATAAATGTAACAGCATTTACATTGTATAAAACGAATAATAGCAACCAGTGTGAAAGTTATGGTCATTTCTACGTTCCAGTCAACCTAGGCTTGACTCCAGGACGTTGCTCCACCAGATCGAATAGTTAGGGCCTATGCAGTCAACGCCAGAAGCATAAAATACAATAAAGGTGCAACAGTTTTTCCATCGAATAACAGGAATAATTGCAGCCAGTGTGAAGGTAATGGTATGTTCTACGTTCCGGGATACTTAGGCTTCACTCAAGGGCAGTGCTCCACCAGATCAAATAGATAGGGCCTTAGAAGTCAACGCCCGAAGCATACAATACAATATAAGTACAACAGTTTTTCATCGTATAAAACGAATAACTGCAACCAGTGTGAAAGTAATGGTCATTTCTATGTTCCGGGCAACCTATGCGACACTCAAGGGCGTTGCTCCACCACATCTAATAGTTATGGCCTTAGATGTCAACGCCAGATGCATAAAATACAATAAAGGCGCAACTGTTTTCCCGTCGTATAAAACGAATAATTGCAAACAGTGTGAAAGTAATGGTCATTTCTACGTTCCGGGTAACCTAGGCGTCACTCTAGGGCATTACTCCACCAGATCGAATAATTAGGGCCTTAGAAGTCAACGCCCGAAGCATAAAATGCAAAATAAATAGAACAGTTGTTCCATTGTATAAAACGAATAACTGCAACCAGTGTGAAAGTACTGGTCATTTCTACGTTCAGGGTATCCTAGGTTTCACCCTAGGTCGTTGCTCCACCAGAACGAATAGCTAGGGACTTAGAATTCAACGCCGGAAGGATAAAATACAATATAAGTACAACAGTTTTTCCATCGTATAAAATGAATAATTGCAACCAGTGTGAAGGTAATGGTATGTCCTACGTTCCGGGCAACCTAGGCTTCACTGTAGGGCGGTGCTCCACCAGATCAAATAGTTGGGGCCTAAGAAGTTAACGCCAGAAGCATAAATTACAATATAAGTACAACATCTTTTCCATCGTATGTAATGTATATTTGCAAACAGTGTGGAAGTAATGGTCATTTCTACGTTGCGGGCAACCTAGGCTTCACGCTAGTTTGTTGCTCCACCAGATGGAATAGCTAGGGACTTAGAACTCAATGCCAGAAGCATAAAATGCAATATAAATATAACAGCTTTTCCATCGTATAAAACGAATAATAGCAACCAGTGTGAAAGTTATGGTCATTTCTACTTCCTGGGCAACCTAGGCTTCACTCTAGGGCGTTGCTCCACCAGATCGAATAGTTAGGGCCTAAGAAGTCAACGCCAGAAGCATAAAATACGATATAAATACTACAGCTTTTCCATTGTATAAAACGAATAATTGCAACCAGTGTGAAAGTACTGGTCATTTCTACGTTCCGGGTATCCTAGGTTTCACTCTAGGGCGTTGCTCCACCGGATCGAATAGCTAGGGACTTAGAAATCAACGCCAAGAGGATAAAATACAATATAAGTACAACGGTTTTTCCATCGTATAAAATGAATAATTGCAGACATTGTGAAAGTAATGGTCATTTCTACGTTGCGGGCAACCTAGACTTCACGCTAGTTTGTTGCTCCACCAGATGGAATAGCTAGGGACTTAGAACTCAATGCCAGAAGCATAAAATGCAATATAAATATAACAGCTTTTCCATCGTATAAAACGAATCATAGCAACCAGTGTGAAAGTAATGGTCATTTCTACGTTCCGGGTAACCTAGGCGTCACTCTAGGGCGTTACTCCTCCAGATCGAATAGTTAGGGCCTAAGAAGTCAACGCCAGTAGCATCAATTACAATATAAGTACAACAGCTTTTCCATCGTATATAATGTATATTTGCAAACAGTGTGGAAGTAATTGTCACTTCTACGTTCCGGGCAACCTAGGCTTCACTCTAGGGTGTTATTCCACAAGATGGAATTGCTAGGGACTTAGAATTCAATGCCAGAAGCATAAAATGCAATATAAATATAACAGCTTTTCCATCGTATAAAACGAACAATAGCAACCAGTGTGAAAGTTATGGTCATTTCTACGTTCCGCTCAACCTAGGCTTCACTCTAGGACGTTGCTCCACCAGATCGAATAGTTAGGGCCTATGAAGTCAACGCCAGAAGCATGAAACACAATAAAGGTGCAACAGTTTTTCCATCGTGTAACAGGAATAATTGCAACCAGTGTGAAAGTTATGGTCATTTATACTTCCCGGGCAACCTAGGCTTCACTCTAGGGCGTTGCTCCACCAGATAGAATAAATAGGGACTTAGAATTCAACGCCTGAAGAATAAAATACAATATAAGTACAACAGTTTTTCCATTGTATAAAGTGAATAATTGCAAACATTGTGAAAGTAATGGTCATTTCTACGTTCCGTGCAACCTAGACGTCACTCTAGGGCGTTGCTCCACCACGGCTAATAGCAACGGCCTTAGAAGTCAACGCCAGAAGCATAAAATACAATAAAAATGCAACAGTTTTTCCATCGTATAGCATGACTAATTGCAAACAGTGCGAAAGTAATGATCATTTCGACGTTTCGGGCATCCTAGGCTTAACTCTGAGGCGTTGCTCCACCAGATCGAAGAGTTAGGGCCTTAGAAGTCAACGCCGTAAGCATAAACTACAAAATAAATACAAAAATCTTTCCATCGTATAAAACGTATAATTGCCACCAGTGTGAAAGTTATGGTCATTTCTACGTTCCGGGCAACCTAGGCTTCACCCTAGGGCGTTGTTCCACCAGATGGAATAGATAGGGCCTTAGGAGTCAACGCCAGAAGCATAAAATGCAATATAAATAGAACAGCTTTTCCATGGTATAAAACGAATGATAGCAACCAGTGTGAAAGTAATGGTCATTTCCACGTTCCGAGCAACCTAGGCGTCACTCTAGGGCGTTGCTCCCCCACAGCTAATAGTTACGGCCTTAGAAGTCAACGCCAGAAGCATAAAATACAATAAGAGTGCAACAGTTTTTCCATCGTATAGCATGACTAATTGCAACCAGTGCGAAAGTAATGATCATTTCGACGTTTCGGGCATCCTAGGCTTCACTCTAGGGCGTTGCTCCACCAGATCGAATAGCTAGGGCCTTAGGAGTCAATGCCCGAAGCTTAAAATACAAAATAAATAAAGCAGTTTTTCCATCGTATAAAACGAAAGATTGCTACCAGTGTGAAAGTTATGGTCATTTCTACGTTCCGCGCAATCTGGGCTTTACCCTAGAGCGTTGTTCCACCAGATGGAATAGTTAGGGCCTATGAAGTTAACGCCAGAAGCATAAAAAACGATATAAATACAACAGCTTTTCCATCGTATAAAACGAATAATTGCAGCCAGTGTGGAAGTTATGGTCATTTCTACGTTCCGGGCAATCTAGGCTTCACCCTAGGGCGGTGCTCCACCAAATCGAATAGCTAGGGCCTAAGAAGTGAACGCCAGAAGCATAAAATGCAATAAAAATACAACAGTTTTTCCATCGTGTAGCAGGAATAATATGCAAACAGTGTGATAGTAGTTGTCATTTCTACGTTCCGGGCAACCTAGGCTTCACTGTATGGCGATCCTCCACCACATCGAATAGCTACGGCCTCAGAAGTCCACGCCTGAAGCATAAAATACAATAAAAATACAACAGTCTTTTCATCGTATAACAGGAATAATTGCAACAAGCGTGAAAGTGATGATCATTTCGGCGTTTCGGGCATCCTAGACTTAACTCTAATGCATTGCTCCACCAAATCGAATAATTAGGGCCTTAGAAGTCAACGCCAGAAGCATAAAATACGATATAAATACAACAGTTTTTCCATCGTATAAAACGAATGATTGCAACCAGTATGAAACTTATGGTCATTTCTACTTTCCGAGCAACCTAGGCTTCACCCTAGGGCGTTGCTCCAACAGATTGAATAGTTAGGGCCTTAGAAGTCAACGCTCGAAGCATAAAATACAAAATAAATAGAACGGTTTTTCCATTGTATAAAACAAATAATTGCTACCAGTGTAAAAGCTATGGTCATTTCTACGTTCCGGGCAACCTAGGCTTCACTCTATGGCGTTCTTCCACCACATCGAATAGCAACGGTCTCAGAAGTCAACGCTAGAAGCATAAAATACAATATAAATATAACAGCTTTTCCATCGTATAAAACGGATAATTGCTACCAGTGTAAAAGTTATGGTCATTTGTACGTTCCGGGCAACCTAGGCTTCACTGTATGGTGTTTTTCCACTACATCGAATAGCTACGGCCTCAGAAGTCAACGCCTGAAGTATAAAATACAATAAAGATACAACAGTCTTTCCATCCTATAACAGGAATAATTGCAACCCGTGTGAAAGTGATTGTCATTTCTACGTTCCAGGCAACCTAGGCTTCGCTCCAGGGCGTTGCTCCACCAGATCAAACAGTTAGGGCCTTAGATGTCAACGCCCGAAGCATTAAATATAAAATAAATAGAACAGTCTTTCCATTGTATAAAACGAATAATTGCTACCAGTGTAAAAGTTATGGTCATTTCTACGTTCCGGGCAACCTAGGCTGCACTCTAGGGCGCTGCTCCACCAGATGAAATAGTTAGGGCCTTAGAAGTCAACACCCGAAGCATAAAATACAAAATAAATAGAACGGTTTTTCCATTGTATAAAACTAATAATTGCTACCTGTGTGAAAGTTATGGTCATTTCTACGTTCCGCGCAACCTGGGCTTTACCCTAGGGCGTTGTTCCACCAGATGGAATAGTTAGGGCCTCAGAAGGCAACGCCAGAAGCATAAAATACGATAAAGAGGCAACAGTTTTTCCATCGTATAAAATGAATAATAGCAAACAGTGAAAGATATAGACATTTCTACGTTCCGGGCTACTTAGGCTTCACTCTATGGCGTTCTTCCACCACATCGAATAGCAACGGCCTCAGAAGTCAACGCTAGAAGCATAAAATACAATATAAATATAACAGCTTTTCCATCGCATAAAACGAATAATTGCTACCAGTGTAAAAGTTATTGTCATTTGTACGTTCCGGGCAACCTAGGCTTCACTGTATGGCGTTCTTCCACTACATCAAATGGCTACGGCCTCAGAAGTCAACGCCTGAAGTATAAAATACAATAAAAATACAACAGCTTTTCCAGCGTATAAAACAAATAATTGTAACCAGTGTGAAGGTTATGGTCATTTCTACGTTCCGGGCAACCTAGGCTTCACACTAGGGCGTTGCTCCACCAGATCAAACAGTTAGGGCCTTAGAAGTCAACGCCCGAAGCATTAAGTACAAAATAAATAGAACAGCTTTTCCATCGTATAAAACGAATCATAGCAACTAGTGTGAAGGTTATGGTCATTTCTACTTCCCGGGAAACCTAGGCTTCACTCTAGGGCAGTGCTCCACCAGATCAAATAGTTAGGGCCTTAGAAGCCAACGCCCGAAGCATAAAATACAATATAAGTACAACAGTGTTTCCATCGTATAAAACGAATGATTGCGAACATTGTGAAAGTAATGGTCATTTCTGCGTTCCGGGCAACCTAGGCTTCACTCTAGGGCGATGTCCCACCAGATCGAAAAGTTAGGGCCTAAGACGTCAACACCAGAAGCATAAAACACAATAAAGGTGCAACAGTTTTTCCATCGTGTAACAGGAATAATTGCAACCAGTGTGAATGTTATGGTCATTTCTACTTCCCGGGCAACCTAGGGTTCACTCTAGGGCGTTGCTCCACCAGATCGAATAGTTAGGGCCTTAGAAGTCAGCGCCCGAAGCTTAAAATGCAAAATAAATAGAACAGTCTTTCAATGTATAAAACGAATAACTGCAACCAGTGTGAAAGTACTGGTCATTTCAACGTTCCGGGCAACCTAGGTTTCACTCTAGGGTGTTGCACCACCAGATCGAATAGCTAGGGCCTTAGAAGTCAACGCCCGAAGCATAAAATACAAAAAAATAGATCAGTTTTTCCATGTGTAAAACGAATAATTGCTACCAGTGTGAACGTTATGGTCATTTCTACGATCCGTGCAACCTAGGCTTGAACCTAGGGCGTTGTTCCACCAGATGGAATAGTTAGGGCCTAAGAAGTCAACGCCAGAAGCATAAAATACGATATAAATACAACAGCTTTTCCATCGTATAAAACGAATAATGGTATCCAGTGTGAAAGTAATGGTCATTTCTGCGTTCCGGACAACCTAGGCATCACTCTAGGACGTTCCTCCACCAGATCGAATAGTTAGGGCCTATGAAGTCAACGCCAGAAGCATAAAACGCAATAAAGGTGCAACAGTTTTTCCATCGTGTAACAGGAATAATTGCAACCAGTGTGAAAGTTATGGTCATTCCTACTTCCCGGGCAACCTAGGCTTCGCTCTAGGGCCTTGCTCCACCAGATCGAATAGTTAGGGCCTTAGATGTCAACGCCAGATGCATAAAATACAATAAAGGTACAACTGTTTTCCCGTCGTATAAAACGAATAATTGCAAACAGTGTGAAAGTAATGGTCATTTCTACGTTCCGGGTAACCTAGGCGTCACTCTAGGGCGTTGCTCCACCAGATAGAATAAATAGGGACTTCGAATTCAACGCCTGAAGAATAAAATACAATATAAGTACAACAGTTTTTCCATTGTATAAAGTGAATAATTGCAAACATTGTGAAAGTAATGGTCACTTCTACGTTCCGTGCAACCTAGACGTCACTCTAGGGCGTTGCTCCACCACGGCTAATAGCAACGGCCTTAGAAGTCAACGCCAGAAGCATAAACTACAAAATAAATACAAAAATCTTTTCAACGTATAAAACGTATAATTGGCACCAGTGTGAAAGTTATGGTCATTTCTACGTCCCGGGCAACCTAGGCTTCACCCTAGGGCGTTGTTCCACCAGATGGAATAGTTAGGGCCTTAGGAGTCAACGCCAGAAGCATAAAATGCAATATAAATAGAACAGCTTTTCCATGGTATAAAACGAATAATAGCAACCAGTGTGAAAGTAATGGTCATTTCTACGTTCCGAGCAGCCTAGGCGTCACTCTAGGGCGTTGCTCCCCCACAGCTAATAGTTACGGCCTTAGAAGTCAACGCCCGAAGCATAAAATACAATATAAATACAACGGCTTTCCCAACATATAAAACGAATAATTGCAGACATTGTGAAAGTAATGGTCATTTCTACGTTCCGGTCAACCTAGGCGTCACTCTAGGGCGTTGCTCCACCACATCTAATAGCTACGGCCTTAGAAGTCAACGCCAGGAGCATAGAATACAATATAAATACAACAGCTTTTCCATCGTATAAAACAAATAATTTTAACCAGTGTGAAAGTTATGGTCATTTCTACGTTCCGGGCAACCTAGGCTTCACTCTAGGGCGTTGCTCCACCAGATCAAACAGTTAGGGCCTTAGAAGTCAACGCCCGAAGCATTAAGTACAAAATAAATAGAACAGTTTTTCCATTGTATAAAACGAATAATTGCTACCAGTGTAAAAGTTATGGTCATTTCTACGTTCCGGGCAACCTAGGCTTCACCCTAGGGCGTTGTTCCACCAGATTGAATAGTTAGGGCCTTAGAAGTCAACGCCCGAAGCATAAAATACAAAATAAATAGAACGGTTTTTCCATTGTATAAAACGAATAATTGCAACCAGTGTGAAAGTTATGGTCATTTCTACATTCCGAGCAACCTAGGCTACACTCTAGGGCGGTGCTCCACCAAATCGAATAGCTAGGGCCTTAGAAGTCAACGCCAGAAGCATACGATACAATAAAGATGCAAAAGTTTTTCCAACGTATCACAGGAATAACTGCAAACAGTATGAAAGTACTGGTCATTTCTACGGTCCGGGTAACCTAGGTTTCACTCTAGGGCGTTGCTCCACCAGATCGAAGAGTTAGGTCCTTAGAAGTCAACGCCAGAAGCATAAAATACGATATAAATACAACAGCATTTCCATCGTATTAAATGAATAATTGCAGACAGTGTGAAAGTAGTGGTCATTTCTACGTGACGGGCAACCTAGGCGTCACTCTAGGGCGTTGCTCCACCACATCTAATAGCTACGGCCTTAGATGTCAACGCCAGGAGCATAGAATACAATATAAATACAACAGCTTTGCCATCGTATACAATGAATAATTGCAAGCAGTGTGAAAGTAATGGTCATTTCTACGTTCCGGGCAACCTAGGCTTCACTCTAGGGTGTTGCTACACCAGATGGAATAGATAGGGACTTAGAATTCATTGCCAGAAGCTTCAAATGCAATATAAATATAACAGCTTGTCCATTGTATAAAACGAATAATAGCAGCCAGTGTGAAAGTTATGGTCATTTCTACGTTCCGGGCAACCTAGGCTTCACTCTAGGGAGTTGTTCCACCAGATCGAATAGCTGGGGCCTTAGATGTCAACGCCCGAAGCATAAAATACAATATAAATACAACGGCTTTCCCAACATATAAAACGAATAATTGCAGACATTGTGAAAGTAATGGTCATTTCTACGTTCCGGTCAACCTAGGCGTCACCCTAGGGTGTTGCTCCACCAGATAGAATAGATAGGGACTTAGAATTCATTGCCAGATGCTTAAAATGCAATATAAATATAACAGCTTTTCCATTGTATAAAACGAATAATAGCAACCAGTGTGAAAGTTATGGTCATTTCTACGTTCCGGGCAACCTAGGCTTCACTCTAGGGTGTTGCTCCACCAGATGGAATAGATAAGGACTTAGAATTCATTGCCAGAAGCTTAAAATGCTATATAAATATAACATCATTTCCATTGTATAAAACGAATAATAGCAACCAGTGTGAAAGTTATGGTCATTTCTACGTTCCGGGCAACCTAGGCTTCACCCTAGGCCGTTGTTCCACCAGGTCGAATAGTTAGGGCCTAAGAAGTGAACGCCAGAAGCATAAAATGCAATAAAAATACAACAGCTTTTCCATCGTGTAGCAGGAATAATATGCAACCACTGTGATAGTAGTTGTTATTTCTACGTTCCGGGCAACCTAGGCTTCACTCTAGGGCGTTGCTCCACCAGATCAAACAGTTAGGGCCTTAGAAGTCAACTCCCGAAGCATTAAATACAAAATAAATAGAACAGTTTTTCCATTGTATAAAACGAATAATTGCTACCAGTGTAAAAGTTATGGTCATTTCTACGTTCCGGGCAACCTAGGCTTCCCTCTAGGGCGTTACTCCACCAGATTAAACAGTTAGGGCCTTAGAAGTCAACGCCCGACGCATTAAATACAAAATAAATAGAACAGTTTTTCCATTGTATAAATCGTATAATTGCTACCAGTGTAAAAGTTATGGTCATTTCTACGTTCCGGGCAACATAGGCTTCACCCTAGGCCGTTGTTCCACCAGATCGAATAGTTAGGGCCTAAGAAGTGAACGCCAGAAGCATAAAATACTATATAATTACAACAGTTTTTCCATCGTATAAAATGAATAATTGCAGACATTGTGAAAGTAATGGTCATTTCTACGTTGCGGGCAACCTAGACTTCACGCTAGTTTGTTGCTCCACCAGATGGAATAGCTAGGGACTTAGAACTCAATGCCAGAAGCATAAAATGCAATATAAATATAACAGCTTTTCCATCGTATAAAACGAATCATAGCAACCAGTGTGAAAGTTATGGTCATTTCTACTTCCCGGGCAACCTAGGCTTCACTCTAGGGCGTTGCTCCACCAGATCGAATAGTTAGGGCCTTAGAAGTCAACGCCCGAAGCATAAAATGCAAAATAAATAGAACAGTTGTTCCATCGTATAAAACGAATAATGGTAACCAGTGTGAAAGTAATGGTCATTTCTACGTTCCAGTCAACCTAGGCTTGACTCCAGGACGTTGCTCCACCAGATCGAATATTTAGGGCCTATGAAGTCAACGCCAGAAGCATAAAATACAATAAAGGTGCAACAGTTTTTCCATCGTATAACAGGAATAATTGCAACCAGTGTGAAGGTAATGATATGTTCTACGTTCCGAGCAACCTAGGCTTCACTCTAGGGCAGTGCTCCACCAGATCAAATAGTTAGGGCCTTAGAAGCCAACGCCCGAAGCATAAAATACAATATAAGTACAACAGTGTTTCCATCGTATAAAACGAATGATTGCGAACATTGTGAAAGTAATGGTCATTTCTGCGTTCCGGGCAACCTAGGTTTCACTCTAGGGCGATGTCCCACCAGATCGAAAAGTTAGGGCCTAAGAAGTCAACGCCAGAAGCATAAAACACAATAAAGGTGCAACAGTTTTTCCATCGTGTAACAGGAATAATTGCAACCAGTGTGAATGTTATGGTCATTTCTACTTCCCGGGCAACCTAGGGTTCACTCTAGGGCGTTGCTCCACCAGATCGAATAGTTAGGGCCTTAGAAGTCAGCGCCCGAAGCTTAAAATGCAAAATAAATAGAACAGTCTTTCAATGTATAAAACGAATAACTGCAACCAGTGTGAAAGTACTGGTCATTTCAACGTTCCGGGCAACCTAGGTTTCACTCTAGGGTGTTGCACCACCAGATCGAATAGCTAGGGCCTTAGAAGTCAACGCCCGAAGCATAAAATACAAAAAAATAGATCAGTTTTTCCATGTGTAAAACGAATAATTGCTACCAGTGTGAACGTTATGGTCATTTCTACGATCCGTGCAACCTAGGCTTGAACCTAGGGCGTTGTTCCACCAGATGGAATAGTTAGGGCCTAAGAAGTCAACGCCAGAAGCATAAAATACGATATAAATACAACAGCTTTTCCATCGTATAAAACGAATAATGGTAACCAGTGTGAAAGTAATGGTCATTTCTGCGTTCCGGACAACCTAGGCATCACTCTAGGACGTTCCTCCACCAGATCGAATAGTTAGGGCCTATGAAGTCAACGCCAGAAGCATAAAACGCAATAAAGGTGCAACAGTTTTTCCATCGTGTAACAGGAATAATTGCAACCAGTGTGAAAGTTATGGTCATTCCTACTTCCCGGGCAACCTAGGCTTCGCTCTAGGGCCTTGCTCCACCAGATCGAATAGTTAGGGCCTTAGATGTCAACGCCAGATGCATAAAATACAATAAAGGTGCAACTGTTTTCCCGTCGTATAAAACGAATAATTGCAAACAGTGTGAAAGCAATGGTCATTTCTACGTTCCGGGTAACCTAGGCGTCACTCTAGGGCGTTACTCCACCAGATCGAATAGTTAGGGCCTTAGAAGTCAACGCCAGAAGCATGAAATACAAAATAAATAGAACAGTTTTTCCATGTATAAAACGAATAATTGCAACCAGTATGAAAGTTATGGTCATTTCTACGTTCCAGGCAACCTAGGCTTCACTGCAGGGCGTTGTTCCACCAGATGGAATAGTTAGGGCCTAAGAAGTCAACGCCAGAAGCATAAAATGCGATATAAATACTACAGCTTTTCCATCGTATAAAACGAATAATTGCTACCAGTGTGAAAGTTATGGTTATTTCTACGTTCCGGGCAACCTAGGCTTCACTCTAGGGCGGTGCTCCACCAGGTCAAATAGTTAGGGCCTAAGAAGTCAACGCCAGTAGCATCAATTACAATATAAGTACAACAGCTTTTCCATCGTATATAATGTATATTTGCAAACAGTGTGGAAGTAATTGTCACTTCTACGTTCCGGGCAACCTAGGCTTCACTCTAGGGTGTTATTCCACAAGATGGAATTGCTAGGGACATTGAATTCAATGCCAGAAGCATAAAATGCAATATAAATATAACAGCTTTTCCATCGTATAAAACGAACAATAGCAACCAGTGTGAAAGTTATGGTCATTTCTACGTTCCGGTCAACCTAGGCTTCACTCTAGGACGTTGCTCCACCAGATCGAAAAGTTAGGGCCTATGAAGTCAACGCCAGAAGCATGAAACACAATAAAGGTGCAACAGTTTTTCCATCGTGTAACAGGAATAATTGCAACCAGTGTGAAAGTTATGGTCATTTATACTTCCCGGGCAACCTAGGCTTCACTCTAGGGCGTTGCTCCACCAGATAGAATAAATAGGGACTTAGAATTCAACGCCTGAAGAATAAAATACAATATAAGTACAACAGTTTTTCCATTGTATAAAGTGAATAATTGCAAACATTGTGAAAGTAATGGTCATTTCTACGTTCCGTGCAACCTAGACGTCACTCTAGGGCGTTGCTCCACCACGGCTAATAGCAACGGCCTTAGAAGTCAACGCCAGAAGCATAAAATACAATAAAAATGCAACAGTTTTTCCATCGTATAGCATGACTAATTGCAAACAGTGCGAAAGTAATGATCATTTCGACGTTTCGGGCATCCTAGGCTTAACTCTGAGGCGTTGCTCCACCAGATCGAAGAGTTAGGGCCTTAGGAGTCAACGCCGTAAGCATAAAATACAATATAAATACAACAGTTTTTCCAACGTATAAAACGAATAATTGTAACCAGTATGAAACCTATGGTCATTTCTACTTTCCGAGCAACCTAGGCTTCACCCTAGGGCGTTGCTCCAACAGATTGAATAGTTAGGGCCTTAGAAGTCAACGCCCGAAGCATAAAATACAAAATAAATAGAACG
Organism: Calliopsis andreniformis; assembly: GCF_051401765.1. Taxonomy (NCBI): domain Eukaryota; kingdom Metazoa; phylum Arthropoda; class Insecta; order Hymenoptera; family Andrenidae; genus Calliopsis; species Calliopsis andreniformis. The sequence goes on from NW_027480433.1 coordinate 6,821,280, forward strand.
GTTTTTCCATTGTATAAAACGAATAATAGCAACCAGTGTGAAAGTTATGGTCTATTCTACGTTCCGGGCAACCTAGGCTTCACCCTAGGCCGTTGTTCCACCAGATCGAATAGTTAGGGCCTAAGAAGGCAACGCCAGAAGCATAAAATACGATATAAATACAACAGCTTTTCCAGCGTATAAAACAAATAATTGTAACCAGTGTGAAAGTTATGGTCATTTCTACGTCCCGGGCAACCTAGGCTTCACTCTAGGGCGTTGCTCCACCAGATCAAACAGTTAGGGCCTTAGAAGTCAACGCCCGAAGCATTAAGTACAAAATAAATAGAACAGTTTTTCCATTGTATAACACGAATAATTGCTACCAGTGTAAAAGTTATGGTCATTTCTACGTTCCGGGTAACCTAGGCTTCACCCTAGGCCGTTGTTCCACCAGATCGAATAGTTAGGGCCTAAGAAGTGAACGCCAGAAGCATAAAATGCAATAAAAATACAACAGATTTTCCATCGTGTAGCAGGAATAATATGCAACCAGTGTGATAGTAGTGGTCATTTCTACGTTCCGGGCAACCTAGGTTTCACTCCAGGGCGTTGCTCCACCAGATCAAACAGTTAGGGCCTTAGAAGTCAACGCCCGAAGCATTAAATACAAAATAAATAGAACAGTTTTTCCATTGTATAAAACGAGTAATTGCTACCAGTGTAAAAGTTATGATCATTTCTACGTTCCGGGCAACCTAGGCTTCACTCTATGGCGTTGCTCCACCAGATCAAACAGTTAGGGCCTTAGAAGTCAACGCCCGAAGCATAAAATGCAAAATAAATAGAACAGTTTTTCCATTGTATAAAACGAATAATTGCTACCAGTGTAAAAGCTATGGTCATTTCTACGTTCCGGGCAACCTAGGCTTCACTCTAGGGCGGTGCTCCACCATATCGAATAGCTACGGCCTTAGAAGCCTACGCCAGGAGAATAAAATACAATATAAATATAACAGTTTTTCCATCGTATAAAACGAATAATAGCAACCAGTGTGAAAGTTATGGTCATTTCTACATTACGAGCAACATATGCTTCACTCTAGGGCGTTGCTCCAACAGATTGAATAGTTAGGGCCTCAGAAGTGAACGCCAGAAGCATAAAATGCAATAAAAATACAACAGATTTTCAATCGTGTAGCAGGAATAATATGCAACCAGTGTGATAGTAGTGGTCATTTCTCCGTTCCGGGCAACCCAGGTTTCACTCCACGGCGCTGCTCCAGCAGATCGAATAGTTACGCCCTAAGAAGTCAACGCCAGAAGCATAAAATACGATAAAGATGCAACAGTCTTTCCAACGTATAAAACGAATAATTGCAATCAGTGTGAAAGTTATGGTCATCTCTACATTCCGAGCAACCTAGGCTTCACTCCAGGGCGTTGCTCCACCAGATCGAATAGTTAGGTCCTTAGAAGTCAACGCCAGGAGAATAAAATACTATATAAATACAACAGCTTTTCCATCGTATAAAAGGAATACTTGCAAACAGTGTGAAAGTAATGGTCATATCTACGTTCCGGGCAGCCTAGGCATCACTGTCGGGCGTTGCTCCACCAGATCGAAATGTTAGGGCCTAAGAAGTCAACGCCCGAAGCATAAAATACGATATAAATACATCAGCATTTCCATCGTATTAAATGAATAATTGCAAACAGTGTGAAAGTAGTTGTCATTTCTACGTCCCGGGCAACCTAGGCTTCACTGTATGGCGTTCTTCCACCACATCGAATAGCTACGGCCTCAGAAGTCCACGCCTGAAGCATAAAATACAATAAAAATACAACAGTCTTTTCATCGTATAACAGGAATGATTGCAACAAGCGTGAAAGTAATGATCATTTCGGCGTTTCGGGTATCCTAGACTTAACTCTGAGGCATTGCTCCACCAAATCGAATAATTAGGGCCTTAGGAGTCAACGCCAGAAGCATAAAATACAATATAAATACAACAGTTTTTCCAACGTATAAAACGAATAATTGTAACCAGTATGAAACCTATGGTCATTTCTACTTTCCGAGCAACCTAGGCTTCACCCTAGGGCGTTGCTCCAACAGATTGAATAGTTAGGGCCTTAGAAGTCGACGCCCGAAGCATTAAATACAAAATAAATAGAACAGTTTTTCCATTGTATAAAACGAATAATTGCTACCAGTGTAAAAGTTATGGTCATTTCTACGTTCCGGGCAACCTAGGCTGCACTCTGGGGCGTTGCTCCACCAGATGAAATAGTTAGGGCCTTAGAAGTCAACGCCCGAACCATAAAATACAATATAAATAGAACGGTTTGTCCATTGTATAAAACTAATAATTGCTACCAGTGTGAAAGTTATGGTCATTTCTACGTTCCGCGCTACCTGGGCTTTACCCTAGGGCGTTGTTCCACCAGATGGAATAGTTAGGGCCTAAGAAGGCAACGCCAGAAGCATAAAATACGATATAAATACAACAGCTTTTCCAGCGTATAAAACAAATAATTGTAACCAGTGTGAAAGTTATGGTCATTTCTACGTTCCGGGTAACCTAGGCTTCACCCTAGGCCGTTGCTCCACCAGATCGAATAGTTAGGGCCTAAGAAGTGAACGCCAGAAGCATAAAATGCAATAAAAATACAACAGATTTTCCATCGTGTAGCAGGAATAATATGAAACCAGTGTGATAGTAGTGGTCATTTCTACGTTCCGGGCAACCTAGGTTTCACTCCAGGGCGTTGCTACACCAGATCAAACAGTTAGGGCCTTAGAAGTCAACGCCCGAAGCATTAAATACAAAATAAATAGAACAGTTTTTCCATTGTATAAAACGAGTAATTGCTACCAGTGTAAAAGTTATGATCATTTCTACGTTCCGGGCAACCTAGGCTTCACACTATGGCGTTGCTCCACCAGATCAAACAGTTAGGGCCTTAGAAGTCAACGCCCAAAGCATAAAATGCAAAATAAGTAGAACAGTGTTTCCATTGTATAAAACGAATAATTGCTACCAGTGTAAAAGCTATGGTCATTTCTACGTTCCGGGCAACCTAGGCTTCACTCTAGGGCGGTGCTCCACCATATCGAATAGCTACGGCCTTAGAAGCCTACGCCTGAAGCATAAAATACAATAAAAATACAACGGTCTTTTCATCGTGTAACAGGAATAATTGCAACAAGCGTGAAAGTAATGATCATTTCGGCGTTTCGGGCATCCTAGACTTAACTCTGAGGCATTGCTCCACCAGATCGAATAGTTAGGGCCTAAGAAGTCAACGCCAGAAGCATAAAATACAATATAAATATAACAGTTTTTCCATCGTATAAAACGAATAATAGCAACCAGTGTGAAAGTTATGGTCATTTCTACATTACGAGCAACCTAGGCTTCACTCTAGGGCTGTGCTCCACCAGATCAAATAGTTAGGGCCTTAGAAGCCAACGCCCGAAGCATAAAATACAATATAAGTACAACAGTGTTTCCATCGTATAAAACGAAGGATTGCGAACATTGTGAAAGTAATGGACATTTCTGCGTTCCGTGCAACCTAGGCTTCACTCTAGGGCGTTGCTCCATCAGATCAAACAGTTAGGGCCTTAGAAGTCAACGCCCGAAGCATAAAATACAAAATAAATAGAACAGTTTTTCCATTGTATAAAACGAATAATTGCTACCAGTGTAAAAGTTATGATCATTTCTACGTTCCGGGCAACCTAGGCTTCACTCTATGGCGTTGTTCCACCAGATCAAACAGTTAGGGCCTTAGAAGTCAACGCCCGAAGCATAAAATACAAAATAAATAGAACACTTTTTCCATCGTATAAAACGAATAATTGCAACCAGTGTGAATGTTATGGTCATTTCTACATTACGAGCAACCTATGCTTCACTCTAGGGCGTTGCTCCAACAGATTGAATAGTTAGGGCCTTAGAAGTCAACGCCCGAAGCATAAAATGCAATAAAAATACAACAGTTTTTCCATCGTATAACAGGATTAATTGCAACAAGCGTGAAAGTAATGATCATTTCGGCGTTTCGGGCATCCTAGACTTAACTATGAGGCATTGCTCCACCAGATCGAATAGTTAGGGCCTAAGAAGTCAACGCCAGAAGCATAAAATACAATATAAATACAACAGTTTTTCCATTGTATAAAACGAATTATTGCTACCAGTGTAAAAGTTATGGTCATTTCTACGTTCCGGGCAACCTAGGCTTCACCCTAGGGCGTTGTTCCACCAGATCAAATAGTTAGGGCCTAAGAAGTGAACGCCAGAAGCATAAAATACAATATAAATACAACAGATTTTCCATCGTATATAATGTATATTTGCAAACAGTGTGAAAGTAATGGTCATTTCTACGTTCCGGGCAACCTAGGCTTCACCCCAGGCCGTTGTTCCACCAGATCGAATAGTTAGGGCCTAAGAAGTGAACGCCAGAAGCATAAAATACGATAAAGATGCAACAGTTTTTCCATCGTATAAAACGAATAATTGCAACCAGTGTGAAAGTTATGGTCATTTCTACGTTCCGGGCAACCTAGGCTTCACCCTAGGCCGTTCTTCCACCTGATCGAATAGTTAGGGCCTAAGAAGTGAACGCCAGAAGCATAAAATGCAATAAAAATACAACAGTTTTTCCATCGTATAGCAGGAATAATTTGCAACCTGTGTGATAGTAGTGGTCATTTCTACGTTCCGGGCAACCTAGGTTTCACTCCAGGGCGTTGCACCACCAGATCGAATAGTTACGGCCTAAGAAGTCAACGCCAGAAGCATAAAATACGATAAAGAGGCAACAGTTTTTCCATCGTATAAAATGAATAATTGCAAACAGTGAAAGATATGGACATTTCTACGTTCCGGGCTACCTAGGCTTCACTCTATGGCGTTCTTCCACCACATCGAATAGCAACGGCCTCAGAAGTCAACGATATAAGCATAAAATACAATATAAATATAACAGCTTCTCCATCGTACAAAACGAATAATTGCTACCAGTGTAAAAGTTATGGTCATTTGTACGTTCCGGGCAACCTAGGCTTCACTCCAGGTCGTTGCTCCACCAGATCGAAATGTTAGGGCCTAGGAAGTCAACGCCCGAAGCATAAAATACGATATAAATACAACAGATTTTCCATCGTATAAAAGGAGTAATTGAAACCAGTACGAAACTTATGGTCATTTCTACGTTCCGGGCAATCTAGGCTTCACTGTATGGCGTTCTTCCACCACATCGAATAGCTAGGTCCTCAGAAGTCCACGCCTGAAGCATAAAATACAATAAAAATACAACAGTCTTTGCATCCTATAACAGGAATGATTGCAACCCCTGTGAAAGTGATGCTCATTTCTACGTTCCAGGCAACCTAGGCTTCACTCCAGGGCGTTGTTCCACAAGATCGAATAGTTAGGGCCTAAGAAGTCAACGCCAGAAGCATAAAATACCATATAAATATAACAGTTTCTCCATCGTATAAAACGAGTAATAGCAACCAGTGTGAAAGCTATGATCATTTCTACATTACGAGCAACCTATGCTTCACTCTAGGGCGTTGCTCCAACAGATTGAATAGTTAGGGCCTTAGAAGTCAACGCCCGAAGCATAAAATGCAATAAAAATACAACAGTTTTTCCATCGTATAACAGGATTAATTGCAACCAGTTTGAAAGCGATGGTCATTTCTGCGTTCCGGGCATCCTAGGCTTCACTCTAGGGCGTTGCTCCACTAGATCGAATAGCTAGGGCCTTAGAAGTCAACGCCAGAAGCATAAAATACGATATAAATACAACAGCTTTTCCATCGTATAAAAGGAATAATTGCAAACAGTGTGAAAGTAATGGTCATTTCTACGTTCCGTGCCACCTAGGCTTCACTCTAGGGCGTTGCTCCATCAGATCAAACAGTTAGGGCCTTATAAGTCAACGCCCGAAGCATAAAATACAAAATAAATAGAACAGTTTTTCCATTGTAAAAAACGAATAATTGCTACCAGTGTAAAAGTTATGATCATTTCTACGTTCCGGGCAACCTATGCTTCACTCTATGGCGTTGCTCCACCAGATCAAACAGTTAGGGCCTTAGAAGTCAACGCCCGAAGCATAAAATACAAAATAAATAGAACAGTTTTTCCATTGTATAAAACGAATAATTGCTACCAGTGTAAAAGCTATGGTCATTTCTACGTTCCGGGCAACCTAGGCTTCACTCTAGGGCGGTGCTCCACCATATCGAATAGCTACGGCCTTAGAAGCCTACGCCTGAAGCATAAAATACAATAAAAATACAACGGTCTTTTCATCGTATAACAGGAATAATTGCAACAAGCGTGAAAGTAATGATCATTTCGGCGTTTCGGGCATCCTAGACTTAACTCTGAGGCATTGCTCCACCAGATCGAATAGTTAGGGCCTAAGAAGTCAACGCTAGAAGCATAAAATACAATATAAATACAACAGTTTTTCCATTGTATAAAACGAATTATTGCTACCAGTGTAAAAGTTATGGTCATTTCTACGTTCCGGGCAACCTAGGCTTCACCCTAGGGCGTTGTTCCACCAGATCAAATAGTTAGGGCCTAAGAAGTGAACGCCAGAAGCATAAAATACAATATAAATACAACAGATTTTCCATCGTATATAATGTATATTTGCAAACAGTGTGAAAGTAATGGTCATTTCTGCGTTCCGGGCAACCTAGGCTTCACCCCAGGCCGTTGTTCCACCAGATCGAATAGTTAGGGCCTAAGAAGTGAACGCCAGAAGCATAAAATACGATAAAGATGCAACAGTTTTTCCATCGTATAAAATGAATAATTGCAAACAGTGAAAGATATGGACATTTCTACGTTCCGGGCTACCTAGGCTTCACTCTATGGCGTTCTTCCACCACATCGAATAGCAACGGCCTCAGAAGTCAACGATATAAGCATAAAATACAATATAAATATAACAGCTTCTCCATCGTACAAAACGAATAATTGCTACCAGTGTAAAAGTTATGGTCATTTGTACGTTCCGGGCAACCTAGGCTTCACTCCAGGTCGTTGCTCCACCAGATCGAAATGTTAGGGCCTAGGAAGTCAACGCCCGAAGCATAAAGTACGATATAAATACAACAGATTTTCCATCGTATAAAAGGAATAATTGAAACCAGTACGAAACTCATGGTCATTTCTACGTTCCGGGCAATCTAGGCTTCACTGTATGGCGTTCTTCCACCACATCGAATAGCTAGGTCCTCAGAAGTCCACGCCTGAAGCATAAAATACAATAAAAATACAACAGTCTTTGCATCCTATAACAGGAATGATTGCAACCCCTGTGAAAGTGATGCTCATTTCTACGTTCCAGGCAACCTAGGCTTCACTCCAGGGCGTTGTTCCACAAGATCGAATAGTTAGGGCCTAAGAAGTCAACGCCAGAAGCATAAAATACCATATAAATATAACAGTTTCTCCATCGTATAAAACGAGTAATAGCACCAGTGTGAAAGCTATGATCATTTCTACGCTCCGGGCAACCTAGGCTACACCCTAGGCCGTTGTTCCACCAGATCGAATAGTTAGGGCCTAAGAAGTGAACGCCAGAAGCATAAAATGCAATAAAAATACAACAGTTTTTCCATCGTGTAGCAGGAATAATATGCAACCAGTGTGATAGTAGTGGTCATTTCTACGTTCTGGGCAACCTAGGTTTCACTCCAGGGCGTTGCTCCACCAGATCGAATAGTTACGGCCTAAGAAGTCAACGCCAGGACAATAAAATACGATAAAGATGCAACAGTCTTTCCAACGTATAGAACGAATAATTGCAATCAGTGTGAAAGTTATGGTCATCTCTACATTCCGAGCAACCTAGGCTTCACTCCAGGGCGTTGCTCCACCAGATCGAATAGTTAGGTCCTTAGAAGTCAACGCCAGGAGAATAAAATACTATATAAATACAACAGCTTTTCCATCGTATAAAAGGAATACTTGCAAACAGTGTGAAGGTAATGGTCATATCTACGTTCCGGGCAGCCTAGGCATCACTATCGGGCGTTCCTCCACCAGATCGAAATGTTAGGACCTAAGAAGTCAACGCCCGAAGCATAAAATACGATATAAATAAATCAGCATTTCCATCGTATTAAATGAATAATTGCAAACAGTGTGAAAGTAGTTGTCATTTCTACGTCCCGGGCAACCTAGGCTTCACTGTATGGCGTTCCTCCACCACATCGAATAGCTACGGCCTCAGAAGTCCACGCCTGAAGCATAAAATACAATAAAAAAACAACAGTCTTTCCATCGTATAACAGGAATGATTGCAAGAAGCGTGAAAGTAATGATCATTTCGGCGTTTCGGGTATCCTAGACTTAACTCTGAGGCATTGCCCCACCAAATCGAATAATTAGGGCCTTAGGAGTCAACGCCAGAAGCATAAAATACAATATAAATACAACAGTTTTTCCAACGTATAAAACGAATAATTGTAACCAGTATGAAACCTATGGTCATTTCTACTTTCCGAGCAACCTAGGCTTCACCCTAGGGCGTTGCTCCAACAGATTGAATAGTTAGGGCCTTAGAAGTCGACGCCCGAAGCATTAAATACAAAATAAATAGAACAGTTTTTCCATTGTATAAAACGAATAATTGCTACCAGTGTAAAAGTTATGGTCATTTCTACGTTCCGGGCAACCTAGGCTGCACTCTGGGGCGTTGCTCCACCAGATGAAATAGTTAGGGCCTTAGAAGTCAACGCCCGAACCATAAAATACAATATAAATAGAACGGTTTGTCCATTGTATAAAACTAATAATTGCTACCAGTGTGAAAGTTATGGTCATTTCTACGTTCCGCGCTACCTGGGCTTTACCCTAGGGCGTTGTTCCACCAGATGGAATAGTTAGGGCCTAAGAAGGCAACGCCAGAAGCATAAAATACGATATAAATACAACAGCTTTTCCAGCGTATAAAACAAATAATTGTAACCAGTGTGAAAGTTATGGTCATTTCTACGTTCCGGGTAACCTAGGCTTCACCCTAGGCCGTTGCTCCACCAGATCGAATAGTTAGGGCCTAAGAAGTGAACGCCAGAAGCATAAAATGCAATAAAAATACAACAGATTTTCCATCGTGTAGCAGGAATAATATGAAACCAGTGTGATAGTAGTGGTCATTTCTACGTTCCGGGCAACCTAGGTTTCACTCCAGGGCGTTGCTACACCAGATCAAACAGTTAGGGCCTTAGAAGTCAACGCCCGAAGCATTAAATACAAAATAAATAGAACAGTTTTTCCATTGTATAAAACGAGTAATTGCTACCAGTGTAAAAGTTATGATCATTTCTACGTTCCGGGCAACCTAGGCTTCACACTATGGCGTTGCTCCACCAGATCAAACAGTTAGGGCCTTAGAAGTCAACGCCCAAAGCATAAAATGCAAAATAAGTAGAACAGTGTTTCCATTGTATAAAACGAATAATTGCTACCAGTGTAAAAGCTATGGTCATTTCTACGTTCCGGGCAACCTAGGCTTCACTCTAGGGCGGTGCTCCACCATATCGAATAGCTACGGCCTTAGAAGCCTACGCCTGAAGCATAAAATACAATAAAAATACAACGGTCTTTTCATCGTGTAACAGGAATAATTGCAACAAGCGTGAAAGTAATGATCATTTCGGCGTTTCGGGCATCCTAGACTTAACTCTGAGGCATTGCTCCACCAGATCGAATAGTTAGGGCCTAAGAAGTCAACGCCAGAAGCATAAAATACAATATAAATATAACAGTTTTTCCATCGTATAAAACGAATAATAGCAACCAGTGTGAAAGTTATGGTCATTTCTACATTACGAGCAACCTAGGCTTCACTCTAGGGCTGTGCTCCACCAGATCAAATAGTTAGGGCCTTAGAAGCCAACGCCCGAAGCATAAAATACAATATAAGTACAACAGTGTTTCCATCGTATAAAACGAAGGATTGCGAACATTGTGAAAGTAATGGACATTTCTGCGTTCCGTGCAACCTAGGCTTCACTCTAGGGCGTTGCTCCATCAGATCAAACAGTTAGGGCCTTAGAAGTCAACGCCCGAAGCATAAAATACAAAATAAATAGAACAGTTTTTCCATTGTATAAAACGAATAATTGCTACCAGTGTAAAAGTTATGATCATTTCTACGTTCCGGGCAACCTAGGCTTCACTCTATGGCGTTGTTCCACCAGATCAAACAGTTAGGGCCTTAGAAGTCAACGCCCGAAGCATAAAATACAAAATAAATAGAACACTTTTTCCATCGTATAAAACGAATAATTGCAACCAGTGTGAATGTTATGGTCATTTCTACATTACGAGCAACCTATGCTTCACTCTAGGGCGTTGCTCCAACAGATTGAATAGTTAGGGCCTTAGAAGTCAACGCCCGAAGCATAAAATGCAATAAAAATACAACAGTTTTTCCATCGTATAACAGGATTAATTGCAACAAGCGTGAAAGTAATGATCATTTCGGCGTTTCGGGCATCCTAGACTTAACTATGAGGCATTGCTCCACCAGATCGAATAGTTAGGGCCTAAGAAGTCAACGCCAGAAGCATAAAATACAATATAAATACAACAGTTTTTCCATTGTATAAAACGAATTATTGCTACCAGTGTAAAAGTTATGGTCATTTCTACGTTCCGGGCAACCTAGGCTTCACCCTAGGGCGTTGTTCCACCAGATCAAATAGTTAGGGCCTAAGAAGTGAACGCCAGAAGCATAAAATACAATATAAATACAACAGATTTTCCATCGTATATAATGTATATTTGCAAACAGTGTGAAAGTAATGGTCATTTCTACGTTCCGGGCAACCTAGGCTTCACCCCAGGCCGTTGTTCCACCAGATCGAATAGTTAGGGCCTAAGAAGTGAACGCCAGAAGCATAAAATACGATAAAGATGCAACAGTTTTTCCATCGTATAAAACGAATAATTGCAACCAGTGTGAAAGTTATGGTCATTTCTACGTTCCGGGCAACCTAGGCTTCACCCTAGGCCGTTCTTCCACCTGATCGAATAGTTAGGGCCTAAGAAGTGAACGCCAGAAGCATAAAATGCAATAAAAATACAACAGTTTTTCCATCGTATAGCAGGAATAATTTGCAACCTGTGTGATAGTAGTGGTCATTTCTACGTTCCGGGCAACCTAGGTTTCACTCCAGGGCGTTGCACCACCAGATCGAATAGTTACGGCCTAAGAAGTCAACGCCAGAAGCATAAAATACGATAAAGAGGCAACAGTTTTTCCATCGTATAAAATGAATAATTGCAAACAGTGAAAGATATGGACATTTCTACGTTCCGGGCTACCTAGGCTTCACTCTATGGCGTTCTTCCACCACATCGAATAGCAACGGCCTCAGAAGTCAACGATATAAGCATAAAATACAATATAAATATAACAGCTTCTCCATCGTACAAAACGAATAATTGCTACCAGTGTAAAAGTTATGGTCATTTGTACGTTCCGGGCAACCTAGGCTTCACTCCAGGTCGTTGCTCCACCAGATCGAAATGTTAGGGCCTAGGAAGTCAACGCCCGAAGCATAAAATACGATATAAATACAACAGATTTTCCATCGTATAAAAGGAGTAATTGAAACCAGTACGAAACTTATGGTCATTTCTACGTTCCGGGCAATCTAGGCTTCACTGTATGGCGTTCTTCCACCACATCGAATAGCTAGGTCCTCAGAAGTCCACGCCTGAAGCATAAAATACAATAAAAATACAACAGTCTTTGCATCCTATAACAGGAATGATTGCAACCCCTGTGAAAGTGATGCTCATTTCTACGTTCCAGGCAACCTAGGCTTCACTCCAGGGCGTTGTTCCACAAGATCGAATAGTTAGGGCCTAAGAAGTCAACGCCAGAAGCATAAAATACCATATAAATATAACAGTTTCTCCATCGTATAAAACGAGTAATAGCAACCAGTGTGAAAGCTATGATCATTTCTACATTACGAGCAACCTATGCTTCACTCTAGGGCGTTGCTCCAACAGATTGAATAGTTAGGGCCTTAGAAGTCAACGCCCGAAGCATAAAATGCAATAAAAATACAACAGTTTTTCCATCGTATAACAGGATTAATTGCAACCAGTTTGAAAGCGATGGTCATTTCTGCGTTCCGGGCATCCTAGGCTTCACTCTAGGGCGTTGCTCCACTAGATCGAATAGCTAGGGCCTTAGAAGTCAACGCCAGAAGCATAAAATACGATATAAATACAACAGCTTTTCCATCGTATAAAAGGAATAATTGCAAACAGTGTGAAAGTAATGGTCATTTCTACGTTCCGTGCCACCTAGGCTTCACTCTAGGGCGTTGCTCCATCAGATCAAACAGTTAGGGCCTTATAAGTCAACGCCCGAAGCATAAAATACAAAATAAATAGAACAGTTTTTCCATTGTAAAAAACGAATAATTGCTACCAGTGTAAAAGTTATGATCATTTCTACGTTCCGGGCAACCTATGCTTCACTCTATGGCGTTGCTCCACCAGATCAAACAGTTAGGGCCTTAGAAGTCAACGCCCGAAGCATAAAATACAAAATAAATAGAACAGTTTTTCCATTGTATAAAACGAATAATTGCTACCAGTGTAAAAGCTATGGTCATTTCTACGTTCCGGGCAACCTAGGCTTCACTCTAGGGCGGTGCTCCACCATATCGAATAGCTACGGCCTTAGAAGCCTACGCCTGAAGCATAAAATACAATAAAAATACAACGGTCTTTTCATCGTATAACAGGAATAATTGCAACAAGCGTGAAAGTAATGATCATTTCGGCGTTTCGGGCATCCTAGACTTAACTCTGAGGCATTGCTCCACCAGATCGAATAGTTAGGGCCTAAGAAGTCAACGCTAGAAGCATAAAATACAATATAAATACAACAGTTTTTCCATTGTATAAAACGAATTATTGCTACCAGTGTAAAAGTTATGGTCATTTCTACGTTCCGGGCAACCTAGGCTTCACCCTAGGGCGTTGTTCCACCAGATCAAATAGTTAGGGCCTAAGAAGTGAACGCCAGAAGCATAAAATACAATATAAATACAACAGATTTTCCATCGTATATAATGTATATTTGCAAACAGTGTGAAAGTAATGGTCATTTCTGCGTTCCGGGCAACCTAGGCTTCACCCCAGGCCGTTGTTCCACCAGATCGAATAGTTAGGGCCTAAGAAGTGAACGCCAGAAGCATAAAATACGATAAAGATGCAACAGTTTTTCCATCGTATAAAATGAATAATTGCAAACAGTGAAAGATATGGACATTTCTACGTTCCGGGCTACCTAGGCTTCACTCTATGGCGTTCTTCCACCACATCGAATAGCAACGGCCTCAGAAGTCAACGATATAAGCATAAAATACAATATAAATATAACAGCTTCTCCATCGTACAAAACGAATAATTGCTACCAGTGTAAAAGTTATGGTCATTTGTACGTTCCGGGCAACCTAGGCTTCACTCCAGGTCGTTGCTCCACCAGATCGAAATGTTAGGGCCTAGGAAGTCAACGCCCGAAGCATAAAGTACGATATAAATACAACAGATTTTCCATCGTATAAAAGGAATAATTGAAACCAGTACGAAACTCATGGTCATTTCTACGTTCCGGGCAATCTAGGCTTCACTGTATGGCGTTCTTCCACCACATCGAATAGCTAGGTCCTCAGAAGTCCACGCCTGAAGCATAAAATACAATAAAAATACAACAGTCTTTGCATCCTATAACAGGAATGATTGCAACCCCTGTGAAAGTGATGCTCATTTCTACGTTCCAGGCAACCTAGGCTTCACTCCAGGGCGTTGTTCCACAAGATCGAATAGTTAGGGCCTAAGAAGTCAACGCCAGAAGCATAAAATACCATATAAATATAACAGTTTCTCCATCGTATAAAACGAGTAATAGCACCAGTGTGAAAGCTATGATCATTTCTACGCTCCGGGCAACCTAGGCTACACCCTAGGCCGTTGTTCCACCAGATCGAATAGTTAGGGCCTAAGAAGTGAACGCCAGAAGCATAAAATGCAATAAAAATACAACAGTTTTTCCATCGTGTAGCAGGAATAATATGCAACCAGTGTGATAGTAGTGGTCATTTCTACGTTCTGGGCAACCTAGGTTTCACTCCAGGGCGTTGCTCCACCAGATCGAATAGTTACGGCCTAAGAAGTCAACGCCAGGACAATAAAATACGATAAAGATGCAACAGTCTTTCCAACGTATAGAACGAATAATTGCAATCAGTGTGAAAGTTATGGTCATCTCTACATTCCGAGCAACCTAGGCTTCACTCCAGGGCGTTGCTCCACCAGATCGAATAGTTAGGTCCTTAGAAGTCAACGCCAGGAGAATAAAATACTATATAAATACAACAGCTTTTCCATCGTATAAAAGGAATACTTGCAAACAGTGTGAAGGTAATGGTCATATCTACGTTCCGGGCAGCCTAGGCATCACTATCGGGCGTTCCTCCACCAGATCGAAATGTTAGGACCTAAGAAGTCAACGCCCGAAGCATAAAATACGATATAAATAAATCAGCATTTCCATCGTATTAAATGAATAATTGCAAACAGTGTGAAAGTAGTTGTCATTTCTACGTCCCGGGCAACCTAGGCTTCACTGTATGGCGTTCCTCCACCACATCGAATAGCTACGGCCTCAGAAGTCCACGCCTGAAGCATAAAATACAATAAAAAAACAACAGTCTTTCCATCGTATAACAGGAATGATTGCAAGAAGCGTGAAAGTAATGATCATTTCGGCGTTTCGGGTATCCTAGACTTAACTCTGAGGCATTGCCCCACCAAATCGAATAATTAGGGCCTTAGGAGTCAACGCCAGAAGCATAAAATACGATAAAGATGCAACAGTTTTTCCATCGTATAAAACGAATAATTGCAACCTGTGTGAAAGTTATGGTCATTTCTACGTTCCGGGCAACCTAAGCTTCACCCTAGGCCGTTGTTCCACCAGATCGAAATGTTAGGGCCTAGGAAGTCAACGCCCGAAGCATAAAATACGATATAAATACAACAGATTTTCCATCGTATAAAAGGAGTAATTGAAACCAGTACGAAACTTATGGTCATTTCTACGTTCCGGGCAATCTAGGCTTCACTGTATGGCGTTCTTCCACCACATCGAATAGCTAGGTCCTCAGAAGTCCACGCCTGAAGCATAAAATACAATAAAAATACAACAGTCTTTGCATCCTATAACAGGAATGATTGCAACCCCTGTGAAAGTGATGCTCATTTCTACGTTCCAGGCAACCTAGGCTTCACTCCAGGGCGTTGTTCCACAAGATCGAATAGTTAGGGCCTAAGAAGTCAACGCCAGAAGCATAAAATACCATATAAATATAACAGTTTCTCCATCGTATAAAACGAGTAATAGCACCAGTGTGAAAGCTATGATCATTTCTACGCTCCGGGCAACCTAGGCTACACCCTAGGCCGTTGTTCCACCAGATCGAATAGTTAGGGCCTAAGAAGTGAACGCCAGAAGCATAAAATGCAATAAAAATACAACAGTTTTTCCATCGTGTAGCAGGAATAATATGCAACCAGTGTGATAGTAGTGGTCATTTCTACGTTCTGGGCAACCTAGGTTTCACTCCAGGGCGTTGCTCCACCAGATCGAATAGTTACGGCCTAAGAAGTCAACGCCAGGACAATAAAATACGATAAAGATGCAACAGTCTTTCCAACGTATAGAACGAATAATTGCAATCAGTGTGAAAGTTATGGTCATCTCTACATTCCGAGCAACCTAGGCTTCACTCCAGGGCGTTGCTCCACCAGATCGAATAGTTAGGTCCTTAGAAGTCAACGCCAGGAGAATAAAATACTATATAAATACAACAGCTTTTCCATCGTATAAAAGGAATACTTGCAAACAGTGTGAAGGTAATGGTCATATCTACGTTCCGGGCAGCCTAGGCATCACTATCGGGCGTTCCTCCACCAGATCGAAATGTTAGGACCTAAGAAGTCAACGCCCGAAGCATAAAATACGATATAAATAAATCAGCATTTCCATCGTATTAAATGAATAATTGCAAACAGTGTGAAAGTAGTTGTCATTTCTACGTCCCGGGCAACCTAGGCTTCACTGTATGGCGTTCCTCCACCACATCGAATAGCTACGGCCTCAGAAGTCCACGCCTGAAGCATAAAATACAATAAAAAAACAACAGTCTTTCCATCGTATAACAGGAATGATTGCAAGAAGCGTGAAAGTAATGATCATTTCGGCGTTTCGGGTATCCTAGACTTAACTCTGAGGCATTGCCCCACCAAATCGAATAATTAGGGCCTTAGGAGTCAACGCCAGAAGCATAAAATACGATAAAGATGCAACAGTTTTTCCATCGTATAAAACGAATAATTGCAACCTGTGTGAAAGTTATGGTCATTTCTACGTTCCGGGCAACCTAAGCTTCACCCTAGGCCGTTGTTCCACCAGATCGAAATGTTAGGGCCTAGGAAGTCAACGCCCGAAGCATAAAATACGATATAAATACAACAGATTTTCCATCGTATAAAAGGAGTAATTGAAACCAGTACGAAACTTATGGTCATTTCTACGTTCCGGGCAATCTAGGCTTCACTGTATGGCGTTCTTCCACCACATCGAATAGCTAGGTCCTCAGAAGTCCACGCCTGAAGCATAAAATACAATAAAAATACAACAGTCTTTGCATCCTATAACAGGAATGATTGCAACCCCTGTGAAAGTGATGCTCATTTCTACGTTCCAGGCAACCTAGGCTTCACTCCAGGGCGTTGTTCCACAAGATCGAATAGTTAGGGCCTAAGAAGTCAACGCCAGAAGCATAAAATACCATATAAATATAACAGTTTCTCCATCGTATAAAACGAGTAATAGCAACCAGTGTGAAAGCTATGATCATTTCTACATTACGAGCAACCTATGCTTCACTCTAGGGCGTTGCTCCAACAGATTGAATAGTTAGGGCCTTAGAAGTCAACGCCCGAAGCATAAAATGCAATAAAAATACAACAGTTTTTCCATCGTATAACAGGATTAATTGCAACCAGTTTGAAAGCGATGGTCATTTCTGCGTTCCGGGCATCCTAGGCTTCACTCTAGGGCGTTGCTCCACTAGATCGAATAGCTAGGGCCTTAGAAGTCAACGCCAGAAGCATAAAATACGATATAAATACAACAGCTTTTCCATCGTATAAAAGGAATAATTGCAAACAGTGTGAAAGTAATGGTCATTTCTACGTTCCGTGCCACCTAGGCTTCACTCTAGGGCGTTGCTCCATCAGATCAAACAGTTAGGGCCTTATAAGTCAACGCCCGAAGCATAAAATACAAAATAAATAGAACAGTTTTTCCATTGTAAAAAACGAATAATTGCTACCAGTGTAAAAGTTATGATCATTTCTACGTTCCGGGCAACCTATGCTTCACTCTATGGCGTTGCTCCACCAGATCAAACAGTTAGGGCCTTAGAAGTCAACGCCCGAAGCATAAAATACAAAATAAATAGAACAGTTTTTCCATTGTATAAAACGAATAATTGCTACCAGTGTAAAAGCTATGGTCATTTCTACGTTCCGGGCAACCTAGGCTTCACTCTAGGGCGGTGCTCCACCATATCGAATAGCTACGGCCTTAGAAGCCTACGCCTGAAGCATAAAATACAATAAAAATACAACGGTCTTTTCATCGTATAACAGGAATAATTGCAACAAGCGTGAAAGTAATGATCATTTCGGCGTTTCGGGCATCCTAGACTTAACTCTGAGGCATTGCTCCACCAGATCGAATAGTTAGGGCCTAAGAAGTCAACGCCAGAAGCATAAAATACAATATAAATACAACAGTTTTTCCATTGTATAAAACGAATTATTGCTACCAGTGTAAAAGTTATGGTCATTTCTACGTTCCGGGCAACCTAGGCTTCACCCTAGGGCGTTGTTCCACCAGATCAAATAGTTAGGGCCTAAGAAGTGAACGCCAGAAGCATAAAATACAATATAAATACAACAGATTTTCCATCGTATATAATGTATATTTGCAAACAGTGTGAAAGTAATGGTCATTTCTGCGTTCCGGGCAACCTAGGCTTCACCCCAGGCCGTTGTTCCACCAGATCGAATAGTTAGGGCCTAAGAAGTGAACGCCAGAAGCATAAAATACGATAAAGATGCAACAGTTTTTCCATCGTATAAAATGAATAATTGCAAACAGTGAAAGATATGGACATTTCTACGTTCCGGGCTACCTAGGCTTCACTCTATGGCGTTCTTCCACCACATCGAATAGCAACGGCCTCAGAAGTCAACGATATAAGCATAAAATACAATATAAATATAACAGCTTCTCCATCGTACAAAACGAATAATTGCTACCAGTGTAAAAGTTATGGTCATTTGTACGTTCCGGGCAACCTAGGCTTCACTCCAGGTCGTTGCTCCACCAGATCGAAATGTTAGGGCCTAGGAAGTCAACGCCCGAAGCATAAAATACGATATAAATACAACAGATTTTCCATCGTATAAAGGGAATAATTGAAACCAGTACGAAACTCATGGTCATTTCTACGTTCCGGGCAATCTAGGCTTCACTGTATGGCGTTCTTCCACCACATCGAATAGCTAGGTCCTCAGAAGTCCACGCCTGAAGCATAAAATACAATAAAAATACAACAGTCTTTGCATCCTATAACAGGAATGATTGCAACCCCTGTGAAAGTGATGCTCATTTCTACGTTTCAGGCAACCTAGGCTTCACTCCAGGGCGTTGTTCCACAAGATCGAATAGTTAGGGCCTAAGAAGTCAACGCCAGAAGCATAAAATACCATATAAATATAACAGTTTCTCCATCGTATAAAACGAGTAATAGCACCAGTGTGAAAGCTATGATCATTTCTACGCTCCGGGCAACCTAGGCTTCACTCTAGGGCGTTGTTCCACCAGATGGAATAGTTAGGGCCTAAGAAGTCAACGCCAGAAGCATAAAATACGATATGAATACAACAGCTTTTCCATCGTATAGAACAAATAATTGCAACCAGTGTGAAAGTTATTGTCATTTCTACGTTCCGGGCAACCTAGGCTTCCCTCTATGGCGTTGCTCCACCAGATCAAACAGTTAGGGCCTTAGAAGTCAACGCCCGAAGCATTAAGTACAAAATAAATAGAACAGTTTTTCCATTGTATAAAACGAATAATTGCTACCAGTGTAAAAGTGATGGTCATTTCTACGTTCCGGGCAACCTAGGCTACACCCTAGGCCGTTGTTCCGCCAGATCGAATAGTTAGGGCCTAAGAAGTGAACGCCAGAAGCATAAAATGCAATAAAAATACAACAGTTTTTCCATCGTGTAGCAGGAATAATATGCAACCAGTGTGATAGTAGTGGTCATTTCTACGTTCTGGGCAACCTAGGTTTCACTCCAGGGCGTTGCTCCACCAGATCGAATAGTTACGGCCTAAGAAGTCAACGCCAGGAGCATAAAATACGATAAAGATGCAACAGTCTTTCCAACGTATAGAACGAATAATTGCAATCAGTGTGAAAGTTATGGTCATCTCTACATTCCGAGCAACCTAGGCTTCACTCCAGGGCGTTGCACCACCAGATCGAATAGTTAGGTCCTTAGAAGTCAACGCCAGGAGAATAAAATACTATATAAATACAACAGCTTTTCCATCGTATAAAAGGAATACTTGCAAACAGTGTGAAGGTAATGGTCATATCTACGTTCCGGGCAGCCTAGGCATCACTATCGGGCGTTCCTCCACCAGATCGAAATGTTAGGACCTAAGAAGTCAACGCCCGAAGCATAAAATACGATATAAATAAATCAGCATTTCCATCGTATTAAATGAATAATTGCAAACAGTGTGAAAGTAGTTGTCATTTCTACGTCCCGGGCAACCTAGGCTTCACTGTATGGCGTTCCTCCACCACATCGAATAGCTACGGCCTCAGAAGTCCACGCCTGAAGCATAAAATACAATAAAAATACAACAGTCTTTTCATCGTATAACAGGAATGATTGCAAGAAGCGTGAAAGTAATGATCATTTCGGCGTTTCGGGTATCCTAGACTTAACTCTGAGGCATTGCTCCACCAAATCGAATAATTAGGGCCTTAGGAGTCAACGCCAGAAGCATAAAATACAATATAAATACAACAGTTTTTCCAACGTATAAAACGAATAATTGTAACCAGTATGAAACCTATGGTCACTTCTACTTTCCGAGCAACCTAGGCTTCACCCTAGGGCGTTGCTCCAACAGATTGAATAGTTAGGGCCTTAGAAGTCAACGCCCGAAGCATAAAATACAAAATAAATAGAACGGTTTTTCCATTGTATAAAACGAATAATAGCAACCAGTGTGAAAGTTATGGTCTATTCTACGTTCCGGGTAACCTAGGCTTCACCCTAGGCCGTTGTTCCACCAGATCGAATAGTTAGGGCCTGAGAAGTGAACGCCAGAAGCATAAAATACGATAAAGATGCAACAGTTTTTCCATCGTATAAAACGAATAATTGCAACCTGTGTGAAAGTTATGGTCATTTCTACGTTCCGGGCAACCTAAGCTTCACCCTAGGCCGTTGTTCCACCAGATCGAATAGTTAGGGCCTAAGAAGTGAACGCCAGAAGCATAAAATGCAATAAAAATACAACAGTTTTTCCATCGTACAGCAGGAATAATTTGCAACCAGTGTGATAGTAGTGGTCATTTCTACGTTCCGGGCAACGTAGGTGTCACTCCAGGGCGTTGCTCCACCAGATCGAATAGTCGCGGCCTAAGAAGTCAACGCCAGAAGCATAAAATACGATAAAGAGGCAACGGTTTTTCCATCGTATAAAATGAATAATAGCAAACAGTGAAAGATATAGACATTTCTACGTTCCGGGCTACCTAGGCTTCACTCTATGGCGTTCTTCCACCACATCGAATAGCAACGGCCTCAGAAGACAACGCTAGAAGCATAAAATACAATATAAATATAACAGCTTTTCCATCGTATAAAACGAATAATTGCTACCAGTGTAAAAGTTATGGTCATTTCTACGTTCCGGGCAACCTAGGCTTCACACTCGGGCGTTGCTCCACCAGATCAAACAGTTAGGGCCTTAGAAGTCAACGCCCGAAGCATTAAGTACAAAATAAATAGAACAGTTTTTCCATTGTATAAAACGAATAATTGCTACCAGTGTAAAAGTTATGGTCATTTCTACGTTCCGGGTAACCTAGGCTTCACCCTAGGCCGTTGTTCCACCAGATCGAATAGTTAGGGCCTAAGAAGTGAACGCCAGAAGCATAAAATGCAATAAAAATACAACAGATTTTCCATCGTGTAGCAGGAATAATATGCAACCAGTGTGATAGTAGTGGTCATTTCTACGTTCTAGGCAACCTAGGTTTCACTCCAGGGCGTTGCTCCACCAGATCAAACAGTTACGGCCTTAGAAGTCAACGCCCGAAGCATTAAATACAAAATAAATAGAACAGTTTTTCCATTGTATAAAACGTATAATTGCTACCAGTGTAAAAGTTATGGTCATTTCTACGTTCCGGGCAACGTAGGCTTCACTGTATGGCGGTCTTCCGCCACATCGAATAGGTACGGCCTCAGAAGTCAACGCCAGAAGCTTAAAATACAATATAAATATAACAGTTTTTCCATCGTATAAAACGAATAATTGCTACCAGTGTAAAAGTTATAGTTATTTCTACGTTCCGGGCTACCTAGGCTTCACCCTAGGCCGTTGTTAAACCAGATCGAATAGTTAGGGCCTAAGAAGTGAACGCCAGAAGCATAAAATACAATATAAATATAACAGTTTTTCCATCGTATAAAACGAATAATAGCAACCAGTGTGAAAGTTATGGTCATCTCTACGTTCCGGGCAACCTAGGCTTCACTCTAGGGCGTTGCTCCACCAGATGAAACAGTTAGGGCCTTAGAAGTCGACGCCCGAAGCATTAAATACAAAATAAATAGAACAGTTTTTCCATTGTATAAAACGAATAATAGCAACCAGTGTGAAAGTTATGGTCATCTCTACGTTCCGGGCAACCTAGGCTTCACTCTAGGGCGTTGCTCCACCAGATCAAACAGTTAGGGCCTTAGAAGTCGACGCCCGAAGCATTAAATACAAAATAAATAGAACAGTTTTTCCATTGTATAAAACGAATAATTGCTACCAGTGTAAAAGTTATGATCATTTCTACGTTCCGGGCAACCTATGCTTCACTCTATGGCGTTGCTCCACCAGATCAAACAGTTAGGGCCTTAGAAGTCAACGCCCGAAGCACAAAATACAAAATAAATAGAACAGTTTTTCCATTGTATAAAACGAATAATTGCTACCAGCGTAAAAGCTATGGTCATTTCTACGTTCCGGGCAACCTAGGCTTCACTCTAGGGCGGTGCTCCACCATATCGAATAGCTACGGCCATAGAAGCCTACGCCTGAAGCATAAAATACAATAAAAATACAACGGTCTTTTCATCGTATAACAGGAATAATTGCAACAAGCGTGAAAGTAATGATCATTTCGGCGTTTCGGGCAACCTAGGCTTCACCCCAGGCCGTTGTTCCACCAGATCGAATAGTTAGGGCCTAAGAAGTGAACGCCAGAAGCATAAAATACGATAAAGATGCAACAGTTTTTCCATCGTATAAAATGAATAATTGCAAACAGTGAAAGATATGGACATTTCTACGTTCCCGGCTACCTAGGCTTCACTCTATGGCGTTCTTCCACCACATCGAATAGCAACGGCCTCAGAAGTCAACGATATAAGCATAAAATACAATATAAATATAACAGCTTCTCCATCGTACAAAACGAATAATTGCTACCAGTGTAAAAGTTATGGTCATTTGTACGTTCCGGGCAACCTAGGCTTCACTCCAGGTCGTTGCTCCACCAGATCGAAATGTTAGGGCCTAGGAAGTCAACGCCCGAAGCATAAAATACGATATAAATACAACAGATTTTCCATCGTATAAAAGGAATAATTGAAACCAGTACGAAACTCATGGTCATTTCTACGTTCCGGGCAATCTAGGCTTCACTGTATGGCGTTCTTCCACCACATCGAATAGCTAGGTCCTCAGAAGTCCACGCCTGAAGCATAAAATACAATAAAAATACAACAGTCTTTGCATCCTATAACAGGAATGATTGCAACCCCTGTGAAAGTGATGCTCATTTCTACGTTCCAGGCAACCTAGGCTTCACTCCAGGGCGTTGTTCCACAAGATCGAATAGTTAGGGCCTAAGAAGTCAACGCCAGAAGCATAAAATACCATATAAATATAACAGTTTCTCCATCGTATAAAACGAGTAATAGCAACAGTGTGAAAGCTATGATCATTTCTACGCTCCGGGCAACCTAGGCTTCACTCTAGGGCGTTGTTCCACCAGATGGAATAGTTAGGGCCTAAGAAGTCAACGCCAGAAGCATAAAATACGATATGAATACAACAGCTTTTCCATCGTATAGAACAAATAATTGCAACCAGTGTGAAAGTTATTGTCATTTCTACGTTCCGGGCAACCTAGGCTTCCCTCTATGGCGTTGCTCCACCAGATCAAACAGTTAGGGCCTTAGAAGTCAACGCCCGAAGCATTAAGTACAAAATAAATAGAACAGTTTTTCCATTGTATAAAACGAATAATTGCTACCAGTGTAAAAGTTATGGTCATTTCTACGTTCCGGGCAACCTAGGCTACACCCTAGGCCGTTGTTCCACCAGATCGAATAGTTAGGGCCTAAGAAGTGAACGCCAGAAGCATAAAATGCAATAAAAATACAACAGTTTTTCCATCGTGTAGCAGGAATAATATGCAACCAGTGTGATAGTAGTGGTCATTTCTACGTTCTGGGCAACCTAGGTTCCACTCCAGGGCGTTGCTCCACCAGATCGAATAGTTACGGCCTAAGAAGTCAACGCCAGGAGCATAAAATACGATAAAGATGCAACAGTCTTTCCAACGTATAGAACGAATAATTGCAATCAGTGTGAAAGTTATGGTCATCTCTACATTCCGAGCAACCTAGGCTTCACTCCAGGGCGTTGCTCCACCAGATCGAATAGTTAGGTCCTTAGAAGTCAACGCCAGGAGAATAAAATACTATATAAATACAACAGCTTTTCCATCGTATAAAAGGAATACTTGCAAACAGTGTGAAGGTAATGGTCATATCTACGTTCCGGGCAGCCTAGGCATCACTATCGGGCGTTCCTCCACCAGATCGAAATGTTAGGACCTAAGAAGTCAACGCCCGAAGCATAAAATACGATATAAATAAATCAGCATTTCCATCGTATTAAATGAATAATTGCAGACTGTGTGAAAGTAGTTGTCATTTCTACGTCCCGGGCAACCTAGGCTTCACTGTATGGCGTTCCTCCACCACATCGAATAGCTACGGCCTCAGAAGTCCACGCCTGAAGCATAAAATACAATAAAAATACAACAGTCTTTTCATCGTATAACAGGAATAATTTGCAACCAGTGTGATAGTAGTGGTCATTTCTACGTTCCGGGCAACGTAGGTGTCACTCCAGGGCGTTGCTCCACCAGATCGAATAGTCGCGGCCTAAGAAGTCAACGCCAGAAGCATAAAATACGATAAAGAGGCAACGGTTTTTCCATCGTATAAAATGAATAATAGCAAACAGTGAAAGATATAGACATTTCTACGTTCCGGGCTACCTAGGCTTCACTCTATGGCGTTCTTCCACCACATCGAATAGCAACGGCCTCAGAAGACAACGCTAGAAGCATAAAATACAACATAAATATAACAGCTTTTCCATCGTATAAAACGAATAATTGCTACCAGTGTAAAAGTTATGGTCATTTCTACGTTCCGGGCAACCTAGGCTTCACACTAGGGCGTTGCTCCACCAGATCAAACAGTTAGGGCCTTAGAAGTCAACGCCCGAAGCATTAAGTACAAAATAAATAGAACAGTTTTTCCATTGTATAAAACGAATAATTGCTACCAGTGTAAAAGTTATGGTCATTTCTACGTTCCGGGTAACCTAGGCTTCACCCTAGGCCGTTGTTCCACCAGATCGAATAGTTAGGGCCTAAGAAGTGAACGCCAGAAGCATAAAATGCAATAAAAATACAACAGATTTTCCATCGTGTAGCAGGAATAATATGCAACCAGTGTGATAGTAGTGGTCATTCCTACGTTCCAGGCAACCTAGGTTTCACTCCAGGGCGTTGCTCCACCAGATCAAACAGTTACGGCCTTAGAAGTCAACGCCCGAAGCATTAAATACAAAATAAATAGAACAGTTTTTCCATTGTATAAAACGTATAATTGCTACCAGTGTAAAAGTTATGGTCATTTCTACGTTCCGGGCAACGTAGGCTTCACTGTATGGCGGTCTTCCGCCACATCGAATAGGTACGGCCTCAGAAGTCAACGCCAGAAGCTTAAAATACAATATAAATATAACAGTTTTTCCATCGTATAAAACGAATAATTGCTACCAGTGTAAAAGTTATAGTCATTTCTACGTTCCGGGCTACCTAGGCTTCACCCTAGGCCGTTGTTAAACCAGATCGAATAGTTAGGGCCTAAGAAGTGAACGCCAGAAGCATAAAATACAATATAAATATAACAGTTTTTCCATCGTATAAAACGAATAATAGCAACCAGTGTGAAAGTTATGGTCATCTCTACGTTCCGGGCAACCTAGGCTTCACTCTAGGGCGTTGCTCCACCAGATGAAACAGTTAGGGCCTTAGAAGTCGACGCCCGAAGCATTAAATACAAAATAAATAGAACAGTTTTTCCATTGTATAAAACGAATAATAGCAACCAGTGTGAAAGTTATGGTCATCTCTACGTTCCGGGCAACCTAGGCTTCACTCTAGGGCGTTGCTCCACCAGATCACACAGTTAGGGCCTTAGAAGTCGACGCCCGAAGCATTAAATACAAAATAAATAGAACAGTTTTTCCATCGTATAAAACGTATAATTGCAACCAGTGTGAATGTTATGGTCATTTCTACATTACGAGCAACCTATGCTTCACTCTAGGGCGTTGCTCCAACAGATTGAATAGTTAGGGCCTTAGAAGTCAACGCCCGAAGCATAAAATGCAATAAAAATACAACAGTTTTTCCATCGAATAAAAGGAATAATTGCAAACAGTGTGAAAGTAATGGTCATTTCTACGTTCCGTGCAACCTAAGCTTCACTCTAGGGCGTTGCTCCATCAGATCAAACAGTTAGGGCCTTAGAAGTCAACGCCCGAAGCATAAAGTACAAAATAAATAGAACAGTTTTTCCATTGTATAAAACGAATAATTGCTACCAGTGTAAAAGTTATGATCATTTCTACGTTCCGGGCAACCTAGGCTTCACTCTATGGCGTTGCTCCACCAGATCAAACAGTTAGGGCCTTAGAAGTCAACGCCCGAAGCATAAAATGCAATAAAAATACAACAGTTTTTCCATCGTATAAAAGGAATAATTGCAGACAGTGTGAAAGTAATGGTCATTTCTACGTTCCGTGCAACCTAGCCTTCACTCTAGGGCGTTGCTCAATCAGATGAAACAGTTAGGGCCTTAGAAGTCAGCGCCCGAAGCATAAAATACAATATAAATATAACAGCTTTTCCATCGTATAAAACGAATAATTGCTACCAGTGTAAAAGTTATGGTCATTTGTACGTTCCGGGCAACCTAGGCTTCACTGTATGGCGTTCTTCCACTACATCGAATAGCTACGGCCTCAGAAGTCAACGCCTGAAGTATAAAATACAATAAAGATACAACAGTCTTTCCATCCTATAACAGGAATAATTGCAACCCGTGTGCAAGTGATTGTCATTTCTACGTTCCAGGCGACCTAGGCTTCACTCCAGGGCGTTGCTCCACCAGATCAAACAGTTAGGGCCTTAGAAGTCAACGCCCGAAGCATTAAATATAACATAAATAGAACGGTTTTTCCATTGTATAAAACGAATAA
Organism: Calliopsis andreniformis; assembly: GCF_051401765.1. Taxonomy (NCBI): domain Eukaryota; kingdom Metazoa; phylum Arthropoda; class Insecta; order Hymenoptera; family Andrenidae; genus Calliopsis; species Calliopsis andreniformis. The sequence goes on from NW_027480433.1 coordinate 6,848,358, forward strand.
TTGCTACCAGTGTAAAAGTTATGGTCATTTCTATGTTCCGGGCAACCTAGGCTGCACTCTGGGGCGTTGCTCCACCAGATGAAATAGTTAGGGCCTTAGAAGTCAACGCCCGAAGCATAAAATACAAAATAAATAGAACGGTTTGTCCATTGTATAAAACTAATAATTGCTACCAGTGTGAAAGTTATGGTCATTTCTACGTTCCGCGCAACCTGGGCTTTACCCTAGGGCGTTGTTCCACCAGATGGAATAGTTAGGGCCTAAGAAGGCAACGCCAGAAGCATAAAATACGATATAAATACAACAGCTTTTCCAGCGTATAAAACAAATAATTGTAACCAGTGTGAAAGTTATGGTCATTTCTACGTTCCGGGCAACCTAGGCTTCACTCTAGGGCGTTGCTCCACCAGATCAAACAGTTAGGGCCTTAGAAGTCAACGCCCGAAGCATAAAATACAATATAAATATAACAGCTTTTCCATCGTATAAAACGAATAATTGCTACCAGTGTAAAAGTTATGGTCATTTGTACGTTCCGGGCAACCTAGGCTTCACTGTATGGCGTTCTTCCACTACATCGAATAGCTACGGCCTCAGAAGTCAACGCCTGAAGTATAAAATACAATAAAGATACAACAGTCTTTCCATCCTATAACAGGAATAATTGCAACCCGTGTGCAAGTGATTGTCATTTCTACGTTCCAGGCAACCTAGGCTTCACTCCAGGGCGTTGCTCCACCAGATCAAACAGTTAGGGCCATAGAAGTCAACGCCCGAAGCATTAAATATAAAATAAATAGAACAGTTTTTCCATTGTATAAAACGAATAATTGCTACCAGTGTAAAAGTTATGGTCATTTCTACGTTCCGGGCAACCTAGGCTTCACTCTATGGCGTTGCTCCACCAGATCAAACAGTTAGGGCCTTAGAAGTCAACGCCCGAAGCATAAAATGCAATAAAAATACAACAGTTTTTCCATCGTATAAAAGGAATAATTGCAGAGAGTGTGAAAGTAATGGTCATTTCTACATTACGAGCAACCTAAGCTTCACTCTAGGGCGTTTCTCCAACAGATTGAATAGTTAGGGCCTTAGAAGTCAACGCCCGAAGCATAAAATGCAATAAAAATACAACAGTTTTTCCATCGTATAAAAGGAATAATTGCAAACAGTGTGAAAGTAATGGTCATTTCTACGTTCCGTGCAACCTAGGCTTCACTCTAGGGCGCTGCTCCATCAGATCAAACAGTTAGGGCCTTAGAAGTCAACGCCCGAAGCATAAAATACAAAATAAATAGAACAGTTTTTCCATTGTATAAAACGAATAAATGCTACCAGTGTAAAAGTTATGATCATTTCTACGTTCCGGGCAACCTAGGCTTCACTCTATGGCGTTGCTCCACCAGATCAAACAGTTAGGGCCTTAGAAGTCAACGCCCGAAGCATAAAATACAAAATAAATAGAACAGTTTTTCCATCGTATAAAACGAATAATTGCAACCAGTGTGAATGTTATGGTCATTTCTACATTACGAGCAACCTATGCTTCACTCTAGGGCGTTGCTCCAACAGATTGAATAGTTAGGGCCTTAGAAGTCAACGCCCGAAGCATAAAATGCAATAAAAATACAACAGTTTTTCCATCGTATAACAGGATTAATTGCAACCAGTTTGAAAGTGATGGTCATTTCTGCGTTCCGGGCATCCTAGGCTTCACTCTAGGGCGTTGCTCCACTAGATCGAATAGCTAGGGCCTTAGAAGTCAACGCCAGAAGCATAAAATACGATATATATACAACAGCTTTTCCATCGTATAAAAGGAATAATTGCAAACAGTGTGAAAGTAATGGTCATTTCTACGTTCCGTGCAACCTAGGCTTCACTCTAGGGCGTTGCTCCATCAGATCAAACAGTTAGGGCCTTATAAGTCAACGCCCGAAGCATAAAATACAAAATAAATAGAACAGTTTTTCCATTGTATAAAACGAATAATTGCTACCAGTGTAAAAGTTATGATCATTTCTACGTTCCGGGCAACCTATGCTTCACTCTATGGCGTTGCTCCACCAGATCAAACAGTTAGGGCCTTAGAAGTCAACGCCCGAAGCACAAAATACAAAATAAATAGAACAGTTTTTCCATTGTATAAAACGAATAATTGCTACCAGTGTAAAAGCTATGGTCATTTCTACGTTCCGGGCAACCTAGGCTTCACTCTAGGGCGGTGCTCCACCATATCGAATAGCTACGGCCTTAGAAGCCTACGCCTGAAGCATAAAATACAATAAAAATACAACGGTCTTTTCATCGTATAACAGGAATAATTGCAACAAGCGTGAAAGTAATGATCATTTCGGCATTTCGGGCATCCTAGACTTAACTCTGAGGCATTGCTCCACCAGATCGAATAGTTAGGGCCTAAGAAGTCAACGCCAGAAGCATAAAATACAATATAAATACAACAGTTTTTCCATTGTATAAAACGAATTATTGCTACCAGTGTAAAAGTTATGGTCATTTCTACGTTCCGGGCAACCTAGGCTTCACCCTAGGGCGTTGTTCCACCAGATCAAATAGTTAGGGCCTAAGAAGTGAACGCCAGAAGCATAAAATACAATATAAATACAACAGATTTTCCATCGTATATAATGTATATTTGCAAACAGTGTGAAAGTAATGGTCATTTCTACGTTCCGGGCAACCTAGGCTTCACCCCAGGCCGTTGTTCCACCAGATCGAATAGTTAGGGCCTAAGAAGTGAACGCCAGAAGCATAAAATACGATAAAGATGCAACAGTTTTTCCGTCGTATAAAACGAATAATTGCAACCAGTGTGAAAGTTATGGTCATTTCTACGTTCCGGGCAACCTAGGCTTCACCCTAGGCCGTTGTTCCACCAGATCGAATCGTTAGGGCCTAAGAAGTGAACGCCAGAAGCATAAAATGCAATAAAAATACAACAGTTTTTCCATCGTATAGCAGGAATAATTTGCAACCTGTGTGATAGTAGTGGTCATTTCTACGTTCGGGGCAACCTAGGTTTCACTCCAGGGCGTTGCACCACCAGATCGAATAGTTACGGCCTAAGAAGTCAACGCCAGAAGCATAAAATACGATAAAGAGGCAACAGTTTTTCCATCGTATAAAATGAATAATTGCAAACAGTGAAAGATATGGACATTTCTACGTTCCGGGCTACCTAGGCTTCACTCTATGGCGTTCTTCCACCACATCGAATAGCAACGGCCTCAGAAGTCAACGATATAAGCATAAAATACAATATAAATATAACAGCATCTCCATCGTACAAAACGAATAATTGCTACCAGTGTAAAAGTTATGGTCATTTGTACGTTCCGGGCAACCTAGGCTTCACTCCAGGTCGTTGCTCCACCAGATCGAAATGTTAGGGCCTAGGAAGTCAACGCCCGAAGCATAAAATACGATATAAATACAACAGATTTTCCATCGTATAAAAGGAGTAATTGAAACCAGTACGAAACTTATGGTCATTTCTACGTTCCGGGCAATCTAGGCTTCAGTGTATGGCGTTCTTCCACCACATCGAATAGCTAGGTCCTCAGAAGTCCACGCCTGAAGCATAAAATACAATAAAAATACAACAGTCTTTGCATCCTATAACAGGAATGATTGCAACCCCTGTGAAAGTGATGCTCATTTCTACGTTCCAGGCAACCTACGCTTCACTCCAGGGCGTTGTTCCACAAGATCGAATAGTTAGGGCCTAAGAAGTCAACGCCAGAAGCATAAAATACCATATAAATATAACAGTTTCTCCATCGTATAAAACGAGTAATAGCAACCAGTGTGAAAGCTATGATCATTTCTACATTACGAGCAACCTATGCTTCACTCTAGGGCGTTGCTCCAACAGATTGAATAGTTAGGGCCTTAGAAGTCAACGCCCGAAGCATAAAATGCAATAAAAATACAACAGTTTTTCCATCGTATAACAGGATTAGTTGCAACCAGTTTGAAAGCGATGGTCATTTCTGCGTTCCGGGCATCCTAGGCTTCACTCTAGGGCGTTGCTCCACTAGATCGAATAGCTAGGGCCTTAGAAGTCAACGCCAGAAGCATAAAATACGATATAAATACAACAGCTTTTCCATCGTATAAAAGGAATAATTGCAAACAGTGTAAAAGTTATGATCATTTCTACGTTCCGGGCAACCTAGGCTTCACTCTAGGGCGTTGCTCCACCAGACCAAACAGTTAGTGCCTTATAAGTCAACGCCCGAAGCATTAAGTATAAAATAAATAGAACAGTTTTTCCATTGTATAAAACGAATAATTGCAACCAGTGTGTAAGTAATGGTCATTTCTACGTTCCGAAAACCCTAGGCGTCACTCTAGGGCGTCGCTCCACCACATCTAATAGCTACGGCCTTAGAAGTCACCGCCAGAGGCATAAAATACAATATAAATACAACAGCTTTTCCATCGTATAAAACGAATAATTGCAACCAGTGTGAAAGTTATGGTCATTTCTACGTTCCGGGCAACCTAGGCTTCACTCTAGGGCGGTGCTCCACCTGATCGAATAGCTAGGGCCTTAGAAGTCAACCCTAGATGAATAAAATACAATAATGATGCAACAGGCTTTCCATCATATAAAACGAATAATTGCAACCAGTATGAAAGTTATGGTCATGTCTACTTTCCGGGCAACATAGGCTTCACCCTAGGGCGTTGCTCCAACAGATTGAATAGTTAGGGCCTTAGAAGTCAATGCCCGAAGCATAAAATGCAATATAAATATAACAGTTCTTCCATCGTATAAAACGAATAATTGCTACCAGTGTGAAAGTTATGGTCATTTCTACGTTCCGTGCAATCTGGGCTTTACCCTAGGGCCTTGTTCCACTAGACGGAATAGTTAGGGCCTACGAAGTCAACGCCAGAAGCATAAAATACGATATAAATACAACAGCTTTTCCATCGTATAAAACAAATAATTGCAACCAGTGTGAAAGTTATGGTCATTTCTACGTTCCGGGCAACCTAGGCTTCCCTCTAGGGCGTTGCTCCACCAGATCAAACAGTTAGGGCCTTAGAAGTCAACGCCCGAAGCATTAAATACAAAATAAATAGAACAGTTTTTCCATTGTATAAAATGAATAATTGCTACCAGTGTAAAAGGTATGGTCATTTCTACGGTCCGGGCAACCTAGACTTCACCCTAGGCCGCTGTTCCACCAGATCGAATAGTTAGGGCGTAAGAAGTCAACGCCAGAAGCGTAAAATACGATATAAATACAACAGCTTTTCCATCGTATAAGACGAATAATTGCAACCAGTGAGAATGTAATGGTCATTTCTACGTTCCGGGCAACGTAGTCTTCACTCCAGGGCGTTGCTCCACCAGATCGAATAGTTAGGGCCTTTGAAATCAACGCCTGAAGCATAAAATACAATAAAGATGCAACAGTTTCTCCATCGTAAAACAGGAATAATTCTAACCAGTGTGAAGGTAATGGTCTTTTCTACGTTCAGGGCAACCTAGGCTTCACACTAGGGCGGTGCTCCACCAGATCAAATAGTTAGGGCCTAAGAAGTCAACGCCAGAAGCATAAAATACAACATAAATACAACAGATTTTCCATCGTATATAATGTATATTTACAAACAGTGTGAAAGTAATGGTCATTTCTACGTACCGGGCAACCTAGGCTCCGCTCTCGGGCGTTGCTCCACCAAATCGAATAGCTAGGGCCTTAGAAGTCAACGCCAGAATAACAAAATACAATAAAGATGCAAAAGTTTTTCCATCGTATAACAGGAATAACTGCAAACCGTGTGAAAGTAATGGTCATTTCCATGTTCCGGGCCTCCTAGTCTTCACTCTAGGGCGTTGCTCCACCAGATCAAACAGTTAGGGCCTTAGAAGTCAACGCCCGAAGCATTAAATACAAAATAAATAGAACAGTTTTTCCATTGTATAAAATGAATAATTGCTACCAGTGTAAAAGGTATGATCATTTCTACGTTCCGGGCAACCTATGCTTCACTCTATGGCGTTGCTCCACCAGATCAAACAGTTAGGGCCTTAGAAGTCAACGCCCGAAGCATAAAATACAAAATAAATAGAACAGTTTTTCCATTGTATAAAACGAATAATTGCTACCAGTGTAAAAGCTATGGTCATTTCTACGTTCCGGGCAACCTAGGCTTCACTCTAGGGCGGTGCTCCACCATATCGAATAGCTACGGCCTTAGAAGCCTACGCCTGAAGCATAAAATACAATAAAAATACAACGGTCTTTTCATCGTATAACAGGAATAATTGCAACAAGCGTGAAAGTAATGATCATTTCGGCGTTTCGGGCATCCTAGACTTAACTCTGAGGCATTGCTCCACCAGATCGAATAGTTAGGGCCTAAGAAGTCAACGCCAGAAGCATAAAATACAATATAAATACAACAGTTTTTCCATTGTATAAAACGAATTATTGCTATCAGTGTAAAAGTTATGGTCATTTCTACGTTCCGGGCAACCTAGGCTTCACCCTAGGGCGTTGTTCCACCAGATCAAATAGTTAGGGCCTAAGAAGTGAACGCCAGAAGCATAAAATACAATATAAATACAACAGATTTTCCATCGTATATAATGTATATTTGCAAACAGTGTGAAAGTAATGGTCATTTCTGCGTTCCGGGCAACCTAGGCTTCACCCCAGGCCGTTGTTCCACCAGATCGAATAGTTAGGGCCTAAGAAGTGAACGCCAGAAGCATAAAATACGATAAAGATGCAACAGTTTTTCCATCGTATAAAATGAATAATTGCAAACAGTGAAAGATATGGACATTTCTACGTTCCGGGCTACCTAGGCTTCACTCTACGGCGTTCTTCCACCACATCGAATAGCAACGGCCTCAGAAGTCAACGATATAAGCATAAAATACAATATAAATATAACAGCTTCTCCATCGTACAAAACGAATAATTGCTACCAGTGTAAAAGTTATGGTCATTTGTACGTTCCGGGCAACCTAGGCTTCACTCCAGGTCGTTGCTCCACCAGATCGAAATGTTAGGGCCTAGGAAGTCAACGCCCGAGGCATAAAATACGATATAAATACAACAGATTTTCCATCGTATAAAAGGAATAATTGAAACCAGTACGAAACTCATGGTCATTTCTACGTTCCGGGCAATCTAGGCTTCACTGTATGGCGTTCTTCCACCACATCGAATAGCTAGGTCCTCAGAAGTCCACGCCTGAAGCATAAAATACAATAAAAATACAACAGTCTTTGCATCCTATAACAGGAATGATTGCAACCCCTGTGAAAGTGATGCTCATTTCTACGTTCCAGGCAACCTAGGCTTCACTCCAGGGCGTTGTTCCACAAGATCGAATAGTTAGGGCCTAAGAAGTCAACGCCAGAAGCATAAAATACCATATAAATATAACAGTTTCTCCATCGTATAAAACGAGTAATAGCAACCAGTGTGAAAGCTATGATCATTTCTACGCTCCGGGCAACCTAGGCTTCACTCTAGGGCGTTGTTCCACCAGATGGAATAGTTAGGGCCTAAGAAGTCAACGCCAGAAGCATAAAATACGATATGAATACAACAGCTTTTCCATCGTATAAAGCAAATAATTGCAACCAGTGTGAAAGTTATTGTCATTTCTACGTTCCGGGCAACCTAGGCTTCCCTCTATGGCGTTGCTCCACCAGATCAAACAGTTAGGGCCTTAGAAGTCAACGCCCGAAGCATTAAGTACAAAATAAATAGAACAGTTTTTCCATTGTATAAAACGAATAATTGCTACCAGTGTAAAAGTTATGGTCATTTCTACGTTCCGGGCAACCTAGGCTACACCCTAGGCCGTTGTTCCACCAGATCGAATAGTTAGGGCCTAAGAAGTGAACGCCAGAAGCATAAAATGCAATAAAAATACAACAGTTTTTCCATCGTGTAGCAGGAATAATATGCAACCAGTGTGATAGTAGTGGTCATTTCTACGTTCTGGGCAACCTAGGTTTCACTCCAGGGCGTTGCTCCACCAGATCGAATAGTTACGGCCTAAGAAGTCAACGCCAGAAGCATAAAATGCGATAAAGATGCAACAGTTTTTCCATCGTATAAAACGAATAATTGCAACCAGTGTGAAAGTTATGGTCAGTTCTACATTCCGAGCAACCTAGGCTTCACTCTAGGGCGTTGTTCCACCAGATCGAATAGTTAGGGCCTAAGAAATGAACGCCAGAAGCGTAAAATACGATATAAATACAACAGCTTTTCCATCGTATAAAAGGAATAATTGACACCAGTACGAAACTTATGGTCATTTCTACGTTCCGGGCAATCTAGGCTTCACTGTATGGCGTTCTTCCACCACATCGAATAGCTAGGGCCTCAGAAGTCCACGCCTGAAGCATAAAATACAATAAAAATACAACAGTCTTTCCATCCTATAACAGGAATGATTGCAACCCGTGTGAAAGTGATGGCCATTTCTACGTTCCACGCAACCTAGGCTCCACTCCAGGGCGTCGTTCCACAAGATCGAATAGTCAGGGCCTAAGAAGTCAACGCCAGAAGCATAAAATACAATATAAATATAACAGTTTCTCCATCGTATAAAACGAATAATAGCAACCAGTATGAAACTTATGGTCATTTCTACTTTCCGAGCAACCTAGGCTTCACCCTAGGGCGTTGCTACAACAGATTGAATAGTTAGGGTCTTAGAAGTCAACGCCCGAAGCATAAAATACAAAATAAATAGAACGGTTTTTCCATTGTATAAAACGAATAATTGCTACCAGTGTAAAAGCTATGGTCATTTCTACGTTCCGGGCAACCTAGGCTTCACCCTAGGGCGTTGCTCCACCATATCGAATAGTTAGGGCCTTAGAAGTCAACGCCCGAAGCATAAAATACAATATAAATACAACAGTTTTTCTATCGCATAAAACGAATAATTGCAACCAGTATGAAACTTGTGGACATTTCTTCTTTCCGAGCAACCTAGGCTTCACCCTAGGGCGTTGCTCCAACAGGTTGAATAGTTAGGGCATAAGAAGTCAACGCCCGAACCGTAAAATGCAAAAAAAATACAACAGTGTTTCCATCATGTAACAGGAATAATTGCAACCAGTTTGAAGGTGATGGCCAATTCTACGTTCCGGGCAACCTAGCTTTCACTCCAGGGCGTTGCTCCACCAGACCGCATAGTTACGGCCTAAGAAGTCAACGCCAGAAGCATAAAATACGATATAAATACAACAGCTTTTCCATCGTATAAAACAAATAATTGTAACCAGTGTGAAAGTTATGGTCATTTCTACGTTCCGGGCAACCTAGGCTTCACTCTAGGGCGTTGCTCCACCAGATCAAACAGTTAGGGCCTTAGAAGTCAACGCCAGAAGCATAAAATACAAAATAAATAGAACAGTTTTTCCATTGTATAAAACGAATAACTGCTACCAGTGTAAAAGTTTTGGTCATTTCTACGTTCCGGGCAACCTTGGCTTCACCCTAGGCCGTTGTTCCACCAGATTGAATAGTTAGGGCCTAAGAACTGAACGCCAGAAGCATAAAATACAAAATAAATAGAACAGTTTTTCCACTGTATAAAACGAATAATTGCTGCCAGTGTAAAAGTTATGGTCATTTCTACATTCCGAGCAACCTAGGCTTCACTCTAGGGCGTTGTTCCACCAGATCGAATAGTTAGGGCCTAAGAAATGAACGCCAGAAGCGTAAAATACGATATAAATACAACAGCTTTTCCATCGTATAAAAGGAATAATTGACACCAGTACGAAACTTATGGTCATTTCTACGTTCCGGGCAATCTAGGCTTCACTGTATGGCGTTCTTCCACCACATCGAATAGCTAGGGCCTCAGAAGTCCACGCCTGAAGCATAAAATACAATAAAAATACAACAGTCTTTCCATCCTATAACAGGAATGATTGCAACCCGTGTGAAAGTGATGGTCATTTCTACGTTCCACGCAACCTAGGCTCCACTCCAGGGCGTCGTTCCACAAGATCGAATAGTCAGGGCCTAAGAAGTCAACGCCAGAAGCATAAAATACAATATAAATATAACAGTTTCTCCATCGTATAAAACGAATAATAGCAACCAGTATGAAACTTATGGTCATTTCTACTTTCCGAGCAACCTAGGCTTCACCCTAGGGCGTTGCTACAACAGATTGAATAGTTAGGGTCTTAGAAGTCAACGCCCGAAGCATAAAATACAAAATAAATAGAACGGTTTTTCCATTGTATAAAACGAATAATTGCTACCAGTGTAAAAGCTATGGTCATTTCTACGTTCCGGGCAACCTAGGCTTCACCCTAGGGCGTTGCTCCACCATATCGAATAGTTAGGGCCTTAGAAGTCAACGCCCGAAGCATAAAATACAATATAAATACAACAGTTTTTCTATCGCATAAAACGAATAATTGCAACCAGTATGAAACTTGTGGACATTTCTTCTTTCCGAGCAACCTAGGCTTCACCCTAGGGCGTTGCTCCAACAGGTTGAATAGTTAGGGCGTAAGAAGTCAACGCCCGAACCGTAAAATGCAAAAAAAATACAACAGTGTTTCCATCATGTAACAGGAATAATTGCAACCAGTTTGAAGGTGATGGCCAATTCTACGTTCCGGGCAACCTAGCTTTCACTCCAGGGCGTTGCTCCACCAGACCGCATAGTTACGGCCTAAGAAGTCAACGCCAGAAGCATAAAATACGATATAAATACAACAGCTTTTCCATCGTATAAAACAAATAATTGTAACCAGTGTGAAAGTTATGGTCATTTCTACGTTCCGGGCAACCTAGGCTTCACTCTAGGGCGTTGTTCCACCAGATCAAACAGTTAGGGCCTTAGAAGTCAACGCCAGAAGCATAAAATACAAAATAAATAGAACAGTTTTTCCATTGTATAAAACGAATAACTGCTACCAGTGTAAAAGTTTTGGTCATTTCTACGTTCCGGGCAACCTTGGCTTCACCCTAGGCCGTTGTTCCACCAGATTGAATAGTTAGGGCCTAAGAACTGAACGCCAGAAGCATAAAATACAAAATAAATAGAACAGTTTTTCCACTGTATAAAACGAATAATTGCTGCCAGTGTAAAAGTTATGGTCATTTCTACATTCCGAGCAACCTAGGCTTCACTCTAGGGCGTTGTTCCACCAGATCGAATAGTTAGGGCCTCAGAAGTACACGCCTGAAGCATAAAATACAATAAAAATACAACAGTCTTTCCATCCTATAACAGGAATGATTGAAACCCGTGTGAATGTGATGGTCATTTCTACGTTCCGGGCAACCTAGGCTTCACTCTAGGGCGGTGCTCCACCTGATCGAATAGCTAGGGCCTTAGAAGTCAACCCTAGATGAATAAAATACAATAATGATGCAACAGGCTTTCCATCATATAAAACGAATAATTGCAACCAGTATGAAAGTTATGGTCATGTCTACTTTCCGGGCAACATAGGCTTCACCCTAGGGCGTTGCTCCAACAGATTGAATAGTTAGGGCCTTAGAAGTCAATGCCCGAAGCATAAAATGCAATATAAATATAACAGTTCTTCCATCGTATAAAACGAATAATTGCTACCAGTGTGAAAGTTATGGTCATTTCTACGTTCCGTGCAACCTGGGCTTTACCCTAGGGCCTTGTTCCACTAGACGGAATAGTTAGGGCCTACGAAGTCAACGCCAGAAGCATAAAATACGATATAAATACAACAGCTTTTCCATCGTATACAACAAATAATTGCAACCAGTGTGAAAGTTATGGTCATTTCTACGTTCCGGGCAACCTAGGCTTCCCTCTAGGGCGTTGCTCCACCAGATCAAACAGTTAGGGCCTTAGAAGTCAACGCCCGAAGCATTAAATACAAAATAAATAGAACAGTTTTTCCATTGTATAAAATGAATAATTGCTACCAGTGTAAAAGGTATGGTCATTTCTACGGTCCGGGCAACCTAGGCTTCACCCTAGGCCGCTGTTCCACCAGATCGAATAGTTAGGGCGTAAGAAGTCAACGCCAGAAGCGTAAAATACGATATAAATACAACAGCTTTTCCATCGTATAAGACGAATAATTGCAACCAGTGAGAATGTAATGGTCATTTCTACGTTCCGGGCAACGTAGTCTTCACTCTAGGGCGTTGCTCCACCAGATCGAATAGTTAGGGCCTTTGAAATCAACGCCTGAAGCATAAAATACAATAAAGATGCAACAGTTTCTCCATCGTAAAACAGGAATAATTCTAACCAGTGTGAAGGTAATGGTCTTTTCTACGTTCAGGGCAACCTAGGCTTCACACTAGGGCGGTGCTCCACCAGATCAAATAGTTAGGGCCTAAGAAGTCAACGCCAGAAGCATAAAATACAACATAAATACAACAGATTTTCCATCGTATATAATGTATATTTACAAACAGTGTGAAAGTAATGGTCATTTCTACGTACCGGGCAACCTAGGCTCCGCTCTCGGGCGTTGCTCCACCAAATCGAATAGCTAGGGCCTTAGAAGTCAACGCCAGAATAACAAAATACAATAAAGATGCAAAAGTTTTTCCATCGTATAACAGGAATAACTGCAAACCGTGTGAAAGTAATGGTCATTTCCATGTTCCGGGCCTCCTAGTCTTCACTCTAGGGCGTGGTTCCTCCAGATCGATTAGTTAGGGCCTAAGAAGTCAACGCCAGAAGAATAAAATACAATATAAGTACCTAAGTTTTTCCATCGTATAAAATGAATAATTGCAAACGTTGTGAAAGTAATGGTTATTTCTGCGCTCCGGGCAACCTAGGCGTCACTCTATGGCGTTGCTCCACAACATCTAATAGCTACCGCCTTAGAAGTCACCGCCAGATGAATAAAATACAATAAAGGTGCCACAGTTTTTCCATCGTCTAAAACGAATAATAGCAACCAGTGTGAAAGTTATGGTCATTTCTACGTTCCGGGCAACATAGGCTTCACTCTAGGGCGTTGCTCCACCAGAACAAACAGTGAGGGCCTTAGAGGTGAACGCCCGAAGCATAAAATGCAATATAAATATAACAGTCTTTCCATCGTATAAAACGAATAATAGCAACCAGTTTGAAAGTGATGGCCAATTCTACGTTCCGGGCAACCTAGGCTTCACGCGAGGGCGTTGTTCCACCAGATCGAATAGTTAGGGCCTAAGAAGTCAACGCCAGAAGCATAAAATACAATATAAATACAACAGTTTTTCCATCGTATAAAACGAATAATTGCAACCAGTATGAAACTTATGGTCATTTCTACTTTCCGAGCAACCTAGGCTCCACCCTAGGGCGATGCTCAAACGGATTGAACAGTTAGAGCCTTAGAAGTCAACGCCCAAACCATAAAATGCAAAAAAAATACAACATAGTTTCCATCATATAAGAGGAATAATTGCAACCAGTTTGAAAGTGATGGCCAATTCTACGTTCCGGGCAACCTAGGTTTCACTCCAGGGCGTTGCTCAACCAGACCGAATAGTTACGGACTAAGAAGTCAACGCCAGAAGCATAAAATACGATATAAATACAACAGCTTTTCCATCGTATAAAACGAATAATTGCAACCAGTTTGAAAGTGATGGCCAATTCTACGTTCCGCGCAACCTGGGCTTTACCCTAGAGCGTTGTTCCACCAGATGGAATAGTTAGGGCCTAAGAAGTCAACGCCAGAAGCATAAAATACGATATAAATACAACAGCTTTTCCATCGTATAAAACAAATAATTGTAACCAGTGTGAAAGTTATGGTCATTTCGACGTTCCGGGCAACCTAGGCTTCACTCTAGGGCGTTGCTCCACCAGATCAAACAGTTAGGGCCTCAGAAGTCAACGCCAGAAGCATAAAATACAATATAAATATAACAGTTCTTCCCTCGTATAAAACGAATGATAGCAACCAGTGTGAGAGTTATGGTCATTTCTACGTTCCGGGCGACCTAGGCTTCACTCTAGGGCGTTGCTCCACCACATCGAATAGTTAGGGCCTTAGTAGTCAACCCTAGATGAATAAAATACAATAATGATGCAACAGCTTTTCCATCATATAAAACGAATAATTGCAACCAGTATGAAAGTTATGGCCATGTCTACTTTCCGGGCAACATAGGCTTCGCCCTAGGGCGTTGCTCCAACAGATTGAATAGTTAGGGCCTTAGAAGTCAATGCCCGAAGCATAAAATGCAATATAAATATAACAGTTCTTCCATCGTATAAAACGAATAATTGCTACTAGTGTGAAAGTTATGGTCATTTCTACGATCCGTGCAACCTGGGCTTTACCCTAGGGCCTTGTTCCACTAGATGGAATAGCTAGGGCCTAAGAAGTCAACGCCAGAAGCATAAAATACGATATAAATACAACAGCTTTTCCATCGTATAAAACAAATAATTGTAACCAGTGTGAAAGTTCTGGTCATTTCTACGTTCCGGGCAACCTAGGCTTCACTCTAGGGCGTTGCTCCACCAGATCAAACAGTTAGGGCCTTAGAAGTCAACGCCAGAAGCATAAAATACTATATAAATATAACAGTTCTTCCATCGTATAAAACGAATGATAGCAACCAGTGTAAAAGATATGGTCATTTCTACGTTCCGGGCGACCTAGGCTTCACTCTAGGGCGTTGCTCCACCACATCGAATAGTTAGGGCCTTAGAAGTCAACGCCCGAAGCATAAAATACAAAATAAATAGAACAGTTTTTCCATTGTATAAAACGAATAAGTGCTACCAGTGTAAAAGTTATGGTCATTTCTACGTTCCGGGCAACCTTGGCTTCACCCTAGGCCGTTGTTCCACCAGATTGAATAGTTAGGGCCTAAGAACTGAACGCCAGAAGCATAAAATACAAAATAAATAGAACAGTTTTTCCACTGCATAAAACGAATAATTGCTGCCAGTGTAAAAGTTATGGTCATTTCTACATTCCGAGCAACCTAGGCTTCACTCTAGGGCGTTGTTCCACCAGATCGAATAGTTAGGGCCTCAGAAGTCCACGCCTGAAGCATAAAATACAATAAAAATACAACAGTCTTTCCATCCTATAACAGGAATGACTGCAACCCGTGTGAAAGTGATGGTCATTTCTACGTTCCGGGCAACCTAGGCTTCACTCTACGGCGGTGCTCCACCTCATCGAATAGCTAGGGCCTTAGAAGTCAACCCTAGATGAATAAAATACAATAATGATACAACAGCTTTTCCATCATATAAAACGAATAATTGCAACCAGTATGAAAGTTATGGTCATGTCTACTTTCCGGGCAACATAGGCTTCACCCTAGGGCGTTGCTCCAACAGATTGAATAGTTAGGGCCTTAGAAGTCAATGCCCGAAGCATAAAATGCAATATAAATATAACAGTTCTTCCATCGTATAAAAGGAATAATTGCTACCAGTGTGAAAGTTATGGTCATTTCTACGTTCCGTGCAACCTGGGCTTTACGCTAGGGCCTTGTTCCACTAGATGGAATAGTTAGGGCCTAAGAAGTCAACGCCAGAAGCATAAAATACGATATAAATACAACAGCTTTTCCATCGTATAAAACAAATAATTGCAACCAGTGTGAAAGTTATGGTCATTTCTACGTTCCGGGCAACCTAGGCTTCACTCTAGGGCGTTGCTCCACCAGATCAAACAGTTAGGGCCTTAGAAGACAACGCCAGAAGCATAAAATACAATATAAACACAACAGTTTTTCCATCGCATAAAACGAATAATTGCAACCAGTATGAAACTTATGGACATTTCTACTTTCCGAGCAACCTAGGCTTCACCCTAGGGCGTTGCTCCAACAGGTTGAATAGTTAGGGCATAAGAAGTCAACGCCCGAACCGTAAAATGCAAAAAAAATGCAACAGTGTTTCCATCATATAACAGGAATAATTGCAACAAGTTTGAAAGTGATGGCCAATTCTACGTTCCGGGCAACCTAGGTTTCACTCCAGCGCGTTGTTCCACCAGACCGCATAGTTACGGCCTAAGAAGTCAACGCCAGAAGCATAAAATACGATATAAATACAACTGCTTTTCCATCGTATAAAACGAATAATTGCAACCAGTGTGAAAGTAATGGTCATTTCTACGTTCCGAGCACCGTAGGCGTCACACTAGGGCGTTGCTGCACCACATCTAATAGCTACGGCCTTAGAAGTCAACGCCAGAAGCATAAAATACAATATAAATACAACAGCGTTTCCATCGTATAAAACGAATGATTGCAACCAGTGTGAAAGATATGGTCATTTCTACATTCCGAGCAACCTAGGCTTCACTCTAGGGCGTTGCTCCACCAGATCGAATAGCTAGGTCCTTAGAAGTAAACGCCAGAAGCATAAAATACGATATAAATGCAACAGCTTTTCCATCGTATAAAAGGAATAATTGCAAACAGTGTGAAAGTAATGGTCATTTCTACGTTCAGGGCAACCCAGGCTCCACTCTAGGGCGTTGTTCCACCAGATCGAATAGTTAGGGCCTAAGAAGTCAACACCGGAAGAATAAAACACAAAATAAATACAACAGCCTTTACACCGTATAAAACGAATAATTGCAACCTGTGTGAAGGTTATGGTCATATCTACGTTCCGGGCAACCTAGGCTTCACTGTAGGGCGTTGCTCCACTAGATCGAAATGTTAGGGCCTAAGAAGTCATCGCCCGAAGCATAAAATACGATATAAATACAACAGCTTTTCCATTGTATTAAATGAATAATTGCAAACAGTGTGAAAGTAGTGGTCATTTCTACGTTCCGAGCAACCTAGGCGTCACCCTAGGGCGTTGTTCCACCACATCTAATAGCTACGGCCTTAGATGTCAACCCCAGATAAATAAAATACAATAAAGATGCAACAGCTTTTCCATCGTATAAAACGAATAATTGCAACCCGTGTGAAAGTGATGGTCATTTCTACATTCCAGGCAATCTAGGCTACACTCTAGGGCGTTGGTCCACCATATCGAATAGTTAGGGCCTAAGAAGTCAACGCCAGAAGCATAAAATACAATATAAATATAACAGTTTTTCCATCGTATAAAACGAATAATAAAAACCAGTGTGAAAGTTATGGTCATTTCTACGTTCCGGGCAACCTAGGCTTCACTCTAGAGCGTTGCTCCACCAGATCAAACCGTTAGTGCCTTAGAAGTCAACGCCCGAATCATTAAATACAATATAAATATAACAGTTTTTCCATTGTATAAAACGAGTTATTGCTACCGGTGTAAAAGTTACGGGCATTTATACGTTCCGGGCAACCTAGGCTTCACCCTAGAGCGTTGTTCCACCACATCTAATAGCTACGGCCTTAGATGTCAACCCCAGATGAATAAAATACAATAAAGATGCAACAGCTTTTCCATCGTATAAAACGAATAATTGCAACCCGTGTGAAAGTGATGGTCATTTCTACGTTCCAGGCAATCTAGGCTTCACTCTAGGGCGTTGTTCCAACAGATCGAATAGTTAGGGCCTAAGAAGTCAACGCCAGAGGCATAAAATACAATATAAATATAACAATTTTTCCAACGTATAAAACGAATAATAGCAACCAGTGTGAAAGTTATGGTCATTTCTACCTTTCGAGCAACCTAGGCTTCACCCTAGGGCGTTGCTCCAACAGATTGAATAGTTAGGGCCTTGTAAGTCTACGCCCGAACCATAAAATGCAAAAAAAATACAACAGTGTTTCCATCATATAACAAGAATAATTGCAACCAGTTTGAAAGTGATGGCCAATTCTACGTTCCGGGCAACCTAGGTTTCACTCCAGGGCGTTGCTCCACCAGACCGAATAGTTACGGCCTAAGAAGTCAACGCCAGAAGCATAAAATACGATATAAATACAACAGCTTTTCCATCATATGAAACGAATAATTGCAACCAGTGTGAAAGTAATGGTCATTTCTACGTTCCGAGCACCCTATGCGTCACTCTAGGGCGTTGCTGCACCACATCTCAGAAGCTACGGCCTTAGAAGTCAACGCCAGAGGCATAAAGTACAATATAAATTCAACAGCGTTTCCATCGTCCAAAACGAATAATTGCAACCTGTGAGAAAGTTATGGTCATTTCTACATTCCGAGCAACCTAGGATTCACTCTAGGGCGTTGCTCCGCCAGATCGAATAGTTAGGTCCTTAGAAGTCAACGCCAGAAGCATAAAATACAATATAAATACAACAGCTTTTCCATCGTATAAAACGAATAACTGCAACCAGTATGAAACTTATGGTCATTTCTACTTTCCGAGGAACCTAGGCTTCACCCTAGGGCGCTGCTCCAACAGATTGAATAGTTAGGGCCTTAGAAGTCAACGCCTGAACCATAAAAAGCAAAAAAAATACAACAGTGCTTCCATCATATAACAGGAATAATTGCAACCAGTTTGAAAGTGATGGCCAATTCTACGTTCCGGGCAACCTAGGCTTCACTCTATTGCGTTGCTCCACCAGATCGAATAGTTAGTGCCTTAGAAGTCAACGCCAGAAGCATAAAATACAATATAAATGCAACAGTTTTTCCATCGTATAAAACAAATAATTGCAAACCAGTATGAAGCCTATGGTCATTTCTACTTTCCGAGCAACCTAGGCTTCACCCTAGGGCGTTGCTCCTACGGATTGAATAGTTAGGGCCCTAGAAGTCAACGCCCGAACCATAAAATGCAAAAAAAATACAACAGCGTTTCAATCGTATAAAACGAATAATTGCAACATGTGTGAAAGTTATGGTCATTTCTACATTCCGAGCAACCTAGGCTTCACTCTAGGGCGTTGCTCCACCAGATCGAATAGTTAGTGCCTCAGAAGTCAACGCCAGAAGCATAAAATACAATATAAATGCAAGAGCTTTTCCATCGTATAAAACGAATAATTGCAACCAGTGTGAAAGTTATGGTCATTTCTACATTCCGAGCAACCTAGGATTCACTCTAAGGCGTTGCTCCACCAGATCGAATAGTTAGGTCCTTAGAAGTAAACGCCAGAAGCATAAAATACGATATAAATACAACAGCGTTTCCATCGTATAAAACGAATAATTGCAACAAGTGTGAAAGTTATGGTCATTTGTACATTCCGAGCAACCTAGGATTCACTCTAGGGCGTTGCTCCACCAGATCGAATAGTTAGGTCCTTAGAAGTAAACGCCAGAATCATAAAATACGATATAAATACAACAGCGTTTCCATCGTATAAAACGAATAATTGCAACCAGTGTGAAAGTTATGGTCATTTCTACATTCCGAGCAACCTAGGATTCACTCTAGGGCGTTGCTCCACCAGATCGAATAGTTAGGTCCTTAGAAGTAAACGCCAGAAGCATAAAATACGATATAAATACAACAGCTTTTCCATCGTATAAAAGGAATAATTGCAAAACCGTGTGAAAGTAATGGTCATTTCTACGTTCCGGGCAAGCTAGGCTTCACCCTAGGGCGTTGCTCCAACAGATTGAATAGTTAGGGCCTTAGAAGTCTACGCCCGAACCATAAAATGCAAAAAAATTACAACAGTGTTTCCATCATATAACAGGAATAATTTCGATCAGTTTGAAAGTGATGGCCAATTCTACGTTCCGGGCAACCTAGGCTTCACTCTAGGGCGTTGCTCCACCATATCGAATAGTTAGTGCCTTAGAAGTCAACGCCAGAAGCATAAAATACAATATAAATACAACAGCTTTTCCATCGTTTAAAACGAATAATTGCAACCAGTATGAAACTTATGGTCATTTCTACTTTCCGAGCAACCTAGGCTTCACCCTAGGGCGTTGCTCCAACAGATTGAATAGTTAGGGCCTTGTAAGTCTACGCCCGAACCATAAAATGCAAAAAAAATACAACAGTGTTTCCATCATATAACAAGAATAATTGCAACCAGTTTGAAAGTGATGGCCAATTCTACGTTCCGGGCAACCTAGGTTTCACTCCAGGGCGTTGCTCCACCAGACCGAATAGTTACGGCCTAAGAAGTCAACGCCAGAAGCATAAAATACGATATAAATACAACAGCTTTTCCATCATATGAAACGAATAATTGCAACCAGTGTGAAAGTAATGGTCATTTCTACGTTCCGAGCACCCTATGCGTCACTCTAGGGCGTTGCTGCACCACATCTCAGAAGCTACGGCCTTAGAAGTCAACGCCAGAGGCATAAAGTACAATATAAATACAACAGCGTTTCCATCGTCCAAAACGAATAATTGCAACCTGTGAGAAAGTTATGGTCATTTCTACATTCCGAGCAACCTAGGATTCACTCTAGGGCGTTGCTCCGCCAGATCGAATAGTTAGGTCCTTAGAAGTCAACGCCAGAAGCATAAAATACAATATAAATACAACAGCTTTTCCATCGTATAAAACGAATAACTGCAACCAGTATGAAACTTATGGTCATTTCTACTTTCCGAGGAACCTAGGCTTCACCCTAGGGCGCTGCTCCAACAGATTGAATAGTTAGGGCCTTAGAAGTCAACGCCTGAACCATAAAAAGCAAAAAAAATACAACAGTGCTTCCATCATATAACAGGAATAATTGCAACCAGTTTGAAAGTGATGGCCAATTCTACGTTCCGGGCAACCTAGGCTTCACTCTATTGCGTTGCTCCACCAGATCGAATAGTTAGTGCCTTAGAAGTCAACGCCAGAAGCATAAAATACAATATAAATGCAACAGCTTTTCCATCGTATAAAACAAATAATTGCAAACCAGTATGAAGCCTATGGTCATTTCTACTTTCCGAGCAACCTAGGCTTCACCCTAGGGCGTTGCTCCAACGGATTGAATAGTTAGGGCCCTAGAAGTCAACGCCCGAACCATAAAATGCAAAAAAAATACAACAGCGTTTCAATCGTATAAAACGAATAATTGCAACATGTGTGAAAGTTATGGTCATTTCTACATTCCGAGCAACCTAGGCTTCACTCTAGGGCGTTGCTCCACCAGATCGAATAGTTAGTGCCTCAGAAGTCAACGCCAGAAGCATAAAATACAATATAAATGCAACAGCTTTTCCATCGTATAAAACGAATAATTGCAACCAGTGTGAAAGTTATGGTCATTTCTACATTCCGAGAAACCTAGGATTCACTCTAAGGCGTTGCTCCACCAGATCGAATAGTTAGGTCCTTAGAAGTAAACGCCAGAGGCATAAAGTACAATATAAATACAACAGCGTTTCCATCGTATAAAACGAATAATTGCAACCAGTGTGAAAGTTATGGTCATTTCTACATTCCGAGCAACCTAGGATTCACTCTAGGGCGTTGCTCCACCAGATCGAATAGTTAGGTCCTCAGAAGTAAACGCCAGAAGCATAAAATAAGATATAAATACAACGGCTTTTCCATCGTATAAAACGAATAATTGCAACCAGTGTGAAAGTAATGGTCATTTCTACGTTCCGAGCACCCTAGGCGTCACTCTAGGGCGTTGCTCCACCACATCTAATAGCTACGGCCTTAGAAGGCAACGCCAGAGGCATAAAGTACAATATAAATGCAACAGCGTTTCCATCGTATAAAACGAATAATTGCAACCAGTGTGATAGTTATGGTCATTTCTACATTCCGAGCAACCTAGGATTCACTCTAGGGCGTTGCTCCACCAGATCGAATAGTTAGGTCCTTAGAAGTAAACGCCAGAATCATAAAATGCGATATAAATACAACAGTGTTTCCATCGTATAAAACGAATAATTGCAACCAGTGTGAAAGTTATGGTCATTTCTACATTCCGAGCAACCTAGGATTCACTCTAGGGCGTTGCTCCACCAGATCGAATAGTTAGGTCCTTAGAAGTAAACGCCAGAATCATAAAATACGATATAAATACAACAGCTTTTCCATCGTATAAAACGAATAATTGCAAAACAGTGTGAAACTAATGGTCATTTCTACGTTCCGGGCAACCTAGGCTTCACTCTAGTTCGTTGCTCCACCATATCGAATAGTTAGTGCCTTAGAAGTCAACGCCAGAAGCATAAAATACAATATAAATACAACAGTTTTTCCATCGTATGAAACAAATAATTGCAACCAGTATGAAACATATGGTCATTTCTACTTTCCGAGCAAACTAGGCTTCACCCTAGGGCGTTGCTCCAACGGATTGAATAGTTAGGGCCCGAGAAGTCAACGCCCGAACCATAAAATGCAAAAAAAATACAACAGCGTTTCCATCGTATAAAACGAATAATTGCAACATGTGTGAAAGTTATGGTCATTTCTAGATTCCGAGCAACCTAGGCTTCACTCTAGGGCATTGCTCCACCAGATCGAATAGTTAGTGCCTCAGAAGTCAACGCCAGAAGCATAAAATACAATATAAATACAACAGCTTTTCCATCGTATAAAACGAATAATTGCAACCAGTATGAAACCTATGGTCATTTCTACTTTCCGAGCAACCTATGCTTCACCCTAGGGCGTTGCTCCAACAGATTGAATAGTTAGGGCCTTAGAAGTCAACGCCCGAAGCATAAAATGCAATAAAAATACAACAGTGTTTCCATCGTATAAAACGAATAATTGCAACCAGTATGAAGCTTATGGTCATTTCTACTTTCCGAGCAAGCTAGGCTTCACCCTAGGGCGCTGCTCCAACAGAATGAATAGTTAGGACCTTAGAAGTGAACGCCCGAACCATAAAATGCAAAAAAAATACAACAGTGTTTCCATCATATAACAGGAATAATTGCAACCAGTTTGAAAGTGATGGCCAATTCTACGTTCCGGGTAAACTAGGCTTCTATCTAGGACGTTGATCCACCAGATCGAATAGATAGTGCCTTAGAAGTCAACGACAGAAGCATAAAATACAATATAAATACAACAGTTTTTCCATCGTATAAAACGAATAATTTCAACCAGTATGAAAGTTATGGTCATTTCTAATTTCCGAGCAACCTAGGCTTCACCCTAGGGCCTTGCTCCAACAGATTGAATAGTTAGGGCCTTAGACGTCAACGCCCGAACCATAAAATGAAAAAAAAATACAACAGTGTTTCCATCATATAACAGGAATAATTGCAACCAATTTGGAAAGTGATGGCCAATTCTACGTTCCGCGCAACCTAGGCTTCACTCTAAGGCGTTGCTCCACCATATCGAATAGTTAGTGCCTTAGAAGTCAACGCCAGAAGCATAAAATACAATATAAATACAACAGTTTTTCCATCGTTTAAAACGAATAATTGCAACCAGTATGAAACTTATGGTCATTTCTACTTTCCGAGCAACCTAGGCTTCACCCTAGGGCGTTGCTCCAACAGATTGAATAGTTAGGGCCTTGTAAGTCTACGCCCGAACCATAAAATGCAAAAAAAATACAACAGTGTTTCCATCATATAACAAGAATAATTGCAACCAGTTTGAAAGTGATGGCCAATTCTACGTTCCGGGCAACCTAGGTTTCACTCCAGGGCGTTGCTCCACCAGACCGAATAGTTACGGCCTAAGAAGTCAACGCCAGAAGCATAAAATACGATATAAATACAACAGCTTTTCCATCATATGAAACGAATAATTGCAACCAGTGTGAAAGTAATGGTCATTTCTACGTTCCGAGCACCCTATGCGTCACTCTAGGGCGTTGCTCCTCCACATCTAATAGCTACGGCCTTAGAAGTCAACGCCAGAGGCATAAAGTACAATATAAGTACAACAGCGTTTCCATCGTATAAAACGAATAATTGCAACCAGTGTGAAAGTTATGGTCATTTCTACATTCCGAGCAACCTAGGATCCACTCTAGGGCGTTTCTCCACCAGATCGAATAGTTAGGTCCTTCGAAGTAAACGCCAGAAGCATAAAATACGATATAAATACAACAGCTTTTCCATCGCATAAAAGGATTAATTGCAACCAGTTTGAACGTGATGGTCATTTCTCCTTTCCGGGCAACCTAGGCTTCACTCTAGGGCGTTGCTCCACTAGATCGAACAGCTAGGGCCTTAGAAGTCAACGCCAGAAGCATAAAATAAAATATAAATACCACAGCTTTTCCATCGTATAAAACGAATAATTGCAACCAGTATGAAACTTATGGTCATTTCTACTTTCCGAGCAACCTAGGCTTCACCCTAGGGCGCTGCTCCAACAGATTGAATAGTTAGGGCCTTAGAAGTCAACGCCTGAACCATAAAAAGCAAAAAAAATACAACAGTGCTTCCATCATATAACAGGAATAATTGCAACCAGTTTGAAAGTGATGGCCAATTCTACGTTCCGGGCAACCTAGGCTTCACTCTATTGCGTTGCTCCACCAGATCGAATAGTTACTGCCTTAGAAGTCAACGCCAGAAGCATAAAATACAATATAAATGCAACAGTTTTTCCATCGTATAAAACAAATAATTGCAAACGAGTATGAAGCTTATGGTCATTTCTACTTTCCGAGCAACCTAGGCTTCACCCTAGGGCGTTGCTCCAACGGATTGAATAGTTAGGGCCCTAGAAGTCAACGCCCGAACCATAAAATGCAAAAAAAATACAACAGCGTTTCCATCGTATAAAACGAATAATTGCAACATGAGTGAAAGTTATGGTCATTTCTACATTCCGAGCAACCTAGTCTTCACTCTAGGGCGTTGCTCCACCAGATCGAATAGTTAGTGCCTTAGAAGTCAACACCAGAAGCATAAAATTCGATATAAATACAACAGCTTTTCCATCGTATAAAACGAATAATTGCAACCAGTGTGAAAGTAATGGTCATTCCTATGTTCCGAGCACCCTAGGCGTCACTCTAGGGCGTTGATCCACCACATCTAATAGCTACGGCCTTAGAAGTCAACGCCAGAGGCATAAAGTACAATATAAATACAACAGCGTTTCCGTCGTATAAAACGAATAATTGCAACCAGTGTGAAAGTTATGGTCATTTCTACATTCCGAGCAACCTAGGATTCACTCTAAGGCGTTGCTCCACCAGATCGAATAGTTAGGTCCTTAGAAGTAAACGCCAGAAGCATAAAATACGATATAAATACAACAGCGGTTCCATCGTATAAAACGAATAATTGCAACAAGTGTGAAAGTTATGGTCATTTGTACATTCCGAGCAACCTAGGATTCACTCTAGGGCGTTGCTCCACCAGATCGAATAGTTAGGTCCTTAGAAGTAAACACCAGAATCATAAAATACGATATAAATACAACAGCGTTTCCATCGTATAAAACGAATAATTGCAACCAGTGTGAAAGTTATGGTCATTTCTACATTCCGAGCAACCTAGGATTCACTCTAGGGCGTTGCTCCACCAGATCGAATAGTTAGGTCCTTAGAAGTAAACGCCAGAAGCATAAAATACGATATAAATACAACAGCTTTTCCATCGTATAAAAGGAATAATTGCAAAACAGTGTGAAAGTAATGGTCATTTCTACGTTCCGGGCAAGCTAGGCTTCACCCTAGGGCGTTGCTCCAACAGATTGAATAGTTAGGGCCTTAGAAGTCTACGCCCGAACCATAAAATGCAAAAAAATTACAACAGTGTTTCCATCATATAACAGGAATAATTTCGATCAGTTTGAAAGTGATGGCCAATTCTACGTTCCGGGCAACCTAGGCTTCACTCTAGTTCGTTGCTCCACCAGATCGAATAGTTAGTGCCTTAGAAGTCAACGCCAGAAGCATAAAATACAATATAAATACAACAGTTTTTCCATCGTATGAAACAAATAATTGCAACCAGTATGAAACATATGGTCATTTCTACTTTCCGAGCAAACTAGGCTTCACCCTGGGGCGCTGCTCCAACGGATTGAATAGTTAGCGCCCGAGAAGTCAACGCCCGAACCATAAAATGCAAAAAAAATACAACAGCGTTTCCATCGTATAAAACGAATAATTGCAACATGTGTGAAAGTTATGGTCATTTCTACATTCCGAGCAACCTAGGCTTCACTCTAGGGCGTTGCTCCACCAGATTGAATAGTTAGTGCCTCAGAAGTCAACGCCAGAAGCATAAAATACAATATATATACTACAGCTTTTCCATCGTATAAAACGAATAATTGCAACCAGTATGAAACTTATGGTCATTTCTACTTTCCGAGCAACCTAGGCTTCACCCTAGGGCGTTGCTCCAACAGATTGAATAGTTGGGGCCTTAGAAGTCTACGCCCGAACCATAAAATACAAAAAAAATACAACAGTGTTTCCATCATATAACAGGAATAATTTCGACCAGTTAGAAAGTGATGGCCAATTCTACGTTCCGGGCAACCTAGGCTTCACTCTAGGGCGTTGCTCCACCAGATCGAATAGTTAGTGCCTCAGAAGTCAACGCCAGAAGCATAAAATACAATATATATACTACAGCTTTTCCATCGTATAAAACGAATAATTGCAACCAGTATGAAACTTATGGTCATTTCTACTTTCCGAGCAACCTAGGCTTCACCCTAGGGCGTTGCTCCAACAGATTGAATAGTTGGGGCCTTAGAAGTCTACGCCCGAACCATAAAATACAAAAAAAATACAACAGTGTTTCCATCATATAACAGGAATAATTTCGACCAGTTAGAAAGTGATGGCCAATTCTACGTTCCGGGCAACCTAGGCTTCACTCTAGGGCGTAGCTGCACC